>NC_137784.1:145362991-145962991 GCF_963455305.1 Plecotus auritus | reverse complement strand
CTATATATATATATATAACCCTAATATGCAAATAGACTGAACAGTGGAACAACCGAACTGGTCGCTATAATGTGCACTAACCACCAGGGGGCGTGCGTGTAACATGGTGGGTGTTGGCAGCAGGTGGCAGAGCGCAGAACATGGAGGGCATTGGCCGCAGCAGGATGGTGGAGCAGGTGAGTGGGGGCGTCAGACCAAGGCAGGCACTGGTTGCTATCAATAGGGTGAGCCTCTGGTGATTACTAAAAATTCTTTGCTCCCGTGCACCGCAGTCCCGCAGGGCACTCACACCTGCTGCTGGTGCTGGCCTCACTCGCACCTGCTGCTGGCACTGGAGCCGCCGGCCCTGATAGCCCCTCAGGGCTTTTCCACCTCCCCCTGCTCCTGACGGGCAATTGGGGCTGGAAGCTGTCTCTCACACCCGCAGCCAGCACTGGAGCCACTGCTCGCACCAGCTGCCGGCACCCAGCACCAGCCCCAATCGCTCCACACTGTCAATGGGTGTGAGCAGGGCCAGCACTGTCAGAGCATGGGGGCGGTGGTGGCGGAAGTAGGACTGCTGGCCTACAGGGGACCAGGGGCCGCAACGGGAGGGGCCACGCGGGGGCGCGGAGGATGGGCCAAGAGCCGCCCCTGTGCCCACTGCAGCCTCGCAGCCCAGAGTTCCTTTCAAAGTGCACAAATTCGTGCACTGGGCCCCTAGTCTAAAATAAAGATAATGCTATACAAATTTAGGAACACCAATTTAGCAAGAATATTATTAAGGAGTATGTATATCTTAATGTATTATCTAGAATAATAAGAAATGACATGTCATGCCAAATACAAAATTCAGAAGCCAAAAGTGACATTACTATTATGGTTCTAACTTTCTTGATTACCTGAATTGAAAATCTTAATACTTTTTAATGAATAACTATAATGGAAAATAAAAATTACAAAGAAATCACCAAGTTATATGTGGTGAATGTCACAAAGAAAAGAATTATCAATGACTGTAGAAAATAGCATGAAAAGGGAGCTTCTCCAAAAGAAAATATTTCAGAAAAAATGTCAATTTTAGATAAATATGGAATATATATATATGCATATATATGGAAAAAATATGTATTTCCATATATATATGGAAAAGTTTGCCCATAAAATGAGCTAAAAACAATGCCATTTATTTCCAATAAATGTGTTAAGATCATGAAAATAGCAATTATGTTAGCAAAAATAATTCAACAAGATTAATTTTTTTCTACTTAAGAAATTCTTCCATTGGCCAGAAACATATATTAACTACAGGAATAAAAGGTGAGGCTCTTAACCAAAAAAGATTCAAGATCAATTTATATGAGCTATCTAAAATAGGCCAACTCTTAGCAGCAAGAGACTAGACTGGTGGTTTGCCAGGAGCTGGGAGGGGGGAGAAGAGAGCTGCTAATCAATGTACAAAAGTTTCAGCTATGCAAGGTAAGTTATGGATGATACGTATCATACAATTGAAAATTATTTAAAAGGGTAAATCAAATGATAAGTGTTCTTACCACAATAAAAAAAAAAGGAATATAATTTTTTTCATTAGCTACCACAGAAAGCAAGAAACAGAGCAGCAGGGTCCACACATACCTGTGAGAACCACTGTGTGCCCTCCACCACAAGCTACTTGGATCACCTTCTCAGGAATTCCAGGCACCAGCTGGGGCACTTTGTGATTCATCAGTAGCTGTTTGGGAAGACCTAACTTTCCATACTCAGGTTCTCCAAATGTATACAGTTCTCCCTCCACTATTAAAGGAAAAGAACAGTGATCAATGACAGCATAAATATGGACAAGATACTGGTCTTTTTAGTACATGTTCTCATGTGCAGTAAAAAAAGAAAAAAGAAAAAGAAAATGGCAACTTAATAAATTTGAACTTTCTTAAGATATTTTTACTGTATGGTAGGGAAATGAAGCCAGATTTTATTTTCCCTTTGATTATTCTAGTCCAATATGTTCAGGAAGAATTAACAACCATCACTACTAAGAAAAAACTAGAAAATTATTTTAGCTATTTAACAACAAAGCTTCCTTTCTTTTTATTTATTTCAGAGAGGAAGGGAGAGGGAGAGAAAGACAGAAACATCAATGATGAGAGAGAATCATCGATTGGCTGCCTCCTGCACACCATGGGAATGGCCCTGACCGGAAATCAAACTGTGACCTTCTGGTCCATAGGTCGATGCTCAACCATTAAGCTACCGCAGCCAGCCGACTTCTACTTCCTCCTTTCCCCCCTTCTTTTCAATAAAGCAGAATGACTAGACATTAAGCCCCCATAAGGACATAGATTTTGTTTTGCTCATTAAGGTATTCCAAAAACCTAGCAGTGTCCAGTATACTGAGCATTTAACGAATAGTTGTTGAGTAAATGAATAATTGCTTTTTATGAAATGTTTCAGAAAACTCATTTATATATGAGTAAATATAGAGTCTTAAGGTAACAGATTTTACTGTTAGATGGTAATTTCTCCAGAAAGACTATCAAGGAACCCCTGACATTTAACCACTGCCTTGGCAATACCAACACTGTTGACTTGCTTCTGTTATTACACTTACCACACTATAATATGACTATGAATTTCTTGAAAGTAGGAATTTCTTTTGTTCATTTCTATGAACTGAGTTCTATAAAATAGGATTTTAAATCTTTGTAAATATATAATGTAATCTAAAGAATGACACAGAATATATCAGCACTGGTGTGAGGAAAGAGGTAACAGCAGGTCTTGTTGCTTATTAATTGCATGTCTCCAAGAGAACCATGATGGATCACTGACCAAACCCCTGGGAATATGAAGTGTTCTTTATGTCAGTGATTGATAATTTTGTTATGTACACCTGAAGCAATGATTTATGCCAGCTTAGCTTCTTAGGGTTGCTTTGCACTAACATCAACATTGATGAAGTACACCTGGTTTCACTGTTGAGGGACCTGAGTTTTAAATTCTGTGGCCAGTTGCTTGCAGGATGTGCCTACATGACCTTACTCTTTTCCCATGCCTTTTGCCTCTCATATGAAACAAGTTACTAAGTCCAGAAGAGTCTCTTTCCACCTCTGTCTATAAATTCCTCCTGCTCCTCATACCTTAACATGGGTGAAATGTATGGCATGTGAACTATATCTCAATAAAGCATTTTCTAAAAAGGCATTAAAACAATTAAACAAAGCAAAAAGTTCAATTTAACACATGTTGATTAAGATTAACAACTCCACCTCTTCCCCTACTGGCTACAGCAGAGTTTAGTCATAAAAGTGATTCTGGCAGTTTTATTAAAACCCATAAGACAATGCTTTTGCTTGTTTTTCTATTTGTGTTTTTCCCCTTTTTTGTTTTGTTTTATGAACAAAGTGAGCACAGACTATACCAAACCTAGGACCCTAGAGTTAATAATAAGTTGGTAGGTAGTATTTCCCCAAGAAACACAATCAATTGGTCATTCATTCACTTACTCGCCCATCTGACAATATTTGTTGATTATAAGTTTGTTCAAGACACAAACTGATCTAGTGGTGAACAATACCAACCAAGTTGGATTTTGTCATCTCTTGGTACCAAGCTACTACCAATTCACTGGTAATTCTGAGGAGCACTGAAATGCGTCAGTTGGCACTTTCTAAAACTAAATCTGAGGTGCATGGAACAAGGAGTAAATGTATAAAGCAAAAATCTAGAGAGATGTCTCAGAGGGGCCACAAAATTATTTCCTCTAGGTGTTTTACTATTAGAAAAACCATCAATAAGATGGAAAACCAAAATCATAGTGTAGATGAAGACTATAATAGAGTCCAATATTTCAAATATTTTAAGTAAGGTAGGAACAGTTTGCCATTGAGCCAAGGAAAGGGAGAAATTGAGGATGCTGAGAAAAGTCCCACCAAAGGAAATAATATCCCATACTGACTTCTTTTCTTTTTCCATCTAGTCTTTATCCTGTTCCCACAATGAAAGTCTATGCCTTACTTATTGAAACAACAAAAGCAAATTATCAGGACAAGAGTAGAATACATCAAAGTACAGAGGCAAGTAGATTCAAAGGAAAGTGGCCTACAGGTAAAGTTTTTTATGCCAAATGATTCCAAGAAGTTTGAGATCCAAAACTTAGAAGGGTTTCTAACATATACATTTTGTTTTTCTAATACACCTAATATTCATTAAAAAGTTAATAAGTCAGAGAGAGTTTAAAATTATAAACTCTCATTACTGAAATAAATACTATTTTAAAACAGACCAAAATTATTCCATTACATGGACTACTATGGCATTATTTCTATGGAACTGTAGGATGCTATATCACTTTATTATTAACTAATAACTTAAAATGGGAGATGATATGATGAATCCAAAATGTTCTGTCTTACTTGTTACAAAAGCTGAATGGTAATATCCACAAGAGATCCAGGCAATAGGTTTCCCAATGGTCACTTCATGAGGAAAATACACATTACATAGATTATTTAAGCCAATCTGCCCTTCAGAATTTTCTCCCCACATAAAAAGTTTTCCATCCTCTATAAAGAAAACACAGGAGGAAAAGGGATTTTAAAAAGTGGCAGGTCTATGAAGTTACTGTATTATATTTCCAACAGCCCATTTATTTTTTAATTTAGAAAAATTATGTATCTTAAAAGTACTCCTAAGAATTTTATACCAGTTAGCTACTTAACAGTTCAATTTCTAGCATAAAATGCTTCTATCCTATATAATAAAAGGCTAATATGTAAATCGACCGAACAGCAGAACAACCGGTCACTATGACACACACTGACCACCAGGGGGCAGACGCTCAACACTTAAAGTATCCTTCCAGGAGAGGGACTGGGAGGTTGGCTGGCTGGTCAGGGGGAAGGACTGTGGGAGGTTGGCTGGCCGGCCCCAATCAGGGCGGATCAGGGCTGGCCGGCTGGGGGAGGGACCAGCTGAGGGAAGGGACCGCGGAAAGTTGGCTGGTAGTGGGAAGTTGGCTGTGAGAGTGCACTGAACACCAGGGGACAGGTCCTGCATTGAGCATCTTCCCCCTGGTGGTCAGTGTGCATCACAGTGACTGGTCAACTGGTTGTTCCAGTCATTCTGGTTGTCCAATTGTAATGATTGCTTAGGCTTTTATACATACAGATTACCTTCAAAATGTATGTTGACATCTAACTCTAAATAAGCATACGATTATAACATATGTCATGGTTTAAAGTTCTATTTTAAATGCCTTCTGAAAACACATCATCAATGAAAGAAAATTAAATGGCAATGCTGTCTTCAATTTACTAAGTTGGTTGGTATATCCTGGTCTAAAGGAAAGTGATGTGCCCCAGCTTGAAATGGAAAAAAGTCTTACCAGTTAGTGCAGCTGAAGTGTTAGATCCAGCAGACAACTGCTTAAAATGATGCTGGGATGTAAAAAATTCAATTAGATGAAAAGTGTTTCTATCTTCAGTGTCACCAAGTCCTAGCTGGCCTTCATTATTTCCTCCAACTGCATATACTTTGCCTCCTTCTGCACACAGAAAAGAAAACACTGTATACTACAGTCATCATCTTTATGAGACAGGCTGGTGTATACCAGATATTTCTTCTATTAACAGTGAAGAAAACTAAAGTTGATATTTATCCTATAATTTGGTGTACAACTACATTTGTCAAAAATGAAGCAAAATAAGCAAGGCTATATACATTTTTGTGAGATCTTAGAAATCATTCCAGAGTCCCAGTAGCATCTAAAATGCATAGAATGTGTGGAATGTATTTTCTTATTCATGCAGCACTTTATTAATTTAGAGCAGGAAAAAGGAAAGTAATTTCCAAATTAGTTTATAATCTAAATCAAACTATGTAAGAAATATATGGTTCATTAATTTTAACTTCCATACCCATTAAAGCTAAGATATAATAGGTAACAAATAAGTAAAATGATGTAAACCCAAGAGGAATATAATTAGAAACATGAAAAATCTATGTTGTATAATTCTTTTAATTTTTAAGCTAACTAGAAAGGCAGTATATAGCATTATGTTTAGAAGAAAGGACTCCAGAACCATATTTCCTGGGTACAAATTCTGGTTTGCATCTTATCAGCTGTGAGACCTTGGGCAAGCTGTACTTAACCTATCCGAGTCTCCTTTTCCTCATCTGTAAAACAGGAATAATAATAGTGCCTACTTTATAGAGCTGTTATAAAGTTTAAATCAGTTAACAATTGTAAAATTCTTAGAACAGCATTTGGCTCATTATAAGTACTATAAATATTTGTAAATGACTTTATTATTTAAACAAGAAGTATATCATGCCTAAATAATAAACATTGCCAGTAAGCTCTGAAGTAATAAATATTTTTGAAACATATTAAAAGTTAGTGATATCCATCATAAAAATGCACATGAAGTTAAAGCCTCGCTAAATAGGGGAAATAGGGCAAAATCAGTTTGAATCGGTAAAAATTAAAAATAAGATATTTTTTAAAAAATGAAACAAGACTAGCTTTCAAATGGAACATATTACAAGGCCACATGGAATTGGACCACACAATTTATACATATGGAGTAAACCAGAGTTCGTGAAATGCTTAGCATAGTTCAGAGAACCACATGAGTAAAAAGTTGAATAGTCACCAAAAGTTGCATGAAAGAAGACTAATACTGCATCTTTAAAGAATCTGAGGAAGAGAAAAAACATTTCAGCAAGGGAAAAGTCACAATAGGGCAGAGAGGTGAGGAGAAGCCAAGGTAGTGAAAATATCCTAAAGACAGCTGCATGGAGGGGAAAGGAGGTAAGAAGGACTGGAGGGCCAGAGTCTGAATGTCTAATTGTTCCAGCAGCATTTGTTGAAAAGACTACATTTTCTTCATTGAACTGCCTTGGCACCTTTGTCAAACATTAATTAGGCATATACATGTGCACCTATTTCTGAATTCTATTCTGTTAATCTTTGTCTGTCTTTTGGCCAATAGCACACTCTCTTGATTACTGTAGCTTTGCAGTAAGTCTTGAAATCAGGTAGTACTAGTCCTCCAGTTTTATTCTTTTCAAAATTGTTTTGGCTATTCCAGGTCCTTTGCTTTTTCATATAAACTTAAGACTCAAAACAAAAGAAAAAAACAAGAAGAAAAAGAAAAAAAAGAACAACAACAAAAAAAGAATCACCTTGTCAACTTCTACACACACACACACACACACACACACACACACACACACACACACACACACACACACAGAGCCTGTTTGGATTTTGATTGAAATTGTGCTGACTCGCATCAATAGGGGTTGATGTGAGGTAAGGGATGGTTCCCACTCACCCTCAGGAAAGAAGAAGGAAGAGCAAGAACAGGAACAACCAGCCCATGAGGTGTGCACATGGTTAAGGAGTTGTTGCCTCTTGACGTAGTCCAAGGAAACAATCTTTTTCTTCGGTCATTTACCACTTACCTGCATATTTTCAAAAGGCTAACAAGTATACTAACTACTTACATTTTAAAAAATCTTAATCTTACTGTTGTTGCTAAGATATCACTTCTATTAATTTTAGAAACTCACAAATGTACTGGAACGAGATCTCAGTCCTCAAACTGGGCAGGAAGTTATACAGATTGAATACCATACCTGTTGAAACTAGGGTGTGGTTCCGTCCACAGGCAACATGTTTCACCTTTTCAGGTTTTAAAGCTAAAAATATGACAATTAAAATATGTAATGATTATGAAAATGGTAAATAATACAGATCAAATGGTAAATAAGTAGTAGAACAGAGACTGAAATCTAGGCCTGTCTAAATGCAAGGTCAATGTTCTTAATTACTAAAACAAAAGTTTTCAGAACTAGTCATGCATCAAAATAACCAGAGGAGCTCTGAGAAAAATACAAATAGCTTAGCTCCACCCCATGAGACTCTGAGTTAGTATGTCTGAGGTAAGGCCTAGGCTTCTATATATAATTTAAACACTCCACAGGTAAGTAATATGTGCTGAGATCCACTGCATTCTATTATGCTGCCTTTATATCAACGTGATCTTTTACGTAATCTATCATCACCATCAATCTCACCTTCCACCTTCCTCAAAGAAACACTAAGTCCAATATTCATAGGCATAAACCTTTGTTAAAGTTCTTCATTTGTTCATTTGCACATTCAAAAAACCTTTATAGAACATATCTTAAGTGCTTAGCATAGTGGCTGCAAAGATCACTAAAACAGAATCCCTGGTGTCAAGGATTTCCTGTTAGCTTGTCTATTAGACATTTGAGAGTAAGAGTCATAGGCATTGTGAATACATTCAAGGGTTTAGCAGACTGTGCCCAATAAATATTTATGACCAATTTAGTATACTTTGAAAATCCCATAACACCACCTATAAATGGCATGGATATCATAAATTACACTGAAATTTTGGGCTAAAATTAAAAATTTGGCTAGGAAGATAAAGAATGCTACTCTTGTCACATCCCAAGGAATCTTCATTGTCATTCAAGTTTAGTTGATGTTCACAGGTTATACCTAAACAGAAGCTTTGTACATAACAGCGAAAAACTCTGTAAAGATATTATAAGCCCCCTATTTTCTGGGACAGTTCTGATTTAAAATATTTTGTCCTGTTCTTAGAAGAATATTAGTACTAATCAATGCCTAATCTTGATATTTTGTTTAGTACATCTGCTCACCAAATGCAGAAGGGTAAAGTGTATTGTATAAAATCAGAAACTACATAAAACCATGATGTCCTCAAATCTAACAAATGAAACAGAGCCCCAAATTCTAACATTATATTTTTTGTTCTCTATATATACAGAATAGTAATATTTAAGTACATTTACAAATGGGGGGGGAGGATATTCAAGTGCAATATAGTAGAATCATCACTTTCTTTGTGGCATCTGGATTTAAAATCAATATGATTTTTAGAGCCTAACATATCATAAAAATGAAATTAAATGTCTATAATGCTCAAGTAAATATCAGAAAATAAAGAACTAAAGACTTTATTATTTATAATAGGATATTAAAGAACTACACAATCAATATAAAAGTATTTTGGTTTGTTAAGTTTTTAAAGTGATAAAGAAAAAAAAGACCCCAAACCTTTGACACATGTTGGTTTGCAAACCGTTGACTTTGATCCTAATCCTAACTGGCCCCAGTTGTTACTGCCAAACATGTAAAGTTTTTTATTTCCTGGTGGAAAGGAAAGAAGAAATAATAAATTGAAGCATTTTAAACATAAATGTGAGATGAAGTCATCACAAATAAAAATGCTACACTTAAAAGGTGTCATTGTTTTCCATGTTGAAACAGGTTACCTTGTGCATATACATATAGGCAGATTCTGTTGGGTGTAAAAGAGTTTCTAAGATTATATGGTAACAGTTTTTTAATATAGATATATTAAAATAGATTTACTGTAAGAAAGTTGTATTGAAAATCATATTTCAACATATTAAGGGAACTTAAATTTAAAAGACTCAATTGATGAATCAACTTGTCAAGAATTATCTGGCAAAGGAAAAACAACACTTTCTATATTATTTGCAATATATTTAAAACACAGAGCATCTATAATATTTAGGATTTTAATACTAACCGGTAATAACCGCAGTATGTTCATCTCCACATGCAAGATATGTAGGTATATCATTTTTGAACCAGAATTTGCTGGGAGTATTTTCAGCAAATTTTGTTTTTCCAAATGTAAACACAGCACCCGAATCTGCAAATATATGACAGTTTCTATTTTACAACTTTTTCTAGTTGGATGTTACTAAAGTTTTTTTCAGTAATTTATTCAGATTCCTTGTCTCATGATAACTTTGCCTCTGTGATAGCACTGTTTACACCCTCCTTCCTCCACCTTCATTCAGTGTTACTTTGTCAGACTTCATTCTAATTTTATTTATGAAATCTACTAAATTAAGTATGTATATACATTTAGTGGTATAAAGTAAGACATATACTATCACAAGGAGGGTAGTCCTCAATTACAAATACCCCTGCTGTCACCAGGTAGACCTACTCACTCTGGTTAACACCTAATGGTGTAGCCCTTGACTGAGGGCTTTTGCCCACACACAGAAACAAGACAATATTGAGTTTCCTCATTAGTATCACCAGGATGCAGGATGTTTGATCCAGTACCATTTCTGAGAACAAAAACCCCTACTGGCTACTAATAACCATTTAAATACACATGCACACCCCAAACAGGAGGCCAGATCCAGCTGTGGAGGAAATCTCAAGGATGATCACGCATAAACCAATGGGTACCAGAATGGAAAACATAGTGAACATAAGTATTTATAATCAATATTAATGCAAAAGAGACTAGACACATGGAAAACCTTATGAGAACAATTACGAGGCATCTCATTTCTGATCATTGAGAAGTGGTAGAAGGTTCTAGAATAGGCTCTGGGGTTTCCCTAGAATGAATAATTTTAACTGTTTTTTTCCTGCTGTGGCTCCCAGGAAAAGCTCCCTGATATCTGTTCTAGCGCCCTGGCCATCTACTGCCATTTTGTTTCTTTTCTTGTATCCCCCACTAAACTGTGAACCCCAAGAGGGCAGGGATCTATTAAAGCCAAGAGCATGGCAGAAAACACAATACTTATTATAGTGAATGCATGATTCTGCTCGAATCCAGTATTTTTGTTGAAACTGTTGGTCCTGAATGATTAGTGGGTTACAATATCAGTTTCATGGGTCACGATGAGCATTTTTAAAGTGGTTCAAGTACTCTTCCTCATGAAATGTCTATACTCTACGTATGTGCTAACGTATGTATGCCGTCACAATGTCAAATGTATTTTAAGGCTCAGGGGGAAAAGTCTTAAAAGAAAATCACCACTCGCTAAGTAAGGACTCCCTACTCACCTCCCCCCCTTTCTCGAAGCCGTTTTCTCAGCCTATTTTACCTTGTGCCCCTCATGCCTACTCTCTGAGGTCCTCAATACATAACTGGATCCTGGGGACCTCTGAGGAGGTACTTTGGGCAGTTTACAGGGAGGTTAAAAGTTGTCCTTAACTTCGAGAAACTCACAGAGAGCTTCTTTAAAAAGAATAAAACGCTCCCCCCTTTATGCGTTTTTCCCCCTCAGGGCCCGGGCCCGCCCCCCCGGCCTTTCAGCGCTCCTCAGTCGTTGGGAGGGAGGGCGGGGGGCGCCTACAGCTCAGGCTCCAGTCAGGCGACCGCGGCCAGAGACCGTTCCCAGAAGGGGCCGGCCCGGAGGCGGGGCCAAGCCGCCAGCCTCCCGTGGACCCTCCCTCTGGGCCCGCTGCCACTACGACGGGCGCGACTCACCGGGCACTACCTCCTCAGGTTCCCCCATGCTGAGGGCGCTCCGAGGAATCCGCGTCTGGGCCGGGAAAATGGCGGGGGCGGTTCGGTTGGGCCTAAGGTAGTACCCCAGCCGCGACTGGGGCCGTGGAAGCCCCTCGGGCTTCCATGGCGACACTCTGGGCATCTGAAGCCTCGGCGTTCTAGGAAGTCAACAAACGGCAGCCTAGGGCAACCGAGGAGGAGCGTTCTGGCGCGAGGAGAGGCGGGGCGAGGCAAGGCGGGGCGGGAACCGTTAGGAGGGGAGCGCAGGCGGGCGGCAGTTAGTGCGCAGGCGCAGATGCAGCGGCGGCGTGTGGAAGTGCCCGCGCGCCCTCTGGTGGCCCAGAGGGGAGGAGCGACCACGCCGCGCAGTGATGCCTGGGAGTGCTCAAGTTGAACTCTGGTAGAGGAAGTTATGGCCCCGCATGGACCCTGGATAGTGACAATGTAATGAATATCACCTGCTCTCACACCAGCTCTGCGACACAGGCAAACATCAACGCACAACTGTAGTAATACTAATAATGGCGGCCATTTTTAACTAAATGAGATAGGCAGTCTGCTAAACATCCTAAATCGCGTTTGTGCCAAATCCTGGCATATACTTAATGCTCATGAAATCTGTATTAAATAAGTCAGCCATACTACAGCCCCGTATCATAGTTAATGATTCCACTGTGTATGGCTGTGAAGATTATGCAAGGGGTCCAGTTCAGCCAGTCTAGCTGTATGCTGAATGGCCCCATTGTGTTTTCCAACAGGAGAAGGCTGAGGTGTACAATCTGTGGCATGAACAGGTTCAAAGAGATTTCACCATCAGCAGAACATCATTGTTCTAGAATTTGCCCAAAGATGTTATATTTTTCTTCAGTCAAATCTTAGTTTCCTGTTCATTAACACTTGGTCACCTGACCTGGAGAGCATTATGCTAAGTGAAATAATTCAGAGAAAGACAAGTATCACATGATCTCACTCATATGTGGAATCTAAGTAACAACATAAACTGATGAACAAAATATAAACAGAGGCATGAAAGCACGAACAGACTGACGAACCTCAGAGGGAAGTCAGGGGCAGGTGGTGGGAAGAGATCAACCAAAGAACTTGTATGCATACTAGTATATACATCACCCATGGACACAGACAATAGGGTGGTGAGGCACTGGGGTGAGGGTTGGGAGCGGGCTGGAAGAGGTTAATGGGAAAAGGAGGACCTATGTAATACTTTCAACAATAAAGATTAAAAATATAATAAAAATAAAATAAAAATAAACACTTGGCTATCATAAAACAGGCACAAAGCTATCTTTCAGGATTAGAGTTATGTACATGTGGTAGTTGCAGGCATGGGCTCTAGAATTAGACAAAGTTGGATTCAAGGATCCCTGAATTCCTGTGTGTACGGAACTGTGTTACTGAATTTTTTTTTTATAATATATTTTATTAATTTTTTACAGAGAGGAAGAGAGAGGAGAGGGATAGAGAGATAGAAACATCGATGAGAGAGAAACATTGATCAGCTGCCTCCTGCACACCTCCCACTGGGGATGTGCCCACAACCAAGGTACGTGCCCTTGACCGGAATCGAACCCGGGACCCTTCAGTCCGCAGGCCGACGCTCTATCCACTGAGCCAAACCAGTTTCGGCGTGTTACTGAATTTTTAAAGGGTGTTTACATTAAAATTTGGAGGGGAAATTAAACTAATACATAAACAATCACCTACTTACAAAGCAAACTGGGAGTTACTATGGAAGAGTTTAACAAGGAGCATTGACCTAGTGTGAGAGGTTAAGGAAGTTTATCTGAAGGAAGAACTTTATTTTATTTATTTATTTATTTATTTATTTATTTATTTATTTATTGTCTAAAGTTTTACATATGTCTCCTTTTCCCCCAATTGACTCCCCTGCCCAGTCATTCCCACCCCCAAGGGCAAGCCCCCACCGCCCCAGTGTCTGAGTCCATTGATTATGTTAATATTCAGGCATACAAGTCCTTTGGTTGCTCTCTGACCTCCTCCCCCACCTCCCCTGCCATTTGTCTCTGGATCTATTTTTGTTCATCAAACTATGTTGATCATTATATCCCATCTATGAGTGAGATCATGTGATATTTCTCTTACTCTTTCTCTGACTGACTTATTTTGCTTAGCATAATGCTCGCCAGTTCCATCCATGCTGTTGTGCTGCAACCTGCACAGCTGGGTTCAGGATCTGAAGGAGGGGCCGATGCACAAGTGAAAACACTAGACAAGAAATATGAATTATTAAGGTGGTATCTCTTTTGTGAAGAGCACACTGACCTCTGGCTGGTCCGCTTTTTATTTAGTTGAATACACATTTGCCCTTTAGCAATGCATACAGGCATATCAAAGAAAAAGCTTGGTAAATAGTAAAAGGATTATCAGGTTAGGGAATTGCCTTGAGTCACCACTATCTCAGTAGATGAGGTGTTAAGCTGTCAGCCCTGCTAACGCCCAAGGTCCATCAGCCTTGTGTTCCTTGGTGCACTCTCATGATAGTATTGGCAGTAGGTGGCTTCCCGCACTGTTGCAAATGGTAAAAGTTCAAGAAGGAAGGACTTTAAATGTAATAATTAAAAAAGAGGTTGGGAAGTGTGACACAGATTTGGGTACAAAGTAAACCAATAAACCTAAACCTCATGGAAAGGCTCATAAGGAGCTTGGCTCTTTCCAAGATATGAATTAGGTGACACTGACTCATGGCAAGGTCTTGCACCTCTTAAGAATCTGATATTTTATCCTAAGGACAATGGAGAACCATTGAGGGCTTTCAAGCAGTGGATGGATAGTATCACTTATGTGTATTCCTGGAATCATTCTGCCTGGCTGATTTGTGAAGAATAAATTGGAGCAGGGAGGAAGGTTCAGAGGCCATTGCAGAAATTCAGATAAGCAGTCACACTGCCTTGGAATACGGGGCATTGGCACTAGAGAGAAGCAGGCAGATTTGAAAATATTTTAGGATGTAGATTCAACAAAAAGTCGTGTCTGACTATAGACTCCTAGGCAGGACAGGACTAACCCTAGCCCCTCCTCCCTTCCACCCAGTAGACCAGATCCGCCTTCCAGTTGCTGCGGCATGCAGCTAAAGCCACACTCCTCGTGTGTGGCCATGCCTTCAGAGCTCCGCCCCTGTAGCCCAGATACCCACCCCTTTGCCAAAATGACCCCAAACCCCAATGATCCTTCAGCAGCCCCCAAGGCGATTCCCGGGTGTCTGGCCCAGCATCACTTGCAGGCTGCCCCAGGGGCTCCTTGAGGCCTGGACATGAGGGCGCCCCTGCAGGAGCAGTTCCTGTCTGAGGAGAATATGGCCACCCACTACTCTCAGCTCAGCCTGCATAATGACCAACCTTACTGCAGTCCCCTCTTCCTCCCAGTAGCTCTGGCACACTCAGAAGCCCTTGCTCTGAGCTGCTTCTCTGGTACTACCTTGGAAACCTGATCCCTGAGGCCCTTCAGCAGTTGCGACTGGGGAATATCCCTACCTCCCATTACCCTGAAGCTGAGGAAATAATGGAGCTTTGTGTGATGGCATGCAGTGCACCTGCCCACCCTCCCTATCCCCCACAACAGGGGAGACCAACACCCCCATGAAGGGACCACCTGCTCTGTTTTTCCTCCAGACCAGGCCTTTGAGCACCTAGACCTTTCCCCAACAGAGGAAGACACTGAACCTGGGGTAAGAGGGACAGTAGCATGGAAAGGGAGGCATTCTCCCCCATGCCCCAGAAGAACTGAATAAAGATTGCTGAACAGAAAAAAAAATGTATACACACTTTAACAGCTGATAACTCAATTTTGAAAATGAAATGTATTTTAATAAACACTGCCTTTATAATTATTCAAAGTGTTTTTATAAATTTTTGGGGACACCCTATATATATGATATCTACATACTATTTTTATGTATGATATGGATATATAGTAGTATATCATATATGTCATATGATGATGTTATTGTCTATCTCAAAAGGTTGTTAAAATCTACTAGGTAACATATGTAGAATTTAAAGCTTCGTGCCTGCAATAGAGTAGCCCTCAACATCTATCCTATCTAATAAAGAGGGAATATGCTAATTGACCATCACTCCGTCACAAAGATGGCTGCACCCACAGCTGAGGCCAAGTTCCCATGAGGAGCCTTAATGAGCAATCAGCAGGGACCTGAGGCTACGCCCTCCCCGCCCCTGTGGGGCTTGACAGAGGACCTCAGTCTGCATCTTCCACCCGGCAGGGCTTGGCAGGGGATCTCAGGCTATGCCCCTTGCCCCGGCACCAGGCCAGGGGACCTCAGGCCATGCTCCCACCCTGCGGGGCTTAACAGGAGACCTTAGGCCTCAACCCCTGCCCTGGCGCCAGGTCGGGGAACCTGAGGCCACGCCCCCCACCCAGCGGGACTTGATGGGGGACCTCAAGGTGCGCTTTCCATCCTGGTGATGGGCTAGGGGAACTCAGGCCGTGCCCCCCACCCTGGCACCAGGCCAGGGGAACTCAGGCTGCACCCCCCACCCCAGCACTGGGCCAGGGGACCTGAGGCTGCACCACCCTGCCTGGTGGAGCTTGACAGGTGATCTCAGGCTGTGCTCTCCACCCAGGGGGGCTTGACAGCAGACATCAAGGTGCACCCCCAGTGCTGGGTCGGGGGAACTCAGGCCACGCCCCCTGCCCAGCGGGGCTTGACGGGGGACCTGAGGCTGTGCCCCCTTCTCAGTGCTGGGCCAGGAGACCTGAGGCTGCGCCCACCCACCTGGCGGGGCTTGGTGGGGGACCTCAAGGCATGCCCCCCACCCTGGTCTGGGCTGGGGGACCTCAGGCCACGCCTCCCATCCTGGCACCAGGCCAGGGGACCTGAGGCTATATCCCCTGCCCGGTGGGGCTTGACAAGGGTGGGACTGGCCAGGTCTGGATCTAGCCCAATGGGAGCGGGGGCCGGCCGGGTCTGGGTCTCACGCAATTTTGAGGCGCATGTGGGTGGGTGGGGACTTGACTCTGGGTCCCATGGTGTGCCCCTGACTCTGACAGGAGGAAGGTTTTCATATACATTTTACTAATTTTCTTTCATCTCTGACACTTCTATTATAGAGAAAGGGCAAATAGCAATATTAAATTATTTCCTCTAGTTAATCCCCTTTTAATGTGCACGAATTTTGTACACCGGGCCACTAGTCCTATATGATAAAGAGATAATATGCAAATTGACCGTCACACCATCACACAAAATGGCTGCCCTATGTGGTCACAAGATGGCCTCCACAAGATGGCCAGCAGGGGAGGGCACTTGGGGGCAATCAGGCTGGCAGGGGAGTTAGGCGTTGATCAGACTGGCAGGTGAATGGTTAGGGGGTGATTAGGCTGGCAGGCAGAAGTGGTTAGGGGCAATCAGGAAGGCAGGCAGGCGAGCAGTTGGGAGCCAGCAGTCCTGGATTGTGAGAGGGATGTCCGACTGCCCGTTTAAGCCCGATCCTGGTGGGTCCCAGATTGGAGAGGGTGCAGGCTGGGGTGAGGGACACCCCCCCCCCAGTGCATGAGTTTCATGCACTGGGCCTCTAGTCTATAATAATAAAAGCATAATATGCTAATTAGACCAGACATCCTTCCAGATGTCCTTCTGGATGACCTTCTGAACGAAGCCGGGGCTGGAGGGAAGCCCAGGTCCTGGGTACCTGCTGGCAGCCAGAGGGAAGCCTGGGTCCTGGGTGCCAGAGGGAAGCCGGTGCCAGCAGAAGGAAGGCCTACTCTTGCATGAATTTCATGCATCGGGCCTCTAGTTATTATATAAAAGCCTAAGCGACCGGCTGACTGGCTGACCAGCTGATAGGCCAGTAGCTATGATGCACACTGACCACGAGGGGGGCAGACGTTCAACACAGGATCTGCCCAGAGACAGCAACTTTGCAGAGTGCCCTCTTGCACTCTGGGACCCCTCAGGGGATGTCGGACTGCTGATTTTGGCCTGATCCCCACAGGCCAGGCTGAGGGACCCCACTGGTACATGAATCCATGCACCAGGCATCTAGGTACTAATAAGGTAAAATTGGCCACTTTCATCATATTTGTCAAAACCCAGGGTATGCTGCAATACAAACAACCCCAGTCTCAGTGCTTAACACAAACAAAAAGTTTCTTTCTCACTTATGCTACATGTCCAATGTGGGCCAGTGAGGGGATGTGCTCCACCTGGTCCCTCTAGGCTACTGAAGGAGCTTCAACTATCTTATCACTGTACCATATGTGATCCTGATCTCTTTGGTTGCTGTAACAGGGCAAGAGAGAGATGGAGCAGGAAATTCACTGTTTCAGGGCAGAGGTAACATGTATCTCCTTCTCAACAACCGGATCCAGTTTTCTTTCTTTTTTTTTTTCTTTTTAATATATATTTTATTGATTTTTTTACAGAGAGGAACGGAGAGTGATAGAGAGCTAGAAACATCGATGAGAGAGAAACGGTCAGCTGCCTCCTGCACACCCCCTACTGGGGATGTGCCTGAAACCAAGGTATATGCCCTTGACCGGAATCGAACCTGGGACCCTTCAGTCTGCAGGCCGATGCTCTATCCACTGAGCCAAACTGGTCAGGGCCAGATCCAGTTTTCTGTGTCCCTGTGCACTGTAGGGGGTGGGGGGCTGGGAAAAGTGGGAGTGCCCATGACATTCAGTGAGTAGTAAATACCTCTGCCACAATCCCTGTACCCAGATGGTTTCAGCCTGTGGAGTCACCTTCCTCATGTGGGATAAAGCAGGGAGTTAAAAAGGGTATAATTTTATGACTCATTTGATGCCCCCTTCATACATAGTCAACCACTAATATACTTCTCAGAAAATCATGTTGATATACAGAAGTCAGCACCCATCTGACAACATGTATAACTCTTGGCAATTTACCCTGTTAATTCTAGTTGTTATTCATTTCTGGAGCATTTTGTGTCAACTAAAAATAGACATTTGATAGATTATGCTTTTTAGCTGAACTAGTTCCTTTTTTGACAGCATTCAACAAAATGTCCAAGGATTTATTTTTGAGTTGCATTACAATGTAGCTGTCATCACTGTTTATCTCTATTTGGAATCAGATAAACAGGTGTCTGTATACTTTGAAAACTTCAGTTTGAAATCCCATAAGCATCCACATTTACAAATCAGATTTAATGGCTTCTTTGATTTCTGAATTTTTGTAGTGCAGCTCCAGGATATCTGAACTAAGAATGCACAGGTCCAAAGCCAGGGAGTTTTATTTAAAAATAATATTTTCTCCCAGCCTATGGCTTGCCTTCTTCAAAATTTAAAGAGAACAGGAAAAAAATAAAAATAAAAAGAACACAACCAAAAGAAATTAATGAACAAAAATAGGGAGTCTATCCAAAAAAATTAAAATTTTAAACATTTGAAAGGACAATTAACTCTACAATTAAAAGTGAAAATAAAAAATACATTAAAAAGTGAAAATAAAACAATAAAATTTATTTATTTTGCTTATTAGATTGGCAAGGATTAAAAAGACTTCCCAGTCTAGTTAGCAGGAGACATAAGCACATTTATTCACAGTTTGTAGGAATTAAAAAAGACAAGTCCTTTTGAAAATGCAATTTAGCATTATAAATTATATATATATATATATATATATATATATATATATATATATATTAATTGAATTTATTGGGGTGACATTGGTTCACAAAACCATATAGGTTTCAAGAATACAACTCAACAAATCATCATCTGCACACTGCATTGTGTACCCATCTCCCCAAAGCAAAGTCTCTTTCAGTCCCCATTTATCCCCGTTTTGCCCACTTCCACCTATCCCCACACACTTTTCCCTCTAAAGGCATACAATTCTTACTCATCATAATCACTTGTATAGATAAATTCTTCAGAATGTTTTTTTACAAAAATATACAAATTTTCACCAAAAACATGTGCAAGGATGTTTATTGCACCCTTGTTTGTTAGAGTGAAAAAATTTAAAGACACCTAAATATAATGGAATATGATGCAACCATGAAAATCAGTATTATAGTTTTATGTGTACTTATATGGAAAGATATCTAAAATAAAATTTTAATTGATAAAAACAAGTTGCAAAATAATATGCGGAGTATTATTACATTTCATAAAGAAAGGTGTGCTATATACATAGGTAAAAATCTGGACCAATATTTAGTATACTGTTTTTTTTTTGTTTTTTTTTTAACATATTTTTATTGACTTTTTACAGAGAGGAAGGGAGAGGGATAGAGAGCTAGAAACATCGATGAGAGAGAAACATCGATCAGCTGCCTCCTGCACACCTCCCACTGGGGATGTGCCCGCAACCAAGGTACATGCCCTTGACCGGAATCGAACCTGGGACCCTTTAGTCCGCAGGCCGACGCTCTATCCACTGAGCCAAACCGGTTTCGGCTAGTATACTGTTTAATAAAAGTTCTTTATGGGGTGTGGAATTAGATGGGCCTCTAATTTCTAAGTAATTCATATCTGTATGGTTTTAATTTTTTATAATGCACACAATTTGCTTTTTCTATAAAAACAGTTCAAAATATAAAATAATAAACCAAAAAATTATTAGAAGCTGACAATCATAGCAGCTAACATTTAATGATCATTTACTACACGGCAGGCACAGTTTTAAGTGCTTTACATATATTAACTTATTGAATCATCACAACATTCTCTAGGGTATATTTTATTGACTATCCCATTTTTACAGATGAAGACATTGAGGTACAGAGAGGTTAAGCAATTTGCTCAAGGTCAAACAGTTACTGAGAGGTGAAGCCAAGATTTGAGCCCATGTCTGTCTGACTACATTACCCTAGCTCTTAGAACTATTCCATCTAGCTATTAAGGAAAAATATGTCAAAAGATCCTAGTTCATACCAATCCAGAACAAACTGGCTAACCACTGATTACTGCACAAATTTTGAGCACAGAGTTGTAATGACTGTATTTCTTTATGGGTTTTATTGTATACCAGATATCTGATTGAGGCCTTTTACCTACATTATCCTTTTAAATATATTCAGAGAGATCTAGCTTCAAAATACATCTGCAAACTCATCATGTTTCATCACTTCCACTATTACCTCCCTGTTCGAAAACAAACACTATCACCTTTTACCTACACTACTTCTACCACTTCTTTTCCTTTTTTCTTTTCTAAAATATATTTTTATTGATTTCAGAGAGGAAGGGAAAGGGAGAGATAGAAACATTAGTGATGAGAGAGCATTATCAATCAGCTGTCTCCTGCATACCCCACACAGGGGATCCCCACACTGGGCATCCAGTCCGCAACCCAGGCATGTGCCCTGACCAGGAATCGAATCACGACTCCTGGTTCATAGGTTGATGCTCAACCACTGAGCCATGCTGGCCGGGCTTCTTTTTTTTTTAATCTTTATTGTTTAAAATATTACATATGTCCCCATTTTTTCCATTGACCCCCATCCCCACTCCTGTTCCTTCATCCCACTATTGTCTGTGTCCATGGGTTATGTCTATCTATATATACTTATAAAAGCCCAGCTATGAGAACAGTGTGCACACTGATGCACACTGAGCAGGGAGGCAGGCGAGCAGTTAGGAGCAGGCAGGCAGGCAGGTGAACGGTTAGGAGTGGGCTGGCAGGCAGGCACACAGTTAGGCATGGGAAGGCAGGTAGGCAGGTGAGCGGTTAGGAGTGAGTGGTTCTGGATTGCAAGAGGGATGTCCAACTGCCAGTTTAGGACAGATCCCTGTGGGGATTGGCCTAAACTGGCAGTCGGACATCTCTTGAGGGATCCTGGATTTCAAGAGGGCACAGGCTGGACTGAGGGACACCCACCTCCCATGCACAAATTTCGTGTACCGGGCCTCTAGTATGCATATAAGTTCTTTGGTTGACCTCTTCCCCCTGCCCTCCCACCCCTCCCCTCTGAGGATCCTCAGTCTGTTGCATGCTTCCATGTCTCTGGATCTATTTTGTTTGTCAGCTTATTTTGTTCTTTAGATTCCACATATAAGTGAGATCGTGTGATACTTCTACCACTTCTTTTTTTAAAAATATATTTTATTGATTTTTTTACAGAGAGGAAGGGAGAGGGAGAGAGAGTTAGAAACATCAATGAGAGAGAAACATCGATCAGCTGCCTCCTGCACACCCCCCACTGGGGATGTGCCCGCAACCAAGGTACATGACCTTGACCGGAATCGAACCTGGGACCCTTCAGTCTGCAGGCCTACACTCTATATCCACTGAGCCAAACCGGTTAGGGCTCTACCACTTCTTAATTGGTGTTCCTACTTCCACCCTAACAGTAAGCACAACCTAGGAGTCAGAATGATCCTTTTAAAGGCATGGTCTGCCTTCCCCTTTGTCAAGACCCTCCCATGACTTCCCTGATGACTCAAAAGCCAAAGTCCTAACAATAGCCTACATCACCTGGGTTCCCAACTCACTGAGCTCATCTTCCACATCAACCCTGCAAGCAAGGAATTACTAAATCACTTTACAGATATTAATGATCTGTAAGTGTTTCTATTAGTAAATATTGAGCCAGTAATCAAACCTAGTTTTATTTGACACTGATGATGCCTTACATTACACAGTGCTCTAATAAAATGGTTATTTTTACAGTAATATGAGCATATTTTTGCTAGACATAACAGACATTTTCTCTTCTTTGGGCAGTAACTTGATCTAGCATTGCTGAAATTGCTGATAATGTGCTTTGCCTCTTTTTTGAAAGAGGCTCAGAGCTTGGGGTTTGTTCTTGTAAAAAGTCACAGAAGTGAAGATCCTTAATCTTTGCATTTGTATTAGATTTTAGAAAATATATTTATTTTGAAGAATAATTTGAAACAAATAGATGAAACATATAAAAGATTTTCAAGAAGAAAAATATCATTTGAGGTGACAAATAAAGGGTGACTATAAAAAATTGATCTGATGTCCTAGCCAGTTTGGCTCAGTGGATAGAGCGTTGGCCTGTGGACTGAAGGGTCCCAGGTTTGATTCTGGTCAAGGGCATGTACCTTGGTTGCAGGCATATCCCCAGTAGGGGGTGTGCAGTAGGCAGCTGATCGATGTTTCTCTCTCATCGATGTTTCTAACTCTCTATCCCTCTCCCTTCTTCTCTGTAAAAAATCAATAAAATATATTTTTAAAAAATTGATCTGATGATCTTGGGTAGCTCACACTCTAACTCAGAAGACAATTCCAAATCAAGAGTTGTAGGGGTTGGTGGAGGGGATGACAAAGGTGAAGAAAATAAGAGGTACAAACTTCCAAGTTATAAAATAAATAAGCCATGGGGATGTAATGTATAGTTTATAGAAAATAGTCAATAGTATTATAACAACTTTGTGTAGTATTACTAGACTTATTGTGGTGATCACATTGTAAGGTATATAAATGTCAAATTACTGTGTTGTACACCTGAAACTAATATAATATTGTATGTCAACTATACTTTAATAAATAATAAATTTAAAAAAGAAGAGTTGTGAGGGATCTATGGCAATAGTTGTATGCCCATGTAATTCCTGAATGACTATTTTGAAGGATCATGTAATGTGATAAAAATGGATAAAATAATTTTACTCATATTATGTACCACAAAATGGTCTAAACCCTCTATTTATTTAATTATTTAAACTTGCATATTACAGAAAAGAACAGGTACAGAGAAGTTAAGCTACCCAGGGTCTCTCAGCTAAAATGTGGTAGTGCTGAGGTTTGAGCACATACAATCTAGTTCCAGAATCCCAGCTCCTAAGAACTGCACTATACTGCCTCTTGAAAGAGCACAGAGCTTCAAGCTTTTTAGGTTATACATCCTCATTCATAACCAACCAGAAGCAAGAAGACATGAGAGTCCATTGATGTAGTCCATGAAATCAGCCTTCCTGGGTAGATATCTAGTACTTGAGGCTACTAGCTGGTACACAGAATCAGTGAGAAGACTGAGGAATGAGGCTCAGAAAAAATAAAGGCAGAGATCAAGGAAAGCTACCCATAGAAGCAATACATTCGCATTTACGTATTTGTATGCATATACTGCCATACTAATATGTTATGTTTAAATTCTAAAACATATACCAAGAGATTAAAAATAATGAATAAAAAAATAAACATACCAAAAAAGTTCTAATATTTGGTTGGCTCCACCAAGATGGATGTCTTGAGCATCCCCTGTGGAACACACATCTCAATTTAGAAAATAAGCTTGGCATTTTGAATTCTGGCTTTACCACTCATTACCTGATTAATCTGGGCAAGTTGCTTACTCTTTGCCTCTGATTTCTCATCTGTTAAATGAGGATAATAACTCTTAATTTGTAGGATTGTGTGGTTTAAATGAGATGATGTGTACAAAATCCCTCATGCCTGGCTTTCAGTAAGCTCTTTACATATTACTTCCCTTATAATTTTAGTTTCCACTATTTGTTTAATGGTCTGTGTTTTAAAAAGTGTATTACTTTGTACATACTCATATAACAATGTTGGAGGCAGCCCTGCAGTTAGATTTGGTGCATCTAGATGGAGCCAGATTAATAGCATTCTCATGCTCAAAGACATGAGAGCTTGTTGAAGTATCCCATACAAATCAGCTTCCCTAGGTAGATTTCTAGCACTTGAGACTATCAGCAGTGTACAGAACCAGTGGAAATACTGGCTCATAAAAAAGTTCAAGTTCAAGGAAGGCTACCCAGCGGGAACATTCTAGCTAGGACACCACTGCTGGATGCAGCCACTAATTTCACCATGCTTCTAATATCATTGTGTCATCATCTTTTGGTAACGTTCTTGAGAGCAAAGTCCTTAGGTAGGGGGAATATCCAGTTGGCTGACGCTAGTTCACCTACTAGTTCACATTCTTTTCCAAGAGGTGGAGACAGAGAGTATTGTCTCCTTTGGCTTCCCTGGTGGGAATTGGGCTGCTGTCTGCTTTTAAGACTTACACATTTGAGGATCTGTAAATATTAAGAAAGAGCTAAAAAACAAGGTAGGTCAAATATATGGTAATAAATGGAAACTATATTTTGGTGGTGAGCACATAGTAGAGCATAGAGATGTCAAATTATAACGTTGTATACCTGAAAATTCTATTACGTTATTAACCACTGTTACATCAACAAAAACAGTTTAAAAAACAAGGCAGTTGTCTGTCTCTACTAAAAAAGACAAATCTTCATTAACAGATGACTTATTAAATTTCCATTAACCTGAAATGAGACAAGAGTACAGAGATTTATTTTTTATTTCCAGTTCTCTATCTTCCCTCACTCATTTCTTTCCTTCCCCCATTTCCTGATCTTAGGAAGGTCCCTTTATCTCTCTAGATTTTCATACAAAAGATCAGACTTAGACCCTCAAATCTAATTGGGAATTCAAATGCTGAGCAGTATATATATATATTGAGTGGCCAGATTATTATGACCAACCCATCAGTACTTCGTTGGGCCACCTTTTGCCTTCAGTACTGCGGTGATTCTTCTTGGCATTGACTCCACGAGATGTTGAGAGGTGATGCGAGGAATCTGACACCATGCCTGAGGAATAGCACTGTCCAGTTCTGTGAGATTTGATGGTTGTGGAACCAGCTGCCTGATGGCTCTTTTAACTTCGTCCCACAAATGCTCAATTGGATTGATATCTGGTGATTGTGGGGGCCACCTAAGCAAGGTCAAGTCTCCCTCATGTTCTTGAAACCACTCCTGCACAATACGAGCACCATGGCATGGCGCATTGTCTTGTTGGAAGAAGCCATCTCCATTGGGATACGCCATCAACATGATAGGATGAACTTGATCAGCAACGATACTTAGGTATGTTGTGCTATTCAGACGTTGTTCCACATGAACTAAAGGGCCCAAATCATGCCAGGAAAACATGCCCCAAACCATAACACTGCCCCCACCAACTTGAAGGGTTGTACTCAGGCATGTGGTGTGCATGCTTTCATGCTGTTTCTGCCAAATTCTCACTCTGCCATCTGCATGATGCAACTGGAAATGTGAATCATCAGACCACATGACTTTTTTCCAATGCTTGACTGTCCAATCCTTGTGTTCCTGTGCGAATTGGAGACATTTTATCTTAGTAACTGCGAAATTATAGCTAATTTGCCTACAAACGTCAGGTGGTCATAATAATCTGGCCACTCAGTGTATATGCCCAACAGAACACCTACCTACTAGGCTAATACCTAAACTTTGTTTTCCTGACAGAATACCGACCTACTAGGCTAATACCTAAACATCATTGAACATGTATTTCTATCAGTACAGTGTTGGTTTTTTTAAGTTGCTCTTTATATAGGAAGCATCTATATTTATGTTCCTAAAAGGTAGTGTAACATTTTTATAATAGAGTAATAAACGAGACAGATATAAGAGATTCTTGCACATGGTGTGTTGTTTCATGTGCATTCACAAGGGAGATCCATATTCTCACTCTCTGGGTTCACTCATATTTTTTTTTGAAAACTTCTTATCCCCAGTCTTTAATCTTGTACATTCTATATCTCTAATCACCTGGCTAAACCACTAACCATTGCTCATGCCTTGATATAGATCCATACTTCAAGGCTTCTCTCTCTCCTGGTAAAATGCCAGTAAAGTGTACTTGTAGCATTTCCCTTCTTCACGTATCAGATTCATTATAGCTGCTCAATCTGCAGTGAATCATGAATTGTTGGATACAGACCAATCCAAAATTATATTTCTCATCCTTGATCAAGCATCCTTATACTCTATTCTCATACACATATCTCAGAGCTTTTGCCAATATAAACTAGAAATCCAGGGGTACTTTGGCCTTCTCTGAGTTTTGACTTTGTCATTGTTTACCCCCTTATAGGGTTATGTGGAAATTTGACAATCTTGGGAATTGGTGGGGGAGAGAGTATCATGAAGGGAACTGGCTTCATCTTTCAAGGTAACTCCCTCAGGTAAAAGAGTATCTTTAACCAAGGGAAGAATACTTTCATCAGACAAGCTAGGAGAGATTTCTTGAGCTGTCAAGAGATATTCAATGAAAGTTAAGGGTTCAGAATTCTTAGGATCCTCTGAATCCTCTCATATATTGCCAAGTCAAATTTCCAGCTTTCAGTCTAACTCATATAATGCTACAATATGCACATAAGAAACCTGTCAGGGATGTGAATACCACTGATACTATAATTCACTAGAGGCCCAATGCATGAAATTCATGCAAGAGTAGGCCTTCCTTCCCCTGGCTGCTGGCACTGGCTTCCCTCTGGCACCCAGGACCCGGGCTTCCCTCACAGTCCCAGCTTCATCTGGAAGGACATCTGGTCTAACTAGCATATTATGCTTTTATTATTATTACTAGTGGCCCAGTGCACAAAATTCGTGCACATTAAAAGGGAATTAATTAGAGGGAATATTTTAATATTGCTATTTGCTCTTTCTTTATAATAGAAGTGTCAGAGATGAAAGAAAATTAGTAAAATGTATATGAAAATCTTCCTCCTGTCAGAGTCTGGGGCGCGCCATGGGAACCAGAGTCAAGTCCCTGCCCACCCATGTGTGGCTCAAAATCACATGAGACCCTGCCTGGCCAGCCCCACCCACATTGGGCTAGATCCAGACCCAGCTGGCCCCACCCCTGTCAAGCCCTTCCAGGTGGCAGGTGTGGCCTCAGGTCCCCTGGCCAGGCACCAGAGCAGGGGGCACGGCCTGAGGTCCCCCATCAAGCCCTACCAGGCGGGGGGCACAGCCTCAGGTCCCCCGGCCCAGCTCTGGGGCAGGGTGCGTGGCCTGAGGTCCCCCAGCCCAGGCTGGGGTGGGGGGCACATCTTAAGGTCCCCTGTCAAGCTCCGTGGGTGGGGGGTGCGGCCTCAGGTCCTCCAGCCTGGCACCGGGGCGGGGGGTGCGTCCTGAGGTTCCCCCGGCCCAGCACTGGGGCAGGGGGCAAGGCCTGAGGTCCCCCGTCAAGCCCCGCTGGGCGGGAGGTGCAGCCTCAGGTCCCACAGCCTGGTGCCGGGGCGTGGGGTGTGGCCTGAGGTCCCCTGTCAAGCCCCACCAGGCTGGGGATGTAGCCTCAGGTCCCTGCTGATTGCTTGTTAAGGCTCTTTTTATAAAAATATATATTTCTTTATTGATTTCAGAGAGGAAGGAAGAGGTGGAGAGAGACAGAAACATCAATGATGAGAGAGAGTCATTGATCAGCTGCCTCCTGCACCCACTTCACTGGGGATCGAGCCCACAACCCGGGCATGTACCCTTGGCCAGAATCGAACCTGGGACCCCCCAGTCCACAGGCTGATGCTCTATACACTGAACTAAACTGGCCAGGGCTCGTTAAGGCTCTTTACAGGAACTCAGCCTCTGCTGTGGGCACAGCCATCTTGTGTTATGGGATCCCCACCTCTGTTCTGGGTGCAGCCATCTTGTTATTTGCACATTCCCTCTTTATTAGATAGGATAGATCAGCACACAGGATGAAACTCAAGTTTGAGTTTATTTTTGACAATCTCAGATCTGCTGAGGTAGATGATTTTTTTCACCATTAAGCTGTTCATTACAAGAAGCAGCCACCTCATTGGCTGTCCTTGAACTCTTATGCCTTTCATGATTCTCCTTAAATCATATACTTAATCAGCATTCCAGGTGACTACAAGCAATTGTTTAATCAGCTATTTTGCCACTGTATTTCTAAGGGGGAGTTTTAATGTCAACCAACCCTGGTTTTATCACTTTTCCTTGAAGGTCAGTTGCCTGCAGCTCACTTTGTGGTGAATCAGTCAGAGTTCTTCAGGGAAAAATGGATTTAGTGGCAAATCCTCAAGGAACTTAAATTGACAAGAGTGTTCTAGCAACTCAACCCAGCCAGAAATGCTGGGATATCACAGCCTTGTGAATATCATCTCACTGGCTTTCTTTCTTTTTTTTCTAAATTTCTTTATTGATTAAGGTATTACATATGTGTCCGTATTCCCCCATTACCCGCCACCTCCCATTCATGCGCCCAACCCCCTGTTGTCTGTGTCCATGGCTTTTTTTCTTTAGTCCTTCAAGATTCAAAGCCCCAGGTGACAGCATGTGCTGGATCATGTGGCCATGACCTGGCTTTGCAGGGGGTGAACAGTGGGAGGGAAGACTGTTATAATAAGATGCTACACCAAGACTCACATAATGAGAACTGGAGCGGGTTTTGGATGCTGGGCAATGAAAATCCCTCATTTTCTGTCAATAAGTAATGGAAAGAGTTTTCACTAGGAGTCCAGAAAGCTTTTTCTATTTCTCACCCTCTCACTTGCTTTCTCTCTCTTTCTCCCTCCACACCTGATTTTGAGAAAGTCACTGCATTTCCCTGGTCCTCTGGAGGAGAGGGTTGGACTAAGATACTCAGGGTCAATCTATGTCTAACACTATATGATCTAAAACCTCTCAAAAATCTATTTAAAAATCTATTATAATTTTAATAAATGCATAGTGTAAGGTCTTTCCTTTTATCTAGTGAACAGTTTTAAATGATTATTTTGACCCAGTTTCTCATTGTATATAAAACTTCTACATATGTCAGTAAGTCATAGTTGTGGAGTTCCTCCTATAATACTAGATATTGAAGCATTTTAACCTTATTTGCCTTTTGACAGTGCATGTTAGTGGGGAAGTATGGGACTTGGTTGGAAAGTCTGTAAGGTCGGGGGCCTCTAGGGGGACCTTGTCGAAGGCGGCAGCCCCTGCCTTGACTTTTCCAAACTAGTCCAAACACTCAGGTGTTTTGCTAGAATCTCTCTGTTTAGTCTTTAGACCCAACCTTGTAGAAGCATGTGCTTTCTCAAGGATACTTGCCCTGCTAATTGTATCTAGAGGTTAATTTTAGTTCAAGCGGTTGTGACAATAAAAACCTAGGGAGGCAGGCGAACAGGGCTGTTTGCTTCTAAAGCAAAACAGCCCCTTAACCTCTCTTTCACAGAAACATGTGTCAGAGTAATCATTCACCCATCATTCAGGGTCTGCCAGTCAGCCCCAGCACATGTGGATTTTAATAACTTTCTCAGTAATCACCCCCCAATTTTAAAATGCAAGGTGAACTTTAGGAAGAACAGTGATAAAGGAAGTTAACATTTCAGGCGGCCTTAGGGTCTTATCAAAGTTGGTGCATCAGTTTTACTTTAACTCTCTTATCTATCTAATTATTTCACCACTTTGATTAAATGAAGCTAAAACTGGCATTGATGAAAAGAGAAAGCACAATCAAAGAAGCAGATAAGCAAATAATTGAATGCAAATAACTCTTAATTATACTCAATAAAGTTAAGGAATATTGTCAGGTGCAAACATTAGTTTCTCAAATCAGAGGGCAGTGTTAGAATGAAAAAAATATCACAGAATGTTCTGAAAATTGTGGTCAATTTCAAAAATTTTAAACACTTTTATATGAGTTTGGTTTCAAAGCAACAAAAAATTCTGGGTTGTAAATATATTCAGAGCCTCTAATGGAAAACTAATTCTTTGCATCCCTTCATATATCTTTATCATTTTTAGAATCTTACCAACACCCTCAGGCTTCCCCAAACACAAAGAAATAGGTGGGCTTCTAGATATGGCAGCTATACTTGGAAAGTTTAAAATACTGTCCCATTTGCAATTATAATAGAAAGTATAGCAAAAGCTTTTACTTTAAGTTGATCAGGTTTTTTTTCTAAACTACATAATATTATCATTTACACTTTGCCCCCTATCTAACCAAAATTACCTGTATTATTTATCCTCTCTATCCATTGTCCTGCTGCTATGATGCATGGTGCATGAAAACAAACACCTGATAGTGATATAAACTAACTAATATGTGCAGAAGAGATATGAATAGCACATTCATTGCAGAAAAAGCACTTATGGGTGGGGGAAGAGTCAGTGATGTTATTAGAAACGAAGGTGATCATGATGCATTATTCTCATATGTACTTTGCAAAATGTATTGCTGATGTCTCCAGAGTCATTTTGTATTCAATTGATCAGGGACACCTACTTTAGAAAATGACTGAATTGTTTTCATGTCCCTCATTGCTTTGAACCAACAGGCTGCAACTATAAATTTTAACTGGTAAAAAGAGTAGTAGCCATGGTAGCAAAGAGATTTTATGATCCATTTTTATTACACTGTTTCATATACTGGAAGGCAATAATGACCCATGGCATTTATAGAGTCCTTTGTATTTTCAAAGCACTTAGCAATCATTAATTATTTTATCTCATTACCATCTCAAATGGGATAGGTTGCTTAGCATGGCAGGGTTATAGAAGGAAAATAGTAGCAGACAATAATAGTTAGGCAGTTAAAGTACCGTGGGAAAACAAAGTCCCTGGTTTTCCCATCATTTAGGGGGGAAAGAAAAGAGAGAAGAAAACATCATAGGTCCTCACTGAGAAACATTGTTTTTTGTTTTATCTCTTATTTTTGATTAGTTTAGAGCAGCAATTTCCAATTGGTGTGCCTCAAGAGGCACAATGATGCCCCGCAAGAATTTTTAAAACATGCAATACCTGACTATTTAGTCAGGGGCACTGACCTCTTTTCACTTAGATTATAAAAGAAAAAACACAAAAAAACCCCAAGAAACAAAAAATGACAACAGTCAACACAACAATAGCCATCCAGTGTGAATGAATCAAAATACCTATTTTTTTTGGTCAGATAGGCAAAAAGTATATTTTTTGGTGTGCTGCAGAATTTTAGTAATCCTCCTATATAATAAAGAGGTAATATGCAAATTAACCTCATGCCATCACAAAATGGCTGTGCCCACAGTGGAGGTGGGGTTCCCGTAACGAGCGATCAGCAGGGACCTGAGGCTGTGTGGCACCAGGCCAGGGCAGGGGTCCTGAGGCTGTGCCCCCCCGCCCAGCGGGGCTTGACTGAGGACCTCAGGCCATGCCCCCCACCCAGCGGGGCTTGATGGGGGACCTCAGGCCACACCCCCTGCCCAAGTGCAGGGCTGGGGGACCTGAGGCCACACCGCTCATCCCAGGCCGGGAGACCTGAGGCTGTGCCCCCAACCTGGAATGCACCAGGGGACCTGAAGCTGCACCCCCCACCAGCAGGGCTTGACGGGGAATCTGAGGCTGCACCGCCTGCCTGGTGGGGCTTGACAGGGGTGGGGCCGGCCAGGTCTGGATCTCACCCAATGGGGGTGGGGTTGGCCAGGTCTGGGTCTCGCCCGATTTCAAGGCGTGGGTGGTGGTGGGGGGGGGACTTGACTCCGGTTCCCGTGGCGTGCCCCAGACTCTGACAGGAGGAAGATTTTCATATACATTTTACTAATTTTCTTTCATCTCTGACACTTCTATTATAGAGAAAGAGTAAATAGCAATATTAAAATATTTCCTCTAATTAATCCCCTTTTAATGTGCACGGATTTCGTGCACAGGGCCAGTAGTTAGTTAATGTGTGCCATCAGATGAAAAAGGTTGGAAATTGCTGGCTTAGAGGACAATGGTAAAAAAAAAAAAAAAGCAGGGCACCTCAACACTTTTATTTCTGGGAAAGTGACTATAATAAGCCGACAACAAACTGCAATGGAGATGGGGACTCTCACTATATGTACTGATGCTAGTAACTAAGAAAAGCTAACATTTATTGAACACTGATCCAGATACTGTATTCATTATTACATTTCATGTTCACAACAAAGCCATGAGATAAGAAAAGCCATAAGAGGAAACTGAGGCTTAGAGAAGCTGAGGAATTTGCTTAAAATAAATAGGCCTTCAACCTTAATTAACTGACTCCCTAAATCGTTGTATTAATTTTTCTTATAGGGCTTCTAGGTGATTTGCTTATTCCTTAATGGTAATACACTGGGTAACAACTGAGGATGATCTGGAAATTCATTAACTCCTTGTTTTTCTGGAAGAAAAGATGCTGAACTCAGTTGAAGAATTCTGGAGGATAAAATCACTATGTTATGAGTTCCAATCTCCATGACACAGGGTCCAAATAGTCAACAAAGCTCTAGGAAAATGAGCTTGTTTCTCTCTTGTTTTTGGGACACAATTCTCAGTTTATCTTCTGGGCCCTGGGTATGCCCCATCTCACAGGCCACAGAATTGTTTGCTATCAGTGGAAAGCCTTAAGAGAAGAAGGCTGTATTTAGCTAGTAGTTTAAGATGAAGGCAGAATCCTTGCTTTAGTAGATGTTGCCTAATAAAGCAGTCATGATGAGATCAAGAGGACTTAGCAAATACTGTATTATCTGGATAGAGGCACCAATCACAAAGATGATTGTAGGTTTCTTTAAGAATTAGAAATGGGCAGGGGAAGCATTCACCACGTAGTGATTTTAAGGACATCTAGGATATGTGTACTGTGCTCAAGGGTATAATATTGTCATGAAAATGATCATTGGAACAGTGCTTCTAGACAAGCCCTGGGCAGTAGGAAGCAATGCCAATAGTCTCACAGGTTCCCCACATCATTCAGATTCTAGTTATCTGGCAATCCTAAGAAGCTTCAGGGATGATTATTGAGACACTAGTGAACTTTGAACCTCTGTGAGTTCCCTGTTTGCTTAATGCCTGATAACCTTTATGCACAGCTTGATCTCTGTGCTTCCCAGGGGAGGAATTGGAATCAGCCTATGGGGGAAGAGATGTCTCTAGGATTCTAGGCTGGAGCTTGCGTAAATAAAAGGGCACACATGAACGATAACCTCAGTTTTTGTACCTCATCTGCCTCTGACACAAAGGTTAGATCATTAACCATATTTATTTACACTTTCCTAGTCTTGTCTTCTAATGCCAAAATTTACCAGATCACAAAGTAAAGGCACCATGTATGAAAACTCGTGATTTTTGTCCCTCTGAAAAATTCTAGACTCTGCTTAACATAACTGCCAGAGTAAATGATTAACAGAAGAGTTACTCCAACAAAATGTGGTTTATATGACAAGAGAGAAGAGAAATTGCACTTGAATTTGATGATCAGCATTTCATGCTCTAATTCATAATTTTGCTCTTCATGTAGGACCTTGTTTACCTTCTTTACATGTCTCATATGAAAGGGTATGGTAGGAAAAGGGGATCAGAGGGGATCAGAGATAATCTTCACTGATTTCACAATATCCCTTAAGGCTGGCATGTTTAAACAAATACTTAGCAGTGGTGTAGCAAGAAAACACCCTAAATCAATATTTCGACAAAGCCCCATTATCATCTGTTAATTAAAAAATAAATTTCAGATTGCCTGTAAAGCTGGAGCTCTGTGGGTAACATATATACAAGTGGGGATTTACTTTACTCTCATAATTCTAGTTTATTTCCTTTTGCCAGTTTCTATGAAGAGCCATGCCATATAATAATACATTCTTACAATTGGACACAGGATTACAGTTTCTGAAGAGGTCCAGAGACATTAACACAGAAGGATTTTTGTGGATTCTTCAACAAGTTGTATATGACCTAGGATATAAAGGGCTCTTAAGCAAAGAGAAATTGGACATCATATGCCACCAGATAAAAAAAAAAATCTCAACCTGAAACTATACTTTGAACAAATTTAACTCAATATGAATCATAGATCTAGATGGAACTGTAAGGCTATAAAACTTTCAGAAGACATAGCAGAAAATCTTTGTGATCTTGGTTAGGCAAAGAGTTCATAGATATAGCATCAGCATTTTAATTCATAAAAAGAAAGAGTGGTAAATTGAATGTTTTGCTCTGCAAAATACACTACCAAGTAAATGAAAAGGCAAACTACAGACTGGGAGAAAATATTTGGAAATTACACATATAATAATGGTCTTTTGTCTAGAATATATAAAGAACTCTCAAAATTAAACAATAAGAAATAAAAAGCTCAATTAAAAAGTAAATTTAGGAGAACCAAGATGGCAGCATAGGTAAATGCCAGTATGAGCCACCTCCCACAACCACATCAAAATTACAACTAAAATACAGAACAACCATCATTTAGAACCACCTGAATGGAAGTCCTACAACTAAAGAAGAAGAAAGCACACCAAGACTGGTAGGAGACGGAAGATGCTGAACAGCCTGGTCTGACACCCACATGTGGCGTTTTTTAATCAGGGGGGATATCTCCAAGGCCTCTCATGAGAAGCAAGGGATCCCAGCAATACACCACACCCCCAGCCCAGGGTTTCAGAGCTGGGAAGAGAAGTCCCTGTGACTTCAGGCTGTAAAAACTAGTGGGGATTATGGCTGAGTGACACGGAGGCTGGTGGAGTCCCACGTGTTCCTCTTAAAGGGCCAGCACATGAACTTACATGGTATTGCTTCCTCTGAGCTCCAGCACCAGGCAGTGGCTTTGGGGGAATCCAGGGACATATGGGGAGGAAGTGAACTGTCTGGTATCAGGGCAGGAACTTGGGGGCAGCTTTCTCGCAGACAGGGATACTCACAGGGATCATTGTTTCTGTGCTGGGAACAATGCAGAGCTGTTCTTGCAGAGCTGTCTTGCAGCCATATCTGAGTTTCCATCAGTGTGGCCTACACTGTTTGCTCCAGCCTGATGATTCCCTGAGACCCCACCCCATCCAATTTTCAGCCCTGCCCAAGCTGTTTGCAGCTGTTTTTCCATATGTATGTCCTGTCCTGGCTCAGGCTTCAGACTTTCATGAAATCTCTCAAACAAGCAGCAGCCAGCACCAGTGTGCCTCATACCTATCAGTAAGAGGCCCAAGACCCAGCACTAGCACCAGCCTGCCTTGCTTCAAAGCTTGTCCTCACCTGGGTACTTCTAAGCCCTGTACAAGTAGCAGCCATCTGCAGATCATTCTGTAGCTCCTGCCCAGTGGTCCCAGGCAGTGGGTGACTTTGCACCTCCCAGGAGGCCCCAGAGCCAGTGCACCCAGTGGACAGCTTCAGACCACACCAGATTACAACTCTACACATCCATAAGTGACACACTCAAGGGACAGACTCAGTGAGCACCAAAGCCTCATTGAAGCAAGTCCTCTTCTGTATGGGTATCTCCCGCACAGCAGCTCTCTCACTGTAGTCACAGCTGGTCCTCACAGCCAGTTGGCCTGGAGGTCAATTCCTCCCAGTGACACTAATAGCAATCAAGGCTCAACTACAACAAGACTGTGCACACAGCCTACACAGGGCTACACCTAGAGTGCCCAGCTCAGGTGACAGGGGAGACAGCCACTGGGCCTTACAGGACACCTATTACACAAGGCCACTCTACCAGTTACAGGAGACATAGCAGCTCTACCCAATACATAGAAATAAACACAGGGAAGCAGACAAAATGTGGAGACAAAGAAACATGTCACAAATGAAAGATATGGAAGCAAGCAAACTACTGGATACAGAGTTCAAAACAATGGTTATAAGGTTACTCAAGGATCTTAATGAGAGCTTCAAGGGACTTAATGAGAGCTTCAAGAGAATTAATGAGAGCGTCAAGGGACTTAGTGAGACTTTGAAGAATCTTAGTGAGAATGTCAAAGACATGAAAAAGGACCAGTCAGAAATTAAGCATACACTAACTGAAATAAAGAATAATTTACAGGGATTCAACAGTAGAGTAGAGGATTCCAAGAATCAGATAAGTGATTTGGAATGTGAGGAAGAAAAAAACAACCAACCAGAAGAGCAAAAAGAAAAAAGAATCCAAAAATATGAAGATCATGTAACGAGCATCTGGGACAACTTCAAGAGTACCAACATTTGCATTATGGGGGTGGGGGGCAGAAGAAGAGAGAGAGCAAGATATTGAAAACCTATTTGAAGAAATAATGACAGAAAATTTCCCCAACCTGGGGAAAGAAATAGACTTACAAGTCCAGGAATCACAGACAGTCCCAATTAAGAGGAACCCAAAGTGGACCACATCAAGACACATCATAATTAAAATGCCAAGGGCTAAGGACAAAGAGAGAATATTAAAAGCAACAAGAGAAAAGTAGTTAGTTACTTACAATGGAGCACAGCTGATTTCTCAAGAGAAACTTTGCAGGCCAGAAGGAAGTGGCAAGAAATATTCAAAGTGATGAATAGCAAGGACCTATAATCAAGATTACTGATTACCCAGCAAAGCTATCATTTAGAATTGAAGGTCAGATAAAGAGCTTCGCAGATAAGAAAAAGCTAAAGGAGTTCATCACCACCAAACCAGTATTACATGAAATGTTGAAGGGTATTCTTTAAGAAGAGGAGGAAGAAGAAATAGAAAAAAATTATGAACAATAAAGTGGCAATAAATACATATCTATCAACAATTGAATCAAAAAATGAAAATAAATGAGCAAGAAATCTAATGAAAAAGTAAACCAATGAATAAAATAGAACCAGAGGCATGGAAACATGGAACAGACCGACAAATCTCAGAGGAAGGAGGGAGTTGGGGGGATGGAAAGAAATTATCAAAGAACATATATGCATATATGCATTGTGCATGGACACAGACAATAGGGTGGCGAAGGCTCGGGGCGGGGCAGGAACTGGGTAGAGGGGGGCAGTGGAGAAAAAAGAGGGACATCTGTAATACTCTCAACAATAAAGATTTAAAATAAAAAAGAATTTGATTAGTCCTAAAAAATAAAAAATTTGGCCAATGATTTAACAGACACTTCACCAAAGAAGATATATGGATGGCATATAAACAAAAAGAAAGATGCTTGCCGAAACCGGTTTGGCTCAGTGGATAGAGCGTCGGCCTGCGGACTGAAGGGTCCCGGGTTCGATTCCGGTCAAGGGCATGTACCTTGGTTGCGGGCACATCCCCAGTGGGAGGTGTGCAGGAGGCAGCTGATCGATGTTTCTCTCTCATCGATGTTTCTAGCTTTCTATCCCTCTCCCTTCCTCTCTGTAAAATATCAATAAAATATATTTAAAAAAAAAAAAGAAAGATGCTTAAAATTGTTAGCCTTTAAGAAAATACAAACTAAAACCACAACTATAAACTACTACATACCTATATGAATGGCAACTATGAAAAACATTAATAATTCCAAGTGCTGACAAGGATTCAGAGCAACTAGAGCCCTCATGCATTCCTAGGAGAACTATAAAATAATATAGCCACTTGGGAAAATATTCTGGCTGTTTCTTCTAAAGGTATACATATACTTACCATATAATCCAGCCTAAAATTAAAAACAACAAAACATATTAAGTATATTAATTTAACCAAAATATATTTTAAAAGGAGATCATGAGAATATTGTTTCCATTTACAGATAAGACTTGCCCAAGGACATTCAATGAATAAATGATAGGTTTTGAACTAGAACCACATCTTTGAAGGACATTATTCTCTATCTGTTGTTACATGAGAATAAACCTCCCCAAACCTAAGCTAAATTATGTATCAGCATGCATTTGGTTGCAAATAACAAAAACCACAATTCAGAGTGACTTAAAGGAAAAGGACATTTATTATTTTACATAACAAAGTGTCCAGTGGTTAGAACAGTCATGAGGTTGGTTGATTTTGCAACTAAATGATGTAATAAATGACCAAGGTTTCTTCCTTCTTCTACTCTGTCAAACCATAGTTTCATTCTAAGGCTGTTTCTCTTCATGATTACAGTATGGCTACTGGTCTCAGACAGCAATATGTGCTTCCCTGTTCATATCCAGTGAAAGATAGATCACCAGCAACAATCTCACAGAGCTTGTAACTAAAGTGTAAATGCTTTGGTTTTGCAGGGTCTTAAAGACTTCAGACAGGCAGCTATAAAAAGTACTTATGTAATTAGCAACATTCTGAGCTAAACAGAGCTTCCCACTTCAATAACAGCCATACTAGTATGTCTTATTGGTACAGAGCTCAGATTGGCAATAGATCTTTGACAATAGCCATGTTGAGGCTCTTAGACACTGTACTTCATATTTGGTGAGCATGTTAAAGTTTCCCAAGCAGTGTAATAGCTCATTTATAAAATCTTTAGTTGAAGAGATGAGGACTCTGAGGATCTTAGAGGAGTCAAGTGACTTAGACAAATTGACCATCAGTTAGTGACCTAGCCAGAGGTCACATTTGATCTTCAAACATCCTTCTCATAATTCTTTCCTTTACATCACATTGATTCCCTCTTCAGTGCTTAGATTTCACTAGGGAGACACAGTAGCAATTTCAAAGAAATATTGCAAGTCCATAATGATGATCACAAGCTTTATATGTCAGGACACTTACATTGTTTTTATCACCCAATTTGGCTATTTGGAATTTTAGACTCAAATGTGATAGCACAAACTTAAAATCCTGGAGTCTCATTAACTTTTCCATCTCCCTTCCTTCAACATCCAATCAACTGTTCCGATAGGTGAATTCTAATCCCTAAATCTCTCTTGCATCCATCCCCTGCTTTCTATTTCCACAGCACCAATATATGCTCAGGCCCTTATAACATAGTATCTTCCGTCTCTTTGTCTCCATTTTCTCCACACTGTACTTCTTACACAATGGTGCTCTATTAGTGTTTTGAAAACACGATCCAGATAATGACATATCCTTGTCTGCCCCTAAAACTTTATTAATATTTCTTTGACTATAGATTAAATTTGTAACTCCATAATATGGTTTTCTAAGGCCCTCAACAATCTGACTACAATATTCCTTTTTGAATTTTGAGAAAATCCTCCTTTCTGGATGGAGGTTGTAGTCAGTGATGTACTAGAGCCAGCTCACAATGGCTTGCAAGAGCCAGTCTTATACCTCTCTTCTCAACTCTGTGTTCAGTGATGTCACTATGGTAGCTTAAAGCTGACCATGGCATGGTAGGAACTTTTACGCAAGACAAATCAGTCAATGCTGCAAATCAAAGCCTTTTTCCTTTTTGAAGAGCTGGTTATTAAACATTTATCAGCACACCACCAGTTGCACAGTAACCAGGACTAAATCTGACAGTGAGGGTTCCTTATGATAAGGGGACAAAGATGTTGACACTGAAATCCCAGGTACCAAATCAGAGATAAGAGGGCCTAAGAGAAGAGAACAAGAAGAGAAGCAAGGGAGCATAGAAAAAAATGTTGAGAAGGTAGACCTGGGCAAAGATTGAGTTCCCACAGAAGCAGACATTGATAAAGGGATTTGAGTTCAAGTGGTTTATTGGGAAGATAATCCAAAGAAGCACTGGTAGGGGAGTGAGGTAGTGACACTATGAAGGGAAGACAGCTAATACAGGGCACATTTTAAAAAATATGCTTTTATTGATTTCAAAGAGGAAGGGAGATAGATAGAAACATCAATGATGAGAAAGTATCACTGATTGTCTGCCTTCTGCATGCCCCACACTGGGGATCAAGCCCGCAACCCAGGCATGTGCCCTTGACCGGGAATTGAACCTGGGACCTTTCAGTCCACAGGCTGATGCTCTATCCACTGAGCCAAGCCAGCTAGGGCAATACAGGGCACATTGATGAGCAGGTTTCTACTGTGGGCAATTGAGGCCCAGTTCCACTGGGAGAGTGAGTAAAACATGCCTTATGGTTGCCCACACAAGGGTGAGGAGTATGGGGAGTTTATCCTAAGGTAGACAGCTGTGGTTGCTTGCATAAGAAGTGGAAATTATGTAGGGGAAGACAATGCAAAGGGTATATGAATAAGACATAGACACTCATGGTTTTCTGGTGTGTGTTTTTTTTAAATAATTTGCTTGGTGGTGGCATGGCTTCATTTAAATGGTCAATGATGGGATTAATCTATACTTACAATTGTGAATCATTTGTTGCTACTCCACACACCCTATTTGTTCCTTCCTCTGGATCTACTCTCAAGTTCCTTCCTTTGCTGTAATATCCCTTTGTTGGTCCCTCTAGTTTGACAATTTCCTAATTCTTCCCAGTACATCAAGGATTAGTGCCACCTTCTCCAAGAACTCCATCTAACCCCTACTCCTACTCCTGATGCTGGAAGCTGGATGAGGAGCAAGCCACACTGGAGGTCCCATGGGGCCTGAAGCAAGGGAGCAGGGAACAAGCCCCTACACCTTGGTTAGAATGCATGGGGTCAGAGGAGACATACAGAAGTAGTGCTGTGGAGTCATTTCAAATGGTGAACTCCACGTGGGAAGGGACTCATTACTCCTATTTATCACTATATCCCTTAGACCCCACCCATCATAGAAACCTGGCTTATCATGGTTACATAATTGTTTGCAGCAGAGAAATGTGAGTAAATGGAGGGCTGAATGGACACTAGGTAGGGAGCCAAACCTGGCAGATGAAGAGGAATTAGAGGAGTCGTGTAAAGTGATTTCAGTTGAGATATATTTTGAGATTCAGTGAAATTGCCTTTAACCTCATCCCACTTGTCTCTTCCAATATCTCTGAGGGTTATGGGTGGTTTAGGTTTTATTTTTAATCCTTCTGGTGGACTGAGTGCCTACCTTCATAGAATTATGAGGGTTTGTGAATTGCTTTGACATCTCAGAAGTGCTGCCCACATTCTCTACCATAGCACTGCAGACACTTTTTGATTTTCCCCCAAACATCATTGCTCATATGAGTTGTCTGTGTAGGTAGCACAGTTGACTGAAGATATGGACTTTACATTAGCATGCAGTTTGACTTCTTCTCCCTCAGTCTCCCTGCAAACATTCAGTTTCCTTCCCTGTATTACATAGACTAATTTTGTTCTCTGAATCCTATCCAACAGCTGGCCAATTTTGCCTCTTAAACAATGTTTAATGGTCTTTTCAAACAAAGTATCCATCTGTGCTCTCACTTGGATCATTCACTGTACAACTTCTTACCTCCATGCCTTTTCAAACACTTGCCACTGCCTGAAATATTCTTTTCAGAGCAGAAGACTTGGCAAAGGTTTGGAAATGTTGGTCTTTCTTGCTCTTTTTTTTTTCATGCATTTTATTTTTTATTTTTTTATTTTTATTTTAATAAATCTTTATTCAGATTATTACAATTGTTTCTCCTTTTTCCCCCCATAGCTCCCCTCCACCCAGTTCCCACCCCATCTTCTGCCTTTACCTCCCCCCCACTGTCCTCATCCATAGGTGTATGATTTTTGTCCAGTCTCTTCATGAACCCCCCATACCCCTTTCCCCCTGAGAATTATCAGTCCACTCCCTTTCTATGCCCCTGATTCTATTATATTCACCAGATTATTCTGTTCCTCAGGTTTTTAATTCACTTGATTTTTAGGTTCACTTGTTGATAGATATGTATTTGTTGTTCATAATTTTTATCTTTACTTTTTTCTTCTTCCTCTTCTTAAAGAATACCTTTCAGCATTTCATATAATACTGGTTTGGTGGTGATGAACTCCTTTAGCTTTTTCTTATCTGTGAAGCTTTTTATCTGCCCTTCAATTCTGAATGATAGCTTTGCTGGGTAGAGTAATCTTGGTTGTAGGTTCTTGCTATTCATCACTTTGAATATTTCTTGCCACTCCCGTCTGGCCTGCATAGTTTCTGTTGAGAAATCAGCTGACAGTCGTATGGGTGCTCCCTTGTAGGTAACTAACTGTTTTTCTCTTGCTGCTTTTAATATTCTCTCTTTGTCTTTTGCTCTTGGCATTTTAATTATGATGTGTCTTGGTGTGGTCCTCTTTGGATTCCTTTTGTTTGGGGTTCTGTGTGCTTCCTGGACTTGTAAGTCTATTTCTTTCACCAGGTGGGGGAAGTTTTTGGTCATTATTTCTTCAAATAGGTTTTCAGTATCTTGCTCTCTCTCTTGTTCTGGCACCCCCATAATTCTGATGTTGGTACGCTTGAAGTTGTCCCAGAGTCTTCTTACACCATCTTCAACTTTTTGGATTTTTTTTTTTTTTTTTTGCTTTTTGCTTTTCCAGTTGAGTGTTTTTTGCTTCTTTGTATTTCAATTCTTTGACTTGATTTTTGTGTTCCTCTAGTCTGCTGTTGGGTTTCTGTATAATATTTTTTATTTCAGTCAGTGTATGTTTAATTTCTAGTTGGTCCTTTTTCATATCTTCGAGGGTCTCGTTATATTTATCAGCCTTTTCTAGGATATTCTTGAAAAGCCTTATAACCGTGGTTTTGAATTCTATATCCAGTCATTTTTTTTCCTCCATTTCTTTCGTTTGTGATCTGATTCTTTGATGCCGCATGTTCACTGCTTCCCTGAGTTGGTACGGTATATTTGTGTGCTAGGTTTCCAATATGGCCCAGTGGGTCTGCCTCCCCAGTTAACCTGAGGTGGACACTCTTGGTGCACCCCTTTGTGGACTGTGTGTACAGCCTTGTTGTAATTAAGTCTTGATTGTTGTTGGTATCACTGGGAAGAATTGACCTCCAGGCCAGTTGGCTGTAAGGATCAGCTGTGTCTATGCTGGGAGAAGTTCGGTGCTGGAGACAGCCTTATAGGATTAGACTTGCCAAATTGCAATAGCCTCTGTGCTCAGCGTGGATGGGGTGGAGTCTCAGTCTTGGCTTCCCGTCAGCCTTGCCCTTGCACGCACATGCGCGCCTTCAGACCTCTGCCTTCCCCGGCTCCCGAGTCTCCGCCCGAGAGTCCAGACTCCCCCCACAAGAGCGTGGGTCCCCAGGGGCTTGCCTGGAACTGGGGTCCAGTGCAGTCAGAACTGGGGCTCAGTGCAGTCAGGAGCCTCCAACTCCCTTACACTAGGGAAAGCCTGTGGCAACCTCCGCAGCCTTTGTGCACACTGGCACGCGCGCACCTTCAGACTTCTGCCTTCCCCGGCTCCCGAGTCTCTGCCCGAGAGTCCAGGCTCCCCCCGTAAGAGCGTGGGTCCCCAGGGGCTCGCTCAGAACTGGGGTTCAGTGCAGTCAGAACTGGGGTTCAGTGCGGTCGGGGGCTTCCTTCCCCCTTCCACCAGAGAAAGTCAGCCAGGCTCTCAGCTGCCCTTCCTCTCTGTGCGCACAAAGACCCTTTGCCGTACCTCCAATTCTCTGTGAGCTTTTCTCTTTCCTTCTAGTTATAGAATTTTCACTCAGCCAGCTTTCCTGTGGTTCTGGATGGTGTCCGTTCTGTCTTTTAGTTGTAGTTTTGAAATTGTTGTGCGAGACAGCAGTTTAGGTGCTTACCTATGCCGCCATCTTGGTTTCCTTAGAAATAGGTCTTTCTTGCTCTTTATCCCACATCAGCCTCTGTAAGTAGAAGGGAATCTTGTCCGGATTTATTTCCCTGATGATATTATGATATCACAACCATCCCTGCCCTTGAAGTGGCCATAGTTGGTTTTTAAATAACATTTTTCTTGCATTACATAAACTTCTAGCAAGTGCTTACCTGAGTTTGCTAAAGTTGAATAAATTGACCAGAAGAGGCAGCCCCTACCCATTTCCCTCTTCTCCTGCCTTCTTCCCTTTCCAGCTTAAAGCATTTCCCCTTTCCTATGATGTGGTAGCACTTCCTCTGGGCCTCTTCTATGGGCTCCTGTTATGGATATTTAGTTACAAATCTTATCACCCTAATTCAGTGGTCGGCAAACTCATTAGTCAACAGAGCGGCAAACCGTGGCTCACAAGCCGCATGTGGCTCATGAGCCACGGTTTGCCGACCACTGCCCTAATTGAACTGTAAATTCTGCAAAGATGAGATAATCTTCATCCTCTGAAATTCTAGCCTAAACAAGTATCTAACAGAATAGATTTTGAAAACATCCAATTTGTAAGTGTAGGTGGATGAATTAATGTGAAGCTTTGAATGGCCCCTTAGTGATCTGGAGAGGATGCCAGGGGAAAAGCATATGGAACTACCCTCCCCACTTGTACTGATTCTGAGTTCCTGGTATAATTAATAGGCATCTACTGATTTATTGAAGATGTACTATGTGCAAGACACAATGGGACCTCCAGCTTCTTGCCATGAAAAAATAAAATAAAATAATAAAATAAAATAAAGTTAAAACTAAAAGATTCCAGGGCACTTCTTTCTGTACTTCTTTCCATTTGTTTTTGTGTAAAGGCTTGGAATTAGAGATAGGAAGATGATATCACTGGAAATATTGAGGGCTGTCATGTCTACCTCTGGGTTTTGGCACTGCCAATTCACATTTTTCTGAATGAGTTATTTATATGTGTCTTCACACCAGCTAGCACTGTAGTGCCGTGCATATATTACATGCTCAGTGAGTTCTTGTCAATTAATTTTGTATAAGTATGTGACAGCATAAGTATATTATAAAAACGAGAAGTCTGGGCACCAAAAGAGTCAGGATTTTTTTCTAAAAAAACAAACAACCCACCACACAGTGGTGGTGAAGCTTGGCTTAAAGTTCAAATACCCCTGAACTCTGCCCTGCAATATCTCTAAACAGAGGGATTTGATAAGGTAGTTGAAGGATAATATTACCTTTGCTCTCACTGCAATCAAAAGCATTCTTAGCTTTTGAGTGGACCCCACTGTCTACTTTGGTGAAGCATTTTCAGACGCATAGAATCGTCCTTCCTAGTAGCAAAAGAAGATGCTGTTTAATTTCAGGATCCTGTTGAACAATGCAGCTCTTAGAAATGGTCAGAGATTTGTGGTTCGAAATTTTAGGTAAGTGACAACGGCCAGAGATTTGAATCTGATTTAGGAACCATGTTGATAAATGGACTTCATTTATTCTGCAGAGGAGTGCAGTTCAAAAGGTCTCTTTTTGCAGTGTGTATTGCCAGGGTTGACCCTTAGAGACAGCTGTCTCTAATTCCAGTTGAGCTTTCATTGCTCAGTCCTCTGTAATCAGATTTCATCTTCTGTTGGGGGTGGGGGGACTAACTGTGGCAGATATAACAGACTAAATGTTCTTGACATCTTCTGTTTGTGTACATTCTAAATGAACAACTGGCTGAGGAAAATTAGAGGAACTAATTTACATAGGGCCTTCAGTTTGTATTTGGGTTTGCTTGAAAACAATAAATCAGTCTAGTACATGGGGATTAATCACTTCTTTAAAAGAACAGACTCCAAATTGCAACTAGATTAATATTTACAAAGCTGCTGTAAAGGAGCTTTATGTGTGATGAGGAGAATAATTCTTTTAAAAATAAAATCCAAGTTTGATATCTATTCCTGAAATTCTTGGTAGCATGTGCAAAGGAGGCTGTCTCCACTGGATTCATTATAAAAGCTACATCCAGCTTACAGCCATGGAGCACAAGGTGGAAAATGGTGGGGAAGGGTACAAGGGTGTTGAGCTAGCTGTGTAAGTAAGGTCATCAAATGTGGACTTGGTTGCCAGAAAGTTTCTAGAGTATCTATAACACGTTAACAATCAGACAGAATTTCCCCAGGGCCTCTTTACAACCTAAACCAACCTTAAAACAAATTTAATGACTTCTTAAAGGAGTAAGCGTCTAGTCTGAAGTTTCTTCCCACTGTTAGGAAGTGAGCCTGTGATAGTGGCCCTTGGCTTCCCTTCCCTGGGTCACCTCACAGTTCTGAGCTCTCTGGACTTCATCACTTCTTTGGTGAATATAAAACTCTCAGAAGATAGAATGTGATTGTAAATTATATTGTAAATTAAGTTCATAGTATTAGAACTAAGTGGGACCTCAGAGCCACAGAATAATGCCTTCTCTTAATATATAGATAAAGTAAATGAAGTCCAGAGAGATTATGGGGTTTATCAGTTAGTATCAGAATTATACCATATATACAAGAATCTGAAGGAAAGCTCAGGTTTTTGGGTCTCAAGAACTAGGTTCAAGGCCTGGCACCACCACTTGTTGGTTATATAAACTTGAGCAAGTGACTAAATGTTTCTGTGATGTCAATTCACTTATAAAATGGGAAAAAGAATATCTGTTCTGCTTCTACCACAGAGTAGTTCATTCATTTACTAAATATGTATTGAGCACTTACTTTGTGCAACAGGCAAGGTGCTAGAGATACAGTGGTAAATAAGGTAAATAAGATATTTCATTCCAGACACATGAAGTCATAATCTACTGATAACCAGTGAGAAAACTGTAAAATGATAAATGTCCATTATTTTATTATTCCATCTCACTGAGTTACATCACATAAAAATGTGATGAAATTTTATTCCACTCTTTTGAACAAAGAATCATCACTGATCTGAAGGCAATCAACTGAATGAATAACCAAAGTTTGGAACTTAAACGTATATTCTCCTTTGAAAAGTGCAGTAAGATTTTTAATGCCCTGGCCAGTTTTGCTCAGTGGATAGAGCATCAGCCCTCATACTGAAGGGTCCCAGGTTCGATTCCAGTCAAGGACAGGTACCTGGGTTGCAGGCTCAATCCCTGGCCCTGGCTGGGGTGTGTGCAGGAGGCAACTAATCAGTGTGTCTCTCTCACATTCATGTTGCTCTTTCTCTCTGTCTCTCCCCTTCCCTTCCACTCTTTCTAAAAATCAATGGAAAAATATCCTGAGGTGAGAATTTAAAAAAAAAATTAAAAATAAAAGGATGAAATATATTCATTAAAAATAATTACCACAGGTTACATTTTTGTAAAACCTCTTCAAAATATTTGGGCTTTTTGATATTTACTAATATTCTAAAATATTCCAACCCCCCCCTCACCCATCTCTCTTGGGAAAAGTGTAAAGTCCTTGTTATAAAACCTACCATGTGAGTTTACCACTAGAGAGTAATAGGAAATATGGAGTTAGGGTTTGGCAATGCCACAAAATAGAGACTGCACAGTTTTGAAGTGAGCTGCTATGTCACTATAGACATGACAAAATAATAGCTTAAGTGAGCTATTATTTATCCACACTGGCACCTGGATCAATCATTTTTAGTCAATTATTATTATTTTTTTTACAAAATCAATAGGATCAGATACCACGACTGCTGAAAACACCCAATCCATAGGCTTTTCATCTCAAAAACAAGGCTCTAGAGCCTGGCTGTGTTTGGATAATAGACAGTGTCCTATTAAGGAAACCACTTACATCGTTTAAAGAAACCACTAAAAAATCTCTCTATCAGAGAAGACAAATTTGTAAGTGCAGTTCAATTTTATCTCACAAATAGAAATATCTTCAGAGAATATTGAGCTAAGCCACCTGATTCTATAGAGGTTATGGATTGGAGCTGGAGGTGACTGGTTTTCAGGTATTTCATTCCAGACCTCTCTACGGGCTTACATAAATCATTATGTTCCTTTCATCCAACACTAATGCCCATCTATACACACATGGACACAGTTGAAGCAATTACAGTCCATTCATGTTTTTATGTAGAGGAGATAAAATAGTCCCCTTTAATTATTCACATTTTCTGTCATAACTAAAAATGAATGGCTATTTAAAAACATATTTCCTGACTTCAGAAAACTATAGGTATAAAGCATGAAACCAGGAATGGAATGAGATCATGTTTCTCTTAGTCAACAGTAGAATTTGGGTTTTATTTCTAGTTTTCTAGTTTTAATAATATAGTAATTTAACTAAGATAAAAGAAGTAGAGGCAACCATAGATTTTTCACAGTTTTGTATTTCCAGTCCTTTAATAGTAGGTCTGCAAAAAGCTAACCATCATCTCACTCTTTAATTTTCAGATGAGGAAAATATCACAACATTTTAGAATGCTGACAATCTAAGGTATTTTAGAAACCACCTAGTCACCAATTACCAATAGTAATTTATATCACAAGTGAGTACATGGCGACAGTAAGAAAGGTTTCAAGTAATTTTTTGTTAAATTATTATTGTTAATAATAAAGGAATTTAGAAATAATCCATGTTTTTCAAATTAGTAGGATCAGATTCAAGAGTTTTGTGAAAATAAAGTCACTCTTCTTTGCATATACTGTAATGTCTTCTAGAGATAGAAAGAAAGGGATAGAATTAAATTTAGACCACTGAGAATTCAATGACTCCAATATAGCCCATGGCAAATCTTCTCTTTATGAACTAACTTCATTAATATTGTGGAAGACAAAAACACAAAGGATTACTGACTTTTAGTACATTTTCTTAATTTTTTCAGATGAGAAATTGAGGTCAAAGTTGGGAAATTATCTTCCTAAGGTCATAGTTGAACTAGAACTAGAATTTAAATATTTAAAATCTCTGCTCTATTCATTCCACTGCTATGATTACTTTGATCCTTCTAAATTGATCAAGTTGGCCAATGTACTCTTGCATAACATCCTTTTTTTTTTAGGTATAGCCAGAAATATCTCAGTAACAGCAACAATAACAACAACAAAAACTAAATAAAATATGCCTTAATTTTTGTATCAATCTGTAATGTTAAAGTAATACCAAAATTTCAGCCATAGGGGCCATTGGTCCTCTCTTATGCTTCCAAAAGCTAGTCTTTATCTTAAAGTCTCCACAGTGATCAAAATATCATTTAACACTGAATTTTTTCCTACCCTGGCAAAATCTGTTTCTGACTGACCACATTTTACTTGAATGAAGCCCTTTTCCTTCCAACAAAATACAATTATACAGGGGAACACATCCAGGTCTTCCCCCATGTTTCAAACAATTTACCAGAATTGGAAAAATGTAGACTAGCAATAAAATGTTCATTCTTCCAATAAGAAAACACTCCTCCATTTTCTAGCTGGGAAGGTATTTGGTTAAAGCTAACACAAGGATCTATTACCTTGGCTTAACTTCTTACGCATTCAGTGATTTGGGGTTGAAAAATATCTATAATTATCTTTTCAAAGGATAAAATTAATGTAAGAAACTGTCTTGCCTTTTTCAAAATTCTGCCTGGCTGCGATGACAATGGCAGTTTTGATGGAAATCTGTACATGTTCCCATTGTTTTCTCCAATATTGCATCCTCCCTATTATGTATTGGCTTAAACATGCATGTGGTTTAGGTCTGGTTTACTAAGGAGACACATTTAAGTACAAGGACACCATATATTTTATGGGAACAATAAAATAGTGATTCCGGCCCTGGTCTGGGTGCTCCTGAACCAGACTAGGCTGCCTCCAACTTCAGCATGGAGTCTCTATGCCATTTAAGCCAGTGGTTTTAACTGGCTAATTCAAGTGTGTGTTTATCACCAGAAAGCAAGAACTGCTTGATGCGGAGTAGGAAAAAAGTGGCCTGTGGCAGAGGCATTTTAGCATGGTACAACTGTGGAGCTCTTCTACTTTTCTCTAATTTTTTAAGTAGCTTAGGAAAGAGGTGTGGCAGTCTCATTTTGGAGCCAAGGCAAGGGTGCTATGAGGAGATAGTAAACAGGATAGAAATTTAAACTTGAACCATTGTGTTTGCTTTCCTTCCAGTGATAAATTTTCCTGGTTAGCTCTTGATATCTATGAAAAACAGCTCTTTTCCCCAAGCAAACATTTCCTGCCCCACCTCTTAGATAGAATTGAGAAAGGTGGTAACTACTCTAATGATTGTTCAAATGTGTAAATAGTATGACCCCTTTTATCAGTTGAGGCGCAATGTAAAAAAAAAAAATTCCAGTTGACCACTGAAGCACTCACATGCCAGTATGATGCATCTACTTCTCCACCCCTTTTGTCTTCAAGAATCCTGGGGACTTATTCTGTCCAAAAGGGGTTAGAGGAGAGAGGGAACCAAATACCCATATAGTTCACTATCACAGTACTTTGGATTTGGCCCTCATGCTACCATAGATAAAAACTTGTTCCATCATGTCCTCTCATCAGTTTTCCAAGTTTTTGCACTTGACTCAGACTGTTCTGCTTGGGATACAAGGTTATAAATTTGTTTCACATTCTTATGTCTAACCATTATCCCCAGGACTACAAAAACTGTACTGGAGTTTTTTTTTTATATATATATATATTTTATTGATTTTCCACAGAGAGGAAGGAAGAGGGATAGAGAGTTAGAAACATCGATGAGAGAGAAACATCGATCAGCTGCCTCCTGCACACCTCCCACTGGGGATGTGCCTGCAACCAAGTTACGTGCCCTTGACCGGAATTGAACCTGGGACCCTTCAGTCCGTAGGCCGACGCTCTATCCACTGAGCCAAACCGGTTTTGGCTGTACTGGAGTTTTTGAGCCCTAGGGGATTTCAACTTTAGAAAATAAATTCTCTTTCAAGACTCTTAGGCCTAGGCCACAGCCCATATTTGCTCTTACCTCAACATTAATTCTGTTTGGGGGTATTGTTGTTCTTTTTTTGTCATCAGATCTTGGGTCAGGGCATTGAAAATCCGTCATGACAAATCTCTAAATTCATCCCAGTCATTTCAATAAGCATTGCATAAATATTAATGAATAAAACAGGCAGGATCCCTGATATCATGGATCATGTAATTCAATGGAAAGATAAAAAGTAAGCAATAAACAGAAGCATAAATATATATTAAAATTGTGAGCAGTGTTATGAACAAAATGAAGGCAAAGTGGAAACTACTTAGTACAGTCAGGGAAGGATTGTATAGGAGATGGTATTTAAGCCTCCAGCCTAAGAAAAAGAAAAAGCCAGTCTTGAGAACTCAGAGGACAGTGTTCTGGACAGAAGGAATGATATATAATAATCTTACAATGTGAAAGCATTAGGAGTGCAGACAGTCTTTCCTTTGCATGGTCCCAATATGCAGGAATTTCAATCACCACAGGTTAGTTATGTAAGTCCAGTCTTCCAAGCATACAGTTCAAATTTCAGTTGTCATGGTATATTAATTGTGAGTAGTTGCGTAAAAACTTCATTGTTAGCTCTTCAGTTCACAAATCACTATGTCCATAACAGATGTACATCATGATCAGTGAACAATCATATCCCTTCTTTTAAACTCTGTTGGTGAATGCTCACTGTGCATGTTGTTCAGTTCACATACAGACAATAGAAAACATAGTTGTGCTACCTTCTTTTCTCCCAGTGATAAACCCATGGGACATTTTATAAAAATGGATAAATGAAAGAGGGAATTGTCTGACAATGGTGAAAGTGCAGCAGGCATATACTAGTAAAAATAGCACTGGCAGTTAAATTTGAATCAAATGTTAATGTATTTATGAAAGAAATAGGTAACTGTGGGATTATTGACCCTGCTACTGTTTGAGAATCTTTACATATGTGCCAGAGGAACTCAGTGAAGACAAACTTATTGACATAAATGAGGAAAGCATTTGTGGCAAAAGGTATGAAGATCTTCCAGAGGAAGTGTCACCAGCACAACACTTCACATTAAAGGAATTCTCAGAGATATTTCACAATATTGAAAATACAAAGGATAAAATGTTGGAAGTTGATTCAAACTTAGAAGGGATGCGATAATTCACCAAAGCATAAAAAGTATGCTTGCTCAGTATCTTAAGTTATCTAATAACAATATGGCATACACTATTCAAACTACTCTTGACAGTTTTTACAAAGAAATAAAACACTATAATTCTCAATGTTCCTGTTTTAAATCACAGTGTACTAAATATATATCAGTTTTACTATCTTTTTAATTTTCCCATATATTTATACTGACAATAAGAAACTTTTAAATGTTTTGACAAAATTTTTAAAGTCACAAAATAATTGTGATTTTTTCCCATTGATTATTCAGATTTAATGGTTATTTACAGTCCCACACTAAAGTTTAAAGCCAGAACTGTCTGTATTTTTAAAAAAGCTTATCTGCTAACATTTATTGGAGGTACAATCCAGGGAAACAAAGTGAGGACAACATTATCAGTGACTGGAGTCACAAAAAAGGTATTCTTCTGATCACTTGTGGTCTAAGAAAAATAATTTGAAATACAGTTTCTGTTGCTATATAAATTTGAAAATGAAAGATCTGGACAAAAAGGAAGATTTAAGCAGGATGTTTGTGTCTTCTTTCTACTTTTAGGTTCAAATCTGTCAATGCAGAAATAAAAAGAGCAGCTTCTTATAATGTGATCTCAATAGCAGAACATTAACCTTAACACTAAACTGAACTCTAACCACACCTCTAATTTAGAAACTTCTTGAAGTGTGTAAGGACAAATTTGAGAAAAATCCCAATTTGTCTTCTGTTTGGGTAGTAAGAGCTGGAAGTTGGATGTTTTTTGAAGCAGTTAAAGTTGTTGTTGGACCTCCTCTTTCACCATTATTTTCTGATTTCCTTGCATGAAAAGTGGAGAAAATAGTTCCCTACAAAATTTTCATTTCTAATTCCTTTTTTTCTGTGATTCAACAACAATTCTAAGATCTATAATATTTTCTTAAATGAAACATGTAGTCCTGTTATTATTTATTTATTTTTATTTATTTATTTTTTTAATTTAATAAATCTTTATTGTTCAGATTATTACAATTGTTTCTCCTTTTTCCCCCCATAGCTCCCCTCCACCCGGTTCCCACCCCACCCTTTGCCCTTACCTCCCCCCACACTATCCTCATCCATAAGTACGATTTTTGTCCAGTCTCTTCCTGCACCCCCTATACCACTTTCCCCCTGAGAATTATCAGTCCACTCCCTTTCTATGCCCCTGATTCTATTATATTCACCAGATTATTCTGTTCCTTGGGTTTTCAATTCACTTGATTTTTAGGTTCACTTGTTGATAGATATGTATTTGTTGTTCATAATTTTTCTCTTCACTTTTTTCTTCTTCCTCTTCTTAAAGAATACCTTTCAGCATTTCATATAATACTGGTTTGGTGGTGATGAACTCCTTTAGCTTTTTCTTATCTGTGAAGCTCTTTATCTGCCCTTCAATTCTGAATGATAGCTTTGCTGGGTAGAGTAATCTTGGTTGTAGGTTCTTGTTGTTCATCACTTTGAATATTTCTTGCCACTCCCATCTGGCCTGCATAGTTTCTGTTGAGAAATCAGCTGACAATCGTATGGGTGCTCCCTTGTAGGTAACTAACTGTTTTTCTCTTGCTGCTTTTAATATTCTCTCTTTGTCTTTTGCTCTTGGCATTTTAATTATGATGTGTCTTGGTGTGGTCCTCTTTGGATTCCTTTTGTTTGGGGTTCTGTGTGCTTCCTGGACTTGTAAGTCTATTTCTTTCACCAGGTGGGGGAAGTTTTTGGTCATTATTTCTTCAAATAGGTTTTCAGTATCTTGCTCTCTCTCTTGTTCTGGCACCCCCATAATTCTGATGTTGGTACGCTTGAAGTTGTCCCAGAGGCTTCTTACACTATCTTCAACTTTTTGGATTCTTTTTTCTTTTTTTTTTTTGCTTTTCCAGTTGAGTGTTTTTTGCTTCTTTGTATTTCAAATCTTTGACTTGATTCTTGCGTTCCTCTAGTCTGCTGTTGGGTCTCTGTATAATATTTTTTATTTCAGTCAGTGTATGTTTAATTTCTAGTTGGTCCTTTTTCATATCTTCGAGGGTCTCATTATATTTATTGGCCTTTTCTAGGATATTCTTGAAAAGCCTTATAACCGTGGTTTTGAATTCTATAGCCAGTTGTTTGTTTTCCTCCATTTCTTTCGTTTGTGATCTGTTTCTTCATCTCCCCATTTTTCACTGCTTCCCTGAGTTGGTAGGGTGGCTTTGTGTGCTAGGTTTCCTATATGGCCCAGTGGGTCGGCCTCCCCAGTTAACCTGAGGTGGACACTCTTGGTGCACCCCTTTGTGGACTGTGTGTACAGCCTTGTTGTAGTTAAGTCTTGATTGTTGGTATCACTGGGAGGAATTGACCTGCAGGCCAGTTGACTGTGAGAATCAGCTGTGTCTACGCTGGGAGATTTTTGGTGCTGGAGACAGCCTTATAGGATTAGCCTTGCCAGATTGCAAAAGCCTCTGTGCTCAGCTTGAAAGGGTCAGAGTCTCAGGGCGGGGCAGACAGTCTTGGCTTCCCGTCAGCCCTGCCCTTGCGCACGCGCGTGAGTCTCCAGACCTGTGCTTTCTGCAGTTCCCGAGTTTCCGCCTGACAGTCCAGATTTCCCCCGTAAGAGCGTGGGTCCCCAGGGGCTCGCCTGGAAATGTGGTTCAGTGCAGTCGGAACTGGGGTTCAGTGCAGTCAGGAGCTTCCCACTCCCTTCCGCTAGGGAAAGCCTGTGGTAACCTCCTCAGTCAGTCTTTGTGCGCACTCGTGCCTTCAGACCCCTGCCGCCTCGGCTGCCCTGAGTCTCCAAGTCTCTGTGTGCCTTTCTCTCTACCTGACAGTCCAAACTCCCCCTGTATGAGCCTGGGCCCACAGGGTTTCACCCGGAACTGAGGTTCAGTGCAGTCGGAACTGGGGTTCAGTGCAGTTGGGGGCTTCTTTCCCCCTCCCGCCAGAGAAAGCCAGCCAGGCACTCCGCCACCCTTCCTCTCTACGTGCGCGTCTCCGTACCTCAGCCCTTTGCCGCTCCTTCTCCGTGAGCTTTCCTCTTTCCTTCTAGTTGTAGAATTTCCACTCAGCCAGCTTTCCTGTGGTTCTGGATGGTGTCCGTTCTGTCTTTTAGTTGTAGTTTTGAAATTGTTGTGCGGGGCAGCAGTTTAGGTGCTTACCTATGCTGCCATCTTGGTTTCTCTCCATGTCCTAGTCCTGTTATTATTTAGAAGAAAGTAGATACCACAAAACCCTAAAGGGGTTGAGATTAGGGTAGGATATTGAATCCCTTAAGTGTAGCAGTTTGGAGACATAGCTTTGTGGGCTCCAAAATAAACAGGAGTTGCCATGCCCTCCTTGTGCCACACCTACTCAAATCTTCTTTTTATAAAAAATATATTTTTATTGATTTCAGAGAGGAAGGAAGAGGGAGAGAGAGATAGAAACATCCATGATGAGAGAGAATCATGGATTGGCTGCCTGTATTTAGTTATGCAAGTCCCCCACTGGGGATCGAGCCCACAACCCAGGCATGTGCCCTTGACTGGAATCGAACCTGGGACCTTTCAGTTTGCAGGCCGACGCTCTATCCACTGAGCCAAACCGGCTAGGGCTCAAAACTCCTTTTTGAGTAAATTTTCTTTCTCCTAAACTCTAAGGGCCCACACAAGTCTTGCAACCAGGGGAGCAATGGGCAGCAGCAGCTCATCCCAGGCTAACACCCTGAACCCCTTTTCTCTGACTTCCCAGTGAGCTGACTGCAGCTGCGCCTAGGCTTACTTCTTTCCCATTGCATTTCAGCCAGCCCCACTTAGGCTCTCCCCTGTTGCTTCTGTCCCCAGCTTCACTGTCCCCAGCTTTAATAAATGTACTCTCAAAAATCACCTGGACATATGTTGTGAAATATTTCCTGCATGAAGTAAAAATAAAAAATATTCAGGAGTTTATTACTTGAGCTCTAGGCAAAAAATAAGGCCTCAAAATTAGCTCATGGGTTGTTTTTCCTATTGTTGATAGATCTGAGCTCAACAGCTATAGTGATATTTTCCAAATTCCTTGAATCTTGGGGTTTTCCAGCAAAGTTTTTCCCCCTTTTAAAATAATATTGGAAGAAGTGTCAAGCCAAGGAATATTAATGTATTATTGTAAGACACAGAGTAAAAAGAGTTTATCTTCTGTGACTTTATGTTGCTTGGGCCTTATTCCAGAAGAAAAAAATATTTTCAAAACTGCCCTAAATGTTAAACCTGTTTACAGCTCCTCAGAAAACAAATACAATTGACCCTGAAAAAAGCATAAATATCAGTTAAATGGTTTACTTCTGAACAATATCAGTAATTGCATATTATATGTATTACTTAATATTATCACTAATTGATATAATCAGAACCAAGCATATAATCAAAATACATATGCAAAAACCCAAAATTTCCTGCCTAATGACATGTTTTTAAAGTTATCAAATTGCTGACTACTATTGTCCAGATCTTGAACATAGTTTTGTAAGCTTTTTACTAGGGTTCCAGTATAAGGAAGAAAATGAAAGTCTATTCTAGAAACTTTATTTTTCGCTTGGTTATTCATAATTTCTAATGGTATACAGTACTAATTATTGTTAATTAGAGATAACACTGGGAATACTGAAAGAATAAATGCTGTCCATTTTATATACTGATCATCTTAAATAACAAATTGCTAGCCAGCAAAATATTTTTTATATTAATAATTTATTTTTTAAATATTGGGTTCTTCTTAGTCTAAATTTTTAATTTATTTTTCTTTATGTTTTGTTATATGCATAATCTATTAGGATACTAACACATATATTATAAATAAACTAATACATATTGTAGATCCATTTAAAATATTTTAATATTAGGGATCTGTAATAAAAAATCAAGGATTGCTACATTAAAGAAATTTCTAGTTGAAGAATATATGAATCACATATTTTAAAAGTTGACTAAAAAGGTACATCTTTGAAATAGGAATGTTAACCAAAATTTTGATTCACATATAAGTGGAAAACACTACTTTCTATTGGAGTTGAATATGTCATTAGTATCTTCTATTAAGTCAATCAATCAACGATTTAGCCAACTAACTCACAAATCATCATTATGGATGTTCCTTTCTTTAATAACTAGAAGCTTTGAAGTGCTTAATCTCACAAAAAGTCAACTGAAAAAAGTCTACTCACCTACTTAACACTAAATGAACGAATTAAATTAAGTCTGCCAGAAAATTGAATGTTTAGTGAAATATTCATTTGTCTAAGTTATATGACATCATGTAGTAGAAACAACAAATTGAGTGAATTTATGATTTTCCTATCTATCACCATCAATGAAAAAAGACATACATAAATCCCACCATAGTATTTACTCTTTATCTCAAGTAGCCCCAGGTTTCTTCTTAGGCTGGAATTTAAGCACGATAATTTTGTCACAGTTGTTCTACTCCTAATAAAATTAATGTTTAATACATGTGGTAAACCACATTTTGCCCTTGGTTACTCATAATTTCTAATGGTATATAATAGTAATTATTGTTGATTAGGGATAACACTGGGGATACTGAAAGAATAAATGCTGTCCATTTTATATACTGATCATCTCAAATAAAAAATTGTCATCAAAATGTAACAGAATATTAAAATAGTACTCTTTCTGTCTCAGTTTCTGGCAGACAATTACAATTAGTACACCTCAGGCCCATACCTGGGAAACATAAAGTAAGAGGGACTGATGACTAGCTGTTTTTATGGCAGAGCAAGAGAGGAGTCTATTCTGGGATGGACCTGACTCTTGTAAGAGCAAAGAATATGAAGGGCTTCCCATGAACCAATATGGAATGAGAAAGAGACCTATCATGATATTGTTTCACATCACAATCAAGAGACCTGCTCAAGGGGTGTGGAAATGTCAGCAAAAAGAGTCTGGAGGTGGTCTCTTGGATGACAGAAGAGATGTAATTGTCTGCCATTAAGAACAGCTGTGAGAAATTCCCAGTGATGAGAGAGTTCCCCAAAGGACCCTGTAAAGCGCCCAATGAGAGAAAAAGTCAGCCTCAAGCACATATACCAATGCTAGATTGCTAGAACACAACCAGAGTTTGCCTCACCCTTAACTCCTCACCTTCCCTTGGCTTTACATGAATAAACTGAAGGCAGGGAATCAGAGGAAACAGCTTATGGTCCCTCTTCCACCTATAGAGGAGGCCAGCTTGAATTAGGCATGAGCTGGAAGGCAAAAGGTATTAACCTGTAGTACATTTCTTAAAGTTAAAAAAATCATTTTATTATTATACATCATTTTACTGAGACACTTTGAGAGAATAAAGCAAGTAGATGACTCCCCCTCCCCCACAAAAAAAAGTTACTGCAAAAGTCACAGGATCCGTTGTATTTGACCAGGGACAAGTAAAAAGAACAAATCTCTAACAATAGATTCATTCAAAGGGCAGTAGGGAAAAAAAGAATGACATTGTTTTCTGTTGAATGTACTAGTATACTAAAAATTCTGATTGTAGAATCTAATGATTTTAAAAATAATAGCTAAAATTTATCAAATGCTTATTATATGCCAGACATTGTATGATTTCCATGTATTAAATCATTTCACCCTATAAGGGAGAGATTAAGTAACTTGCCCAAAGTTGCACAACTAGTAAGTGGCAAAGCCACTCGTGTGGCTATTTGCAATATAAGCCATTCAGAGAAAGACAAGTATCCCATGATCTCACTCATATATGGAATCTAATGAACAACATAAACTGTTGAACAAAATAGGTCCAGAGACATAAAGCATGCAATAGACTGACAGATCTCAGTGGGAAGGTGGAGGTGGGAGGTGGATGGGGAGCAATTAACCAAAGAACTTGTATGCATAACCCATAGACACAAATACTGTGGTGAAGGCCTGAGGGGAGTGAGATCTAGAAGGGATTAATGGGGTGGGGGGGAAGGGGACATCTGTAATACTTTCAACAATAAAGATAAATTTAAAAAAACTACAAAAAAAAACAGCTTTATCAATGCCAAAACAGAATTCAATTTCTTTCTTCAAATTCTTTTCTCTCAACAATCAAAATACAGAGTATCTAAAATGCCAACCACAGCCATATCAACTTCAATGCATTAGCACTTTGCAGAGACACATGAGGTTACATGTGATTTACTATTTTGTTTCAATAATAAAACAATGAGTCACTACAGGACACGTGTTTTTTTTTTTCATATATATATATATATATATATATATATATATATATATACACACACATACACACACACACACACACACACACACACTGAGTGGCCAGATTATTATGATCTCTGAACGCATAATAATCTGGCCTCTCTCTCTCTCTCTCTCTCTCTCTCTCTCTCTTTCTCTCTCTCTCTCTCTCTCTCTCTCTCTATATATATATATATATTTTTTTTTTTCTTTTGTAGATGTGGACAACCATTACAAAATAAAGTACAGCTGAAGGGTCGTGACCTTCTCACTCTAAAGAACTTTACAGGAGAAGAAATTAAGTATATGCTATGGCTATCAGCGGATCTGAAGTTTAGGATAAAACAGAAAGGAGAGGTATGTAGCATTTTTATCTTACCTTCCATTGCTACCTATCAGATTTTGTAAAAACAGCCTTACAAAGAAAGAGGGAAAGGAAAACACATTAAAATTCCTAAACAGTAGCAAGTAATGAAACCACACAGTCAAGGTAATTGATTACTGAGTGTACAGGCGCATAAAAGGCATAAAAATCAGTTATTCAATGACAAGTCATTGCACTTCTTTCATGTGGAATGTTGAAATCCATTATTAACTGGATCACAACCTAAAGAATCATTCTTCAGAAAGATTTTATTTTCATGCCTCCTTTCTTTTCTCTGTGTTTTCTATCAAGTTAAAAATAAGGATGATATATTATTTTTCTAGCCAAAAATTTCAATTGCGAATGCATATCAGATATATGATCATTAGGATGTCAAAAATTTACAGTTGATGTGACAATGCTTTAAAATTTTAGATTGGCAAAGAAACAAATGTTTACCAAGTAGGGGGAAAATGAGATATGGTGCTTAGCTGTAATCATTATTCTGCATTTTGAGCAATTTATGTTTGCACATGCTTAATTAATGCAGTAGCTTCATTTAGACTGCTTAATTGTGAAAGCATTTTCGTATTCCAAATTTGGGTAAAAGCTTTTATAAAGAGGTGGTTTCAGGTTGAAAAAGTTTTACACAACCCTGATTTTCTTATCTAGTTCACTAGCTCTACAAGTTCCTTAAAAACAAACTGAAAACAGAGTGACTCCAACTGTTATGGGATGCTATTCCTATGGAAGATCTGAAATAAGGAGAACCGTCCCTCCCCCCTCCCGCCCCAATCCTAGGCCTTTGTTCTTTACATTGTGTGTGAGGATGTTTAGCTGGCAGGAATCTATTTGTTCCAGAGCTCATCCTATCGGGAAAGTCCATCTATAGAAGAGGAAGGAGGAAGAGCCCCACCCCACACCAAACTCTCCAAATTGTTTCCACAGGACTTTCAGAAACAAAGCCCTTGCACTCCCACAAGGATGCGTAATGAGTGTAGCAGACAGTCTGAGGCTTCACCTTTAGGAGTCTTACTGCTCCATGTTGTAACAGGGTAACATGTTCCTAGCTGAGAAAACATTTCCAAACCAAGCATCTTCAAGGTCATTGAACACTGATGGGGATTTCCATGGATTTAAGTAAGAAGATGGCCCCAAGGTGAAATACTAACATACTTTGAAACAAGTATTCAGATTGAACCCAAAACAAATAATAATACTTTGTAATTATGTCAGTAATCTTTAGGAGTTCCTATTCCCTTCACCCATTTGTATAGAAAAGGCAAAAAACCCATTTTAAATTCACTTTTTAAATAACATTTTGAATACTTATTTGGAAGTAGTGATTGATTGTTCTACATTTTTGACAATGTAAATAATAAGTTTTGAAATATAATCCTTGATATTGGATATAAATATATTTTTCATCTTAATTATATTCTTGTCCTTGATTTTCAGTATTTGCCTTTATTACAAGGGAAGTCTTTAGGCATGATTTTTGAAAAAAGAAGTACTCGAACAAGATTGTCCACAGAAACAGGTGAGTCCACCAACAAACTCACCCTTCTGTTGAAGAAGGGGCCAGAGAGTGAGGACCTGGGAGGAAGGAGTAGCTCAGGGTGGAGAGGGGGATCTGTTTTCTCTTTGGCAACCATAAAGGGGAAATACTGTCTCTGGGAGTATCAGTGCAAGCCTCTAAATGCCCTTTCCAATTATCATAGAAGCTTTATGCAGAAAGATTGGCTTCATCTATAAGAATTCAATGAGTACTTGAGTAGAAGTCCCAAATAGAAGCACTTTGTGTTAAGTACAAAATGTAAGTGGACACAAATTCTCATTCTTCAAACTCATGTGGTCAAGAAATGTGTATTTTTATAATATATAAAGAACTTTTTCTTATTTGTTTCAATTTTGCTAGATGGTGGAAACCTAATGTCTGCAACATTACACAATCCTCAGGCATTTCAGGGTTTGTTTTGTCAATTTAGTGTCTCCTATACCTTATATTACAGCCATGGTTAAGTCCTAGAGAGTATGAGAATGTCAAGACATCTAGAACTATGGATATTTGGTCATTGGCCATCAAGACTCATCATCAAAGACGCATGCTGAAGTCCTGTGTATTCGCATTGGACCTTGGTTGTCTCCCATTCACTATGGAGTTTGCTTCACTCTGATCACAAGACCTGAAATATATCTTAGTTTGGCTCTCTCAACCTCTTGGCAGCTCTCTACGCTACACTGGGCACAGAGATACTGCAAGGCTATCTCTACTCTATTGTTCCTTCCTCATGCTGGGTGCCAGGGAGTTCTATAACATTTGTTGCCTCCTAGAGCTCTGTCTTAAAAGCATGACACAGGTGTCTCTGCTCTGGGGTTCCCCAAATTATTGTGAAATGTCCATCATGCTCCCCAACCTGAAGTACTTGGCCTGGGGAATAGACAGAAGTTCACAGTTTCAAATACCCATCAATCTCTATTTCTGTTGCTTCTCTCTCACTCCTCCTGTTCCCCTTCCAGTTCCAAATATTGAGGGCCCAGTGATAAAGTAGGAAAAATAACTCCCTCTGATTTTCCATGTATTCTTTCAAATCTATTGTTTGTAGCTGGAATCTAAGGCTGTCAAAAAAGTTATTTTTTCTCAAATGATTATCTCTGTTCTAAGTTTCAAAAAATCTATTTTGAAAGTTATAAGCTTCACATTAGCTCTTTTCTTTCTCTTTGCATTTCTGTTATATCAGACTTCCCTTGAATCAATAATATGACTACCCAAATGGGCAAATGGATAGGATCAGGAAGGAGGTACACATTGGTTGATTCTTCAAATACCTTATCCCACTTACAAGCCTCAGAGCTTTCTAGAACTTAGAAGCAAACATCTACTTCATGCCACTCTTGTCTTGTAATGATCAGTAATGAAGTTATCAAATACATAACAAAATAAAGTTTAGAAGGATTAAGTGACTTCCTAAGTTCACTCAATTAATACAAATCACAACAGGATTCAGATGCCGAGTTCACTGTTCTTATTAATGCAGTTGAATTGTCTCCTGAAAGAAGGAAGGAGGAGGAGGGGAAACATATAAGGTACCACTTAATCTTTAAAGTCATAGAAAGAAAACATGAAAATATTTTGCTCTTTAAAGCTGGCACCAGTTAGTAATTCTCAAATTCTGCTACCTTTCAACACTGGTCTTCCATGAGTTAGACAGAATTTTATCATTTTTTATCATTGGTACAGGAGTGTTCTTTTTTGAAGTTATAAAAATAATTAATACATAAAAGTTTCTCAATTTTAAGTTTTTTAAAGCTAATTCTTCTTAGTTGATGATGTTTTCTGCCATTTTTCTCTGTTCAAATGTTATTTTTAATATCAAATATCCCTGAATAAGAGATAATTTTTATTAATCACACATAATGATGTGATTGTTAAGCTATTAATAAAACTAAGAGTATTTAATAAGTTTTTGGGTGCAGACCCTGTATCAAGTACTCTACATTAATTACGTGGATTATCTCACTTAATCCTCATGACATCTCTATAGGGGTGAGACCATAGGCTGAAATAGGTTCAACAAATAGCCCACAGACACATAACTAATAAATAGCAGACCTAGGATTGGAAGCTATTATCAAATTTATTTTGTAAGCATATAATTTAATTTAGACATATGATAGTCATGTATTATTCCAGTAAAATCATTTCTACAGGTGGCATTAAGCATTTTGTTAAATGGAGGCTTTCTATAAAGAAGGGCTCTGAAACTTGCACAAAATCATAAACTGTTGGAACAAATACATGAGAAAAGGAACATAAGACCATAAAAAGTTATGGTTCACAGAGTATTCATCATTATCCTTAATAAATACCCTTGGTTCTAATTTCATATGGCATTTTGCCAAGCTTAACAGTAGAAGAATCAGTCATAGTAAGGAGCTGCTTTAAATGCTTACAGAAATGGTAAACCTCAGCCAAGAACATGGTAGAGCTTTTCTATTATGTATATGTGCATAATAACAGTTGGTGCAATTTTTCATCAAAACCTTTTGCCTTGGTACTTAGAATGAAAATAGGATGTACTTAACACTGCCTGTTGCTACCCTGGATTTATGCCAGCCTCTGGGATGAGGTGATCCTCACAGGACAATCCTTGAGAATTCCATCACAAGCCCGAGTAGCAGAGATGTAGCAGTATTTCTACTTATTCCAGGGGACAGAATAACATTTTCCACTCAACCTAAGCGATATTAATTGCTCATGTAATATTTTAAAATATACTTTTTTATTTCAGAGAGGATGGGACAGGGAGAGAGATAGAAACATCAATGATGAGAATCATTAATCGGCTGCCCCCTGCACGCCCCCTACTGGGGATGGAGCCTGCAACCCGGGCATGTGCCCTGACTGGGAATTGAACTGAGACCTCCTGGTTCATAGGCTGATGCTCAGCCACTGAGCCATGCATGTAATATTTTTTATTAAAGTGTAACGCACCTATAGAAAGTAAACAAACCATTAAGCATATAGTTCAATGAATTCTTACAGTGAACACATCCTTGTGACTAATACCCAGATATATAAACAGGACATTAATAGCAATCAGAAACCCTCCCTTGTATCTCCTTCCAGTTACTACTTCCCTCATCCTAGGGTTACCACTATCCTGGCTTTGAACATTGCAGATGTTTTCTACCAGTTTTGCCTGTTTGGGAACATTATATAAGTGGAATAATTCAGCATACGCTCTTTTGTATCTGGCTTATTTTGCTCAGATTTATGTTAGTGAGATGTATCAATGTCATTGTGTGTACTTGTAGATCATTTAGTCCTCACTCTTTGTGTATGCCTGCCTGGAAAACTGTGCAATTCTCCTGTTTGTTTACTTATGATTATATTATTTTATTGCAAGTTAATTGAGCAGATAGACAGATACCTTTATTAATCTTGTTAAGTGCAGTAGCTGATAGAAAAATCACAGGACATCCTAAGAGATGACTCTTTTCATTATTTAACATTGGTATTTGACTTTCAAGGTGAAATAGAAGCTGGTGTTTTCCAAGCTGTTTCAAATTCATCACCTTTACAAAGGTGGCAATATAAAAATCATGATACTATTCTGTATGTAGGAAAGTGAAGAACAGAGAGAAGTTAATGACTGCCTTAGTTCTACCAGAAAGAGCCTTCAGAGCCCACAGATTTTTAGTGCATGAATATATATATATATGATTTCAGAGAGGAAGGGAGAGCTAGAAACATCAATGATGAGAGAGAATCATTGATAGGCTGCCTCCTGCACGATGGACTGAGCCTGCAACCCAGTATGTGCCCTTGATCGGAATTAAACCCGGGACCCTTCAGTCTGCAGGCTGACACTCTATCCACTGAGCCAAACCAGCTAGGGCCATGAATTCTTTTGAGCAAAATAACAGCTACTATTATATCCCCAGACATAAATTAAGATATTAACAGAAGAAACACTTTGTTCAAAAATATTTGATGTAGGGTGAAGAGAGAGTAGAGACCCATCCCTCTGCCCTCCTCTCCTCAGCAATTCCTTCTCAGAGGCAATGTCCCCCATTTTATCTTCTTTAAGAACTGCTGAAGACTTTGACTCCTACTTCTTAACACTTTCTATAACCCCTCTTCCTCCACCTACCTCAGAGGAAAATGAACTAATCCTGAGTTATTACAGCAAAATGACTTCTAGTCAAAATAAGAGTGTGACTTGGAGCAGGCCTGCCCTGAGGTCTTAAACTTTGTGTGAAATGTTCCTCCATAGTCCCCAATCTTCAATTATAATCATCTCCATGCTAGACATATAGTAGACACACAATAAATACTTTCTAGATGAATTTGCAGTATTCATATTTATTTATGTGCCTACATTCTATTACCTCACTTCACACATAATAGAACATTCTGTTCTTTCTGTTAACAAAATTAGATGTTTGCAAGTGAAAAGAATGGGTTCTCTTTCCAGAGTCAAAATCCCTCCTACATTCATTCAACAAGTATTTGTTGAGCAATTACTATGTACCACTATTTATTCTAGATTCTTGAGAGTGATACATCAGTGAACAAAATAAAGGAAAACCCCTGCCTCCATGTGGGTACACAGACAATAAATAATAGACAATCAATAAGTGAATGCTAATACAATATCAGTGGAAGGTGATAAATGTTGTCAGAAAGGAGAAAAATGTGCCTGGAACTGGGGGAAAAACATGTATTCCATTATTTGGATTTTGGCTTTACTCTGAGTAAAATGGGGAAACTTTGGATGGTTTTGAATGAAGGAGGGACATGATCCAACATGCATTTTAAAAGAATCTCTATTGAGAATACAGTGTTGGGGTGGGGATGGAGGCAAGATAGAAACAGTGAAACATGTTAATATGTAACTACTAGAGGCCCAGTGCATGGATTCATGCACCAGTGAGGTCCCTTGGCCTGGCCTGTGGGGATTGGGCCAAAACCGGCTCTCCGACATCCCCTGAGGGGTCCCAGATTGCAAGAGGGCAGTTCTCAGGTGACGCACCCTGGAATCGGGCTCCCTCCTCTCTGGTTCTGGGTGCATCACCTGAGAACCGCAGCTGCCAAGTCACCACAGCTCAGCAGCTCCTGCATTGAGCATCTGGCCCCTGGTGGTCAGTGCATGTCATAGCTACTGGTCAGACAGTCAAATGCTCGGCCGGTCACTTAGGCTTTTATATATATAGATAGTACATAGAAGTTTGGGCACGGTGGTAAGAATGGAGGGAGTAGATTCTGGGTATGTATTGAAGGGAGAGCCAACAAGATTCCTGATGTATTGGGTAAGAGAGAGACATTAAGGATGACTCTAAAGTTGTTGTATAAGGAAGAGGTCAAGGAAAAGAAAAGGAAACAGCAATGGAGACTGAGAAGGAACAATGGCCAAGTAGGTGTAAAAGGAAGATGGCATGGTATCTCAGACAGTGTGGCAAGAAATTTTATCAAGGACAGGGTGGTGAACAATTTTGTTAAATGCTGCTATGGCAAGAGAGAAATGGCCACTAGATGTAGCAATGTGAAGATAATTGGTGACTTTGGTGAGAGAAGCTTTGGTGCAGTGTTGGGAGACTAAAGCCTTATGGGAATAGGTTTGAAGAAAATCAGAAAAGAAGAACCGAAGAGATAAAGAAAAAAAGAGTTTTGCTGCAAAGGGAGGAAAGAATTAAAGAGATATCTAGTAGGGGAAATAAGGACAAGATAACATTTGCATTTTTTTAATTAATGAGTGAGAAAATGAGATGTAGATAATGTAAGGGAGAAATGGAAGAGTAACATGCTTGAGTAGGCAAGGGGTATGGCTTCTAGTGCATGCATGTATGTTTTCTGAAGGAAAACAGAATATGTGGGTACAGATGCTAGCAAGTGGGGAAATGGGGTGGTGGAGGAATCTGGAAATTCTCTTATTGCTGGCTCTACTTTCAAAATATATCAAGAACCCAATTACTTTTTCATCATTTCAGCCACTACCTGCCTGGTCCAATCTATTAACTCTTACCCAAATTTTTGCAACATAAGTCCAATTATGTAACCCCTCTGCTTCAACCCTCCAATGGAAAGTGATGCTGGGCCTGAAAAGTGGTAGCAGTGAAACATCACAAATGGAGTTAGACTCTATTACAGGATCCTTAGCAAGTAGAATTATTAGTGTGTTTTGTGTTCTCTGATTCTACCTGGGACATAGCATATCTGATCTGCCAGGTTTTGCACAAGAGGATGGAGAAACAGGCACACATCTTAAGGAGAGGTCAGTGCTTATATTGAAATTTCCCTACGTTCCTTGTTGTGCTTTGCTTGGGAATTCCCTACCAGAGAGGTTGGAGAGCTTTAAAGATTTTGACTTTTCAATTGAGATGGTGACAATACTTAATAATTGTGTTTCCCACTTTATTTATTTTTTTTCCAAAATGCATTTTTTCTCTTTCTTTTATTGTAGGCTTTGCACTTTTGGGAGGACATCCTTGTTTTCTTACCACACAAGACATTCACTTGGGTGTGAATGAAAGTCTCACGGACACAGCCCGGTTTGTAAATCTTCTTATCTTCAAAGATTATTTTAAAATTAATGGATACATTTCATAAAGAAAATATGCTTTTCTCTCTCAGTGTCCTCTGTACTGATTATAAAATTTCAAATTTAGGGAAAATTAGGAATCATCAATCATGACCCTTACATTTTACAATTGAAGAAATTAAGGTCCTGGGAAATAGACACATTCAATGACTCATAACTACTTAGCATTAAAGCACATAATAATATTAATAGCTTATATTTATTGAGCATTTGTTATGTGTCAGCATTGTTCTAACTCATTTAATCCTTATAACAACCCAAAGAGATTCACATAAAGAGGTGAAACAACTTAATTAGGGACATACTAACTACTATAAACACAAAATCTCAAAATCTCAATGACTTAACATAGTGTGGATGTTCCTGATTGGTAAGAGGAAAGGGATAATTATTTATGTAGCTATTGAGAGACTCTGGATGAGAGTCTCTACAATCTTCAACATGTGGCCTCTAAGGTCACCCTGGATGTCAACATCCAGCCAGGAGCTAGGGGAAGAAAGCATGGAGACCAGATACTTGCTTCAAAGCCACCTTAGCAGGGAAGTGGCACAAACTTCTACTCACATACTATTGACAATTTCTAGCAGCTCACCCGTACTCAGATAAAAATAGAGGTGGGACCTTCGAGGGAAGGTAGGGGAGGGTGAGGGTAAGGAGGAGAGATCAACCAAAGGACTTGTATGCATGCACATAAGCCTAACCAGTGGACACAGACACCAGGGGGGTGAGGGCATGAGTGGGGGAGTTGGGAGGGTAATGGGGGTATAAGGACACATATGTAATACCTTAATCAATAAAGAAATTTTAAAAAAAAGAAAAAAAGAAATTAAAAAAAAATAGAGGTGGGAAAAGGCTTGTAACAACTATACTGAAGATTGAAACATAGGGCCACTGATTCCCCATTCAGTACTCTCACCATTATATCATGTCTGGTTGAGAAACACAGAGCAAATTTCTTTGTTTAGATATTTTACCCTTGATATGGAAGACTAATGTTTTGTTTTGTTTTACTGAAAACGATGTGCCATAAAGCAACTCCTTGCAGACACTGCCTCCTTTTTATGGTAGCTGACGAGAATAACTCAACTTTAAATCTTTTTGTTACATTATTTCAGATGAAACAATGTTAGCATTAAGAAGTGTTGAACAAAAAGGATAAATAAACACAAATGAGATTTTCTTCCAAATATGCTACAACTGACTGGAATTAAATTTGCCCAATAATTCTCCTTTCACAAAAGTGAAGTATACTTTATTCAAGAGCAAATATAACAAGCTGGTCAAGAGATGAAGCCAGGATCAGAGCCAAGATAGAGTTTCAGTGGGGATCTTTCATATAGGACCAAGTGAATGATGGTAAATCAGTCATGTGTGAGCTAGTGGTTTGAAAAGGGTACAGTTGGAGGAACAGCTGAGCATCCAATAAATAGTTAAGGAGTGCAGATTGGCAGCCAGAAAGAGGCCAGGGCCCAGAAATCAGTGGAGTGGGCAGGACCCCTAAAACAAGAGACAAGTAGCCAAGCATGGGTTGAAAGATGAATATAAACATGTTTTTTTGTGTGTGTGTTTGTTCTGTACACAATTCCCATCTCAAGTTTTTAGTCAGAGAGACTCTACACAGATCCTGAGAAAAACAATCTGCTTACAAGTTCCAACATGTTTGGGACCTTTTATTTATTTTTATTTTTTTAAAAATATATTTTACTGATTTTTTATAGAGAGGAAGGGAGAGGGATAGAGAGCTAGAAACATCGATGAGAGAGAAACATCGATCAGCTGCCTCCTGCACACCTCCCACTGGGATGTGCCCGCAACCCAGGTACATGCCCTTGACCGGAATCGAACCTGGGACCTTTCAGTCCGCAGGCCGACGCTCTATCCACTGAGCCAAACCGGTTAGGGCATGTTTGGGACCTTTTAGTACACATATGTAATTAGATCCATTGCTACACCTATATATGGATACATAAAATTTGAACCATAGAATTCCTTCTTATCATTCCATCTTATCCAAAAGACTCTGAATGCAAATAATCACTCCTCCTTAAAGATTATATACTATAGACCTCTTGTACTGTTATTTCTAAATCTTTGTAAAAACCTTACAAAGTAATTATTGGCCCAATTTTATAGACAATGAAACCATGATTCAGACTTAGCAGCTAAGTCAGCAGTTAAAGCATGCTGTGTTTTTAAGGCTATGCTGTTTTGAGTACTGCCTCTTCTAAACATCCCATGAGAGGGTCAGTGAAATACGTTATGAAAATCATTGCCTTCTGTGTCATGAAGTCCCCAAGACCACCACCATGTTTGATGATTCACCGGTAGGATTCACAGCACTCAAAATATGGTCATACTCATGGCTATGATTTATTACAGTGAAAGTATACCAATCATAAGTAGCAAAGGGAAAAGGCACACATAGCAAAGTTCAAGGGAAACCAGGTGCAAGTTTCCAAGAATCCCCTCCCAGTGGAGTCACTCAGGATGTGCTTAATTCCCTTAGCAATGAGTTGTCACAACACATGTGAAATGTTGCTAACCAGAGAATCTCCTTGGGGGTTTTACTGGGGGATGGTCACATAGCTTCCTTTGTTTGACATTTACCCAAATCCCAGACTCCCAGGAGGAAAGTAAGTGTTTATTTTTATTTAAAAAATATTTTTACTGATTTCAGAGAGAAAGGGAGAGGGAGAGAGAGATAGAAACATCAATGATTTGAGAGAATCATTGATTGGTTTCCTCCTGCATGCCCCACACTGGAGGTCGAGCCCACAACCCGGGCATGTGCCCTGACCAGGAATCAAACCATGACCTCCTGGTTCCTAGGTCAACACTTAACCAGTGAGCCACACTGGCTGGGCGAAGCTTTTTTTTTTTTTAATATATTTTATTGATTTTTTACAGAGAGGAAGGGAGAGAGATAGAGAGTTAGAAACATCGATGAGAGAGAAACATCGATCAGCTGCCTCCTGCACACCTCCCACTGGGGATGTGCCCGCAACCAAGGTACATGCCCTTGACCGGAATCGAACCTGAGACCCTTCAGTCCACAGGCCAATGCCCTATCCACTGAGCCAAACCAGCTTAGGGCAGCAGGTATTTACTTTAAACCGTATTGTTTGTAAAAACATTTTAGGCACATCAAGCAACTCTTATCAGGCCTGGGAATGGTGGAAACGCGGTCTAAATAAAAGTTCCTAGACGTCATCCAGAGGCATCTTACAAGCAGTGCATTCAAAAGATAGCAGCCAGGCTTTCAATATTAACTCTTTTCTGCATGGCTTGAAAATATCCCTGCATCTTAATTTCCTTTTCTAAAATGTGAGGGAGTTCTGATCCTTAAGTTTAACTTTGTACTCTCAAATGCATGCAAATATATGAAATACAAAGTGGTAGTCCTTAAACAGAGGTGTGTCCCAATGTAAACCATGTGTAGACAGTTGCAGAGTAATTTGGATTGGGGTGGAGAGATAATTTATAATTCTGCAGGTTAGGGTTCATATGGTGTCTAAGCATATATATTTTAACAAGCTCCTGAAATGATTCAGTTGCAAAGGTGGCTGGACCACACTTTGAGAGACTCTGAATTGAAAGCTTGTATTATAATTCTGGGCTCTTGTGCTCTCAATCTATGCTAGCGCATTAGTGAAGGGAATGGTAAATAAGAGACAGCTAATAAACTATTTATATGGCTTCATGATAACTGATTACAAAGGGTACATTGATAGTGGAGACAAAATTATTTCAGATTAGTAATTATTAAAATATTTATGTATGTATTAGAAGAAGAAAATGAAAGAAATTTCTGCTTTCAGGAGAAGATGATAAATTAGGTATTGGACATATTTCATTAAAGGTTGTACCACCAAATACAAATAAATTGTCATAGACCAGTGGTCAGCAAACTCATTAGTCAACAGAGCCAAATATCAACAGTACAATGATTGAAATTTCTTTTGAGAGCCAAACTTTTTAAACTTAAACTTCTTCTAACGCCACTTCTTCAAAATAGACTTGCCCAGGCCATGGTATTTTGTGGAAGAGCCACACTCAAGGGGCCAAAGAGCTGCATGTGGCTCGCGAGCCGCAGTTTGCCGACCACTGTCATAGACCATTGGAGATAAAGACCTTGAGTAAAGTTGAAAGCTGGAGAAATAGCAGTATAAGTTCAGTGAGAGAAAATGAGCTACAGAGTCTCATAGCAGGAGAATTGCAGAAGGCTGAATCTTGAGGACAGGTGCAGTTAAGGAGGGGTGGGAGGAATTTATCAGGGTACAAGGAGAATAAGGTTAGTGCAATATCAGATGAGGCTGCAATGGGAGATAGAAATGTCAGAAATTAGGGTAACCACTGTGGAAATCTGATTTTCTTTTGTGTACCTCATTACTACCTGATCTGCCAAAATATATGACAAGATATTGCTAAGATTCAGAAATTCCATCAATCTAAATTGAAGAAGACTAGAGAAACCCACTGCCTTTCACAGAGCAATTGAACAGGAGATGGAAGGAAGTAAATCTTAATGACATCTATCTGCCAATATGCATTGTTCAGTCCATAGCAATTGCCTCCTTGCTTTTTGTAGAAGTTAAACTTTGTAAGATGCAACTAGATTAGATAATGTTTAAACAACAGTGCTGGCCCTTTGAAATAAAGAGACTAGTGCCTACTTGACAATGATTGATGGATTTGCTTCTCTATCTGACTGTCTGGCTATTTTGAGGGCCTTTACAAGTTGGTCCTGCCTCAGCCACTAAACTTTAGTGACTAAAGGAAGGGGAAATAAAATCAGATCAAGGAGTGAAAAACTTAAATACACATTCAAAATAGAATGTGTTACTCTTTTCTTTCTTGATTAAAATAATAAAACCTGTTCACTCTTCCAAATATTGTGGGCAAATTCTCCAAAAGTCCAAGTTCCAGAGACTAGCTAAGGGCCAACCTGGTAAGCAGACTGAAGAAATCCATGTCAGGACTACTATGTTAATTCTTTTTTTCACAACAGGGATACGCTCTCTCTTTTGGATTTTTTTTTTCTAACTGTCCTTTACCTAAATATACTTTAACTAGTAAGGGAGTGTATCCTACATCCATGGGAGGACAGCCTTAAGATTTGAATTCTGTGTCCTCAGTTCACTGTGGGTCCCTATAGAGCCAGCCTCCCATCAGACAGACTCAATTGTTGCTCACTTCCCTCTTTTGAAAAGTATCTCTTAACAAATCTTCTCTACCCCCTAACACAGTGGTTGGCAAACTGCGGCTCTTTGGCCCCTTGAGATTTTAGCAAAGGCCAGCTTAGGAGTACCCTAATTAAGTTAATAACAATGTACCTACCTATATAGTTTAAGTTTTAAAAATTTGGCTCTCAAAAGAAATTTCAATCGTTGTACTGTTGATATTTGGCTCTGTTGACTAATGAGTTTGCCGACCACTGCCCTAACATATCAGGAGACACAAAACATATACATATATATTCAGTTAAATTTGCTTCAGGTGTTATGGTATTTTCAGATGCTGTCAATTCTCTGGTGCTCTGCTGGGGTTGAGTTAGATATTCTATTTTTTTCCCCTTGCTCTGGGCTTGTTGTTTTAGATATGACACCAGAAGTGACACCTTAGCATGACTCAGATAACTGATTTTTTAAAAGTTTAAAATCAGTTGGAATTTAGGAACAGCAGAAAGATATTAACACTCCAGTTTCAAGGCTTTCTGTTTCTTCCATAATGATAGTTGTTCATGTCTAATGCTCTGAGTCCAGTATTGAAAGGTGCATAATAGCTTCACAGTCATTTTCATTTTAATACAGTACTTCATAATGCAGCTTCAGGAACTATGTGTATGAAAAGCTTAATATAAAACAAAATAATGTAACATTGTTCTACTCTAATTACTTTCCTTATAAATGTAATTTACTCATGGTGATGATTGCTAAAGTGGGTTCTGTTGATGTAAAACTAGTAGAAAGGAAAATGAGCACAAACCACTGTATTAGTTTCCTAGGGCTACAAATTATCACAACCTTGGTGACTTAACACAACAGAAATCTAGCCTCGCACAGTTCTGGACTCTAAAAGTCTAAATTCAATGTGTCAGCAGGATCCTTCCTTGCTTTTTCCTAGCTTCTGGTTGCTCCCAGCAATCCTTGGCAATTCTGGGCTTATAGATGCACCACTCCAAACTCTACGTCCATCTTTACTTGGGCTTCTTTTTGTATGTCTCTATGTATCTTCTCTTATCACAACATCAGTTATTGGATTTAGGGCCTACACTATTCCAGTATGACCTAATCTTAACTAATTATATCTGTAAAGATCCTACTTCCAAATAAGGTCACATTCTGAGTTTCCAGGTGGAATTTGGGAGGCACCATTTAAGCACTATAAAGCACATATGCACATGCCCCTGCAACAACATGAAAGGTTTCAAATCATTGTCATTCTGGTAACTCAAATAATGGAGATTATAGAGGAATTTGTGAATGAGTCACGGCCCTCAACAGAAAGAGTGAACCACTGTCACATTGAAAGGAATGCTTTAAAAGCTATAACACTGTTATTAAGTATATTAATACTAGAGGCCCAGTGCATGAATTCATGTACAGGTGGGGTCCCTCGGCCTGGCCGGCGATCAGAGCCGATTGGGGCCGGCCAGGGAGGAGGGACCACAGGAGGTTGGCTAGGGTTGGGGGTGGGGGGACCGCAGGAGGTTGGCTGTGGGAGTACACTGACCACTAGGGGGCAGTTCCTGCATTGAGTGTTTGGTCAACTGGTCATAATGGTTGCTTAAGCTTTTATATATATAGATGATATTAAGATAAAAAAGCAATTTTTCTTAGTTTTTTAAGTAAAATGTTTTAAAATATCAACATCTAATAGGAAATATGGTATCTCCATGAATCTTTACATAGGTCACTAAGAAGCTAGCAGGCATGGCAGTTATATGTTTTTGGATAAATGGTAACAAAAGGCGGTTACTCCCAGCATAAAATACAATATATTCATAGTTTAGAGGCAGTTTGACATAGTGTAAAGGGCTAGGGCTTTCAAGCAGGTTTAGACTTCAGTTTAATTCACAGTTCATATCACATTGACCCTGTGGTTTGGACCACTTGCTTCTGAGTCTTTGGTTCATCAGCTGTGAAATGGAGATAGGAATACTTATCTCAGTGAGTTATATGAGGATACATGAGATTATGCTTATGAAGGACAGGCACACAGAAGAAATTCAAGTAATGTTGGTTGAATCAAGTGATAGCTGAACTCAATCTCAGGATAAGCTCTGACCCTATTCGGTCCATCTCAGATTGACACAAAACTAAAATTTCTAAAGTACATTTTGTGGAGGTCATTATGAATGCCATTACATCCTACCCATTCATCTCTGAGGTCCGCAAAGCTAGGAACTAACCTAACACCTAAGTCCAAATAATATGGCTATTATAGAAGCCTTTGTGAATAAATCACATATGGCATTTTCATTCAACATCCTTGGGCTTCTTCCTATGCCAACCCATTTCAGAGGAGCCCATCTAGGTTTACTGAAGGTATTATCTTGTTTCCTCATAATTCCTATCCAATATAATAAAAGCCTAATATGCTAAGTGTCTGACTGTTAGTTGGACTGTTCGACCAGTCACTATGATGCACACTGACCACCACGGGGCAGACGCTCCAACTGGTAGGTTAGCTTGCTGCTGGGGTCTAGCCAATTGGGACTGGGCGAGATGGTCCAGACATGCGCTGGATCCCTCCTGCGGTCCCTCCCTGGCCCCGCTCATGCATTGGTGGGATCCCCCGGCCTGGCCTGCACCCTCTCACAATCCAGGATCCCTCAGGGGATGTCAGAGAGCCAGTTTCAGCCCAATCCCCACAGGCCAGGCCAAGGGACCCCACTGGTGCACAAATTTATGCACTGGGCCTCTAGTATTGCTCTAACTAAAATTATAACCTGAATAGAGATACCAGAGTGCTGAAATATTCTCCTCTTAGGAGTCTCAGCAAGTTTATTACTTTACCAACTTACAATGAGGATAAAGTTTATGGCTCCTCTAGGGCCTTGGCCTGCTTTAATCTACCTAATAAAAGAGTAACATGCTTGCCGAAACCGGTTTGGCTCAGTGGATAGAGCGTCGGCCTGTGGACTGAAGGGTCCCGGGTTCGATTCCGGTCAAGGGCATGTACCTTGGTTGCGGGCACATCCCCAGTGGGAGGTGTGCAGGAGGCAGCTGATCGATGTTTCTCTCTCATCGATGTTTCTAGCTCTCTATCCCTCTCCCTTCCTCTCTGTAAAATATCAATAAAATATAGTTAAAAAAAAAAAGAGTAACATGCTAATTGACCATACCTTCGCTATGCCCACCAGCCAATCAGGAGTGAGTATGCAAATTAACCCAACAAAGATGGTGGGTTAATTTGCATACACAGGCACCGAGAGGCCGGGGGCAGGGCGGGATGCCTGCAACGATGCAGGCTTTCCACACCACCCCCAGCAGCTCCAGACCTCTGAGCAGCATGGGAAGGCTGAAAGGCGGCTCAGGGCTGGAGCGGAAAGGCGGTGCTGGCAGCCAGGGAAAGGAAGGCCCATTCTGGCACGAATCTTTGTGCATCGGGCTTCTAGTAAAAAATAAAAATAGGAAACATAATTTTTAATGATTTGGGTTCTCGATGGGATCATTATGCACAGTCAAAAATTCCTCCTGCTGTTTGCAAGTCAGCTATTTTACTGATAGGAGATATCATTGATAACAAACTGAATTTAAGGGGCAGTTTTATTTAAGGCATGGTGGGGACAAAAGGAAGAATGCATGGCAGGACCCTATGAGAATACAACTTCTGTTTGCCTTTGGCTTTTGAAACATATTCACTATATTCTGATAGTTTAGGAATAACTCAACTCCCTCTATGAGCATTAGGATTGCTGTGTGATGGTCTATCTCATCAATATCCACATTTCCTCTTACGATCTGGTCCAGCATATCTTTTTTTTTTAGTATCTGTTTATTCAACCATAGAGATGCTGCAGCAGGCCTTCTTGGGTTCATGGAGTGTTTTTTGTTTTGTTTGTTTGGCCTTCTGTTTTGTTGTTTTTTTTTAAATAAATCTTTATTCAGATTACAATTATTTCTCCTTTTTCCCCCCATAGCTCCCCTTCACCCAGTTCCCACCCCACCTTCTGCCCTTACCTCCCCCTCACTGTCCTCATCCATAGGTGTATGATTTTTGTCCAGTCACTTCATGAACCCCCCCATCCCCCTTTCCCCCTGAGAATTATCAGTCCACTCCCTTTCTATGCCCCTGATTCTATTATATTCACCAGATTATTCTGTTCCTCAGGTTTTTAATTAACTTGATTTTTAGGTTCACTTGTTGATAGGTATGTATTTGTTGTTCATAATTTTTCTCTTTACTTTTTTCTTCTTCCTCTTCTTTAAGAATACCTTTCAGCATTTCATATAATACTGGTTTGGTGGTGATGAACTCCTTTAGCTTTTTCTTATCTGTGAAGCTCTTTATCTGCCCTTCAATTCTGAATGAAAGCTTTGCTGGGTAGAGTAATCTTGGTTGTAGGTTCTTGCTATTCATCATTGAAAATTTCTTGCCACTCCCGTCTGGCCTGCATAGTTTCTGTTGAGAAATCAGCTGACAGTCGTATGGGTGCTCCCTTGTAGGTAATTAACTGTTTTTCTCTTGCTGCTTTTAATATTCTCTCTTTGTCTTTTGCTCTTGGCATTTTAATTATGATGTGTCTTGGTGTGGTCCTCTTTGGATTCCTTTTGTTTGGGGTTCTGTGCGCTTCCTGGACTTGTAAGTCTATTTCTTTCACCAGGTGGGGAAACTTTTCGGTCATTATTTCTTCAAATAGGTTTTCAGTATCTTGCTCTCTCTCTTCTTCTGGCACCCCCATAATTCTGATGTTGGTACGCTTGAAGTTGTCCCAGAGTCTTCTTACACTATCTTCAACTTTTTGGATTTTTTTTTTTTGCTTTTTGCTTTTTCGGTTGAGTGTTTTTTGCTTCTTTGTATTTCAATTCTTTGACTTGATTTTTGTGTTCCTCTTGTCTGTTTTTGGGTCTCTGTATAATATTTTTTATTTCAGTCAGTGTATGTTTAATTTCTAGTTGGTCCTTTTTCATATCTTCGAGGGTCTCATTATATTTATCAGCCTTTTCTAGGATATTCTTAAAAAGCCTTATAACCATGGTTTTGAATTCTATATCCAGTTGTTTGTTTTCCTCCATTTCTTTCGTTTGTGATCTGATTCTTTGACGCCGCATTTTCACTGCTTCCCTGAGTTGGTAAGGTAGATTTGTGTGCTAGGTTTCCAATATGGCCCAGTGGGTCTGCCTCCCCAGTTAACCTGAGGTGGACACTCTTGGTGCACCCCTTTGTGGACTGTGTGTACAGCCTTGTTGTAATTAAGTCTTGATTGTTGTTGGTATCACTGGAAAGAATTGACCTCCAGGCCAGTTGGCTGTAAGGATCAGCTGTGTCTATGCTGGGAGAAGTTCGGTGCTGGAGACAGCCTTATAGGATTAGACTTGCCAAATTGCAATAGCCTCTGTGCTCAGCTTGGATGGGGTGGAGTCTCAGTCTTGGCTTCCCGTCAGCCTTGCCCTTGCACGCACATGCGCGCCTTCAGACCTCTGCCTTCCCCGGCTCCCGAGTCTCCGCCCGAGAGTCCAGACTCCCCCCACAAGAGCGTGGGTCCCCAGGGGCTCGCCTGGAACCGGGGTTCAGTGCAGTCAGGAACCTCCGACTCCCTTCCACTAGGGAAAGCCTGTGGCAACCTCCGCAGCCTTTGTGCGCACTGGCACGCGCACGCACGCTTTCAGTCCTCCGCCTTCCCCGGCTCCCGAATCTCCGCCCGAGAGTCCAGACTGCCCCCGTAAGAGCGTGGGTCCCCAGGGGCTCGCCCGGAACTGGGGTTCAGTGCAGTCAGAACTGGGGTTCAGTGCGGTCAGGGGCTTCCTTCCCCCTTCCGCCAGAGAAAGTCAGCCAGGCTCTCAGCTGCCCTTCCTCTCTGCGCGCATAAAGACCCTTTGCCGTACCTCCAATTCTCTGTGAGCTTTTCTCTTTCCTTCTAGTTGTAGAATTTCCACTCAGCCAGCTTTCCTGTGGTTCTGGATGGTGTCCGTTCTGTCTTTTAGTTGTAGTTTTGAAATTGTTGTGCGAGGCAGCAGTTTAGGTGCTTACCTATGCCGCCATCTTGGTTTCTCCTAAACTGGCCTTCTGGTTTTTAAGTTAATTCCTAAACAAGTTTAGAATTAAACCAGAGGACAAAATATCAAAGAATAATAGAAACTCGAGATTGGGAAGGTCTTCATGGGTTACTTAGATCAACCATCCTTTTCATGACTCCACACCATTCCTTCGAAATTGTCCTTGAGCCTGAGAGAAAAAATCCAGTACAGGGCACTCTTTACATATTGAACTATGTTGTTCCATTTTATACAATTTGACTGTTCTGATGAGAGTTTATACAAACCGACTGAGAATTTTCTTTTAAACTGAGTTGAAAGTGATCTTGCTATGCCTCTTCTCAATGTTCTTTTTTTAGTATCTTTATAAATTCATGCATTGTATTTTTATTCATTTTTAAAATATATTTTTATTGATTTCAGAGAGGAAGGGAGAGGAAAAGAGAGATAGAAACATCAATGATGAGAATCATTGATCGTCTGTCTCCTACATGCCCCCTATTGGGGATCAAGCCCGCAACTTGGGCATGTGCCCTGACCAGGAATCGAACTATAACCCCATGGTTCATAGGTTGATGCTCAACCACTGAGCTATGCTGGCTAAATGCATGCATTTTAAATAGTTAAGGTTTCAGTTAATTGTAGTAATTATTGTTGATGCTCAAATTATCCCATATTTAGCCAACGTGTTGTCTTCAAGTTGGCTATTGAGTCATTTTGATATAACTATATTAGTTTTTGATAGTTCCCTTGCCTTTTGATATGGCAAGATATTCCAAGCCCATCTCACACATTTCTTTACCAACGCCAAGAATTAGCCATTGCTCTAAGAAGTCCTCGTTCATTTTCAATTACTATCAAAAGTATGTTTTTTGAATAATATGCTTTTTCTGGTTATTGCAATAATATTTCTTTTGGTAGAAACTACTAAAAGATATTTTCAAAATATAGATAGAACCACCAATACTGCCATCATCTAGAAATAATTAGTGTTAACATTTTATCTCTTGAACCATCTTTGCATTTGAAGTCTAAATGTTTAAAATGTGTTCTATTCCCCCATCATCACTTTTGCTGCTATTTAGAAAAAAATTAGTTGAATAAATTATTAACTTGTCAATTATTTTTTAATCCTAATATTGGCTTTTAAACATCCAAAGGAAACTAATATATGTGAGAAACTTCAAATTTGATAATTTGGATTTTGCAAAAGCTGTTTTGCTACCATTGTGGACAGCTACCTAAGATTGCCTGTAAAGTTTCAAGAATCCACTGCAAGGCAAAAAGAATTCTACATATTCAGTGGGAACAAAGGAGACCAAATGAAGTCATTACAGAGCTAGAGAGTATTTTTAACTTGTCAACCTTTCATTTGTAGCACATATAACACAGCTCTTAAAATGTTTAAAGCAGGGATTTTAAATTGATGTAGAGGTATAGAAAGCCCGAATTACAGTTAATGTGCCTATAAGTCCAGCTCTATTTACAGGTTTGTCATTTTTTTCCAGTGAAAAGGCTTTTTATATTTAAAGATGTTTAGTAGCCTGGAAGAAGAAAAATAAGAATGGTGATTTCTCCATGATTTATATCAACTTTAAACATAAAGTAGAAAGCAACATCATTGACAAAATAATATGAACTAATGATCTATTTAAAGGTTTTTTAATATCTCTGTTTTCCTGAGTGGTTCCAATGTGGAAACAACCACATCACTACACCTTCACCTTCAGTTGTATTTTCTATCAAGTTTAGTTGTGGTCCCTACTCTGTATTTTTTATTTACAGTCCAATCTGTCAATCTTACGAATTTATCAAACATTTAGCATTCCTTAACATAATCTATCTCTAAACATAAAATAGCAAATATTCCTGTGTTTTTTAAAGTGTGCTCCCCAAACCAGCAGCGTAAGTAGCACCTGTTAGAAATGCAAATTCTTTTGGGCCCCAAACCAGACCTACTGAATCAGAAATACAACTGGCTATATTCTAATTAGCCCTCCTGGTGATTCTGATGTATGTTCAAGTTTCAGAATGACTGCTTTAAACATTCCCATACTACTTATCCAGCCAATAAATAAAATACATATTAAATGAGCAAAACAAGTCTCCTTAGCCATTTAAACACCGTTTGCAAATTTAATCAAATGCTTAACATTTAACTCAATCACAAGCCTAGTATTTCAGATTTCCTTGAATGCTCTAAACATTTAAAAAAGGAAAAGATACCCATAAAATACCACTTTGATTACAGAGCTGATTAGTTTTTAACAAAACTCTGCACAACACTTAATATAGGTTTAATATTGTTTTACATTCTTATCCCTTCTATTCTCATCCTTGCATGGTTCTGGAATTTAAATTTCTATACACTGCTGGGTTTTTTGGAATTCCACAAGAGACTATTTTTATACATTTCCAGGGTTTATATGTGTAATTTTACCAGACTGAAAGAAAACAAAATAATCTCTATAGGCAAGGAATGCAAGTTAAATGCATTGCTGACCACTTAAGTTTGATTGGGTTTTGGGCATTGGTTCCTAAGTTCAAGATGAATTAAACTCAAGCTGCTGGCCACTAAACTGAATATATTTTTATCACATAGTTTTCACTTTTTATCATGGGTTCTATATTGATTTGCGATTGCTGTTTTAACAAATTACCAGAAAATTAGTGACTTAAAACAACATAAATATATTATCTTACAAACTTCTGGAGGACAGAGGTCTAAAATGAACCCATAGGGCTATGTTCCTAGTTAGCATCTGCTCTCATTTTTGACCTCTCTCTTTTAAGAATCCTTGTAATTATATTGGGCCCAACCCAGGATAATCTCTCTATCTCAAGACCCTTAATTTAATCACATCTGAAAAAATGCCTTTTGCTATGTAAGGTAACATATTCATAGGTTCTGGGGATTAGGACGTGTACATCTTTGGGGAGGGGATTTATTCTGTCTACCACAGAGTCCTTATTCCTGTTTTTCATGTAAATTCTGAGTTTTCAAAAGAAATGAAAAGATGAGGTATTCTTTAATTTGTTTTTGTTTTAACCTGTGGCAGTACATGATACATTGTAATATTTTCATGATATATTAAACTGGACTAATTTAAATATTTAAAAATATATACCTTTTTCATTGATATTGTGTTATACTGAGTTGGGTTATCAAGAGGTTTGATGCCCAAAGAGATAGGAAAGTGAGTTTGAAAATTTAGATTTCTTCTTAAGGACAGTTAACTAAGTTATAATGAATGGCTGTATTATCTTTGTGATTGTAAATTATATATGGCAACTGGTACTAGTTAACTGCTGGACTCCTCTTGTACTTCACTTTATATAAGACCACAAATGTTGGTGGGGCCTATCCACCTATGGTAGTTTCTACTATTTCTAGGACTCTTTGACTTATAAGTTATATTAATTCTTTGTGGTTTACACAGATTAAAGATGGTATACATTCATAATTGATGAACAGAAATATATTTAACAAAAACTCCCAAAATATCTATATTTATACTAGAGGCCTGGTGCATGAAATTCATGCACTTGGGGGGGGGGAGGGAGGGTCTCTCAGCTCAGTCTGCATCCTCTTGCAGTTCGAGAGCCCTCAGGGGATGTCTGACTGACTGCTTAGGCCCACTCCTTGCTCAGTCCTGATTGGCCAGACCCCAACAGCAAGCTAATCTCCCAGTCGACTATCTGCCCCCCCCCTTGTGGTCAGTGCATGTCATAGCAAGCGGTTGAGCAGCCTTAGCATATCATTAGCATATTATACTTTGATTGGTTAAACAGAGGACCGGACACTTAGCATATTAGGTTTTTATTATATAGGATAGTTATATATAAACACTTTCCTACATTAAGAAAATAAATTTAAATGTGCATGGTAATAGTCTTCCTTCTTTGATATTAGAATTATATTTTTGTAAATTTATAGTTACTCTTTTCTTATGAATAACATGGCCTTTTACAGCCATACCTTGTTTAATTTAATGATCACAACTTGATAATGGGATTCCATTTAAGTTTATTCTTTTTACCTTTTAGAATTGCCCCTGCCATTTTAAAAATTACTTTTGCTTCTGGCAGCAACAGGGTGTTACAGACCTATACTGATTTTATCCTGCCCAAGGACTTGGAATTGAGTATCTTCTAATGGTTTCTGGGTTGTTGGTTTTTCTTATAGAACAGTATTAAGATCAAAATCTGGGTACTAGAGATGCTTACAAGTATTGGGGTAAAAGATTATAGGTACTGTGGCTTCAATGGGATTTTTGTTGGTAGTGACTGAGATGAAAGGAAAATACAGTACTTCTTTTACAAGTGTATAAGATCTCATACTTTTCAGTAAAACACATCATGTTGTTATTCCTTACTTTTCTTATAGTATGTAATTTCAGTTACTAAGAATTTCCTCCTCTACATTGACCCATTGTTCCATTCAGCATTAGAGTAACCCTTTTCCACCCTCCCCCATCTCTATATTTCTAGGACAATGATTCTCAGCTTTGTCTTTACATTGGAATAACTTGGGGAGTTTTAAAAATATTGATGTGAATCCTTCACCACAGATTCTGATTTAACCCTCCAAAAGGCAGAATATGGCATCAGGATTTTTTTACAGCTCCGTTGATGATACCAATATGCACCCAATATGAGGATCTCTGTTCTAGGAGGTTCAGGGCAATCTCATGTATATAGAGCATTGATTTCTCCACTTGGTCCCCTAGCATCTCCTTTTTTTTTCAGCTATCTACCTCCACCCACATTACTTTCCTATAATAAAGTTAAAAACATGCATTCTATAGTATGAAGCATTAGTACCTGAACTGAGAAGGGAATTTTTATTAAGAACTTGAAGAAAGAAGTAAAAATTTAAAATTCTTTTAACATATTACCCTATACCTTAGGACAGTGGTTCTCTAACTTTGAAAGGTTATATGAGTTACTTGGGAAACTTGGTAAGAGTAAAAAGACAGACTCTACCCTATTTCAGGAGCTTAGTAGTTTGTGACCATTGGGGTGTCCAATAGGTCAGAGTTGCTGATTATTCTAAGGAGGGTTCCTTATGTAAGGGAGATTATTCATTTTTTTAGGATTTGAGATGTCCTTTTTCCTTCAATTTAACTGGAAAACACTCCCTGCCAATGACATTATGGATAAAGTCTTCTGTCTTTCTGGGCTGCCATCACTTTATTTTTGGTGGGTGGGTGGGGGGGGTGCTTAGATAATTCAGAGCACTGGTTCCCAAATCCTGACCCTTCTACTGATGCCCTGCCATGGAAAGTTTTCATCAGAAGTGATCAAATAAAAAAAAAAAAGACAATATAGTGAATTTTATAAAGCTAAATTAATTCAATTTCAAGAATCATTCTTAGAGATTAGGTCATTCAGACCTTTTTTTGGTTTCAAAATGTTCTTTTATTAAGTGAAGATACTAACATATTATATGTATTTATTTGATTTTTCTTTATGACCTTAATTTACTAAACAAAAAGTTGGGAATCTTATGTTGATCTCCATATGTTTTTGGAAATTTTGCTGTTCCATGAAATCTGCAAGTCTGGGAACTATGGGTATGAGAAATCAATGAAAGTCTGAAAAAAACCTGAGTCTAGAAAATATTATTATAAGAGTATAGTTTTTATTTTTTTAATTTTATTTTATTGTTTAAAGTATTACATATAGTAGTACATGTATGTCCTTTTTTCCCCATTGACCTTCCCCCAGCCTCCCCTACCCCTGTCACATGCCCTCATCCCACCCCCCCAGGGTCTTGTGTCCATTGGTGTGCTTATGTGCATGCATACATGTCCTTTGGTTGATCTATTTCCCTCCCACCCCAACACTCCCCAGCCTTCCCGCTGTAATTTGACAGTCTGTTCGGTGCTTTACTGTCTCTGTATCTATCTTTTTGTTCATCAGGTTACAATGTTCTTTATTTTCCATAAATGAGTGAGATCATGTGGTATTTTTCTTTCATTGCCTGGCTTACTTCACTTAACATAATGATAAGAGTATAGTTTTTAATCTTTGATTCTGTAATCCTTGGGAGCAAGGAGTTTTTTTAGTGGTCCTTAAATTTTATAAGTACCAACAATTTTCTACAAACCAAGTAAATAATATGTCTCAGATATATAAGAGGGACTAATTTTCCAAATATACAGAGTGGGGCAAAAGTAGGTTTATAGTTGTTCTCATGTAAAACAATACAATAATGAATATTAATACAAGAATAAACTGTTTCACATACAATTGTAAACCTACTTTTGCTTCATTCTGAATATGATGATTAAAATATAAATTTATGAATATCTTACTAAAAATATACCAACTTTCATTTTCTTTTTACACAGTAATAATATCTACTGTTTTTGATCTCTTACTATGAACAAGGCATCACAGCATGCATTTTATAAGGGTTATCTTGGATAATCCTAATGATAACCCAATGGGACATATTGTTATTATGGTTTTACAGATGAAAAAACTAAATCATAGCTAAATTAAAAAAACATGTCCAAAGCCACACAGCTACTAAGTTACAGTTAGGTTTAGAGCCCAAGACTAACTGGATACCTTATAATAATGTCTCTATGTTTGATATAAATGCTATCATGAGAGGATTTCTAACATTTTTTGTCATTAAGAAATTAAGAATTGTTTCTTAAAACTGAAATTAGAAGCCTCTGTTTTGAGGGATTTCCTTAAATGAAAAAATAAGATTTTAGCTAAAATCATCTGCAAATTTGAGGTCATGTGTTGTAATGGTAAGAACATGAACTTTTGACTTAAACTGACTTTCATTTAAATCTGAATTTCTCCAACTTAATTGGCTGTGTGATTCAGGGCAAGTTAGTTAAGTTCTCTATGTCTCAGGTCCTTCAGCTATAAAATGATAATATCCATCTTTTAATGAATTGTTTGAATTTGTGGCTATGAGTTTATTTGTGTTGCTTTCTTGATAGATGTGTGTGTGTGTGTGTGTGTGTGTATGTGTGTTGTATGATGTTGAACACTTTCTGCCTTTTGAAGAGATGCTGATAACTATCCAGAGTGCAGGGACAAGGGCTAAGTGCTGGCTGTGTCAGTTCAAGTTTACTGGATGGAATTAGGCATGCAAGATGTGTATTTGGGGAAACAATTGTAAAGGATTAAGGAGAGAGGAAGCAGGATTAGCTAGGGAGAGCCTTTAGGGGGTGATGCAGGTCTGACCCCCGTGAAAGGAGAGGAGGAAGTAAAGAGTAGGATAGAAAGAACATCAGAGTGCAGCTCTGAGGAATTCTCAGTCAGGCTGATGAGAAGCCCCACTTTTCTGACTGCCTATCAGAAAAATGTCCTGTCAGGCAGAATGGTCCAGCTCTCATGCCCCCACCATGCTCAGTCATTGGTGGGAATAGCCTGGGGAAAGTGGGGCCTCGGCAGGAATGCTGCAGTGCATTCTGAAGGTATAACATCTAGGGGCTGTTAGCTAATGTCACTCCTCCCAGAAGGTTCTCTCTTGTAAGGCAATCTGTGTGTGCACATCCATGGCTACCACACTGGTACTTTCAGTTTGATAGTGAAAATGTATATTTGTCTGTGGAATAGTGCAAAAGAAACTTAGCTTCATGCCAGGTCATTGATGTTTCTTTGTATATCTTCTTTTGGGTCTTTTCTCTGTTAACTTTGCCAACTGCTACTTATTAATTACTAGAGACCCAGTGCACGAAATCCGTGCACAGGTAGGGTCCATAGGCCTGGCCTGCAATCAGGGCCAATCTTCCCTGGCTGCCACCAGCTGGCCCTGCCACCCACCACCAACGCCAGTTGCCCTCTGTGTGTGGGGTGACTGGTAGGGCGATCAAGGCCCCACTCACTCGCACCCGCCTTGGCCTGGTGCTGCCAGTGTCTGCTGCCACCCACCCCTGGTTCCCTGTTCCCCATCAGGTGATCGGGGCCTGCAGGCTGGGGGCAGCTCCTGCATTGAGCGTCTGCCCCCTGGTGGTTAGTGCATGTCCTAGCGACAGGTCATTCCACCATCTGGTCTATTTCCATATTATGCTTTTATATATATATATATATAGTGGCCCGGTGCACAAAATTCGTGCACGGGGGGGGGGGGTGTCCCTCAGCCTGACCTGCACCCTCTCCAATCTGGGACCCTTTGGGGGATGTCCAACTGCCGGTTTAGGCCCAACCCCTGCAGTTGGACATCCCTCTCGCAATCTGGGATCACTGGCTCCTAACTGCTCACCTGCCTGCCTGCCTGATGACCCCTAACCACTCTGCATGCCTGCCTGCTCATCCCAACTGCCCTCCACTGCCAGCCTGCTTGCTCTCAACTGCCCCCCTGACAGCCTGATCACCCACAACTGCCCTCCCCTTCTGGCCTGATCACCCCTAACCGCCTCTGCCTCGGCCCCGCCACCATGGCTTTGTCTGCAAGGATGTCCGGAAGGTCTCCCAGTCTAATTAGCATATTACCCTTTTATTAGTATAGATCAGTGGTCGGCAAACTCACTAGTCAACAAAGTGGCAAACCGCGGCTCGCAAGCTGCATGTGGCTCATGAGCTGCAGTTTGCTGACCACTGGTATAGATAATTCATCATTATGACTGCAAGTTCCACAATTGATTTCTTATCTCTAAAAAATAGTAAAATTAGCGGTCACTATTTAAGGTATCAGCGGAACAACATCTGGCTTCTGTAATGACTGCACATTTAATATTATCTTTTAAATCTGTTGTGGTGATGGGTAGTTGTAACTTAGTAAAACTTCTAATTTATTAGCATTTATTATTACTGTTTAAGATTCTGTATTAATAAAGGAACTATTAAGCATAATTAACTTAGATGATCTTTTCTTGGTTTGCTGCAGTGTCTTATCTAGCATGACAGATGCAGTGCTGGCTCGAGTGTATAAACAATCAGATCTGGATATCCTGGCTAAAGAAGCATCCATCCCCATTGTCAATGGGCTGTCAGATTTGTACCATCCTATCCAGATCCTGGCTGACTACCTCACGCTCCAGGTTGGCTTACTTCCTTGCCTTATACAAGAGCAAAATCAATAAATTATTCTTGACTAGCTCTAAGTAGAACCATTTCTATCATGGTATTGGTGTTTTGTTTTCAAATATAATCTTGGTAATGAATTATAGCATGTTTGTATACTAGATATTCAAGGAATAGGGCATTGTTAAAAACATATAAGAGCCTTTTGTTCTCAACCTGATTCCCAACTTCTTTTAGCCCTTCTCTTATCCCTTGTTCTTTCAATCCTTTTGCTTTTTGGTGCCATATCTAACACAATGGATGAATAGTGAATGCTGGAACATACAGAACAGAAAAGCTTTATATAATCCTCCACAGATCAGGCTGTGTGGCTTGGGAGTGAAAACTGATGGAGTGTGCTTTCAATATTCAAAATAGCCAATTATGAAATCACTTTCTGAGAAGAAGGCTATTTCTATCATTTTAACAAACTGATTAAGACTGGAGTTAAGGACATGCAGGATACATAGAATTGAGGCTTGAATTTAGCCATGTATCCCCAATTTAGGAACTTGAATAACTTTAAAAGATTTATCTCGTTGGTTTTGCCACAGCCATTCTACATTGTTTTGCAACTGGGAATCCTAAAAACCATGGTTTCTGTGTCTATGGACTATTCTGGGGAAACAGGGAAAACTGGATAGGTCCATATTCCTCCTCATTTGAATAAGCTATGCACATATAAATGTGAAGTTAAACTAAAAATGAAACTCATTGGTGATGTGGATAAGATTCATGCAGAAAGGATGATATAATGATGTTAGATACCAAATGGCTATTTGTGAATGTGGCTTTACATATATGCCAGAAAATTGAATGCTTCACCCTGGGGCTTTATCATTACTAGATTATAAATTCATTGAGATACAGTGAAATGTCCTATTCATCATATTGTCCCCTGCATGACCTCGTGCAATAACTTCATATAGGAGATCCTCAAAGTGAGAGCTGAATGAGTAAATAGCAGCTTATTAAGAGCACTAGAGGCCCAGTGCATGAAATTCATGCACTGGAGGGGGTGTCCCTCAGCCCAGCCTGCACCCTCTCCAATCTGGGACCCCTCAGGGATGACTGACTGCCGGTTTAGGCCCACAAGGATTGGGCCTAAACCGGCAGTCGAACATCCCTCTCACAATCTAGGACTGCTGGCTCCTAACCACTTGCCTGCCTGCCTGCCTGATTGCCCCTAACCATTTCTGCCTGCCAGACTGAGCGCCCCCTAACTGCTTCCCTGCCAGTCGGATCAATGCCTAACTGCTCACCTGCTGACCCGATGGCCCCCAACTGCCCTCCCCTGCAACCCGGTTGCCCCCAACTGCCCTCCCCTGCCAGCCCGGTTGCCCCCAACTGCCCTCCCCTGCCAGCCATCTTGTGGCAGCCATTTTGTGGCAATCTGGGGGTGGCCATATTGTGGTAGCCATCTTGTGATGACATGGGGGTGGCCATCTTGTGATGACGTGAGGGCATCATGTGAGGGTGCAAGGGCCACCTAGGCTTTTGTTAGTATTGATGGAATCTAAGTCAGCTGACTGTTTAACTCTTCCTGATCTCATTTCCTCCCACCCCACAAGGAAATTATTATCCTGATTTCTGTATTTATTATTTCAAGGCATGTGTTTATACTTTAGCTACAAATGTCCATATGTGTAAACAGTTAAGATTAATAATGAGCATGTTTTCCAACTTTACATACATAAAAACATACTCAACTACCATGTTACACTCTTCTAGATACATTGTATTTCACCTTTCTTATACCAGCAAATGTAAGCTCCATAAGGCAGTGATTTTTTTTCTCCTTTATTCATTGTTATATCTATAGGGCCAAGGAAAGTAGACATGGATGAAGCTTAATTTGTTGAATGAATGAATGCATCAAAGATTCAGATTTGAAAAGTTTGAAAATATGAGTATTCATATGAGTTCATATGATGTCTTGATTTAAGATATTAGGACATTTTATTATTTTTTAGTGATTATACATTCATATTATTTAATTGCTTGGTATAATGCAAAAATAGTTTAATCATTCCAACAAAGCATTAAAATTGGGATGAAGAATGTTTTTTTTTTATTTTAACCATAATAATTGTTTCATATAAGTTAATTTCTTCTCAGGTATAATCTTCTCCATCCCTTGCCTTTTAGGAACACTATGGCTCTCTGAAAGGCCTTACCCTCAGCTGGATTGGGGATGGGAACAACATCCTACACTCCATAATGATGAGTGCAGCCAAATTCGGAATGCACATTCAGGCAGCTACTCCAAAGGTAGGGAAACTTTCTGCCTTGAAACTACCCCCCACCTTAAATCATCCCCAGATGCAATTACCCAGGGAAAACAAACCTCTCTTCCATTCAAGAGCACAGGTGAGGCCATAAAATTTAGGTTATGTTACTAGCCCACCTGTTATAGCTATTTGGCTTCTTGGGTGCCCAATTTCCCATCTCTGCAAAAAGAAACAGTCTTGGCTGATGCCTTTCATCCTATGACTCTGTAAAAGCATGTCTGAATTATCCCCTTGAATGCCCTAAAACCAGCCATTCTGATGACTGGTATCCTTGTGCTACCACAAAGGATGAAGAAAGCAATACAATTCAGACAGTGTAGAATTCACAAGGCCTGGCTAGAATGCTATCATTTTTCTAATACAGTAGTTCCCCCTTATCTGTGGGAGATATGTTCCAAGATTTTCAGTGGATGCTTGGCAGCACAGAAAGAAGTGAATTCTTTAAACACTATTTTTTTCCTATACATACATACATATCTATGATAAAGTTTAATTTATAAATTAGTCTCAGAGATTAAAAACAATCTACACTAATAAAAGAGTAAGATGCAAATTGACCATACCTTCGTGAAGCCCACCAGCCAATCAGGAGTGACTATGCAAATTAACCCAACAAAGATGGAAGTTTGCATAGGCAGGTGCTGAGCAGCCAGGGGTGGGGTGGGATGCAGGCGTTCTGCACCACCTCAGCTGCTCCGGGCCTCTGGGCAGCATGGGAAGGCGGAAAGGTGGCTCCAGGCCAGAGTGAAAAGGTGGCTCCGGCCGGAGCAAAGGCAGTGCCGGCAGCCAGGGGAAGAAAGACCCATTCTTGCACCAATCTTCATGCATTGGGCCTCTAGTAACTAATAATAGAATAGAACAATTATAACAATATAATGTAATAAAAGTTATGTGAATGTAGTATCTTTCTCTCACTCCAAATATCTTATTGTACTGTCCTCCCCTTCTTCTTGTGATAATATGAGGTGGTAAAATGCCTAAATGATGAGATGAAGTGATTTATTAAGGAATTACTCCTTTAAAAAACCTGTAGGAGGACAAGGGGAGCAGAACAGAGAAAAGGAAGAATCTAAGCAAAAATGCTATTTACAGTGATCAACCATCCTGGTTTGCCCAAGAGTAGGGATTTCTGGGGACATGGGACTATCAGTGCTAAAAACTGGGAGAATACCAGGCAAACTAGGATAATTTGATAACCCTAGTGCCATGTCAGGCACTGCCTCACAGAAGAGAACTTCAGCTTGATACCACAGGTGCTCTTGTTGGACCAGTTTGAGTCAACACACCCTGCTGCCTTAATCTGCAGTTGTTAACAAATTACCACAACTTGGGTGGCTTAAAAGAACAGAAATCAAGGTGTTTTTAACACTCCCTTTGAAGCCTCTAGGAAAGGATCCTTCCTTATCTCTTCCCACTTCTCGTGGCCCTAGGTATTCCTTGCTTTTTATTTGTTTACAAATGTCCCTCTTTATGAAGATAGCAGTCATATTAAATTTAAGCCCACCCTGATCCAGTATGACCTCATCTTAACTAATAACACCTGAAAAGACCCTACTTCTGAATAAGGTCATATTCTTAGAATCTGGGTGGGAATGAATTTTTTGGAGGACACTATTCCACCTACTTGCCATAGAAGAAAAGCAGGCCTAGGCAATAGCATATATTGGAAGCCACCCTATTACAGTAAACTTTGGGGACTCAGAGAGATAACTCTCACAACAGATAATTCTCTTTTGTTCGGCATCACTCTCTCTACAAATCTAGTTTGTATTAATAACTATTACAGCATTTAGTTTTTACAGATAAAACATACAATAATAATTGTTCCTTGTTATAAGGTGTTTTTGGAAAGGATTTATTTTGTTGGAGAAATATTATTTAAACATTTTATTGCATGTTCAAGATATTTTCTTCTCATCAAAGGAAAAATTCCAATATTACAGAGCAATTTCAGTATTGTTCTTATGCAGAAACTCATTTACATGATAAAGAGTACTAAAACTTGCCTAATTCTTGGTGGGAATGAGTTTTAAGATGTCTTTTGCAAAGTCTGATAGTGTAGAAGTTGTTCCAGCAATTTATAAGTAGACCTATTTCCTTTAAAGACAGAGCTAGGATATTTATTGTAAATTTAAGAAGCATTAAAAAGTTTCTAAGCCATAATTAATCTATTTCCCATTCTTCAACCAAGGATAATTTACATGTTCAAGAAAACATAATTTTGTCCTTGATTGTAAAATTGCTCCATAAACTATTGATGGTAATGATTTTAACATCGTTCTAAGTGAATATTTAGACCACATTGAGTTTGTTAATCACCTTCTTCCTCTGCTTTTAAGATTTATGTAAAAGCCAATGAGTAATTTACTCTTGAAAGCTGAGCTGTGAATAAAGAATTCCACTTTGTATTCTCAGTCATGATCCAGTGCATGCAAGATTGGGTGATTTTCTAATTTCCAAACCTCTCTGTTGGTTCTCTAAGTATTTATTGATTCCTTCTCTAAGAATGATTATACTTAAGGAATATAGAAATCTGTTCTTCAAAGGGAAGGCCAAATTTTCAGGACACGAGGCACAGGAAGTAATAGCCAAGTCTCTATGTTTACCAGTATGAATGATCACAGCATTAGTTACTAAATTAGCAAATCTTTATAATTACCTTCCCCAAATCCCAATAAACAAAGGTCCAAAATTTATAGCTATTTGAAGGGTAGTAAAGCTGCTAAAATTTTGTAGCCATCATCATCAATATCTGAATAGTTTCTTTCTTCAAGAATTTTTATAATGAAAGAATTATGGTAGACAATCACATGCAAATCAACACCATTTAAAATGAATAAACTCAAACATACCTGTCATGGGTTGAGATTCCTGGGAAGCAGACTCTGAGACAGTTTATTGTGCAGGATATTTATTAAAGCATGCCCTTGAGATCAATACCTGTGGGAGGGAGGAAAAGGAAGCAGGAGTGAGCACAAGGAGAAACCAAGCTGTGATGCAGGCCCAACAATTGCCTCTGCTGACCTTATGGAGAGTCCTAGAACTGAGATGGCCATTCAGAGCTGTCCTGAGTTAGGAGGAGGGAGTGAGGTTTTCATATCCTCCTGTCAACCAGTCATGGAATGTCACTCGCGCTGGAAAGGTATGTGACCTTGGTTGCATTAGCTCTCTGCAACTGAGGCAGTGACCAAAGAGGGCTGACAGCTGAAAGTCATGTTTCAACAGCATGCCTAGCAGCTGGGGAGTAAGTCTTTTATTCAAGAGGGGAATCTGGATGGCACATCACAGATCCCACCACAATGTCATACTGAGAATTTATAAAAACCAACTCATAATCAATGCTAAGAATTCAGGAAAATGAGAAGCATGAAGAAAGATGAGAATAATTATGATTTTTGGACTGACAAGACTTCCACATGGAGGGTGTAGAGATGAAGGTGGATGAGAGTTTGGACAAAGGAGGAGCTGATATGTTCCTTTGAAGATGCCCAGGAGGGGACAAAGGGTAAAAGTCTGTGATGGCAGAAAAGGGCAAGACATGTGCAGGGATGCCAATAAGACTGGCTTTCCTGCCGCAAGATGTTGAGAAGATTTAAAACAGACAGAAGCAGGGGATGTTAGTGTGGAGCTTTGATACTCTTAATCAGTTTTGACTTAAGAAACAAAGTAAACATTGGAAGCTTCAGAGAAAACAATTCTTGCTTTAATGTACAGAAAAGATTGGAAGGAGAGGATTAGAGGCAGAAGGGCTACCTATGGGTTCTGGAATAGCATGAGGTTCTTTAGCTGCTCTAGTAATATCCTCTCACCTAGAGTTGAGACTAGGGTGTGCAAAGCTAGGCACCTTATAGTGCAAAATTTGTGCTTGCACGACTCTAACAGTGAGCACCTCCTTATATTTTATGTCCTAGGCACCTTGCTTGCCTCCCTCAAGTCCTGATCCTTCTATCAGCAAACCATCCCAAGCAAATTTATTTTAGTGAAAACAGTGTGCTTACTGTGTAAGTGCCATTTCAGAGCAAGTGCCTGACACAACACTTGTTGGTCAGTGCAAAAGAATAAGGTGTGCATGTAAGGTGTTAGTATTTAGCTGGGGTGATCAGGGAAGGTTTTTATGAGGAAATATGTGAAACTTATCCACATGGAGGGGGTGTGGAAAAGCATTTCAGACAAAAGAGCATTAAAAAAAACACACCAAACAACTCATGGCCCTAGCTGGTGTGGCTCAGTGGATAGAGCATCGGCCTGGGGACTGAAAGGTCCCAGGTTCGATTCCAGTCAAGGGCACATGCCTGGGTTGCGGGTTCGATCCCCAGTGGGGGGTGTGCAGGAGGCAGTCGATCAATGAATCTCTCTCATCATTGATGTTTCTCTTTCTCCCTCTCCCTTCCTCTCTGAAATCAATAAAAATATATTTAAAAAAACAACTCATGGAAATACTCTGAGACAAAAATGCATAAGGTTGTGGAATTATGTATATGATCCTCATAAGCTATTAGAGGAACAAGAAGGAGTGCTACCAAGAGCTAAAAAGAACCCCAACCCCACTCTGACTTTATGACTAAAGAGGTCAAGACAATAAAAGAAAAATGGGAGAACTGTTTATCTTTTTAAATTTCAAAAAGCACTATTACGATTTGATCAAGATGTAAATATTACATACTACTGAACATGATTGTACTACAACTTAAAGCAAAAAGAAGGGAAAGAGAGTGGGACTATTGTTGAAAGGAATATAATGCATATGTAATACAGTATATATAATAGAATTACCTAAATAACAGTTAAATTCTTCCCCTTGCAGGGTTATGAGCCAGATCCCAGTATAATCAAGTTGGCAGAGCAGTATGCCAAGGAGGTATGTTCCTTATAGATAAAGTTATTATTGTCTTTCTTTGTCCCATGAAGTTTTTAATTAACATGCTTGTGTATTCTAGAATAGTACCAAGCTGTCACTGACGAATGATCCATTGGAAGCGGCTCGTGGAGGAAATGTATTAATTACAGATACTTGGATAAGTATGGGACAAGAAGAGGAGAAGAAAAAGCGGCTCCAGGCTTTCAAAGGTTACCAGGTTACAATGAAGGTAAAAATTGATGCTTCTCTGAAGGTTCATTAATTCCATTCATAAAGGCCAGAACCATCTAATCACTCATTCACTTTGGGGAGAGCAGACTGTCTTTCCATTCCCTATGAAGGACTCACTGACTGTATCCCCTAGAGATTTCTCTTCTCCCAAAGATTAGCTATGTTCTTTAGAGACACTTTTATCCTGATTGAAGGAATTTGAAAGCCAGGCAGAAGAAAGAAGCTAAATTTTCCCTCTCATAGCAATGGAGGCATCTGAATGCTTTATACTTTATGTGTTTAGAGACATAAGGTTACTTCTGTTACATGCAGTTTCTTCTGATTTCTTCTCTAAGAAAAGCCCCATAATTATGTTCTTCAGGCTAGTCCTTAACTATGTTTTCTAAGGACTCAAGTCCAGTTGAGTTTTGCTAAATGCCTGCAGGGCATTCTCAGAGGAATCCCTTCAGATACTCATGAAAGGCATTACATGAGAAGGTGTTAATACACAGCTGGCAGGACCCCACTCCCATAGGATTGCTGAATCAGTAGGTCAGGGGTGGGACCCAATAAATTACATTTCTACTAGGTTCCCAGATGATGCAGTGATGCTGCTCTAGGGTCACACTTTGAGAACAACTGTTCTGGAGGAAACCCCTAAAAGTCAGGTGGACATTGGGATTTTGTCAACAGAGCAAGTAATCTGTTTTAGTGTAGAAAAGGAGTAAGCCATTATAATAGATATTTATTGATAAAGTAATATACAAATATAAGCTCCTTATTTATATATGTCACTAAAATGAAGTTTGAAAAATAAAAAAGTGAAAAATCTCTTTCCTCCATCCCCTTAACAGTAACTATTCTCACAGGTAACCAGTGTTTATAAACTTGATGTGTCTCTTTGCAGAACTTTTCTGTATACTAGAGGCCCGGTGCACAGATTCGTGCACCAGTGGGGTCCTTTGGCCTGGCCTGTGCTCTCTTGCAATCTGGGACCCCTCGGGGGATGTCAGAGAGCCAGTTTCGGCCTGATCCCCGCAGGCCAGGCTGAGGGACCTCACTGGTGCACGAATCTGTGCACGGGGTCTCTAGTATGCATATAAGATCTTTGGTTAATCTCTTCCCACCCTTCCCCGTTCTCCCTTCCCTCTGAGATTCATCAGTCTGTTCTATGTTTCCATGCCTGTGTTTTCTGCTCCTGCATTGAGCATCTGCCCCCTGGTGGTCAGTGCACGTCATAGCTACTGGCTGGTTGGCTGGTCACTTAGGCTTTTATATATATAGACTAGGGGCCCAGTGCATGAATTCGTGCACCTTGAAAGGAAGTCTGGGCCGCAAGGCTATGGTGGGCATAGGGGTGGGTCTCAGCTCATCCTCTGCACCCCTGCCTAGCCCCTCCCGCCGTGGTCCGCAGCCCCCTTTCTGCCGGCAGCCCCACTCCTGCCACCCGGCAGCTCCCACGTGCTGATGGCACTGGCCCAGTTTGCACCTGCTGATGGCATGGAGTGATTGGGCTGCCCCGATCACCCCTTAGGAGCAGGGGGTGGTGGAGAAGCCCTGAGGGGCGATTGGGCCAACAGCTGCCGCTCACACCTGCTGATGGCACCGAGCGATCAGGGTTGGCACCGAGCGCTGGCAGTGGGTGCAAGTGGCAGCTCCAGCGCTGGATGCAGGTGTGAGTGGCAACTCTGGTGCCGGCAGTGGGTGCGAGCACCAGGCGGGATTGCAGCGTGCAGGAGCAAAGAATTTTCAGAAACCACCAGAGACTCGCCCCAATGATAGCAACTGGTGCCCTGCCTTGGTCTGGTGCCCCTGCTCACCTGCTCCACTATCCCACCACGGCTGATGCCCACCATGTTCTGCACTCTGCCGCCTGCTGCTGAGACCTGCCATGTTCCACGTGTGCCCCCAGGTGGTCAGCGCACAGCATAGCAACTGGTTGTTCAGTTGTTCGGTTATTCTGCTGTTCAGTCTATTTGCATATTAGGGTTTTATATATTCGTATACTAGAACCCCGATGAACAAAGATTCATGCAAGAATAGGCCTTCCTTCCCCTGGGTGCTGGCACCGGCTTTCCTCTGGCACCCAAGACCTGGGCTGCTTTGCTCCTGTCACTGCCAGGCACCCGGGACCCAGGCTGCTTTGTTCCAGCTGCCACCAGGCATCTGGGACCAGGGCTGCGTCACTCTGGCCGCTGCTGCCACCCACCAGGGGCGTGCTCCAAGCCGTGCCGCGGCCGCTCGGAACACGCCTTCACCCCTGGTGTGTGTCTGCTGGGGCTGGGGGTGGCATGCAGTCCCCTCCTGCCCATCTGCACGTGTAGCTCCTCCTGAGCAGTCATGATAAAGCCTCCTCCTGAGCTGGTCGTGACGCCTGGCTAATTTGCATATTACCTGTTTATATATATCTTACCTAAAATAGACAAACATGTAAATTGACCATACCTCCACTACGCCCACAGCCAATCAGAGTGAATATGCAAATTAGAAGGCCAAAGATGGCGGCCGCTCAGCTGTTCAAGGCATGGAGAGGCCAGGCGGGGCAGGACTCCTGCTATGACAGGGAGGGCAGGGGGTGAAGGCATCTACAGGAGCGGAGTGCTGCAGCGAAGACAAGACTGCAGACTCTGGAGTCTGCAGTGAAGACGAAGATGTCAGACTCCGGCCAGAGTCTGCAGCAAAGCAGCGAAAATGAAGATGGCAGACTCCAGCCGGAGTCTGCAGCAAAGATGAAGACAGCAGTCTGCAGTGAAGATGGCAGACTCTGGCTGGAGCAAAGGCCTGGGTCCTGGGTGCCGGAGGAAAACCGGTGCTGGAAGCCAAGGGAAGGAAGGCCTATTGGATGAATCTCTTCATGCAAAGGGCCTCTAGTAGATAGATGCCTATGTATACAACTATTGGTTTATCATAAATGGTATATTACACATTTTATTCTGACTTACTTTTTTCACTTAACAAATCTTAGATTTTTTTACCTATTCATTTAAATATTTTCATTCTTTTTAATGGCTGCATAGAATTCCAAAGTATGAGTGGACTATAATTCACTTAAAATATTTCCTGTTAATAAATTAGACTATTTGCAATTATTCCAATTACAAAAAATACTGCAATGAACATCTCTATACATATTTCTTTATGAAAATACTAGAGGCCCGGTGCATGAAATTCGTGCACTGGGGGGGGTGTCCCTCAGCCCAGCCTGCACCCTCTCCAATCTGGGACCCCTTGGGGGATGTCTGACTGCTGGTTTAGGCTTGTGGGATAGGGCCTAAACCAGCAGTCGGACATCCCTCTCACAATCCGGGACTGCTGGCTCCCAACTGCTCGCCTGCCTGCTTGATAACCCCATAACCACTCCCCTGCCAGCCTGATCAATGCCTAACTGCACTCCCCTGAAGGCCTGGTCCCCCCACAACTGCCCTCGCCTGCTGGCCCAGTAACCCCCAACTGCCCTCCCCTTCTGGCCTGGTTGCCCCCAACTGCCCTCCCCTGCAGGCCTGGTCCACCCCTCCCCCCCACAACTGCCCTCCCCTGCTGGCCTGATTGCCCACAGCTAACCTCCCCTGCTGGCCATCTTGTGGTGGCCATTTTTGACCACATGGGGGAAGCCATATTTGACCACATGGGGGCGGCCATCTTGTGTGATGGTGTGAGAGTCAATTTGCATATTACCTCTTTATTATATAGGATTACTGGAGAATAGATCCCTAGATGAAAAATTTTGGGATGAAATAGCACATACTTTTTAAAATAAGGGAAATGCTGCTAAATTGCCCATCAGAAAGGATTTACAACTTATAGTCTCTCCACATTTTCTCTATCTTTATTTACATTTTTAACTTTAAAAATTGGTATTTCATGCTTTTCAAAATTTGCATTTTCCTGATTACTGATGAGATTAAATATCTTTTTTGTGTTTATTGGTTATTTGTGTCTTTTTCTATAAACTGCTACCATATCCTTTGCCCATTTTCTATTTTTTGCCTTTTATTATTGGTTATAGGAGTTATTTATATATTATGGCCAATCCCTTGTCATATAAGTAGCAAATCTTTTTTATGGAGAATTTTTCTTTTTTAAAATTTTATTTATTGGGGTGCCATTGGTTAACAAAATTATATAGGTTTCAGGTGCACAATTCTACACTACCTGTATATTGCATTGTGTGTTCACCTCTCCAAGTCAACTTTCATTCCATCACCATTTATCCCTCTTTCACTGGTATATGACAGGTTCAAATGTTATTCTTTTCCCTTGTCACTTTTCCAGTATTTAGAAACTCAGAGGTTCTGAACATAGACCTAGAGTGGAAGGTAAAACAAAATTTAAGTACAAAAGCAGTAATTCGGAGGTAAGAAATTATGATGGAATATAGTTTTCAATTTATAAGTGAACAACAGAAATGGATGGGAAAATGTAACTTGTAGGAATTAACTGTTGGGGAAAATTAAAACTGTTAGGACATTTGCATCAAGAATAAAATATCTAGTACATAGTGCCCATAATCCTGTTTAATGCACTCCTATCTCAGCGCTCTTCTTCAAAATTGTTTTTAAGTGATAATAAAGTATGCTTTAAGTGCTAAAAACCATAATTTGGAGATAAGCTCAAAATATAACACAATCACATAAAAGTAACTTCTAAAATATATTGGGGGATAATTGGTCACTTTTGCTATCAACCACATATTACTCATAGAGTTCTTTATTGAAATGTCTACTATCCCCTTAGATAGAGTACCAGAAAACTGAGTTATCCCCATTTTTTCCTTAGACTGCTGAAGTGGCTGCCTCTGACTGGACATTTTTACACTGCTTGCCCAGAAAGCCAGAAGAAGTAGATGATGAAGTGTTTTATTCTCCACGATCACTAGTATTCCCAGAGGCTGAAAACAGAAAATGGACAATCATGGTAAGCAAGAAATGGGGAATGAAGAGTAAGGAGTTCTTTCTATGGCCCTAACATGGTCATTCATGCTTTTTGGCAAATAATAAGCAACTGAGATTATCCAACTACTTTACTTACTTATACGGCATGTATTTATTACAGAAAGTTCATAACAGATTATTATTGTTATCATTTATAGTATCTTTTAATTGAGTAAAACTAATCTCACTCCAAATATATCTATTTTAATTGAAATTCTCACTCCTCTTGATCAGTCGGATCACCAGCCAGCATTGCCTGCCAACCATTATAGTTTTTATAATTCTTATTTTATAATCCCCTTGTGAATGTGTATAGTGGCCCTTATTCAGTGCCTGCTATAAAATGGGCATTTAAAGTAATTGTATTTCCTTCCTCCTCTCCCTTCCTTTCATAACTTGCCTAGATAATTACTTTGGTTTTCTACTTGACTTTGGCCATACATACACATTTGTTTTTAGGTATGGTACATTTTCAGAATTGCAGCAAAACTAACTTAAAAGTTATTGATTTCTTTAACATAATGCTACTACTTTTATCTTTATCACTGCTATTCTAGAAAATATTAACCTCAAATCTCTGCTTTACAATATCTCAAACATCACCTTCTTTTCTGGATAACTGGATACTGACGTGCTATAATTTACTACCGTCATTTTTTTAGCCTTTATTAATTTAAATGATCTCAATTACTATGCAAGCCAGGGTTTTACTGGCAAACAATAGTGTCTACTCTAGCTAGGTAAATGGAAAGGAATTTATTAAAAGACATTAAGCGGTTCCCAGAATATCTGGGGAAAGAAGATATAGCAAATCATTCTTGGATACCACACGTTCAGAAACAACACAGGCAGGAAAATTGCCCAACAACATTGTGGCACTTTTGTAGCCAAAACAGCACACGTAATCTTGTAACTAAGGCCTTTGAAACTAAATGCTGGACCAGATATCTCTGCATATGGACCAGAAGATCCAATCTCCAGATCATGGTTTCTACTACATTTAGTTCACTTATGGCTCCATGTCTTGAGTAGAAGCAGCTAAGGGGCATGTCTGCACCCTTAGCTGCAAGGTAGTCTGGGAAATGTAATCTATAGCTTTCAACCTCCGAGTAGTGAAAACCAAGGTGAAAAGAACTATCTGCTAATTATCTACTAGTGCCCTGGTGCACAGATTCATGCACATTGAAAGGAAATTAATTAGAAGGAGGCCAGTGGGGCTGGACTGGGCGAGAAGGGCCAGACATGCTCTGGAGCCAACCTTCCTTGGTCCCTCCCCAGCTGGCCACACCTGGGGTGGCACCACAGGTCGAAGATCATCTGCAGAGTGAGTGGGATCCCTGAGCAGGTGGGGTCCCTCAGCCTGGCTTGTGGGGATTGGGCTGAAACCAGCTCTCTAACATCTCCCAAGGGGTCTGGGATTGCGAGAGGGCACAGGCCAGGCCGAGGGACTCCAGCAGTGCACATCAGGGCCAGGGAGGGTGGCGGGAGGGCTCTAGGGCGTGTCCGGCCCGTCTCTCCTAGTCCCGATCAGCTGGACCCCAGCAGCAAGCTAACCTACTGGTTGGAGCGTCTGCTCCCGCTGGTCAGTGCAAGTCAAAGTGACTGGTCGAACAAACAGTTGGACACTTAGCATATTAGGCTTTTATTATATAGGATTCTATAAATGAGGATTGATAGTTATTGTAAGCATTAAAATAATAAATGTAAAGCACTTAATATGGTATATAATACATTGTAAATATTATTATAATTATCACCATCAGCATCTTCATTATTGACCCAACACAGTGACCAGCAGAAATTCAAGCTCTACTATGGCTGCTTGAAAGCCAGTCATGACTCCCTTAACAATGAAAAGTTGTATACTGGGCCTAAAATTTGTTATAATAAGAGGGAAGATTTTTTTTTTTTACTGTACCTTATAGCTTGGCACTTTAGGATGCTAACTCTGGCCAGATGGCAATTGCAATGCCACATATACCAGTGCTTCTTGAAACTTTAATTTCCATTTCAATCACCTAGAGATCTTATTAAAGTGCAGGTTTGATGGGGCCCAAAATTTAGCATTTCTAACAAGCACCCAGGTAATGCAGATACTTCTATCCCGTGGACCACATTTTAAGGAGCAAAGATCTAGATGATGAAAAAGAAAATGTGTGGGCAAACAAAAGAACATAAAAACTGGAATCACATATAAAACAGACAATAGCAAGCATCCACAGGGAATATAAAACAAAAAGAAGAGAGAAAAGTGATGCTTTGATCATCCTTCAGATAATATGCTCACTCAGCAAATGCTTAAAAAAAATATGTGAGCTATCCAACCATATACCTCAGGAAGAAACATAGCAAAAAATTTTCCTCAAGTTCTATTCTTGTTTTTCTTTGTCAGATATTTATTACAGATTTATTACATTCAGTATATTGAGGGAGCACAGGTGTTTCAGTTCTTAGAATAAAGTAAACCTAGGAACATTAGTTTTCAGAGCTTGAAGAGACCTTAGAATTCATCTAAACCAACCTCCTTATTTTACGGGCTAGGATGCTGCAGTGGAAAACAGATCTGATTCACTCACAGTTAGCTACAGATGTGGGACTTGAGTGTGGGTTTCTTGGACCAGACATCTTTTGGCAGTTTTAGTTTCACCTCTTCAGTCAAGCCCTATTCTTTGTCAGAAGATGATTGAAGTTACAAAGATAAATCAACCAAAATCTGTTAAAATAGTTCCTTTTAGAAATTCAGGGTGGAGAGTCTATAATACAAAGATAATTGTTACATCTCTAGGTCACAGTTTCCTGTAGATCAAGCTATATAGATGGCAAATAATTTTTAATCCTAGGCCCTCAATATCATCAATAAGCTACTTAGAGTCCTATGTTAAGAAGGTTCTAAGCTTGCCTGTGGTATGGGAAAAAGTGGCGTGGCTGACTAGTGATACCTGCCATAGATTATATCACACATGCTGCATTCTTTGTCTCTAACCTAGATGATTTGTATGTCCCATTGAGTTAAGCTCACTTCAGCAATCATATACTGAACATCTACTGTGTGCCAGGCCCTCTGCTAGGCATTGAGGCTTTAAAAAATGTATATTGTGCAGTCCCTGCAGCCTGTACAGTTCATAAAAGCATAGTATTTTCAAGTGAGATCTTAGAGACTGTGTAGTCTAAATTCTTATTTTATAGGCAAAGAAATTATTTTTAGACAGCTTATTTAGAATGGCATTTAGGCTCAGCACTTCTTGTTAGATTTTTCTGGGATGTTCTAAAGGCACAATACCTGTTTTCCTCTTGAACTTTCTTATCCAATACAGTTGCTATTAAGTCCATGTGGCTATTTAAATTTAAACTTCTACTAATTAAAGTATAATAAATTTTTAAGATTCAATTTCTCAGAAAACTAACCACATTTGAAGTGCTCAATAGCCACATGTGGCTGTCAGCTACACTAATTTGTGTTTGCCAACACAAACATAGATTTCCATTATTGCAGTAAGTATTTTATAGTCTCTTTCTTCTTTTCATGTTAGGAGTGCCAGATAAAATACAGGACATCCAGTTAAATTGAAATTTGAGATAAACAAATAATTGTTTAGTATAGCTAATTTTCCATGCAAGATTTGGAACATAGTTATAGTTAAACAAATTTGTTGTTTATCCAAAATGCCAATTTAACTGCCTTTCTATATTTACTTTTTAGCTAAATCTGGAAACTCTATTCCAAGTTGACTTTCTAAGATTTTACTTTTAAAAATAAATTTGATATATGCAATGACAATTAAGAACAACAACCACAAAAAACAAACAAACAAACCCTGAGATATGATCCCAAGAACCTATAAAAAAGCTTAAAATATTTTACCTGGAAGATGTTTTTAATCCCAGAATTTAGCCTTTCTACTTTCTTCTTGTCATTCAGATCGAAATTTAAATGTCATTCCTTTAACAAGGTCTTCCTTGGCCATCCACTCTTAAGTGGTTCCCCAAGTCCGTTTATACCATTTTTATTTTATTTTCTAATGGCTTTTATCATTACCTGATCTTTTATTTGTTTGTTGTCTGTCTCCCCACTATAATGAAACTCCATTAAAGCATTGATCTTGGCTGTAATGTTCTTTGTTATACCTAGAATGGTGCCTGGCAAATACCCTAAATATGTGCACAATATATTTTTGTAACCTGAAAGCAATATAGGGTACTTGTTCTAGAACATAGGCTTTGGAAATCAAGTTAAATTCTTGCCTCCCTGTAATCTTGATCAAGTACCATAACTTCTTTAAACCCAGTTTATTCATAAAAATGGGGTTAAAATAGAAACAACATAATAAGATTGTGAGTATTAAATGAGGTAAGAGTAATCTGAGCATTGTGGTCAAGCTCTAGGGACAGACAGATGCAGATCCATCCCTTACAACCACCACTCATTAAAATACATATGCCTCAGTCACCTCATCTATATTTTATCTCTCTTAACAATTCACACAGTAGAAAAGGATATTAAATGGTAGGATACACATAAAGTACTCAGCACAGGGCCCTGCACATGGTTACTGCTCAACAGATATACACATTGAACCCCTTTTAAATATAAGACCTGCACTTCTGATATAGGCTAGGAACACATGTGGAATATGGTGGAAAAGAAAGAGCAAGTACCTGTAAGGTAGTAAAACTACCTCTTAAGACTGGAGTCAGAGAAATCAGGGTCCAAACCCAGTTCTGTATTATCTATTATTACCAGGGTAGATTTGAATAAATGATAACAACAGAAGCTACCTTAGAAGGTTTTTTCATTAAGTGAAATAATGCATAAACATTTATTTCTGGCTTACCACAGCACCTAGCACAGAGCTTGGCAAATATTTCTTAACTCACTAAAACATGATAAGGCACTTAGTCTGGCACATAGTAAACATTCAATAAACATTTTTGTTTATTGAACGAACATTCATCATTGTTTAATATTATTACTATTGCCATAATATTGGAAGTTGGGAAGGGTAAAAGTGAAAATTACCATTTGTGGCTGATAGTCTAATGGGAAGCTGTACTCTTGGTTATACATTTTTTTTTTTCATGAGGACTCAGATTCAGATAGACATTATTTGTTAGCCCAGATGATTTACTTTTATTATTTTACATCTGATGTAGATTACAAGTGCCAAACCACAGAATAAACATGAGGATGGGAGGAATTATATTTCTCAAAAACCAGCCAATACCTAGGTTTCACTTATGACTGGAAAATCTAATCATGGCTACCACCGTGATACCTCATTTCAACTAGTCCTGGAATGAGGCCCAAGTAAGCATGGTGTTTGTGCATATATTTGGGTCAGTTTGAGCTCTCGTGACCTTTTTTTATCTAAATAAAAATAAATATGAGATCAGAACTGTCTCCTTATAATTTCTTTGGGAAAACTTATTTTAACCACAGGCATTCAAAGGAGCAACCCAATTCCTCTTCCTTAGGTCCCTAAGCAGACTCTTGCTAATACCCATTTCTTTCTTTCTCTTTCTTTGTTGTGTCATCCTAGGCTGTCATGGTGTCCCTGCTGACAGATTATTCACCTCAGCTCCAGAAGCCAAAGTTTTAATGCTGTGATGCTTGTCAAGAGAGAACCAATGTTCTTCAGTAACAGAATGAGTCTTTTATGGGGGAAGGAGAAGAGAATCTAAGAGAAATAAACAAATCCTGATACATGGAATAGGTGAACAATATGATATTGCTTTGCCATTGTGAAACTTTCATAAAGCCCTTAAGTATTGACTTAATCAATGCTCTAATTCAAAATTTCTGAGTTACATTTAGGTATCATATTAATAACCATATACATTTGCCTCAACTAAACATAAAATACTGTGTTTATAATGCATAATGTCTAAGCCATTAAATGTAATCTATGCTTATTACCTTAATAAATTATCACCCATGTTAATTTATAAGTAAACATTTACCAGGCAGTCAGCTGCTGGTAGATCTGTGGGCTATGCTCATATCCCTCAGGACTAACAAAGAAGCCAAATGATCCATCTTACTGATATATTGCAATTTGCAGGCAAATGAGGTAGACAGGCATTCGTTTATGAAGGCAGATGAGGAAATTCTTAGAAAACAGCTATAACTATGCCCAAACTCTGGAGTTTTTTCCAGTGATTTGTGGGAAGGAGGGTCCTTCTGGAGCACACATCTCTTTTCTGTAATGAATACTTAATGTTACAACACTAAGGAAACATTTGTGAACAGTGGTAAAACTATGGATACCTGGCTAGGAATGTAAAATCCATTGGAGTGAGTGACATTTTCATAGGTTCAAATTCTTTAGCAGGAGCAATTTAATTTTTTTTCATGTTTGTGCTTATCATGCATCTACTCCCAACACACACTGGATATTTCCATAAATCCACTATTTGTCATATTTTAGCCCAGTTTCCTCCAGTTTTTCTTCAGAATAATAAAATTTGCATTACTGATTATCATGTAATTAAAGCTAGGTGTCTCTTGTGGGTGACTAAAATTTGAAATGTTGAATTATTATGATATAATTTGAAAATTTTTACTTGAAAATTTAAGTAACATAAATGAAACTTAAAAACAATGTATTTTACAGAGGATAAAAACGTAATTACCTTTACATTATATCTCCCCCATTAGAAGAATGCTTTCAGGCTGGTTGATTGATATTTTCAGTAGATATCTATGACTTAAATGAGTGACTAAGAGATGAATTACAAATTAAATTTGCAATGAAGATGCAATAAAACATATTTTGTAGGGGCAAAGGCTCATAATGTTACAGGAGAAAAATAATTTTTTTCTAGTAAATATCAAAGGTGACTTTTGTGTCTATGGTAGTTTATAAGAAAAAAAAGAGTAGAGTTTAGTGGACTATCTTTTTTCAGCAGAGGGTATAGGAATGCTTTAACAAGAGGGTGTCATGTGGATTGTTGAGATTCTCCCTGAAACTGCCTAAATGTAAAGAACACAATCCTGAGTATCCTTCCACTTTCTAAGTGGTCCCCCATGGTAATGAGCTCTCATCTCTTTACTAGTTATTATTTGAATCAAATGAAAGGTATAATCTCAGTCTCTCAATAATAAGGAATTTATAAACATTTTCTTGCCAAGATGCAGTCACTTTACATTCAAAAAGCCCCAAAGCTTCCTTTTTTTATGTACACCCAATTTAATATCTTTCTCAACCCGAATCTGTAGAAATTTACTTGCTTTCTTAATTTTTCATCTTAAGAAGACTTTAGTTATATTATCAGGAATAAAGAAAACAGGAAAGGAAAAATTAGCCTTAATTTTTCCCAAACTATTTTTACCCCCTATTTCGTTTTACCCTTGCCTCCCTCATTCCGTTTTCTATGTAACCACTGCAACAAAAAAAGATGAACAAAAACTCTAGGAATGACCCTTGGGTCTCTGGTGTACACAATAGAGCCTACCCATTTTATTAATATAACTAGTCAAAAAGTTCCTTTCTTCTAGGCTTTCTCTACTGTAACATTGGAAGTTAAAACATCAAGATATTACACTGCAATAATTTCAATGTCACAGAAGATCATCAGTTGTTTGGGTTTTTTTCCCCCAGTGATAAGCTTCTAATCAGATATTCCTAATGGATATTATGCTAATGACTTGACTATCGTAAGATCCTTAGGCAGAAATATGTGCACAGATTAACATGGCAATGCTACATTAGACCTCATATGCAAGCAACACTAAAACCTCAGTTATTATTTCTAGTCTGCAGAGGCAAGATTTTTTAAAGGAAAGAAAAGGGGAAAAAATAGATACAGAGGCAAAGAAGCATTGAACAGACTGTCAAACTACAGCGGGAAGGCAGGGGAGGTTGGAGGGGGGGCTGTAAGAGATCAATCGAAGGACTTGTACGCATGCATATAAGCATAACCAATGGATACAAGACACTGAGGGGGGCGGGCAGGTAAAGGCATGTACTGGGGGGTAGGGGAAGCTGGGGGGAGGTCAATGGGGAAAAAAAAGGAGACATATGTACTACTATTTGTAATACTTCAAACAATTAAAAAAAATGTCAGGACCCCTTCAACTAATATAAAAGTTTCAATGCAAAACTTCTCATGTGATAAAAATGATGAATGCATACAGAGAGGGTATCCATAACACATTCTTTTGATGGCCTTTTTGTCTTGAAATCTCTCATCAATATCTAGATTATGGAGATGGTGAGCATGTCTTGAGACATGGTACCACTCAGCAATTTTGTAGGACTGATGTCTTTTGACAAATATGAAAGGCCATATCAAAGAATTAAAAAACAGTCAAGTCACAATGATCAGATTCCTACAACCAGGAACACTATATACTGACATACAAGTTGTGCTCTGTGCAAAGGTCTCAAGTGAAAAGTATAAGGGTTGAAACATGGTCTGTATTTCAGTTACCAAATCTTGTGCTTCCTTACAGGCCTTACAGCCAGAGGAAGGAGTGACTTTTTTGTTTTAAGTCACACAAAGGGCCAGTATCTGGTAGGGCTGGCCCTACCATCAACTTTTTTTTTAAATCCTCACCTGAGGATATTTTCCATTTTTTTTTTAGAGAGAGTAGAAGAGACAGAGAAAGACAGAGAGAAATATTGATGTGAGAGAAACACGTAGACTGGTTGCCTCCTGCATGCACCCTGACCAGGGCCTGGGCTGGGGAGGAGCCCGAAACCAAGGAACATGCCCTTGACCGAAATCGAACCCTGGACCCTTTGGTCCACAGGCCGGCGCTCTATCCACTGAGCCAAACCAGCCAGGACCCTACCATCAACAATTTACATTGAGACATTTTTTTCAATATCACCTTGTATTTGATTAAAATGAGACACTGGGAACCACTTAGCCCACAAAGTTGGACTCTCACCCTCATCCCATCACCAGAAGTCCACATCCTTGATTAGCTTTCCCTGTAGCTAACTTGCTTCCCTTCTCCTGAGAGTGCTTCCTCATTAAATTATTTTGCATAAGAATCCCCATCTCAGATAGAAACCAAGATGGCGGCATAGGTAAGCACCTAAACTGCTGCCTCGCACAACAATTTCAAAACTACAACTAAAAGACAGAACAAACACCATCCAGAACCACAGGAAAGCTGGCTGAGTGAAAATTCTACAACTAGAAGGAAAGAGAAAAGCTCACAGAGAATTGGAGGTACGGCAAAGGGTCTTTGTGCGCGCAGAGAGGAAGGGCGGCTGAGAGCCTGGCTGACTTTCTCTGGCGGAAGGGGGAAGGAAGCCCCCGACCGCACTGAACCCCAGTTCTGACTGCACTGAACCCCAGTTCCAGGCGAGCCCCTGGGGACCCACGCTCTTACGGGGGGAGTCTGGACTCTCGGGCGGAGACTCGGGAGCCGGGGAAGGCGGAGGACTGAAAGCGCGCGCGCGTGCCAGTGCGCACAAAGGCTGCGGAGGTTGCCACAGGCTTTCCCTAGTGGAAGGGAGTAGGAGGTTCCTGACTCCACTGGGCCCCAGTTCTGACTGCACTGAACCCCGGTTCCAGGTGAGCCCCTGGGGACCCACGCTCTTGTGGGGGGAGTCTGGACTCTTGGGTGGAGACTCGGGAGCCGGGGAAGGCGGAGGACTGAAAGTGCGCGCGCGCACGCCAGTGCGCACAAAGGCTGCAGAGGTTGCCACAGGCTTTCCCTAGTGGAAGGGAGTCGGAGGTTCCTGACTGCACTGAACCCCAGTTCCAGGCGAGCCCCTGGGGACCCACACTCTTGTGGGGGGAGTCTGGACTCTCGGGCAGAGACTCAGGAGCCAGGGAAGGTGGAGGTCTGAAGACGCGCACGTGCGCGCAAGGGTAAGGCTGACAGGAAGCCAAGACTGAGACTCCACCCCATCCAAGCTGAGCACAGAGGCTATTGCAATTTGGCAAGTCTAATCCTATAAGGCTGTATCCAGCACCGAACTTCTCCCAGCATAGACACAGCTGATCCTTACAGCCAACTGGCCTGGAGGTCAATTCTTCCCAGTGATACCAACAACAATCAAGACTTAACTACAACAAGGCTGTACACACAGTCCACAAAGGGGTGCACCAAGAGTGTCCACCTCAGGTTAACTGGGGAGGCAGACCCACTGGGCCATATTGGAAACCTAGCACACAAATCTACCTTACCAACTCAGGGAAGCAGTGAAAATGCGACGTCAAAGAATCAGATCACAAACGAAAGGAATGGAGGAAAACAAACGACTGGATATAGAATTCAAAACCACGATTATAAGGCTTTTCAAGAATATCCTAGAAAAGGCCGATAAATATAACGAGACCCTCGAAGATATGAAAAAGGACCAACTAGAAATTAAACATACACTGACTGAAATAAAAAATATTATACAGAGACCCAACAACAGACTAGAGGAACACAAAAATCAAGTCAAAGAATTGAAACACAAAGAAGCAAAAAACACTCAACCAAAAAAGCAAAAAGCAAAAAAAAAAAAATCCAAAAAGTTGAAGCTAGTGTAAGAAGACTCTGGGACAACTTCAAGCGTACCAACATCAGAATTATGGGGGTGCCAGAAGAAGAGAGAGAGCAAGATACTGAAAACCTATTTGAAGAAATAATGACTGAAAACTTCTTCCACCTGGTGAAAGAAATAGACTTACAAGTCCAGGAAGCGCACAGAACCCCAAACAAAAGGAATCCAAAGAGGACCACACCAAGACACATTATAATTAAAATTCCAAGAGCAAAAGACAAAGAGAGAATATTAAAAGCAGCAAGAGAAAAACAGTTAATTACCTACAAGGGAGCACCCATACGACTGTCAGCTGATTTCTCAACAGAAACTATGCAGGCCAGACGGGAGTGGCAAGAAATTTTCAATGATGAATAGCAAGAACCTACAACCAAGATTACTCTACCCAGCAAAGCTATCATTCAGAATTGAAGGGAAGATAAAGAGCTTCACAGATAAGAAAAAGCTAAAGGAGTTCATCACCACCAAACCAGTATTATATGAAATGCTGAAAGGTAATCTTTAAGAAGAGGAAGAAGAAAAAAGTAAAGAGAAAAATTATGAACAACAAATACATATCTATCAACAAGTGAACCTAAAAATCAAGTGAATTAAAAACCTGAGGAACAGAATAATCTGGTGAATATAATATAATCAGGGGTATAGAAAGGGAGTGGACTATAATTCTCAGGGGAAAGGGGTATGGGGGGGTTCATGAAGTGACTGGACAAAAATCATACACCTATGGATGAGGACAGTGGGGGGGAGGTAAGGGCAGAAGGTGGGGTGGGAACTGGGTGGAGGGGAGCTATGGGGGGAAAAAGGAGAAATAATTGTAATAATCTGAATAAAGATTTATTTTAAAAAAAAAAGAATCCCCATCTCAGGCTCTGTTTATAGAGAATTTGATCTAACATGAACCATAAAAAGATTTTTTTCAGAGGTCTGTACTATACTGCTTTTCTTTTAGACATCTAGAGCAGGGTAGGGAGATAAAATACCAAATGGTGACAAATGATAAAAAGCTTGCAAGCAACAACTTTTCTGGTTACCAGGACTCTTTGCTAAACTGCATCATGGAGGCCAGCAAGTCTGAAAATCTAATCAAGGTGACTAAATTCTTTGTTTAGCAAAGCATGGCAGGAATGTACACTTATATGAAATAAATCAAAGTTATGGGCAATTGCTGGACTTGGGGTCTAGCAGATGAAAGGGGAAAGGGATTAGGAAAAAAAAACTCTCATCAGGGTTTATCCATCTTTGAGTCTAGAAGTGCTTAAAGGAAGAAGTTTTCAAACTGTTCTTAAATCAGCAGTTCTCAAACATTTTGGTCTCAGATCTTATAGCCCATAAATTAAGAAGATCTCAAAGAGTTTTTGTTTCTGTGGGATATATCTATCAGTTTTTACCACATTAGAAATTAAAACAGAAATATCTGCCAATTGATTAACTCTAAAATAACAATAGTGAGCTTATTACAGGTCAACATAAATAATATATTTTTATGAAAAATAACTATATTTTCCAAACAAATAAAGTTAATGAATAGAGTGGCTGGCATTATTTTATATTTTGCATGTCTTTGATGCCTGCCTTAATAGAAGACAGATGAATTCTCATATCTACTTCTGCATTCCATCTGGAGCAATATTCTGGTTTGAAGTATAGGAAGAACATCCAGCCTCACACAGATAAGTGTTTGAAAAGAGAGATATATTTTAATAGCCTTTTCAAATAATCACGAATATTCTTTGATGTTACACTGAAACTCCACAAGTGATAGCTCCTTAAAAATGAGTTGCAATGTGAAATCTGAAACCTCATCTCTGAACTTTTCTACAAAATTAAACTTAATGTCTATATTTCACTTTGAATAGATCTTTTACCCATATGTGATTCCAATATTGGCCATTTGGAAAATATTAGTCCAATGAATTATGCAAATATTCCAAATGATTTACATAATATAAAAAAGCACAGTTGGTAACATCACTACTGCTATGATCTGAATGTTTGTGGCCCCCCAATTCATATGTTAAAATCCTAATGCTCAAAGATTATGATATTAGGATGTAGGGCCTTTGGTCATGAAGGTGGAGCCCTCCTAAATGGGATTAGTGCCTTATAAAAGACACCCCCACAGAGCTCCCTAGCCATTTCCATAATGTGAGGATACAGTGAGAGGGTACTAGCAATGAACCAGGAAGAGGGTCCTCACTAGAGCATGACCATTTTACCACATTTATCTTGGACTTCCCAACTTCCAAGACTGTGAGAATAAATGCCTGCTGTTTACAAGCTAACCAGAATTTTGTTATAGAAGCTCAAATGGCTAATACAATCACCTATCTCATTAGAAAAATCTTTATGTATTGAGAAGGAGATATAAATTCTACACAATTCTAATTTTCTTTTGAAAGTTGTCAGTTACTTTCCTTGAAATGATAGGCTCACCTAATTCAATTTCAAGATGTCTGCCAAATACCCCAGTCCTAATGACCATAGTATGTGAGTTTTTTTCCAATTAAAACTAGTATACCATAAAAAAGGTGGCTAATTAAACAAGTTAAAGAATTGCACAGTACTTTTCAATAATCACATTCCCTTATGCAATGGAAAGGCTTAATGCTTACTTTTCATGTTATCACATAGAATGTTAAAGACATATGTACACAGGAGTTGACATTTAATATTAATACTTTTTTATTGCTTCATCAAGGACATACATAAATGAATCTGGCTTTTAAAAACTGCCTGTATGTGATAGTGAAAAATAAAATGACTTGGTTCTACTGCCTTAATTTGTGCTAAAGTGTTAGCAGTTTTACCCACCAGCGCCTTTGTACCAACCTTTTAGAACCAGCTGAACCAGGAACCACCCATTATATATAGGACCATTATATTAAGGTCCTATAATACTTCAGGGATCCAAGAGAGACCAAGAGGGAAGAACTCTGCAACACCCATTACTGATTAAACCAGAATAGTCCAAGCTAATCTGATTTCATCTGTAATATTTAGCAGCATTCTTTCAAAAGATTCTGGTGGAAAATAAAAAAGTTCACGACTCACTTCTATAAAGCAAGTCTTAGCTGTACTAAGCTACACTAATAAAAGAGTAACATGCTAATTGACCGTACCTTCGTGACACCCACCATCCAATCAGGAGTATGCAAATTAACCCAACAAAGATGGAAGGTTAATTTGCATACACAGACGCCAAGTGGCGGGGGGTGGGGCGGGATGCTTGCATGTTGCCATGGCAATGACACAGGCTTTCCACGCCACCCCAGCCGCTCCGGGCCTCTGGGCAGCGTGGGAAGGCAGAAAGGTGGCTCCGGGTTGGAGCAGAAAGGCAGCTCTGGCCAGAGCGAAGGCAGTGCCATCAGCCAGGGGAAGGAAGGCCATTCTTGCACAAATCTTCATGCATCAGGCCTCTAGTTATGGATAAAATCCATACTGAAGTCTTGATTTATTCATTCTATGCATACCAAGCCATCTATTGTTTTGAGTCTCAGTTTTGTGCCAGACATGGAAGACATGACCCATGCCCTCATGGAGCTTATACTGTAACTAGAGGCCCAATGCACTAAATTCATGCAAGGGCCTTGGCCCCGATCCCCGCTGCCTCTGGTGCAGCCCCCACCCACCCGTGCTGCCATGACCGGGAGCCTCTGCCACTGCTGCTGTGGCCCCTGCCAGTCGCCACCGTGGCCAGGGGCCTCTGCTGCCTCTGCCTCGGCCCCCACCCACTGTGGCTTTGTCTGGAAGGAAGGACGTCCAGAAGGACATCTGGTCTAATTAGCATATTATGCTTTTTTATTATAGATGGGGGAACAGACAAGCACATGTAATAAAAGCTGTGAGGGAAACAGGACATTCTAATAAAAATAGAGAGATAAAAGAAAAGGTACACATTTGTATTCTCAAACTTCAGTGAATATCAGAATCACCTGGAGAGCTAACAAATAATACAGAGGCCCTGGCTTTTTAAAGTGGGGAGGGTCTTGGGCCTCTGTAGTTTTACCACATGATTTTCCAAAAATTGAGTAGTGCTGTTTTAAATACAGTACTCAGAGAAAGTCTTTCAGAGGTGACCTTAAAACTGGGTCCTGACTGATGAGATTTTTGGGGGACCCAAGCTTTTTATTGTATTTGGATCTCAGATTTGTCTGAGATGATGCCAACTCTTTTACAGCTATAGGCTGAACTGAAGGGCTGTTAAGTACTGCTTAAGTGAGCACATTTCATTTCTTATTACAAAAAAAAATTTACCATTTAAGTGAGCAACTACAAGTTCCTATAATAAACGTTTTATGAGCAGAAGTTACACAAGACATTTTGTATTTACAAGTCTTGTCATGAAAGTCACTGAAGATCTTATCCCATTAACAAGGGACAGAGCACATAACATTATCTTTAAAAACTTATGCCCCTACTAGCTAGTTTTTCGAATAGTGCCATTTTATGTGTTCACTAAATGTAAATGTTCTCTAACTTCTCTTTGTTATCTTCCTGAAACTTGTACAACCATCATGACACTTTGAATTAATTCTCAGAGTACTTATGCTAATAATATTATCTCCCCTCAAGGCTTTCCATTAAATATAATTGTAAAAATTACATTTCTTTAACTAAGGTCAGTAAAAGAAATTAAGGTATTTAATTTCTGATCTCCATATAATTAAATGAAGAATGAAAAAAAAAAGAATTTTTCAGTTAGAGGACCAGTGTACAGGTTGGCCTTGAGGTGAAAAGGGGCTTGGCTTCTTCAAGGAACTAGAAGAAGATGAGTATAGCAAGGATGTAGTGAGCAAGAAAGAGAGGAGTACAAAATAAGTGGCATTTAAAGGACTAATAATTTAGTAATCAAAGAACTTGGACTTTGTTAGATCAGAGACAGAGATGTTCACATCTATGAGGTTCTGGTATTAGTGAACGTTTACTGGTGAAAAAGGAAGGTCAGGGAAACCATTAATAATTGTAACTAAGTAGTTTGCCTTCTTTACTCTCACACCCATGAGCAGGAAATATGTTTGTTTTATGTTAGAATCCAGTTGACCTATGGTATTAAAAGTGTCAGTGGTGGAAAAGCTACAGTATGGAGCTTATGGCAAGCTCCAGTGGAAGTTAAAAATGTAGGCCCTGGGAGTCTGGATCCATCCATAGCAGAAAATGGTATATCCAAAATGGGGCCTGAGTAAGATCAGAGGACACAAGTAAACTGCATGAGCAGATAGCCCAGATGCCATGTCATCCATAAGAGCTTTACCAGTACCCCACTAAGGTTTGAACCACACTGTCATATGGGGGAGGGTTCTCATACACATAGCTGAAAGAGGAGAATGAAGTTCTTTTTGGTTTACAGATGGTTTGGCTCAGTGTGTATATAAAGCTGAAAACAGATGATAGCTACATTACAACACGTTCAGGATTTACCCTGAATGACAATGAGAGGGAATATCTTCCCAGTGCCTGGAGATAAAATGGTACATCTGGTCACCCACTTTGTGTGGAAGGAACAGTGGTCTGAGGTAAAAATATCTAGATTTGTGGGTAGTGGCCAATGGCTAGGAAGAGAAGGCTACAAGATCAGATACAAGGAGTTCTAGGGTAAAGGCATATGAATGGAAACATGGGAATGGGTACAAAATGTGAAGATCTTTGTATCACATGTAAATGTGCAGCAGAAAGTATCCACCAAAGAAAAGGCACTAAACCAAGTAGACAAAATGCAGCAGCTAGCCTTTGCTACCAGCCACCCTAGAATTGGCATGGTGGGCATATTCATGAAGTAGCCAGGTGACCAACATACATTGGACCTATAATAGTGGTGACTAATAACATTGACTAGTCTGAATGTCTAACTCTTTGGCAATAGAGACCTATAATGAGCTTCCAGATAAGGCACTATCTCTTGGTTACATGGTGTCAAGTCAACAATACTGAGCCCTTTCCATCCTGGAAGGGTCAGCAGTTTGTTTTCAAAGGGATAGATACTTATTCTAAGAATAGGTTCACCTTTCCTGTCTGTAGACCTTCAGCCAGTACCACTATCAAGGAGATTATGAAAGGCCTGACCCATAGCATGAAATCCCACATATCATAGCATCTAACTAGGGGCACAATTTACAGTAAAGGAGGAGTGGTAGTGAGCCCATTTCCAGGGCATTCACTGGTGTTATAACATACCACACTATCCAGAGCCAGCCATCCTCATAAAACACTGGAATGGATTTTAAAATAAGTAACCAAATTGCCAGATTTTAGGCAACACTCTGAAAAAAGAGGGTTCCCTTTAGGATACAGTGTATATAATAAATCAGAGACCTCTATCTGGTGCTGTGTCCCCAATAGGAAGAATACATGGATCCAGAGACCAAGAGGTGGAAGCAAGAGTGGTCCCACATATCTCATGATGACCCTATGCTTCCAGTCCCATCAACTCTGACAATGACAGCGTTGGTGGTCATGGTCCTCAAAGAGGGTACACTTTTGCCAGAGGATGCAGAAAGGGTCCCATTGAACTACAAGCCATGGCACCACCAGGACACTTTAGACACCTTGTGACCAAGTATTAGCAAGCAAGAAAAGTAGTAACAATTATGGCAAGAGTAATTAATGCTAATCATCATGAGGAAGTAGGGCTGCAGCAGGGAGGAATGTGTATGTTACTCAGGTGATAAACTTGGGAACCTCTTACTACTCTCTTACCCAATTAGGATTGTGAATAGAAAATGCAGCCTCAGAAGAGTATGATTTCCAAGGGCTCAGACTTCTCATGAATGAAAGTTTGAGTTATATCAACAGGTAAAGCCAGACCTACAGAGGTTATAGCTGAAGGTTAGAATGGATATTAGAGAAGAGAGAGGATGAGTAACAATTGCAGCTTCAAGACCAACTGTAGCAAGAAGGGTTGTAAATTGTCCCACTAACCCTCCTTTTCTGAGTTTTTCTCTCAGGAAGAGAGGTCCACAAGAACCATGCAGGATCTGTTCCTGAATTTGTGTGAAGGAAATCTGTGTAGTGCAAGGAGTAGACTGGTTGTCATGAGAATGCTCCTCTTAGACTTCTGACTATGGGCAGTGTACTTGACTGAGAGCCTAGCGGCTCCCAAGGCAGTTAGTGAGCATGACAGGGACAATAAGGCAGGCAACTTTGGTTCTAGGATACCTTGAGAGCCTTGTAGAACTCCCTTAAAATTGTATTGAAGTCTAGGGCACTTCCACCTAACTTTTCTTCCTTTCCTGGATCAGATCAGATATCCTTCTCAGTCTGACAGCTCCTCTAGCCTCCTCATTCATTTTCCCTTAGAAGTTTTTCTGTCAATAAATCTCTTGCACGGTTAATCCCATTTTAGAGGACCTGGATCAACACAGTTTCATCAGAGACTCAAAAGGTCTGCAACCTGACAAAGTTTATAACCCATTTGCCAGATGCTGAATTTGCATTTATGCCTTGGAAGAACCAGAAACAGAATTTGGAAGAGTTCTTGACTCAGATCGGTGGTCTCAATCTTGCCATATCCTTGGTCAAGGTGAATAAGATTATGCTGATGCATTTGGGAAGATGAGTCAACATTGGGAATAGGTTTGGGTGAATAGTGATTTTCTTTCCCTCTTGCCAGGCAGATCACCCTACTAACAGAGTCAGCCTTATTATATAAACTACCAGGACTCAATGGAATGTCACAAAACCAATTAAGCTGGAGGAATAGATGGCCTTAATTTTACTTATTAAAAAAATCATTAAAGAGAATAAAAATCCTTCCTGAATCATCCAAGTTGTAATGCTATCAGTCACTCAAAGAACTCGAAGTGTACCACAAACACATGGTTTTCTCCATCCTGAAAAATGCAGTGACAAGGCAAGATAATTGCAAACCATTTCTGGAGAAAATTCAATTTATACATTTTAGGTTTTAGACAGTTAGGCTTTTTTTATATAAAATATGTGCTCCTAACCACCCTGGAGCTTTCTCCATGACATTAATTGTGCTGTCATGAAGAGGGACAATATCTACCTAATAGATCTGTTACCCATTAGAGAGTGTTTAAGAGGCTGATGACATCCTCCTCTCTTATTAGTGACAGGACTGATTTAGAGTACTCCTCTCTGATCCATTTATTCATAAGTATTTTATCAAGTATAATCTTAAACTTTCTATTTAATACCATAATAAAATAGAAATAAATTTAACCAAAATTCATACTTTGTCTTTTTTTGTCCCACTCTTGTATTAGCAATATTTCCTAGGTATTTGCTCTTCAAAACAACAAAATAAAAATCTTATTTTCTAAAATTTCAACGTCTGAAATCCCTCTAGATGTCACTCCAATATAAAATAGCTAAGGATATGGTTCTTCTAGGGCAGTGGTCGGCAAACTGCGGCTCGCGAGCCACATGCGGCTCGCGAGCCGCGGTTTGCCGCTCTGTTGACTAATGAGTTTGCCGACCACTGTTCTAGGGTAATGTGCAAGGAGAAGAGAGTTTGGAGGTGGGGTCCAGGATACTGGCAGGAGTGAAGCCTTTTTCAAAGGACAAAGAGACCAAATGACCCTTCCTCAAGAGTGATGTCTCTGGGGAACATCTGGAGTACAAGGCAGGATACTTGGATAAAGAGACTGCTGGAACATCAGTGTGTTGATCACATCTTACCCTTCTACCTGTAGCAGATCTAGTTGCCAAAATCATCTGGGCATTCTCTTAGGGACAAAAAATACTAGAAGCTCATGCCATCTCTGCATTTAATGAATGAGACCCATTTCACCAAGTGACCCTACAGCAAGCATATAATCTCTTGCACCTAAAGTCACCCACTTGTAAAACTAAATGTTACTATTTGTAAAACAGTGAAATCTTGGTTCCTAATTTCTTTTTTTAAAATTTAAGTTCTTTATTGTTTAACTAGAGGCCTGGTGCATAAAATTCATGCACTGGGCGGGGGAGGGATCCCTCAGACCGGCCTGTGCCCTCTCACAGTCTGGGACCCCTTGGGGGATGTCCACCTGCCGGCTTAGGCCACACCCCCCTGGGCCTAAGCTGGCAGTCAGACATCCCTCTCACAGACTGGGGCTCTTGCAGTCTGGCACCCCTTGCTTTTTACTGCCCACCTGCAGTGGAGGCAGGAGAGGCTCCCACCACTGCCACTGTGCACACCAGCTGTGAGCCTGGCTTCTTACTGAGTGGCGCTCACCCTGTGGCAGTGCACTGACCACCAGGGGGCAGATCCTGCATTGAGCGTCTGCCCCCTGGTGGTCAGTGCACATCATGGCGACTGGTTGTTCTGCCGGCCATTCTGCCATTTGGTCGATTTGCATATTAGGGATTGATTATATAGGATGCATTTCATAAGTCTCCTTTTTCCCCCATTGACCTCTCCCTGGCCACTCCCAAACCCCAGCACATGCCCTCATCCCCCACCCACCCACCCATCTGTGTCCATTGGTTATGCTCATATGCATGCATACAAGTCCTTTGGTTGATCTCTTACTCCCTCACCTCTCCCCCGCACCTTCCTTCATAGGATAGCAGTATAATTGATGCTTTTATGACTCTGGTTCTGTTTTTGTTCATCAGTTTATGTTGTTCATTATATCCCACCTATGAGTGAGATCATGTGATATTTATCTTTCTCTGACTGACTTATTTTGCTTAGCATAATGCCCTCCAGGTCCATCCATGCTGTTGTAAATGGTAAGAATTCCTTCTTTTTTACTGCAGCGTAGTATTCCATTGTGTAGATGTACCACAGTTTTCTAATCCACTCATCTGCTGATAGGCACTTAGGCTGTTTCCAAATCTTAGCTATGGTGAACTGTACTGCTATGAACATAGGGGTGCATATATCCTTTCTGATTGGTGTTTCTAGTTTCTTAGGATATATTCCTAGAAGTGGGATGACTGGGTCAAATGGCAGTTCCATTTTTAATTTTTTGAGGAAACTCCATACTGTTCTCCACAATGGCTGTACCAGTCTGCATTCCCACCAGCAGTGCACGAGGGTTCCTTTTTCTCCACATCCTCTCCAGCACTTGTCATTTGTTGATTTGTTGATAATAGACATTCTGACAGGTGTGAGATGGTACCTCATTGTTGTTTTGATTTGCATCTCTCAGGTGATTAGTGACTTTGAGCATGTTTTCATATGTCTCTTGGCATTCCTTATGTCTTTCTTCGAAAAGTGTCTATTTAGGTCCGTTGCCATTTTTTGATTGGATTGTTTATTTTCCTTTTGTTAAATTGTATGAGTTCCCTGTAAATTTTGGAGATTAAACCTTATTGGAGATAACATTGGCAAATATGTTCTCCCATACAGTGGGCTTTCTTGTTGTTTTGTTGATGGTTTATTTTGCTGTGCAGAAGCATTTTATTTTGATGTAGTACCATTTGTTTATTTTCTCCTTAGTTTCCAGTGCCCTAGGAGCAGTATCAGTGAAGATATTCCTACAACAAATGTCTGCTATTTTGCTGCTGATAGCTTCTTCTAAGATAGTTATGGTTTCTTGTGTTATGTTTAAGTCCTTTATCCCTTTTGAGTTTATTTTTGTATATGGTGTAAGTTGGTGGTCTAGTTTCATTTTTTTTTGCATGTCTCTGTCCAATTTTCCCAACACCATTTATTGAAGAGACTGTCTTGACTCCTTTGTATGTTCATGCCTCCTTTGTCAAATATTGAGCATAATGGCTTGGGTCGGTTTTGGGGTTCTCTGTTCTGTTCCATTGGTCCATATGTCTGTTCTTGTGCCAGTACCAGGCAGTTTTGAGAACAGTGGCTTTGTAATACAGCTTGATATCTGGTATTGAGATCCCTCCTACTTTGTTCTTCTTTCTTAGGATTGCTGCAGCTATTCGGGGTCTTTTTTTATTCCAGATGAATTTTTGAAGAGTTTGTTCTAGATCTTTGAAGTATGCCATTGGTATTTTAATGGGGATTGAATTGAATCTATAGATTGCTTTGGGTAGTATGGACATTTTATGATGTTGATTCTACCAATCCATGAACAGGGTATATTCTTCCATTTGTTTATGACTTCCTCTATCTCTTTTTTCAGTGTCCTGTAATTTTCTGAGTACAGGTCCTTTACCTCCTTGGTTAAATTTATTCCTGGGTACCTTAATTTTTGTGTTACATGGTAAATGGGATTTTTTAGTTTCTCTTTCTCTGAGTTCATTATTGGTGTATAAAAAAGCCATAGATTTCCAGGTGTTAATTTTGTATCCTGCTACATTGATGAATTCATTTATTAAGTCTAGTAGTTTTTTGATGGAGTCTTTAGGGTTTTCTAAATACAATATCATGTCATCTGTGAATAATGACAATTTTACTTCTTCTTCTCCAATTTGGATGCCTTTTATTTCTTCTTCTTGTCTGATCGCTATGGCTAGCACTTCCAGTACTATGTCAAACAAGAGTGGTGAAAGTGGGCATCCCTGTCTCATTCCAGTTCTTAGGGGACATGGTTTTAGTTTTTGCCCATTGAGTATGATGTTTGCTGTAGGTTTATCATATAAGGCTTTTATTATGTTGAGGTATGATCCCTCTGTTCCCACTTTGCTGAGAGCTTTTATCAGGAAAGGATGTTGGATTTTGTCAAATACCTTTTCTGCATCAGTTGATATGATTATGTGATTTTTTGTCTCTCAATTTGTTTATGTGATGTACCACATTTATTGATTTGCGGATATTGTACCAGCCTTGCATCCATGGAATAAATCCCACTTGGTCATGGTGTATGATCTTTCAAATGTAATGCTGGATCTAATATGCTAGAATTTTGTTGAGGATTTTAGCATCTATGTTCATCAGGGATGTTGGCCTGTAATTATCTTTCTTTGTAGTGTCTTTATCTGGTTTTGGGATTAGGGTAATTCTGGCTTCATAGAAAGAGCTAGGAAGTGTGCCTTCCTCTTGGATTTTTTGGAATAGTCTGAGGAGGATAGGTTTTAGTTCTTCTTTGAATGTTTGGTAAAACTCCCCTGTGAAGCCATCTTGCACCAGGCTTTTGTTTGCTGGAAGCTTTTTGATGACTGCTTCAATTTCCTCCTTAGTCATCAGCCTGTTCAGATTTTTTTATTCTTCTTGATTGAGTTTTGGAAGGTGGTATTTTTCTAGGAATATGTCCATTTCCTCTAGGTTGTTTAGTTAGTTGGAATAGAGTTGTTCATAGTAGTTTTAAACAATCCTTTGTATTTCTGTGGGGTCTGTTGTTATTTCGCTTCTTTCATTTCTGGTTTTGTTTATTTGGGTCCTCTCTCTTTGCTTCTTGGTGATCCTGGCTAGAGGTTTATCAATTTGTTTATCCTTTCAAAAAACCAGCTCTTGGTTTCATTGATATTTTGTATTGTGGTTTTTTATTTTTTATATTTTTTTGTCTCTATGTCATTTATTTCTGCTCTGAACTTTATTATCTCCTTCCATTTGCTTGCTATGGGCTTTTCTTGTTACTCTCTTTCTAATTCTTTAAGTTGTAGAGTTAGATAATTTATTACCAGTTTTCTTGATTTTGAGGTAGGCCTGTAATGCTATGAACTTCCCTCTCAGGACTGCTTTCTCTGTGTCCCATAGGTTTTTGATTGTTGTGTTGTCATTGTCTTTTGTTTCCAGGGTGTTTTTAATTTCTTCTTTGATCTCTTTGGTAACCCAATCATTGTTTAATAGTGTGCTATACAGCCTCCAAGTGTTTGAATTTGTTGATTTTTTTTATTGTAGTTGATTTCTAATATTATGCTATTGTGGTCTGAGAAGATGATTGATATGATTTCAACCTTCTTGAATTTGGAGAGACTTTGCCTGTGACGCAATATGTGATCTATCTTTGAAAATGTCCCATGTCCACTTCTTCTTAAGTGTATTCTGTAGCTTTGGGGTGAAATGTTCTGAAGATGTCAATTAAGTCCATCTGATCTAGTGAGTCATTTAGGATAGCTGTTTCTTTGCTGATTTTTTGTCTAGAGGATTTATCCAGTGATGTCAGTGGGGTATTAAAATCCCCTACTATGACTATATTATTGTTGATCTCTCCCTTGATATCTTCCAGGAGTTTTGTTATGTATTTGGGTGCTCCTGCATTGGGTGCATATATGTTTACCAGAGTTATATCCTCTTGTTTTATCGATCCCTTTAGTATTATGAAGTGGCCTTCCTTACCTCTTGTTATGGCCTTCACTTTGAGGTCTATTTTGTCAGATATAAGTATTGCTACGCCAGCCTTTTTTTCATTTCCATTTGCCTGAAAGATATTTTTCCATCCCTTCACTTTCAATCTGTATGAGTCTCTTGTTCTGAGGTGGGTCTCTTATAGATAGCAAATATATGGGTCATGTTTTCTTATCCATTCAGCCACTTGCTGTATTTTGATTGGAGCATTTAGTCCATTTATGTTTAAAGTTATTATTGATAGGCACTTGTTTGTAGCCATTTCTATTTTTTTGCCTGTGTTCCTTCTCCTCCCTCCTTTTTTTCTTTTCTTTTCTTTTCTTTTTTTTCCCCCAACAGTCTCTTTAGCATTTCTTGTATTTCTGGCTTGGTAGTGATAAACTCCCTTAGCCTTTCTTTGTCTTGGAAGCTCCTGATTTTCCTTCAATTTTAAATGATAGCCTTGCTGGATAGGTATTCTTGGATTCAGTCCCTTGCTTTGCATCACTTTGCATACTTCCTTCCATTCCTTTCTGGCCTGATGTGTTTCTGTTGAGAAATAATTTTATAATCTAATGGGAGGTCCTTTGTAGGTAACTCTCTGTCTCTCTCTTGCAGCCTTTAAGATTCTCTGTCTTTAATGTTTGCCATTGTAATTATGACCTATCTTTGTGTGGGTCTTTTTGGGTTTATCTTGTTTGGAACTCTCTGTGCTTGTGTGACTTTTTCTTCCCCAAATCAGGGAAGTTTTCTGACATTGTTTCTTGGAATAGGTTTTCTAGACCTTTCACTTCTTCTTGTCATTCTGGCACCCCCTATTATACGTATGTTGCTTCGTTTCATGTTGTCCCAAAGCTCCCTCAGTCTCTCCTCCTGTCTTTTGATTTTTTTGCTCCAATTGCAGTTCAGTTTGGGTGTTTTTTACTTCCCTGACTTCTAATTCACTAATTTGGTCCTCTGCTTCTCCTAGTCTACCGTTGCAAGCTTCCATAGTGGTTTTTATTGTGGCTATATCACTCTTTATTTCTTCTTGATTCTTACACAGGTTGTTGATTTTTCTCATCCATCCAGTTTATGAACTGTATAACCCTTATTCTGAATTCTTTTTTTCTGACATATTGCATGCCTCTGTTTCATTTAGTTCCTTTTCTGGCAATTCCTCCTGTTCTTTCCTTTGGAGCTTGTTCTTGTCTCCCCATTTTTGCTCTCACTGAAGGCTCTAGGTGTCTAATCATGTGGGGCCTGTGGCTGCAGCAGAGGGCCTCTTGGCAGGTCACGCAGTCTCAGGCAGTGGCTGCTCCTTGGGCAGTTGTGGGTGGGCAGCTATTTTTCGGGCTGTCACGAGCGGCAGCTGCTCTCCATGTGGTTGTCGGCTGCTCCCCAGGGGTCGCGGGGCAGCTGATGGCACCCCACATGGTTGTGGGTGGTGGCTGCTGGCTCCCTGTGCAGTTGCGTGCAACATCTGCTGGTTCCATGCAAGGTCGTGGGCAGTGGCTGCTGGCTCCCCTCGTGCATGGTTGCGGGTGGTGGCATTTGGCTCCCCTCATGTGCACTGTCATGGGTGGCAGCTGCTGGCTCCCTGTGTGGTCACAGGTGGTGGAGGTTCACATATGCAGTCGCGGTGCCCAGGGATAAAGCGTCTGGCTGGCGGGAAGGGAGTGGCCTCTGGAACTCACTGTAGCCCTCAGCTGGAGAGGCTAGAGTCTGGGTATTCATAGGTTTGCATCTGAGGCAGCAGTTCCCTGGATGGTGTGGCTGTAGAGTCCCGGGTAGCGTCTGAGATCACCCTGGGTGGAGGTGAAGCTGGGCTCCCAGTCATAGCAGCTCTCCCCTTCAAGATGGCGCAGCCTCTGTGGCAGAGCCTGCGGCCTTGGGAGAGTTTATAGCAGTAGCTGAGGCTGCCCAGCTATGCAACCCCGGTCCACCAGCCCCTTAAGGTCCTACGAGTTCTAGCTGTCCCTCACTCAGACACACACACACACACACACACACACACACACACACACACATGTCCACACACTCCCCTTTTGCTTCCTCACTTACTCACACTCTCTCCCTCACTGCTGTCCTCCTAGCCACCATCTTTGAATCCCAAACTAAATGTTACTTATCTGTTCCTCATTTAAGAGGTTCTCATGAAGTGGCAAAATGGCCCAATTTTAATTGAATCAGGCTATAATGGCCCAAATAAAATGTCAAATCTGATTCATGGGAATCTTTCAACATTATCCATGTTTGTTTTGCATTCACCAAAAGAAAACCTAGCCCAGTCAGTATAGCTCAGTGATTGAGCATTGCCCTGTAACCAGGAGGTCATGGTTTGATTCCTGGTTAGGGCACATGCCTTGGTTGTGGGCTCAATCCCCAGTAGCGGGCATGCAGGAAGCAGCTGCTCAATGATTCTCTGTCATCATTGATGTTTCTATATCTCTCTCCCTCTCACTTCCTCTCTGAAGTCAATAAAAATATATTAAAACAAAAGAAAATCTAGCAACTCTTACAGACCATCTGAAGAGCCAGCTTCAAACATTGTGTGCCTACCCTGAGAGGGAAAAGGACAGAGTAAAATGTTACTAGTTAATATTACTAGTTTAAAGGCGATAAATTAGTGTTATAAAACCATCCCTCAAATGGTTTTGGTTTCAAAAGAACATATTACATACAACTGAAAGTAAGTTTAAATAGGTTAAGTTTTTACTTATATTTCAGCAATTCCATGAAGGGAAACACACAGTCCTCAGCAATAAGCCTTAAAATTCCCTTTTTTATTCCTTTCCCATCACACACCACAGTGCTTCCCCATCTCTTTCCTTCTGAACAACAACTTGACATCCATGCTTACATGGATGTCTTAGCCACATCTAGCAACTCACAATTCCATGAAACTTTTGTCCACATAATCTGCTTCATCATTTTCCTATGATTCCCCAGCACAGAAGCTCACAAGCTAGTCTGTCATCAGAAGTCCCTTATTGGAGGGTAAGAAAACAGCAAGAAAATAGTTCATTGTAAAGTGCACAGGAAGAGTAATGGCTAGAAACTTTCATGTATCAAGAATTTAGACTTCATCACACTATAATTTGGTTCTCATCTACCATACTACATATTTATAAATCATAAAGTATTTCCTAAATGTTTTTCACTACTAGCATATGAAGAATAATACTTCTCATTGGAGAGAGAAGTAAGGCATTTGATATGGAAATAACAATAGCCTCTGTCTTTAGTTGGTCAGCTGCAGCTCCAGCAGTAATTGAAGTGGAGGTTTTCCAAGTCTTCATTCACCAAGAGTTGCTCATAATGATGCCTATGAGAGGATTTTTTACTTTTAAACTTCCTTTAAAAAAAGAAAAAAATTTCTGATACACACAGATTATTATGAAAAAAATTTTTTTAATAATGGTTGGTATGCACTGAATAATTTGTTTGGAATCTTATTCTCATTCTCTCTCTCTCTCTCTCTCTCTCTCTCTCTCTCCACACACACACACACACACACACACACACACACACACACACACACACCAAAAACAATTGGCCATTTCAGATAAGTAGGTCAGGTTTGGGAAAAATAAATTAATGTGCTATGAACTAGTTTTGCATTGGAATACAACCACTGAGCCATGCTGGCTGGGTAAGCCTGCTTCTTATTGGTTTTCATCATGAGGATGAAATTGAGAATTCCTGAAGGCTGGGAGCATCTTTATAAAGTCTGTTCTTTTGTTCAGATATATTAAGGAATCAGACTGGTGCTGAAAGGATTTTTGTGTGTCAGATATTCTGTTTATCCCTTCACTTCAACTTTCTACTCTTCTCCATCCTGCTCTCTGCCCCCAGGGTGCCTTGTATGTACAGATGGAAATAATATAATGTATCTCAGGAAAATTTTATACTGAATGAGCATGCCAATTATTAATCTCTCAGCTCCAAACATAACTTTGTGTATTCTACTTGGTGATGTTGGGTCTGAGACTCTGCAAATTATAGTACATTTTTCATTTGCCAGCTGGTTCCATGTTAGGCTCCCCTCCCCCAAAATTCTAGAGTCTGATAATTTCTTGCCTTTATTTCAGCAATGTTTTCTGGGTTTATATCTGTGAATTCTTTTTCTGTTCCATTGTTTGTTCCTTAGGTGTTTTTTTTTTTCCTTCTGGGCTACAGATTGCTGAAAATAAGCCACCTAATGCACATACCATATGGCTACATTGATTTCCAGTTTGTTAACAATGGCATATGTAAATCTAGCAGTACTAAAGCGGCTAAACAATGCTCTACACAGCTTTTAGAGGTCACCACCACCATCACCACCACCAAGCCCTTAAATGGGGAACATAGCTGCCATTGTCACTGTCTATGCAAGGTAGGTTCTTTCTGTGTCTAAGAAGCTTAATTTCATGTTTTTAATCCAGGATGCTACTCTGGGAAAAACTAATAATTTCACAAAATAGCTTTACTGTCTTCATCTCCACGCCTACTTTAGAATCTCAAATCCCTTCTTCTGGTGTCTGAGTAAAGCAATCCAAACAACAATAGCAGCAACAAATATATTGAAAATAAAAATAGTATAGTGACTAATTTTAAGATTCATTTCTGATTTAGAGCCTTTGACTAACAAACTTGTCCCCAAATCATTACTTTTAGAGGTGTCAAGCGTGACTGGGCACATGAAGTTCAAGTGAAGGGTATTTTTTTTTATCTGTGTGCTGCTGTAAACTTTCACAAAAAACAAATATTTGAAATGGAAATTGCATTCTGTTTTGGAGTGATTGCTCCATAATGATCAGTGTGGTGGGCGGATTTGTGAGCTTTCACTGCTAGGCAGGCATCCGCTATTTCTCACCCTGATATAGTCATCTTTTGCAAATTACTCTCTCAAATGGCAAGCGTCATCTGAAATTAGGCACTTTGCTAGAGACACTGAGTAACAATTTGAAAGATTCTAAGCTTCAAGGAACTGGGGGGAATGATTATTACATCAATCACAGGAAGCTGTAATGAGTTTATTTACTTGACTGGTGCCTAGAAGAATGCATATAGTCTCTTGACCTTAATCTCTTCTGGTGACACTTTAGATCTGGCCCCATCAATTTATATTTTTAATTATTCTGTTTTACTGTCCATTCCCCTTGCTTACATTTTTAGATCTATCTTCTATTAAAAATAATTATATCCTAACTGCCACAAACTGCCAAACTCACTGCAATCAAATCTCTTGAAGGAAATTATCATAACCTTCTCATAGCTTACCCCCACAGAAACCATTTACCAATGTCACTGATGACCTGCTAATTGTCAATCCTATTGCTGTTTTTCTTCCTCCTCTCACTCATAAAGGTTTTCCAGCACTCTGTTATTGGTCATTATTTTTCTCTCTAACCTTGATGAGTTTTTCAATGTCCATGGTTTTATCTACCAAACTTAAATTTCTTAAATCAATGATTTCCTCAGGTGCTATTAAAGGCAGAACAAATTGAGCTTCATCATCATTTTATAATCACTAAATTCTATTTGTTCACTTGCCAGAAATTACCAAGATATGGAGAACCATAGCAGGGAAGAAAGTGTAATTACAGGGACTGAAGGTGAAAGATATATGGCATGCCACCTAATATGCGGAAATTTGTTCCAATATGAGACAATCTGCTGCAATGAATATAACGACAGACACTAAACCCTGAATTCAACAACGGGGTTGACTCTCAAACATAATGACATGTGAAAGGAGCCAGACACCAATGAGTATGTGCTGCAAGGTTTCATTTCTATAACATTGAAAATAAAAATAGAAAAACAATCTGTAACAGTGATAGAAGTCACAATGGTGGCTGCCCTCAGGCTACTGAAGTTGCTATGCTCCTTCCAAAACTGCTAAATGGAAGGCAAACATCTAAGAAGGCCCCCCATGATGCATGCCTCTTGGTATTCACACCCATATGTAATCCTCTCCCCTTGAGTGTGAATTGGACCTATTAATTTCCCTCTAGCAATCAGAATATGGCAAAAATAATGAGATGACGCATGATTAGTTATCTGAGACTGACTTCCCTCTTGCTAGCAGACCCTCTTGCTGGCTTTGTTAAAACAAGCTGCCATGTTGGAGATACTCATGTAGGAAAGAACTCAGGGTGGCCTCCACTCAAGAGCCAACAAGGAACTGAGAACCTCAGTTGAAAAACAGAATCCTGCCAACAACTGCAGGAAGTTAATCCTTTCCCAGTGAGATTACAGCCACAGTTCACAATATTGATTGCATCTCGAGAGAAATCCTGAGCCAGAGCACTCAACTAAGCTAGGCCCAGATTCCTGACTTACAGAAACTGGAGAAAATAAATATGTGGTATTAAAAAAATATACCTGCTTCCTGAAAAACAGAGACAGTCGTTATTCTCTATAACACTTTCAACTCCTGGTTCAGCGACTTATCAATAGAAAGGCTAACCAATAATCTATCACCTCTGCGATTTTTACAGTCCAATAAACTTAGCTAGAATGGTGGCAATAAACTGCTTGAAAAGCATTAACTTTCCAGTGTGATTGGTACTTGGTGCCCTTAGAACCAAGTAAACAACAAATAAACTATGAGTGAGGATTGGGTAAAGAATTTTTTAATGCATCTAAAATAAGCCTTTGGTTTAGTGCTTGTTTTAATCAATTAATCAATCAAGAAGCAACAGTGCAAATTGGGCATCAGCTAGCATATTGTGCAATGATATGCAAAGTTCTGCTCAGTGCCTCCCAGTCACCATTGTGTATTCAGACATGTGCCTCTTTGTGCCCCTCAATCCCCACCCACATATAGCACAGTTGTCATGTAAATGAACATCAACCAAGGATGCTTTCTCCAACTCTTTATCTCTCTTGTTACCATGGGATGACAGATTAAAACTCATCCAAGATAGAAGTAAAATGGAAAAATATGCAGCCCTCCAAGTTCCACAGCAAGAAATTGCAACGATGGAATGGGTGACACTGAGACACAGTTAAATGATGGTAGGAGTAGAAAAAATTCAGAAGATAAAGACAATTATATCATGACCCACAGGGAAAATCTCACACCTTCTCCATCTTTTCAAACAGTAGTTGGCAACAACTGTCCTTATTTGTCTGAACTTTTTCTCATTTTAGCACTGAAAGTCTTGTATTTTGGGAAACAGCTCATCCCCTGGCAAACCAGAATTGTTGATCATCCTAAATACTTTAATGTGTGTTTTCCAAAAGCAAGGACATTCTTCTACCTAGCTGCCATGGAATTACCTAAATCAGAAAATTTAACACTGATACAATACCATTATCCAATATATCGGCCCAGCTGGTGTGGCTCAGTGGTTGAGTGTTGACCTATGAACCAGGAGATCACAGTTTGATTCCCGGTCAGGGCACATGCAAACTAGATGGGAGATGATATTTGCAAACAGTAACTCTGACAAAAGGTTTAATTTTCAAAATATATAAACAACTCATAAAACTCAACACCAAACAAACAACCCAATCAAAATGTGGGCAGAGGATCTAAAAATACATCTCGCCTAAGAAGACATATAAATAGTCAATAGATACATGAAAAAATGTTCAACCTCACTGGCAATTAGGGAAATGCAAATCAGAACTACAATGAGATACTACCTCATACCCGTTAGAATGGCCATTATCAACAAGACAAGTAATAACAAGTGTTGGAGAGGTTGTAGAAAAAAGGGAACCTTTATTCACGCCTGGTGGGAATATAGAATGCTACAGCCACTATGGAAAGCAGTCTGGTGATTCGTCAAAAAATTAAGAATAGAGCTACCATATGAGCCAGCAATCCCTCTCCTGGGTATATAACCAAAAAAAAAAACCCCGAAAACATGTATTTGCAAAGATATATGCACCTCTGTATTCATTGCAGCATTATTCATAGTGGCCATGACATGGAAACAACCAAAATGTCCTACAATAGAGGACTGGATCAAAGAAGATGTGGTACATCTATGCAATGGAATACTACTCAGCCATAAGAAAGGATGAAATACTGTCATTTGCAACAACATGAATGGACCTTGAGAATATTATGCTAAGTGAAAAGTCAGTAAAAAAATGGTAAGAACCATATTATTTCACTCATATGTGGGATATATAACTGAAATTCATGAACACAAACAACAGTGTGGTGGTTACCAGAGGGAAGGGGGTGGGAGGTGAAGAGGGTCCTAATATATGGTGACAGGAGAAGATTTGACTTTGGATGGTGGGCACACAGTGCAATATACAGATCTTGTAACATGGAACCCACACCTGAAACCTGTATGATCATACTAACCAATGTCACCCCAATAAATTTAATCAAAAGGAAAAAACACACACAAAAAAAGAAAATATTTTCATTTTTATGAGACCCTCTACTTTATTTGACAGCATTCCCCATGTTGTAATTGTGTATTGGTTTTTTCAATAGCTGCACACAAGTATTTAAATGTCAAAACACCCCTAGCAACCCAGAAACTGACAGGTTAAATGGCTTCTTAAGGACCTTTCATCCAAGCTAAACTCACCTGTAAACTGATGTTACACAAACTGCAAAATTTTCTCGACGTGCTTGTCATTTTTCTAAAAGGAACTGTAAAGGGTACAATTTTGTTCTGAGCTGTTCATCTACTTTGGAAAAGGGATAGCCTGGAATCAGGCATAGTTGTGAAACAGGAAGAGTTGGTTCATCATTTTCCTCTCCCAACACACACACACACACACACACACACACACACACACACACACACACCCTCCTCATCCCACCTCTGCCTGTGCCTTCCACTAAACTTGAGTTCGCTGAAAAGCTTGTCCACAGCTCACTCCACACATCTGTCTCATAAAATCTATCCTCTCTGTGCTTCCCATAGGCACTTCAGACAAGAACTGGTTCTCAGTTGGGGCTGAGTATGTCTGGCAATGTCTGGTAACATTCTTTTGGTTGTAATGCTAGGGAAAGGCACTGCTGGCATCTCGTAGGTAGAGGCCAAGGATGCTGCTAAACACCCAACAGTGCACAAGATAGCACTGCCTCCAAAAAAAGAATTCTCCTGCCCCTAATACCAGTAGCGCCAAGGATGAGAAATCTTGTGCTAATGCATAAATAATGTTGATGTTTTAGTTTAGCTTCCCCCAAAAGCAGACAAGGATTTGAGTACAACTAGCTTCTTTGAGAGATGATCCCTGAAAGCACTAGTAGACATGAGGGTAAATGAGACATGGCAGAAGAAAAAAGCCAATAAAAGGTGTTAAAAAGCAGGTTACCCCCATGGGCAACTAGGACTCACTCCTACTGGGGAACTCTGGGAGACTATATGAGGCACACCTCAGAATTGTCCTAAACAAAGACAAGGAATATTTATCTTCCAAATCCCATCTATCAGGAGCTGAGAACTGCTCCCTAGGATACTCCCAGCCTACCCTTTACAAATTACAAAAAAGATGCCTTACTTAGAGAGGTCGGGTGCTTGTGGCAGGACCCCATGGGCATGTGTGGGAATGGTGAGTGCTGAACAGGTATGGTTAGGGCACCAACAATGTATGCTGAAGTTGGTCCTTCATTCATGGGAATATATCTTCAGTGTTTTTTCTGAAGATGATGCCTTAGCCAAAAAAGTAATCTAATCATAACCATAGCAGGTATCCTAACACACAAGAAAAAGTGATATGTTTTAGGTAGAGAGACCTAGTTAGAAAATGCAACTGCAAGGATTCTTAGAAGCCATGTGTTCCAGCTTTGTACCAATGCATGAATGTCCTTAAGAACATTTTGGTAAATAATCATTGAGTCTTTGCTTGAATACACCAAGTTACCAGGAACACCTATCATGAGGGATACCCATTCCATTTTCAGAGAGTGATATAGAAAAAGAAAGCCACTTGGGAGCCAAGCAGATCTAAGTTTAAACCTGAACTCTCCCACTTTATGGCTATGTAATTTTGGGCAAGTTACTTGATCTCTCTAAGTCTTATTCTCTTTAGCTACAAAATATCAGTAATATTATCTACCTCTTAATATCACTGTGAAGATTAAATAACACAAGTAATTTAGCACAACTTCTCACACATACTAGGTGCTGAACAAATATTAGCTGCCTCCACTCCTTTTCCATCTCTATCCTCTAAAATCTCATTTGTCAGTTCTCTGCTTAACAATGTTTGATCCTTTCATTCTGGTGCTAATTTCCAGGAAAATATAAAATAAGTCCACCCCACAGGCCTGGTGTCCTCTACCTCTCCTCTAATGGCCTGGCTCTTTAGGCCTCTACTCTAGTCACTCTCCAAAAGAGAGTGGAATCCACCACAAGGAGAGCTTCAAACACACCATCACCTGGGACAACATACACTTGGAGATCACATCCTTTCAATTTTGATGCACGTGGTTCAAAATGAGTTCTATATGGAATCGAGTTCTCTTTTAGCATAAAGAAAAAATTGCCTATTCAGGAAAGGAAGGCAGGAAATAACTTTCTCTTTCCTTGCTCCATTTTAACCCTTGCAAATATTTCTTCCAACCTGCACTTGTCCATTAGCCCTCTATACTGAAAGTGCTTTCGATTACTTTTTACATGGAAAATATGTAATGTTTCATAGAAACAAGATTCACATTCTGAATAGAGATGGCTTCATATTTCAGAAGGGCTGGCAAGTCTGCCCTTGGTGGTTGCCAAGAGGTAGGTTGGACAGATATAGTTTGAGCTGAAAGAACATCCAGAATTGAAATTTGAAGTGGCAATTTTTGCAATGCCACTCTCCCTTCCCCTGCTTAAAGCCCCTGAATGTTCCTTCTGATCATGCTGACATTTGGCTAGAGAAGAAAATCACCCAGCAAGAGATTTTGTTTTTCATTACCTTTAACATGTGTGTGTGTGTGTGTGTGTGTGTGTGTGTGTGTGTGTGTACCAAAATGTTAACAGTCGTCTGTATCTGTGTGTGAGGATGTATATAAAATTACTGCAGAAAAATCAGAAAAAGACATGTTTCTATTTTCAAAGAAAAGGGAAAAACTTGCTCTCCTTGTTCAAGTAAGTCACATGATCCTGGTCCACTAAGCAATGAACAGGGCTCAGTGCTTGTCTCCTGAAGCCAGAGCTGTCTTGATGGATGGAATCCTCCAGGCTTGTGGATACCAAGCTACTTTGCATTTGAGAAATTAAAATTCAGGAAAATGAAGTGCTTCTCTATGTCCCCCTTCCCTACTTCCTCGGGACTTCATTGGCAATCCTTCTACCTCCGATTAGTCACCAAAAACCTGAGGTTCAATCTGAGGACTGGGGAGAAAGGAAAATCCATCCTGGGACTGAGGTGACTTGTAGGACAGGGATGCTTCCTTATACTTCTTTCTATTCCCTGCTGGGCCGGGCATTGTGATAGGTACAAAGAATCATAGAGTCTCAGAAGTGATGAAAACTCAAATGTCATTTGATCTCAGTCTTTATCACCATTGACATTGCTTAATAACTACATGATAAACATAAAATGTGGCTACTGGTCAATTTAGCTACTCAAGAGGTTTGAGCCACAGAGTCAGATATCCCAATTCATCTATACACCATACCCAGGAATAAAAAGACATGACTCAGCATTTATGTCTTCATGACTGAGGCAGGAGAAGGGGCCACTGACCTGTGGTGGGACCAGCACCAACCACAGGTCCCATTTACAGCTTCTGGGGCTGGTGATGCTTGCACAGCCAGTACAAATCTGCACTTCCATAGTCCCCCTGCCTCCTCCTTAGGGTGTATGGACCTGGCTGCAGGCCAAAATGCAGCACTGTTCCTCTGTTCAAGATAAGGAAATATCTATCTGGCTTGACTCTCTATATAAGCACCAGATGGTCATGATTAAAATTAAATTAAATTAATGTTTGACAGTCCGTGAAGGGCATAAATTGCATGGTGTGCTGCTTGTCCAATCTGTCATCTTGTTTCCGTTGGCTCAGGTCAACAAACAATAGCCAAAGGCTCCCTCCCTGAGTCAAACAGTAGCTTATATTTTTGCTATGGGAATGGCTTCTCAGTTTACTAAATTGAAGGTTCCTATGTTGCCAAAATTGTGATAAGATGCATTAAAAGGCAGAGAATTCTACCTTCTTGCCACAGTATCCAGCAACCATTTCCCCAAAACACTTGTAATGGCAATTACTGGTTAGAATTCAGAAACTGGGAAATCTGAACCTGGCTTAAGAGCAAAACGTTGCCAAATTCACAAGGCAATTTCCAGCTCTAATGACAGCCTTCTTCATTCACATGGTTTCTAGAGCATGTGGGCAGTGTTTATGTGTTATCAAGTTGCAAAAGTACCCATGATATCACATTTTAAAATCATCCATCTGCCAAGTACTCCCTTCCAAAGAACTTTCAGATTTAGACTTTTGCTCTTTTCTCCTATGTTATTCAGTATTCCAACATTGTCTTTCTAGCTACTTACATCTAAAGTAACATTTCATCCTTTGTACTTTTGCACAAAAATTTTGGTGATGGCTTCAAAATGTTTAGCATATATTATTTGGTGGCAAAGATTTGTTTCTCCATAAGTAAGCCAAATAGTAGAACAAGCAACAGAAGCAAACACAGGATGATGGAAGCTGGGATGAACCACCCAGATGGTCCTTTGGGATTGAAACACTTAGTCCTCCAGCTGCCAGGAGTGATGCTAGGAGGTGGCCTTCAGCTATTAGCCCACCTTGGAAATTGCCTCCACTGAAGAAAACAGCCTTGCCCTACATCTTGACCCCTTCTAAGGCCAGCCCACATCTCCCAACTCAGAACAACTTGGAGGGGCCTGCTTTTCTCACCATTTTCTGTGCATGGACTTGTCTTCCAGATCATTGCCCGACTCCTTCCCTCACTTCATTCAGGTCTCTGTTCAGATGTTACCTCATCAGAAAGGCTTTTCCTGATCTCTTTTTCTAAGTAGCACACAGTCACCACTTCCCACAGCACCACCCCAATGGCTCCCTGTGCCCTCATGCTGTTTCATTTTCTTCATAACTTTTACCACTATCTGACATTATTTAGGTATTTATCTACTACTTAGCTTATTACATGTCTCCATACTTTAGATCTAGGGCCAGGGCAAGAACTCCTCACTTCTGCCCTTCCTTGTCAGACCTCAAAATAAAATAATTATTAGTCAGGAGCAACAAAATTCAGGTCTGCCTTTTACAACAGAGTTCTTTTCGGTTCCCATTACCTGTTATAATCACTCATGTAAGTAAGCCACAGCCCAAATTTGACCATGTGTGTTAGCCACTTTTATGCACTGCCAAGATTCACCTTCAATTAAGTCTTTTTTGTTGCAGCTCCTAGGTGTTCTGGTGGTAGACAACCCTTAGTTCTCAGCCCATTCAGGGATTTCCCACTCTTGCTTCCTCCTTTCCCCAGGCATTGATCCCAAAGGCATGTCCTAACAAGCCTCCTCCCTCCTATGCTCTGTCTCACAGTCAGCTTCCTGGAAAGCCTAGCCTATCACACCTGGTCTAGCCTAATTCACTCACACTCATTTTCATGGTCTCTGTATTCTTCCAGAAACTATTCAACCCAGAAGACAAAATGGCCTCCTAGGATTATAACTCCTTAGTAAATTCCCCAACTCATCCTCAATCATTATTTTACATTTTCTCAGAGGTATGACTAGTCTAGCCTGCCTGTTTACACAAGCACATAAATGAAGCCAGAAAAATGATCTTTCCCAATGCCCATTAATCAATTTGTTGCCTACTGTTCGTCTCTTCAGCTCAGGGCTTCTCCTTCCTCAAGGAAGTGAGACAGTTGATCAGGGTTTGCCACACAACACTGGTTCTTTACATTGACCTCTTGAGTCCTAGGAGGATTTAACAGCAAACAACAAGCTCATTTAACTATATGTCAGGAGCAAACAAAGCGTCAGTCATTAAGGGAATATAAACAACTAAGATCTTCACCTGTTTTGTAAAGCTGATACATTTATAAACATGCCCTTGGGCAAGGGTCAGCCTCAAGGATACCCACTTTGGGAATAACAAATCACAAACCACTTATTTTTTATGACCATAAATGACATCTTGATCTGAGTAATCATTAAAATATCTGTATTTTTAAGAGCTCATAAGATCTTAACATGTTTCCATGCATATCAGATTTCCTAAACTACAACTGGACAAACCACATAGCTTCCATTTGATCTTCAAGAACAGTATGGCATATTTGAAAAACTAATAAAATCATAAAAGATAAAAAGCAGGAGAGTATAATTACTTATTTTTTTAAGATGTTCTGTAGGAGGATACTTTAACATATTAAGTAGATCTTCCTAAGTAAACCCTTTGCTCTCACAGCATGGAGCTTAATTCTTACAAAGGAATTATAGAAATACTTGACAGTCTATTGGTTTCTCATATTAGTTTTTGTTTTATTATGTCCTTTTGACAATATTGTTTCATTTTTTATATCAGCGTCTGTCTCGATATCTAAAATGGAGCTGGTATTTTTAGGCAGGCCTGGGTACTGATCAATATTCTGTCCTTTATAGTGAAAGTTGACATGATTGATACTGATCCCAATCTATAGGGACAATTACAGCTATAAAAACAGATGCTAGACTCCCAGGCCCATCCCAGACATATGTTTTGATTTATGGTACAGAGATGGCATTTTGTGTTGGTCAGCCTCTCATACCCCTGGACTATCTGAAGATTATTTTTTAAAACTTATGATTCATTGCTGATGGGGCTAACTGCCTCTATTACTTCCTAGGATTCTATAACTCCTATGGATCATGTTCTGAGATTTTGCTTTTGTGCCCCAGATACCTATAACCACTTCATTTCAGGTCCCCCATGAAGTAGTTACTTGGAACAGTGAATTGATAAGGGTTCTTAAAAAACATTCAGTATTAAAAAAATTATAGTTGTGAACATCACTATAGTGAAAACTACTACATTTTAACATCTACCCATAAGAGTCTCAAATTTATTGCGGGAGATAAAAAAACCCCACAAAAAACAGTGATGTTTGCCATCACTGAAATAGGTTGTATTATATGATCATTCACATAATCTAAAAGTGAATCAGGGGGCTCCTTGTTAAAATGCAGGTCCCAATGCAGATCTATTAAATAAGAATCTCTGAATTGGTGTTGGAATCTACATCTTTAACAAGTCTCCCAATGATTCTATGCACACTAAATATTGAGAAGCATTTCCTTAAAGGCTGCAATGCCATCACTAGTTATTGGTTCTCTGTGTTTTGGAAGGAAATGTCTGCACTCAGTGATTATCACCACTGATATGTGTGATTAATGCCCCACCCAACTCCCAGCTTCTGACTCCATCTTACCCAGAATCAAGATCATTTCTCCAGAAAAAAAAGTGCATCTGTGAGCTATAAGCTGCTAAATAGAAAATAACTTCTTTGTTTTGCTTCTTCTCCTGCCTTTCCAGCTTCCTTCACTATCTTAGAGGTTTCTCCTGAGAACATTCCCTCAAAGAATCCCGGTCTCATTCTCTGCTTCTAGGTTACTCTACCTAAGGTACTATTGTTAATCAGCAGTTGTGGTGGCTTTTTGAAGGAAAAAAGTTGTAAAAATATAAAAAGATATTCTGTTAATACATACAGAGATGTATTTGTAGCAAGATATAAAATAGGAGATTCTGGTTCTAAGAACGCATAGAGCAGCTATTTGAGGATTCCGAAAAGTAAACAATAGCATGCAGACTAAGAAAGAAGACAGACCAGAATCCAAAGTACTACCAAACTAGTGGTGAGTTTATGAATTATTTTTCCTCTGCTACACATGGCCTAGACTTAAGGCAGCCCAAAATCTAGAAGGGTAAGGAAAGAGAATTCCTGATGCTTAGAGACAGCACTATTGATTCAGGCCTACAAATCCTCAAAACTCTGAGTGAGGAGGAAAATCATTATCTATGATCAGATGAGCTATGTCCCAGGAGTATGTGGTGAATCCTACTGCAGTTTTTCGCTCCCTTTCCTCCCGCTGCTCAGTCCCAGACATGGGTACAATAGTGGGAAGTGCATAGCATAATATCTAAAACCTCATCTTTCTGGGGTCAGAGACTTAAAGGAGAATCTCAGGGGGAAAAAAGTAATGGGAAAATGTTGAAGAGAGTAGGGCTTGGGAAAACCACCCTATAAAGTTGTTTATGAATTCCCAGGCTCACTCCTTAGCTGTGCTTATGTGGATCTGACCCTAACCAACATAACACAAATTTTGAGAATTGAATTATGGGTTAGAACACATCCCAGGTCCCAGACTGACCACTGGGTGGCACACACACATAAGACAAATCTGAATAATACTGCAAAAGCTTTGAAACTCAACTGACATTAGAACCACAACCCATAGAAGGCTGGTAGGCTGGTTGGAATGCGCAGCCTGAACTCAAACAATTTGATTGCCTGTTAAAAAGTGTCTCCATTACCCATAGGATTTAAACAAGATCCACAATTTCATAACCCAGAGCCTCCCAAAATACCCAGGATAAAATCTAATATTACTCAGCATACAGAGAACCAGGAAAAAAAATCTCAACTCACATGGGAAAAGACAACCAACAAACACCAATGCCTAGATGACACATGTTGAAATATCAAAGACTTTAAAGCAACTATTATTAAAATGTTCCAAGAAGTAAAGGAGAACACTAATTTCTATCGAAGTATAATTGACATATTATATTCAATATTTATATATATTATGGATTGATCACCATAATAAATCTAGTTATGTTCTGTCACCATGCAAAGTTATTACATTCCCTTTGCTGTTTGCTACTTCCCTATGAATTATTATAACTGTAATAAGTTTGTGGTCCTTAATCCCCTTCACCTATTTTGCCCATCTACACACCCATGCACCCACATCCTCTGGCAACTACATCTTTCATCCTTTGTGAGTTTATTTTTCTTCATGGTGGAAGATAGTGGTCCTGTTTCATTTATTTGCATGCATCTGTCCAGGCTTCCCAACACCATTTATTGAAGAGAGTGTCTTTTTATGATTGTATATTTCTGCCTGTTTTGTCATAGATTAATTAACCATATATGTGTGTTTATTTTTGGACTCTCTATTTTGTTCCATTGATTTATGTGTTTTTGAGTAAGTAATCATACTGTTTTAATTACTATGGCTTTGTACTATAGTTTAAAATTATGAGTGTGATACCTCCATTTTGTTTTTCTTTCTCAATATTTGGCTATTCTGGGTCATTTGTGTTTCTTTTTACAAATTTTAGGATTATTTGTTCTAGTTCTATAAAAAATGCCATTGGTGCCTTGGCCAGTGTTTCTCAGTAGTTAGCATCAACCTGGGCACCAAAGGGTCATAGGTTTGATTCCCAGTCAAAGACACATACCTTGAAATTGATTTGTAGTTACAGGTGTGATCCTCAGCAGTCATGGTGTGTGTGGGAGGCAACCAATTGGTGTATCTCACACATCAATGTTTCTCCCTCCCACATGCCCTCCATTTCTCCCTTTCACTCTAAAATCAATGGGAAAAATAACCTCGGGTGAGGATTAACAACAGAAAGATGGCATTGGTATTTTGATAGAAATTACATTGAATCTGTAGATTTCTTTGAGTAATGCATTAATTTAGACAATATTAATTCTTTCAATCCATGAGCACAATATATTCTTGCATTTATTTGTGTCATCTTCAATTTCTTTCATCAATGTCATGTAGTTTCTAGAGTACAGTTCTTTGACTTCCTTCATTAAATTTATTCTAGGTATTTTATTCTTTTTCATGCAATTGAAAATGGAATAGTTTTCTTAATTTCACTGATATTTTGTTAATAACATATAGAAGCACAACAGATTTCTGTATATTAATTTCATATCCTGTAACTTTATTGAATTCATTTATTAGTTCTGGTAAATTTTTGATGGTCTGATTAGCGTTTTCTCTATATAATATCATGTCATCTGCAAATAATGACAGTTTCACTCCTTCCTTTCCAATTTGGATGCCTTTTATTTCTTTTTCTTATCTAATGGCTATGACTTCCAATGCTATCTATATATGTAAAAGCCTAAGTGACCATTATGACCGAATGACCAGAACAACTGGTCACTATGACGTGCACTGACCACTAGGGGTCACACACTCAACGCAGGAGCTGCCCCCTGGTGGTCAGTGGGCTCCCACAGCCAACCTCCCCAAGCTGGCCAACCTCCCACTGTCCCTACCCCCAGCTTGGAGGCCCCAATTGCCCTATCAGGGCCAGGCCCCAGGCTCGAACAGAGAACCGGTGGTGGGTGGTGGCAGACAAGGCCCCTTTCCCAGGGGAGCCGAGGGCTGGCTCCCTCCTCGGGAGCTAGCAGCCATCCTCCCGCAGTCCCTCCCCCCAGCCCTCCTCTGGCAAGCCCCAATTGACCCACTGCCTGCCAGTGGCAGTGTGGCAGCACAGGAAGGAGGAGAGGGAGAGGTGGGGAACTGCACAGTGGCAGGGTGCCGACGGTGGCGTCAGCGTCTGGCATCCATTCCTTTCATGCCTGTCCCAGCGACTGTTGCCTCCTCTCCCGACCCTGCTGGGGCCTTCAGGCCCTGGGCTGGAATGGGGAACTGGGGGGTGGGTGGCAGTGGATGCAGCATACCTTTCCCAGGGGGACCAAGGGCCGGCTCCCTTCTCGGGGCTGGCAGCAAACCTCCCATGGTCCCTCCCACTGGCCGGCAAACCTCCCACCATCCTGCCCTCCATTTCTCCCTGGTGGCAGGCCCTGGTGGCAGTGTGGTGGCGAGGGGAGGAGGGGGGGGGAGGCAGGGAACTGTGCGGTGGCGGGGTGCCGATGGTGGCATCAGCGTCTGGCGTCCGTTCCTTCTGCACCTGGCCCAGTGACCATTGCTTCCTCTCCCGTGTTGAATAAAAGTGGTGAAAGTGGTCATCCATTTATTGTTCTGATCTTAAAGAAAAAGCTTTCAGCTTTTAACTATTGAATATGAAGTTAGTTGTGGATTGGTCATATATGGCCTTTATCATCTATCTATCTATATAAAAGGCTAATATGCTAAGTGTCCAACTGTCTGACTGGTTGCTATGATGCGCACTGACCACCAGGAGGCAGATGCTCAATGTAGGAGCTACCGTGACGTGCACAGAGAAATGGCACTGCAGATCTAGCTCCCTCAAAGCAACACTTGGCTTCCCCCAGGTGGGACACAGGCTCCGCCATCACCCCCAAGTGACACCCCACCAAATCGCAGCTGATGCTGCCAAGACCCCCTGGTGCAAAATATGGCCCACAGCCAGCCCAGCCCAGAAATGGTCACTGTGGGCACCAGGTAATGACATCACGTAGCAATGTCCAGCTTCCTCTCCCTAGCAACTAGCCTCTTTGCAGTTTTTTCAGCCCAGGAACCTGACTTGCTGTATAGCCAGGTGCAAACACTTTACACTGTAACCAAATGTCTGTGTAGCGTTTTCCCTGCCTCGTCTCATTTGATCCTCACGGAAGCCCTGCAGTAGGTAGATAGGAGACTTGGTGGAATCCTATTTTCTTTTCATTAGCCAGAAAAATGGAGATTTAGAAAGCTTAAAAACTTGACCCAACTGAAAAGAAATAAGAAATGGTGGACCTTGAAAATGACTTCAGGTTTTCTCACTGCACAGAATATAGTCAGACACTGCTGCAGTTAAATATTTTACCCTTTGTTCTCCCTGCGTCATCTACAATAATAATCTGCTTCGTGTTGATATTTCCTGCTGTGTTGCTGCCAATTACCTGAAAAAGAAGTTGGGGTGCTTCACTGGGCTGGAAAAAAATTTAGCTACATCAGAAAGCAGGTCTAATTAAGCAAGTTTATTCTATATCTATAAAAGGCTAAGTTGACTTGTGCATGTGCGATACATATAAAGCTGTGGCTGGTGCCAATCGCATGTGTGTGTTTTGATCTGTCATTGTCCATCATGAATTTGATTGACACCTCTATTATAAAGGGTGAATAGCGACATTAAAATATTTCTTCTAATTAATTTCCTTTCAATGTGCACGAGTCCGTGCACCAGGCCACTAGTATTGAGATGTGCTCCTTCTATATCCACTTCATTGAGAATGTTTTTCATAACTGGGTTTTGAATTTTGTCAAATGATTTTTTTCTGTATCTATTGAGGTGATCTATGATTTTTATCATTCTTTTTTTGTTTGTTTATTTGTGTGTTAATCCTCACCCGAGGATATTTTTCCATTGATTTTTTAGGGAGAGTGGAAGAGAGAGGGAAAGATAGACAGAAACATCAATGTGAGAGAAATACATCAATTGGTTGCCTCCTGCATAAGTCCCAGCCAGGGGCTGGTGCAGGGAGGAGCCTGCAACCAAGGTACCTGCCCTTGACCAGAATTGATCCCAGGACCCGTTGGTCCACAGGCTAATGCTCTATCTACTGAGCCAAACTGGCTGGGGCTTATCCTTTTTTTTAATGTGGTATATCACATTAATTGATTTGTGGATATTAAACCATCCCTACAAAACTAAAATAAATCCCAATTGATCATGGTGCATGTTTCTTTTAATGTGTTATTGAATTTGATTTGCTAACATTATATTAAGTATTTTTGCATCCATGTTCACCAGGGATATTGGCCTGTAATTTTCTTTTTAATAGTGTTGTTCAGTCTCCATGTGTTTGTATTTCTTCTAGTTATCTTCTTGTAATTGATTTGTAGTTTCATACTGCTGTGGTCAGGATAGATGTTTGATAAGATTTCAATCTTCTTAAATTCATTCAGAGATTTTTGTGTGTGTGTCCTAACACATCATCCAACCTGAAAAAATGTTTCATGTGCACTTGAAAATAATGTGTATTCTGCTGCTTTTGGATGGAATGTTCTATATGTATCAATTAAATTTATTTTACATATTGTGTCATTTAAGGCTACAGTTTATCCATTTTCTGTTTGGATGATCTATCCATTAATGTAAGTGGGATATTAAAATCCCCTATTATAATTGTAACACTGTCATTTTATCCCTTTATTTCTATTAATATTTGCTTTACATATTCAGGTGCTTCTATGTTGGGTGTATAAATATTTGTAAACTATATATCCTCTTAATGTCCTTCTTATTCTTTTGTTACAATGTTTGTTTTAAAGTTATTTTGTCTATATAAGTTTTGCTCCTCTAGCTTTCCTTTTATTTTCACTTGCATGGAATATCTTTTTCCATCACTTCACTTTCATATTTTGTGTGTCGTTAGGTTTGAGATTAGTCTCTTCTAGGTAGCATATAGGTGGGTCTTGTGTTTGTTTGTTTTTAATCAATGCAGCCACCCTGTGGTTTGATTGGATAATTTAGATGAAATAGCTACCTTTCTCAATCGTGAAGGAGTGGTCTTATGGCTTTTGTTTGTCTCTCAAACCTTTGTGATTGTCTCGCCTGACTTAGTTATTCCTGATATGCACCAAATGTTGAGAGTGTACCAGGACCTGTCACTGTTCCAAAAGAAGGAATCTCATTTAGTAAGTACTTTCAGACTGACTGGAAGTCAGATCCTCAGTCAGCAGCTTTTATAGTATGAAAATTTGCACAGTCCTGTGAGGCCACAATGGTTGTTCCTGCTGGCCTCCAGAGGTGTCCCCTGGGTAACAGTTGCTGGAATCAGGACTCTAGACAAGTACTTAAGGATGATGTCTCCCTGATTTCATTCACTGGGAGCACTCAGCCTCTTGGTATGTAGGAAACCTTCACTTATTCCTTATTTGATGCTCTTCCTATCTTTATGTAGATCAGGAAAGTTTTACTCTGTCTTAATCATAGACTTTCTAGGCATCCAGGTACTAAAAAGCTGCCCAGCACTAGCTAGTTAGATTATTTGAATGTTCACAGGTTTGGGATTAGAATCTTGCTGACTGCTCTAATCTAATGGCTTAGTTTAAGAACATAAGACATAGCATGTTTCTCCTTAACTATCCTAGTTAAGTGCAGGACAATTTTCCAAGCAGATCTATGTTTCCTTTAACAAGAACAGTTATCCCCCCTTCACCCAACTCCAATTTCCATTTTATCCGTTCTATAGTACAAAGCCTTATGCTTCACACCTACAAGAAAGCAAAGTGGTTATACACTGAGTGGCCGGATTATGATGATCTCTGAACACATAATAATCTGGCCACTCAATGTGTGTGTGTGTGTGTGTGTGTGTGTGTGCGTATTAGAGGCCTGGTGCATGAATTCATGCATGGGTGGGGTCCGGCCAGCCTGGCCAGGGGGAGGGGACATGGGCGGTTGGCCGGCCTGCCTGCTGGTTGAACTCCTGGTCGAGGGGACAATTTGCATATTAGCCTTTTATTATATAGGATATACACTGAGTGGTCAGATTATTATGCATTCAGAGATCATCATAATCTGGCCACTCAGTGTATAACTAGCATCATTTGCCTTGAGTCTCATTTGTCAATTAAGAAAGTTAACCATGTGCATCACAAATAAGGAGTAGTATTCTGAAACCTTTCTTTATTAAAATAGTTCTTTAAAAGGACAACTTTTTACCTGTTTTATTTTTTTAATTTTGGAAAGCTACAGAGCCTTTCTGATTTCAGTTTTCATTATATAATGGAGATACTAACACCTATGTGAAATGGTTGTTGTGAATATTAAAGATGTAATACCTTATGAGATGTGCTTAGCTTAGTGCCTGGAGTAAACTGGATACTCAATGAACATAATTTATTTCCTTTTCACTTTCATTCCCTAGAGTAATTTTTGCTAAAGAAATTTAGAGTAAGGAGATACTATGTCAGCATTGAAGTCTCAGAGAAGGCTTTGTGGGGAGTATGTAATGATCTTGGCCTTGAGAGGAAGCTGAGATTTGATGGACAGTGAAAAATAATAAAGGCCTCTTGGATACTGGTAATAAGATGGCATTAAGCTACTTTTTGAAGTTTCAGCTAGCCAAAGGTAAGATAAATGAATAAAGAACATTTGATAAGTGGGAGAGAGATTAATTTGGAACCTAGCTTTAAGGAAACAAGTCTTACTCATAGTGGGTGTGAGACTTGACTTCAGGTTAGTCCATGACCACATGGTGAAATAGGCAAAATATTCCTTTGGTGCTTTAATAATATGGCTTTGCTATCATTTCTTCCCTTTAAGCATCACTTCTTCCAAGGACTCCATTATATTACTTATGCTAAACTATCATCTGAGAATAAAGTGGGCTAAAAATCGAATTCATATTAGAGTTTTTGAGCTAATGGGTCACCTCTTCAAGGTCATCAGAATTTTAAGAGGATCTTGGATTGCATTATCATTAATCAAGAAGAAGGCTTTCCTGTGAGAAACTTCAAGCACATCTGAATAGGGAAGATATTTTTTATTATAATGATTACCCACTCAAATCATACCACAAAGATAACTTCCCTCCATCTATGGGTACTAAGGATGCTAATTAATAGACCCTGGCATGCACAGTCTAGACATAATCATGCTTTAATTTCAACATTCTAAATGAGGCTCTAGAAGAATTTGTCTGAATTACCACTATGTGAGTTGAATAATAGAGAGAAGCACTGCAGGGGTTTCTGGCTGAAGCAGCCCTAAACACACCTACACAGACACACACACACACAAAAGAACCACGTGAGAAAAGTCAAGACCCAAAGTAACAATATTAAATCCAAAGGGCCAGATGCATGACTACCAAATATTCTGCAAGCTTTTTGGAGTCAGGGGAGGTGGAGTTCAAAATGGGAACTGGTCAGGAACAATTGTTAATTCTGAGGGGGTTATAATGACCAGTGGCTGCCAGCTGTGACTGCCCTATGAATTAGTTCAAAAGGTTAAAAGCAGGGGTGAGCATAAAGGATGCAGCAATGGACGTGTGATGCTTTGGGGAAATTTTAAATAAATATTAGAGAATAATTGGTAGCTATTAAAATACAGAAGCTATTGGAATACAGAAGTTATGAAGCTGTTAGAATACAGAAGTTATGGCAGATGCTTCCAGAGGAGATAGTAAAATCACTATTTAAAGAATCATTAGACACTCATTCATTTTTAAGATAGGATTTAAGAAAAATGAGATATATCTTATGGTAGTGCTGAGCTATGAGCTAAATGACCCAGGAGAGGTCTCTCCAAACTCAGGAGATTCTGTTTATACATTAGAATCCATCTGCTGGAATGGAAATTAAATCCAATAAGCATTCTCCTTGGAAAAACATTGCCTTATATTAGCAATGGTCTATTTGCTCTTCTCTTTCTTTTCATCCCTTCCAAATTAAAAATAGACTCAGACTTATTTCAAAAGTAATTTTCTTGATATTAACCCCTAAAAACAGGATTCATACCTAACTTCCCAAGAATGGCAAATAGGCTTTAACTTGGTAGGGATTTTCTGAACTTTGTGTTAAAAAATATTGTGAAGCTGTATTCAGAAAGCTGTGTCTGATTAGCAATGCCTGCCTTGTGAAGGAAGGAGGGATTAGAGCATACTTACCAGGTGTTTGCTACACAAGGAGTAGTTATCATTAAAATCAATAAAAAGGTGATCTAATATTTTAATATCCTGAGGCATATATGATCTCACAGGTATCAATGAGATTTGGTGCATGGTATAATGGACTCCTTCCAAGAATATGGAAATAAGGGGCTAGTTATTGTTCAAAAGAAAATATCCAGTAGAAGAGGTAGACATAATATTGGTACACTAACAATAGATAAACTCTTTTGCAAATCCACTAGCTTAAGGTTGGAACCCTCAGGAAAATATTTAGCTATGATTTAAAGGAGAGAGGAAATAGGAATAAAATTGTTGTGGCCATATACCATGCTGCTTGGCCTAATGGGGACAGAAATAATATTATCCTAATATTGAGTACAAAACTGATTTTTATAGGAATAGAGCTGAACTGTAATTGTCATACATTTCCAGAGCTATCTTGTTAACCCCAAAGTTATGTTGCCTAAATCTTAGCTAGAACTTTGACACCTTGCAATGCTTAATAACTTTGATTTTTTTGATAGTCAAACCTACTCAACTGCCTAATAGCATTCAGGGGACAGAAGGCAAATCTTGCTGGTAATAGCACTTTGGTTTCCTGAAGAACTCTCATGGGAGTAAACCACCACATCCCTGCTCTACCATCTAAAGTTGTGGAGATATGCCATGTGGTTCTGGTGACTTTGGTAATGTGAAAGACCCCAGGACAGGGCATACATTTCCCCAGCTTCCTTTATGCTTTACCTGAGATGAGTCAAAGGGGTGTGGGTATGTGGTAGATGGGAATGAGTATGGCAGGGGGATATGAGGGGATATTGTCTGACCTATTGGGCTCAAAGATTTATCAAATGAATAAAATATTTGAATGAGTAAGTGAAATTTGGGGAACTACCTTAAATAGTGGGAGGAAAGTGCCTGCTGGCCTGGGGAAAACAGATAAAGCAAGCCAGAAAACTAGAAGTAGGTCATAAGTGCTTTCTTACCCTGCTATCCCCAATCTTCCTCCTAAGGCAGGAAAACTGGGATAGCTTTGCATAGGAGGCTTGTCTGTCGGTGGGAGAATCACAACACAGGAAGGTTAACCTTTAAATTAGCAGGAGGAAGTTTTATACAGGCCTAATGAAATTGGGCAACACTTAATCTGGGAGTTCTCTAGCACGCACAGTAAAAAATAAGAGGGGCATTAAAGTATACAGTTTGTTCTAACTTTGAATTGGGGCTTGGACAAATAGACTTTTTCTCTTTAACAATATAATTGTATGTTGGGAAATAAATATCTAGTTTAGATAAATATCTAAACTCTGGATCCTTTAACACATTTATTGAAGGAAACAATTGTGCTTAGTTTTAATGACCAGAAATAAATTTGAAATTGTTTCTGAGTAAAAAATTTGATTTTGTTTTCAATTTAATCTTCTCTGAATTATTTATTTTGGATTTTAAGCTATGCTGCTACTGTGACTTTTAAAGAAAGAGAGTTTGGTGGTGTCTGACCATATAAGTAAATTAGTAAATTAGTCCTACAAAGGCTGTATAAAATTGGCTAAGTTCAGGCTTTATTTAAAAAGTAAGCATGATGGGACTTTTGGTCTTACTAGCCATATCTTATTTATTGACCTAGGGGCTAATATCACAGGTGTTGTCACTTAAGATATGTGCAACTTTTCTATATGACTATTATACTTTATAAAATATATTTTTAATAAATAAAAAGCACCTTTGCAGAGGATATACAGTCTTGGAAATGAGTGGTGTTTAGAATCCTGTAGCAGAACAAGTTTTGCCTTAGCAAAAGGCAATTTTGATTTACAATTACTACTTGGAAAATGCTTCTGCCTTTTATGTTTCATCAATTTCAATGACTTATAAGCAAGATATTGTTAATTATGAGATTAAATAAGTAACTTAATCTCACTGATATCATTCTAACTGAAATAACTCACTATCTATTTGGTGAAGTTATGTGGACTTAAAAGACATTCTCATCTACAACTTACCCATTATCATGGATTGTTGTCCTTTGAGAAAACAAACTTTATATCACAGAGGCAGCATATTTTGAACCTAATGCACTTCTATATAACTTGTTACATTGCTTAATTCAATCTATGATTGGCACATGGACAGAAACATTTAACTCATTCTGTGCTCTTGGACCCAGAATGAAACTGAGTTTTCTCAGGAATTCAGAAAACTAAGACTTTACAAAATGTGTGTTTTCATGTTTAATTAGGAAAATATGAAATTATGTTATTTGGAGTTCAGAATTAATTTTTATAGAATTCAGAATACCTGGATATTGTGCCCTGGCCAGGTATCTCAGTGGATTAGAACATTGTCCTGATACACCAAGGTTGTGGGTTTGATCCTGGGTCAGGGCACATACAAGAAGCAACCAATGAATGCATAAATGAGTGGAACAACAAACCAATGTTCGTGTTCTCTCTCTCTCTCTCTCTCTCTCTCTCTCTCTCTCTCTCTCTCTCTCTCTCTCTCTCTCATTAAAAGAAACCACCACAGAATATCTGTATATTCTACAAGTCAGGTGTATGTGCTGGAAAATTAAAGCTCTCTGGGAGCAGCTTTCATGCACTGATGGATGGGAATTGGTGAATAAGGACTCCAGCTCTCAAGCCTTTCAGTTGAGATAACTGTAAGGTGCAAGTCTGCATCAAAGGTCAGCAAGTTTCCTTTGGATTCCACAGTAGTATCTTGCTGGAAAATTCACCCTTTTATCACTTTTCTTATCTTCCCTGTCTTGCTCCCCCATTCACCTATCAGTGTTTCTCAGAATCACCTCCCAAATAAATTACTTGCATTTGGATACTTTTTTGAGGCCTGCTTTTGGGGGTAGCAAAATTAAGACACCTAGTTTGGCTGATTAATAACTGAATTGAATATCCATTGCTTTGGTATCATGAGGACCCCCAGAGAGATCCTGGAAATCTTAAGGGTAAAGTCAATAAAAGGATCTTTTCATTATATTCTCAGACTGAGAGTGCAGTGGGTTAAATATATAATCTTTACCATTCGAGTCTTCTGACTTGCACCCAAGTAAAACTAAGAGTATTAATACCTGTAATGAGCCCAAGGCAGCCATTTCATCTTGGATCGATTGCTCTCAAAACCTCATACTGGGCTTATCAGCAGTGAGGACATCAAAGTGCTTCACAGCAGCAAGTGTTGGTGAGTCAGAGTCAACCAAGCCATGTAACAGTCCACAGGGATCCTGGGGCAGTGGGTGTGATGATAACCATGCAGCAATCTCTGTCTCCATGGGGATTTATGAAATCGATTTTTTTCCCAAAACTCCCTGAAAATAACCAAATGACTAGATTAATTCTTGCTCAGGAACAGCAAGGGCATTCATTTTTTGGTCCCATTGCACTCATTTTATGCAGTAATTTCTTTCTTTTCAAATTGAAAAAAAGCTTTCCTCACCCTATTCCATGCTGTTCCAGATGGCTGTACCTGCTCAACCTGGCAGGTGCATGCCTGTTGGCAGTGAGGCTGTTAACTTACTAAGTACAGCATTTTCAGCTCTTCAAATACAAATGAAGCAATGTAGATTCTTTTATTAATGACAGGCTTCTCTAATAAAAGGATAGGGCATGACATGTGAACTATAAGGAAATTATAGTCATATTCTGCTCTAAAGTGTTAGGGATTTGGGTATTGTCTTAAAATTGATTAACATAGATCGATTTCCTCTAGTCATACTTGGTATACAACATACAACAAAAATATAATTTGAAACTTAAAAGGAAAAAAGCTGATATTCTAGAACTAGCTTTGGGGTGTTTATAAGTTCTCACAAAATCCTTCAAAAATGGCATAAGATATATGTCAGGATGATGTTTCAGCAGCTACTATGTAGTAAGGTGACTTGAATTATTTAGAAAGATGACAGAAAGACAAAAAAAGGTTCATGTCGTACTCAGATGATACTGCATGATTACAGAATACAGGGCAACAAGAGTGACTGCCATCCAACCTGGAATACTGCTGGCAGAGATAAGATGCCATTCTCTTGTCACCTATCTTTTTGGAAAAAAAAAGTCATTTTGAATATATTGGTAAAAAGGGAAGTTACAGAAGGTATCATGGCTCACCCAAACCAAACATGAATCTAGATGTCCTGAAAAATTAACAATTGAAAATAAAATATTGTCTAATTATAAAAGATGTATTTTATAGAATATTTACTAAATGCAAAAAAGGTAAAGAATAAAAAAAATCAGATCATAAGGTAATAATTACCACTATTTGTGTGTATCTCCAAAATTGGCATCATACTACATTTACTATTTATAATTTAATTTTTTAACTTAAACACATAGTGTGGGAATTTCCCTGTGTTGAAGAGTTCTACTTAAACATTAATTTGATGGCTGTATAGAATTCCATTCTAAGGACACAGCATTTGTAATAGTCAGTACCTAGTCAGGCAAATGAAAACCAACCTATGGGAGAAACCAAGATGGCGGCCTAGGTAAACACCTGAACTTGCCGCCTTGCACAACAACTTCAAAACTACAACTAAAAGACAGAACGGACATCATCCAGAACCACAGGAAAGCTGGCTGAGTGGAAATTCTACAACTAGAAGGAAAGAGGAAAGTACACTGAGACTCAGAGGAGCTGCAGAAGGCAGAGGTACTGAGATGCGCATGCAGAGAGGACTGGCAACTGAGTGCGCGACTGGCTTTCTCAAGTGGGAGGGAGACAAAAGCTCCCGACTGTGCTGAACTCCAGTTCCGGGCGAGACTCTGGGGACCCAGACTCAAACAGGGTGAAACTGGACTGTCAGGAAAGAGAAAAGCACACTGAGACTCAGAGGAACTGTGGAAGGCAGAGGTACCAAGGCACGTGCAGAGAGGGCGGGCAACTGAGTACACAGCTGGTTTTCTCAAGCAGGAGGGAGACAAAAGCTCCCAACTGCACTGAACTCCAGTTCTGGGTGAGACTCTGGGGACCCAGACTCATTTGGGGAGAAACTGGACTGTCTGGCAGTGGGCGGAACTCGAGGGCGGCTTTCTCTCAGAGGTGCTTGCAGTGATTACCATGGGACACTGAGACACAGGGGCCTCTTAGGGCAGGGCTGATGGGAAACCAGGGCTGTCTGCTCTGCCCTGAAACTCCGCCCCATCCAAGCTGAGCACAGAGGCTTTTGCAAGTCTTGTCTCATAAGGGTGTCTCCAGCACAGAAGTTCTCCCAGCGTAGACACAGCTGATCCTCACAGCCAATTGGCCTGGAGGTCAATTCCTCCCAGTGATACCAACAACAATCAAGGCTTAACTACAACAAGACTGTGCACACAGCCCACAAAGGGGTGCACCAAGAGTGTCCACCTCAGGTAACTGGGGAGGCTGAGCCACTGGGCCCTATAGGACACCTAGCACACAAAGCCAGTCTGTCAACTCAGGAAAGCAACCAAAATGCGGAGACAAAGAAACAGATGACAAATGAAAGAAATAGAGGAAAGCAAACAAATGGATATAGAGTTGAAAACCATGGTTACAAGGTTTTTCAAGATTTTCTAGAAAAGGCCAATAAATTTAGTGAGACCCTCGAGGATATGAAAAGGACCAACTAGAAATTAAGCATACACTGACTGAAATAAAAAATATTATACAGAGAGCTAACAGCAGACTAGAGGATCGTAAGAATCAAGTCAAAGATTTGAAATACAAAGAAACAAAAAACACTCAACCGGAAAAGCAAAAAGAAAAAGAATCCAAAAATATGAAGATAGTGTAAGGAGCCTCTGGGACAACTTCAAGCGTACCAACATCAGAATTATGGGGGTGCCAGAAGAAGAGAGAGAGCAAGATACTGAAAACCTATTTGAAGAAATAATGACTGAAAACTTCCCCCACCTGGTGAAAGAAATAGACTTACAAGTCCAGGAAGCGCACAGAACCCCAAACAAAAGGAATCCAAAGAGGACCAAACCAAGACACATCATAATTAAAATGCCAAGAACAAAAGACAAAGAGAGAATATTAAAAGCAGCAAGAGAAAAACAGTTAATTACCTACAAGGGAGCACCCATACGACTGTCAGCTGATTTCTCAACAGAAACTATGCAGGCCAGGCGGGAGTGGCAAGAAATATTCAAAGTGATGAACAGCAAGAACCTACAACCAAGATTACTCTACCCAGCAAAGCTATCATTCAGAATTGAAGGGCAGATAAAGAGCTTCACAGATAAGAAAAAGCTAAAGGAGTTCATCACCACCAAACCAGTATTATATGAAATGCTGAAAGGTATTCTTTAAGAAGAGGAAGAAGAAGAAGGTAAAGATAAAAATTATGAACAACAAATACATACCTACCAACAAGTGAATCTAAAAATTAAGTGAATAAAAAATCTGAGGAACAGAATAATCTGGTGAATATAATAGAATCAGGGGCATAGAAAGGGAGTGGGCTGACAATCCTTGAATGGAAAGGGGTATGGGGGGTGTGGGAAGAGATTGGACAAAAATCATATACCTATGGATGAGGACAGTGCCGGGGGGGGGGTAAGGGCATGAGGTGGGGTGGGGTGGGAACCGGGTGGAGGGGAGCTATGGGGGGAAATAAAGAGGAACAACTGTAATAATCTGAACAACAAAGATTTAAAAAAAAAGAAAAGAAAACCAACCTATGCATTTAGTGCTGAAATGGACCTAATGCTAGTAATTTGCTACAAAGTTATAAAAAATACAATTTTAATACTGCAGACATTTCTGAATCCCAGGGTAAAAGTAATTTTGGGTGCTCAGGTAGAGACCCTGAAAGCACATAGTTATGTCAATAAATATAGAAATATAAATGAATAGACATATGCTCAAATTTCATCCAAGCAGGTTCTCAAAACAGTTCAAAGTTTTCCTGCCTTTAGTCCTAAAACTTTAATATTTTAATTTTGGGGGTAATTTTTATAAAATATTCTTATTTTCTTTTATAAATGTTACATAGAAATTCTGTGAAATAGAGTAAATATAAAAAAATCATCTATAACCCCATTATTCAAAGTTGCCAATGTGAACATTTTCTATTATTTTTCTTCCAAAATTTTTTTCTGTATGTTCCACCATGGTTGAGACCATATTGCATATACATTTTCCTATTGTTTCATTTCTTAATATTATAATAAAAATTCCTCTATAATTAAAAACTTTCCTCATATACATACTTCTAATAAATGTAAACAAGTCCCTTGTTTGAATGTATTATATATTAGGATTATGCATTTTAAAAGCTGTCCTCCAAGTTTTCTCACTGTTGTGAGGACTGTCTATTCTATTTCTGCAGTTTCTTTTATCTGTCCAAGAGGTTTTAATCCCAGCTATATTATTAAGGAACTTTTAAAAATACTTATTTCTGCCCCCCCCCCCCCACAGACTGAGTCAATCAGAATCTATGGGGGGAATGAAGCCCTGATTTCCATATGTCTCCAAGCTCTCCATAGGGCCTTTGTCCTTGCTATTATTATATGTTATGAGTGTTTGTGAGTGTGTGTATGTGTGTGTGTGTGTGTGTGTGTGTGTGTGTGTGTGTGTGAGAGAGAGAGAGAGAGAAAGAGAGAGAGAGAGAGAGAGAGAGAGAGAGAGAGAGAAAATACACATAACAGAAAATTTACCATTTTAACCATTTTAAAGTGTACAATTCAGTGGCATTATGTACATTCATAACATTGTACAATCATCACCACTGTCTAGCTCCAGAATTTATCATCTCCCGAGGAAACCCCTTACCTATTAAATAGTCATTTCCCATTCCCCTTTCCCTCAGGCTCAGGCAACATTATTCTGCTTTCTGTGTCTGCCTGTTTTGAGTTTATATAAATGTAATAACACAGTATGTGGTCTTTGTATCTGGCTTCTTTCACTCAGTATGTTTCCAAGGTTCATCCACATTGTATCATGTGTCAGTACTTCATTCCCTTTTATGACTGAATAGTATTTTGTTGTATGGATATATCACATTTTGCTTTATCCATTCATCAGCTGATAGACATTTTTTTAGGTTGTTTCCACCTTTAAATTATTATGACTAGTGCTACTTTGAACATTCATGTACAAGTTTTTGTTAAAACACCTGTTTTCAATTCTTTTGTGTATATACCTAGCAGTGGAATTGCGGGGTGATATGGCAGCTGTGGTTATATTTTGAAGAACTGGAGATAAGTGAATCTTAGACATGTATTAGTACAGTGGTCGGCAAACTGCGGCTCGTGAGCCACATGCGGCTCGCGAGCCACGGTTTGCCGCTCTGTTGACTAATGAGTTTGCCGACCACTGGGATAGGGGCTTAATCACAAGGAACAACAACAGCCTGTAATTACTGGAATCAGTATCACAAAATGTGTGGCTTAAAACAACAGAAATTTATTCTTTCACAGTTCTGGAGGTGAGAAGTGTGAAATCAAAGTGTCTGCAGGGCCATGGTTCCTCTGAGATTGGGTAGAATCTTTCCTTGCTTCTTCCTAGCTTCTAGGGGTGACCTTGAATCTTTGGCATTTCTTGCATTGCAGCTGCCTCATTCCATTCAGTCACATGTCTTGCTCCCTGTATGCCTCTGTGTCTTCACATGACCTTCTCCTTGTCCCTTCTTCATTTAAGGATACCAGTCATATTGGATTAAGGGTCTACCCTGTTCAAGTATGACCTCATCTTGACTTAAATAATTACATCTGCCACAACCCTATTTCCAAATAGGATCACATTCTGAGGTACTTGGGTTAGGACTTCAACTTGTGATTTTGGGCAACACAATTCAGTTAATGACTAATGACAAATATTACTGTGCATTTGAATTCCCCAGTGATCTTGTAAATATAGGCTTGGGATGTGGCCTAAGGTTCTGGTTTGCCCAAGAGCAAGGAAAATCCAAAGTGCAAGGAAACTCATCAGTCTTGAGAAAACTGGGATGTTTTGTCACCTATTATAACCACAATTTGAGGAGTAAGGGTCTAGCCACCAGCTATGTTAATTGGCCCATTAACTCCATTACTGCATATTCATATTTATCTTTACATTTAAATAATTTATTTTTGCCAGAACAGTTCAAAGTTTCAAGAATCTGAACCTAATATGTAGATACCCTAAAAAATCTCCAGAAAAACTCTGAAATGGGGTGTGAGTTGAGCTGATGGGCACCATCTATCATACATTCATTCACAAAATTATTTATGATGCTTAGTAATGTCCCTGTTTGGTTGAAAATTGCAATTTCTGACCCCTTTACAGAGTAAATATGATTGGGCAAGACTTTTTTTAAAAAACATTTTGATTATTTTCTTTTTTAATCTTCAAAATTTTCTGCCATGAAACTGGAATGCATGATAGAAATGGCTCAACATCTTCACATGAAACACTTGGATTCATTTTCATTCACAAGTTTTTCTAAAAACATCTACAATTTCATAATCCCACCACTTCCAACCATCATCACAGATTTGATTGACTGTTAAACAGTAGTTGCCAGCAAGAGCTGGAACGCTTTCTGCATATTAGTAGTGTCTTAAAACTACCACTCAAGAGTATCACGATTATAAATTTTGTTGTACACAGCAACCCCAAAGGTGACTGATGTCCCCACATAAACTCCCTGGTTATCATTGAGAGCTTGAAGAAATGCTTTTCTACTTGTTCATCTCATAGTGTTTTTCTTGTAGGGAATAGCACATGTTGACCTGACAATTTAGTCACCACTGCTAATAGGCAAATATATATATGCCTTATATATGCCTGATACTGATACTCTCTGATAATTATGTACAGAATACACTGAAAAAAAGATGGGTTGCTTGGAATCTACATCTCTTCTATTGAAGAGAGCTACTTTGAGGTTTTTTTGAACAGTTGTAAACAAAAGGAAAGAGATACACACAAACATATATCTATACACCTAGAGATATACATTGAATATTTTCAATGTGGTATATATCTGATTATGTAGAGATACACACAAACACAGAGTAAGTGTCTACACTCACCCCTTCACACATACCCACACCCTTACATACAGCACGTGAATATACATGTTGTGAGTGTCCTTGGGAGTTCACTGGAGTTTATATATTACCAAATGATGATGAAATACCTGATTTGTATTTCTCCTGAGAAGATAATAGAAGGAAATGACAGTTCTGATGCACTTTGGAATGGCATAATCACGTAAACACTTTCATAATTAAGATTTATGAACTCATGCAAAGTTTCTAAACACAATCTAACAAAAAAGATATCAGAACAATGTAGCAAGTTAAAAAAATAAAACAAAGTTTTTTATAATCCAAGTATAAACAAACATATAGGAAATGCATATTTGTTAGTAATTATTTTTAAAGTAGGGAAAACACATACTTAGTAAAAACAGAGTCACCTGACAAAACTTAAAACAAAAACAAAAACTAAAACTACTATCCAATGCATAATAATACATGCATTGCCTAAACTAGCAGAGGATAACCACATTAGAATTGCAAGGCTTTTAGCAACTTCTACCAGAGAAAAATGACCATATATAGCAAGTGTGTTAAGTATGCAATTTATAAAAAAGAATTACTATGACTGTTATTCACACTTCTGTAAAAAAGAATTTGCAATTTGCTGAGTATCTTACCCCTCAATATAATTAATCTGTGTAAAAATTACAACTAAGCCAATAAACTTCAAGCACCAATTCAATCATTTAAACTTACTGTATTTATATTTCTTCTATTATTGAGGGAACAAATTATGTTGAAGGCTAAGCTAAAATTAGGTTAGTATGGGCAAGACTTTTTGAAGCCAAGGGTACCCAATGAGTTTTTAGTCTTCAGTGTCCTTTTCCTACTGCTGCCTGAAAACTGTAAAGAGGGAGTAGAAACTCCTTTCTGACGTTGAGTTTAAGCTCACTGCAATTGGGAGTTTCCCTCAACTTGATTCCTATTAGGACCAGCTGAAGAACTTTAAAAACTGCTGAGCCTGTACCCCACACCAAATGACACAGGCTACCTGGGATTGGACACAGGCAGTCATAGTTTTTTGTTTGTTTTTTAAGGCTCTCCAGCTGAAGTAAATGAGCAACCAGAATTGGGAATCATTATGTAGGGTCTTCCTTTACAACAGAAACCTTGACAACCCTTTCCTAATCTTTTTTTAACCTCTCTACACCCCTCTAAACCCACATAACCTTTTGTAATGGTTGATCATTTCCTTAGGCAGGTTCTCTTCTTCCTCATATTTGTGTCCTGTTTATACAATGACCTCACTGACCTGGGACCATGTACAACTCATTGGAGGCAATAATTACTCCTGCAACATCTGACCTTGGCAGGCTTTCCTCAAGCTTTATTGACTGTTTTTATTCTTTCACAAGAAATAGCCTTAACATCACCTATGATTGAGTTAGCTTGTGATAGTGTTGCTACTTCGGCTGTAGAGCTGCTTAGGAATCAAGCTCAATCTCCTCAACAAAGGAGCCACAGGAAATCTGGGTGCAGTGTATGTTATTATTTTTATATAATTCACATGCCATAAAAGCCACCCTTTTAATGTGTACAATTCAGTGGTTTTTAGTACATTCACACATATGTGCAACCATCACCACTAATTCCAGAGCACTTTTGTCACTCCACAAAGAAAGCCCCTATTCATTAACAGTCACTCCTTATTCCTGGTGCCCCCCTGCCACCACTAATCTATTTCTGTCTCTGTGGATCTGTTGTGTAGGTTGCCTATAAATGGATCACTTACTATATATTCTGTTGTGTCTAGCTGCTTTCACTTACCATATTTTCAAGGTTTGTACATGTTGTATCAGTACTTCATTCCTTTTTGTGGCCAAATAATTTTCCACTGTATGTATGCACTACATTATGTTTATCCATTCATAATTGACATTGGGGTTGTTACTGCTTTTGGGCTATGATAAATCGTACTGCTATGAACATTAACATAAAAGCTTTTGTGTGAAGATGTTTTCATTTCTCTTGGGTATATATCTAGGAGTGGAATTGCAGGCTGATATGCTAACTCTATGTTTAGCTTTTTGAGAAACTTCCTATTTGTTTTTGAGCATTATTTTTTTTACCTTGATACAGCTCTCTTTCTGGGCCTGTGCTTGTTAGCATGGGGAAAATGATTCTTGGGCACTTTAAACATTTTTTTAATCTGTTAAACATTTAATGTGCGGGAATAATGGTACCTTCATAGAGAACTTTTTGTCATTCAGTTTAATCATTTCAAAATGTGAGGAAATAAAAAAAAAATGGTCGCGAGGATTTGAGGTGTCTGTCTGAGCTCCCGGATTCCTGATTATCCCTCCAGCTGTATCACCAACCACCTGTCACAGTCTGTTCCTGGCACAAACAAGGCCTGCTTGTTCCAAGGACATGACTACTGGGCCACTTCCAACTGAGAAGGGCCTGGTGGGGCGTCCAAATGCAGAAACAGAATTGCTTTTCGGGGATACCAATAATCGTCTTGTAGCCAGGTGCAGAAAGCCGGCATATGTAAAGTCCTACTACGTGCAAAGTGAATGTGCCACAGCGGCCTGTAAGACTTACTAGTAGGCTTGACCAACGACCAAGCCTCCAGGCTCTCCCAGCTGTCTGGTGCAGCGGCTTGGCTGGGGGTCTGAGCCTGCGCGGCCTGGCCCTGGCAGGCAGCCTTCTCAACATGCGCAGTCACTGCCAGGTCCCGCTCCTTCATTGGGTGCCCCGTGGAGTGCGTGCTCAAGCTCGCTCACAGCCTCGCTCACAGCCTCGCCTGCGCGCGCGCGCGCACGAGGCCTCTGGTGGCACGCGCCCCCGCCCCGCCCCGCCCCGCCCCGCCCCGCCTCCTCCCCCCTCCCAAGCGCCCGCCGCAGCCTGCCGCTGCTGCCGCCACCGCCGCCACCGGAGCTCTGTAGTATGGCATCGAGGAGAATGGAGACCAAACCTGTGATAACCTGTCTCAAAACCCTCCTTATCATCTACTCCTTCGTCTTTTGGGTGAGTGATCGCTCCGGCTCTGTAAGCTGGCTGCAGTGGGTTGGTACGTGCAGTGATGCTCCGGGAAAGGAAGGGGGAGGAAAAAACCCAAATCCAAAATCAAATCTGGACCCCCAGCAGGGTGCTGGGCCAGGGCTGCAGGATGGCGGGGTGCGTTGGGGCTGCTCGGACCCTGGACCCTGGACCCTGGACCCTGGACCCTGGACCCTGCCCGGTGTAGGCTGCAAGGGGCTGCTTGGTGATGGTAACGGCAGGTTGTCGACCTTTGCAAACATTTTTTCAATGCATTGATTTATTTTTTTTAGCTCTCTGGATAGGGTCAGCTTCTGGGGAAAGTTGCGGGTTTATTAGTCTATTTTCCTCTCTGGACACCCCTCCCTAACCCCCCTTACCAGCTTGTTCGCGGTGCCAGTTGGAGCTAACCTGTGGCCAGCTGGGAGCGGGCGTGGGAGCGCAGGGTTTGATCCCAGATTCCTGGTTACTCCCGAACCGCGGGATTGCAAGAGGGAAGCGCCAGGAGCTCTGTATGTCTCTGGCAGGGCAAGGGTAACCAGAGGCCCCCAAGCGCACTGATGGAGGGGGTAGGGGGTCTGGCGCCGCCATCAATGCAGCCACCGCCGAGGGAAGACGCCTGGAGAGGAGAGGCTCTTACATAAGCCAGCAGGCATCTTTGAGCTTTCTTGGCGACACAGGAAATGGGTCTTACGACCCTTTCCCCACTCCCCTTCACTCTCACGCTTTTCATCCGGTCTTTCTATCATTGCGTGAGCTCCTCCGCAGAGCCCTGGGGGAGGATCACCGCCACTTGGTGACAGGATCTTAATAGTGCTGCTATGGGTCCTTGAAGCTCAATGCAGAAGGGTGACGTCAGCCCCTCAGCCGAGGTCTCAGGGGTTGTGTGGTGCACCTCACCTTGAGATGCGTGCTGCTGAGCTCTGGGCGCTGGCGGGGGGGGGGGGGGGGGCGAGGGGGGGAGGTGGTGGGGGCTCAAGGTTGTGCCTTACCTCATCCTATTTGGCAATTCGTGGAATCAATGCTGGGCTGACACTGCAGTGATTCACTTGGATGGAGGGGTGGGTGGTACCTAAAGAACATTTCCTGTTATTTCTGTTTCCATGTATACCCCCCCCCCCCGAAATTCTCCATTCCCACACCAAACCACAGCCATTCTGCTGGAGAATGAATGTCCATCATTCCCCGCCAACCCCCACCCCTTCTTCAATAATCTGGGTCATTTCAGCTTCCAAGGCAGTCATTTTGAAACCCGAGGCTCTGTAGAAAAAGCCAGTCCTGCCTTTGGTTGTTTTTCTCCTTGCCACAGCCACCACCATCCCCCCCGCCCCTGCTGCCCCCGTCCCAAATAGCTCTAATTTTGGTTTAAAACTGGGCACCCTACTCTATGAGGTACCAGACTCTGCTTGATGGTGAACCAGGCTGTTTTTAATGACGAAGGAAGGAGCTGAAATTTAATAAGGATTAAAAAAATCCCTAATGTTCCCCCCCCCACACCCCCTTGTCACTGGCATTGGTGATTCTTTGGGTCAGGTAAACTGTGGACCCTGGGGACCAGGCATATCAAGAGCTCCGCAATGAGATAGAATAGATTAACTGGCGTATTGCACAAGGCAAATTGAAACGCACTTTATTTGTACTGAAAACGACACAGATTGAAAATGTTCAGTAGTGGAATTGTGAGCTATACACAGATCATCTTATGTCCTGCCTGGAAAAGGCAATAATGCATGCTACTTGATGAACCTTCCTAAAAGCTATTCCTGGGAACTGGTTTACCTTTTTTCTTTCCTTAAATCTCTTTGTGTTTGCCCTTTAGTATTTACTTGACTTCCTATTTGTTACTGGAGTAAATCATATGGGTGATTATTTTTAGCTTCCTGAAAAATAAGGTTTACAGTATATACAAAGGAGTGTTGTTCCTTAAGCATCACTGCAGGCTTTTCATGTGAGCTCTTTAACTCTTCTTACTTACCTTCTCCTCCTCCTAACCTCCCCCACCCCGCGAATCTTAATGCCCCTAATATGTCTTAAGCATGGCTTTTTATGCCCTCTGAAGTTCCTTGATGCCAGCATTTTAATTTTTTCCTACTGTCAATATTTGTATAGTCTTATGAAATGTTTATCTGGAACATTTTCAATAGTTTAAATACCATTCAGTAATCATTTCGTATTTCACAGCCAAAAGAATGAGATCTCTCCAGATGCAAGGGTATTTTAAATAAGATATTTTCATTAATAAACTGTGGTCCAAATGCTGTGTTTTCCATTGTATCTTAAATGCTATTTTTAACAGCTCTATAAAGATATAATTCACCCTTTTAAAGTGTACAATTCAGCGGTTGTTAGTATATTCACATACATGTGCACCCCAGTCAATTTTAGAAGTTACATTATCTAGAAAAGAAACCCCATACCCTTGAGCTATTATCCCCCAATTCCCCCAAATTCTCACCCCTCCTTGCCCTAAGCCTGTGGTCGGCAAACTGCAGCTCGCGAGCCACATGCAGCTCTTTGGCCCCTTGAGTGTGGCTCTTCCACAAAATACCATGGCCTGGGCGAGTCTATGTTGAAGACGTGGTGTTAGAAGTTTAAGTTTAAAAAATTTGGCTCTCAAAAGAAATTTCAATCGTTGTACTGTTGATATTTGGCTCTGTTGACTAATGAGTTTGCCGACCACTGCCCTAAGCAATCACTAATTTACTCTCTTTGTATATAGATTTTCCTTTTCTGCTCATTTCATATAAATGAAATTATATAATATGTGGTCTTTTGTGAGTGGCTTCTTTCATCCTATATAATAAAAGAATAATATGCAAATTGACCATCACACCAAGACACAAGATGGCCGCCCCCACGTGGACACATGATGGCCACCACAAGATGGCCTGCAGGGGAGGGCAGTTGTGGGAAGTTAGGGGTGACCAGGCCAGCAGGGAGGGCAGTTAGGGGTGACGGGGCCAGCAGAGGAGGGCAGTTGGGGGAGACCAGGTCAACAGGAGAGGGCAGTTAGGGACCAGCAGTCCTGGATTGTGAGAGGGATGTCTGACTGCCCCAGTGGGATTGGGCCTAAATGGGTGGTTGGACATCCCTCAAGGGGTCCCAGATTGGAGAGGGTGCAGGCTGGGCTGAGGGACACCCCCCCCATGCACGAATTTTGTGCACTGGGCCTCTAGTTTAGAATAATGTTTTTAAGGTTTTTCGATGTCCATTTTTTTAATGGCCAGATAATACTCCATTGCATGATTGTATAACATTTTGTTAATGCACTTTCCATTGATGGACATTTGGGTTGTTTCTATCCTTTGGCTATAATGAATAATGGTGCCATAAACATTCACAAACAAATTTTTGTATGAACATATGTTTTTAATTATCTTTGCTGGGAATTGCTGGATCATATGGTAACTCAATGTTTAATCATTTGAAGAACTGTCAGACTGTTTTCCAAAGTAACTGCACCATTTTACATTCCTTCAACCAGTGTATGAGGGATCTGATGTCTCCACAACCTTGCCAACATTTGTTATTAACCAACTCTTTGATTCTAGCCACCCTAGTAGGTATCTCATTGTGGTTTTCATTTGAATTTCCCTGATAAGTAATGATGTCAAGTATCTTTTTATGTACTTATTCGTTATTTGAATATCTTCCTTGAAAAATGTCTATTCATATTCTTTGCCCATTTTTTAAATTTGGGGTGATCATTTTTATTGAGTTGTAAATGTCCTTTATATATTCTTGATTCAAGTTTCTTATCAGATATATCATTTGCAAATATTTTTTCCTATTCTTGAGTTATCTCATTATTTTCCTGATGGTGTCTTGTGATGTACAAAAGTTTCTTTAAATTTTGATAAAATCCAATTTAGTTGGTGTTGTTTTTTTTGCTGTTTGTGCTTTTTGTGTCATATTTAGGAATCCTTTGCTAAATCAAAGATCATGAAGAAAATGCTGTTTATAAGAGTGATTTATCAATTCAGTAAATGCAGTTGATAAATGTATCTTTTTCTAGCACCTAGCACTATGTCTGGCACATAATAAATACTCAAATATTTGTCAGGACTTCTGGGGTTATATTAAAGTAGTTAACAAAAAAATGACCTTGGTGTTCTTTTAAGTGGAAGATGGAGGGAATATTGGCAGAATTATTTCCTTTTTGTTCTTGGTGAATCATTTTAGTAGGACTACTTCTCTTCCCTTACCACAGTTTAAATTTAAGACTGGAAGACATTTGAGTTTAAAATCGTGGTAGACCAGTAGCATTAAGAGGTTGATGAACCTGAGCATATGCTAAAGCAGGAGTCTACAATTATGAAAGAGAAATCTCTATTTTACTTTGCATTCTTGGCTGTCTACAATAACTATCTCTCTTTGAGGTGTTCTGGAGACATGTTTGGTCACAGCTGGGGGTGGAGTGCTATTGGCACCTAGTAGGTAATGGCCACATGTGCTGCTAAATATTCTCCAATGCACAGGGCAGCCCTTCACAACAAATAATTATCTGGCTCAAAATATAAACAATGCCTGCAACCTCTGCACTACTGCACTTTACATGAAGTAAGTCCTATGAAGAAAAATAGTGTTATGCAAAACTCGCTCTATTTACTGGTGTTTAGAGCCACCATACCAGAGTATACTCAACACAGTTGCAATTAAGAAGAAAAACATTCTTTATGCTGTACCATAATTCTTTATTTGAAGATAAAAGGTAGGTACTTCTTTATATAATAGTGTTTAGATGATTAGGATGATTTGTCTTAGAGTTCAATAACATCACCTGAATTCTATATAAATGGATCCTTGATTTTCCTCGATTTATGTTTTGTTTTCAGGTTTATAGAAGAGGAGGAAAAAACACACCTAGGAGTAAGTTACCCTGTGTTTTAAAGATTAGCAAACAGTGCCTTGCACCTAGGAGGTTTACTTAGGAAGTATTTACCTAATGAATGAATGAATAAATGAAATTGTATTAACTACTCTTGTGCTCATTTATTTCTACTCACCTCACTTGAGAGGCTTTTAAAAACAATATTATTTCCATTCTTATTGTGATGATTTAAATGTGTTCCTGACATTGATGTATGGAAACTTAGGGTACAGGACTTTATAAATATTTGCTTATCTTAATGATAGTTCAGTTATTATATGTTAATGGTCAGCTAATTTGCCATACATGTTCAATATCTAAAATTTTAATTGAAATTTAATTTGTTAAGCTTGAATAAAAAAAGGTATCAATCTTGTCCTAATACAAAACAAAACATCCCTCCATGACAAATACATTTTTTTTCAACAACAAGCAGGAAAACTTTATAAATATGCTGCTTAAAGAGTAAATTCTGTTTGGATTTCTAAGTTTTTAGTATATTTTAACACTCATCTGTGTCTTAAGCTAAGATTTAAATCTATTGTATCTAATTTGCTAAATAATATTGTGAAAAGAAATATTATTTGCTTCATTCCAGTGTATATTGGATTGTATTTCCTTTTTGACTATGCAATGAAGTAATTAGCTATCAATAGTGCTATCAAATTATCTTTTGGTGAAATATAAGTGATTGTTTTCTTCATTTGGGAAATATCACTAATCTTTTTGGGGGAATATTTTAAAAAATGATTGTTAATTTTTTTTTTGTCATCAAGAAAGTTTGGGTAATTGGGTTAAATAGAGGGGAGAAATATTAAAAAGCAGTCCCTAACATTTTACAATGTTTGAATTTGGACACATACTGAAGTTTATTTTGCATGTCAGTGCACCTTAGTAAACATTCATTGAATGTCTTTTATATGCCAGTTATTTTAATAGAAGGTTAGCTGCTGCATTTAGCATTTTACCTTCATTTCTAGGTAATGTACTTATTCTACTACTTATATATTGTCTTCCCACAATGGAACATGAACATTTAGCTCTCATACCCCCTTTTTCCTACAGTAACACCTTTACTGTAACATCCTACAGTGATCACACTAATGCAACTAGGTAAGCCTGTTCACAGCTGAGCCATGTAGTGTACATTATAATTGCTTGCACAGCTTATTTTCCCTTTAGTTTTGAAATAGCTGACATCATTATAATCTCTCTATACTATCATCCTGGGGAATGCTGTCTCCTTTTATGTTGGATCCTCAATTTTTGTTTCTTAGTTTCTTCTTTTTGGTGGTGCAAATCTTCTAGTAACTTTCTGGAAAAGTGCATGGGAGGTTAAATTTTTGAGACCTGGCAGGTGTGAAAATATTATTTTGTTCTTGCACTTCATTTGATAGTTTGGCTAAGTATAGAATTCTAGTTTGTAAATCATTTACCCTCAGAATGTTGCTGTCTCCCTCTGCCTAAACCCTCAGTCTTTTTGCTCCTGTTGTTACTATTGAGAAATCAAATATTTATGACTTTTCTAAAAATTTAAATTTTCTTCTCTAAAAGCTTTTGGAAACTCTTGTTCTTAGTGCTCTAAAATTTCACAATAATATGCCTTGTTGTGTCTATATTTTCATCTCTTTCCTGTGCAATCTTTCAATCAGGAAACTCAGGCCCTTCTGTTTGGGGAAATTTTATTAAATTTTTTAAAATTTTATTTCTCTGTTTTCTCTCTTTTAATGTTGGAACTTTTAGACGGATCCTCTAATTGTCACAATTGCATTTTTCACTTATTTTATATATTGATTTCTATGAGCTCTTTTTAAGGTCTGAATGTTCCTTTACCTATCATCTTGTTCTTGTTTCATAAGTGTAATATCTTTAAAAAATCCCTCTGAAAATATTAATGATTTTTTTAAAGTTTTTTTTTTCTACAGAGTTTCTTCCAAACTTGTCTATTTTCTGGCATATTACAGACTTGCCTCAAATTTCTGGTGTCCATTTGTTCTCTTTTCTGTACATGTTTAAGAGTAGAACACTAAAAAGCTGATCGAAAGCTTGTAGCATGAAATTGGAGTTTATTGATTATAAGTTGGGTGATTTGGCAATTGAGTTTTGGAACCAAGGTCAATATCTTTAAGTCTTTTCCCATGGTCCAATCAGATTTGGTACAGAAAATTTTTTCAATTTTCTCTCTGGATGAAGAAGGTTAGGGATATGGGTGTCTTCACATGCAGTATATAAACCTTTGTTTAATCTGGTATTTCAAGTAGAGAATCCGTGTCCGCTGCACTTCTGTTCTCCAGATCTGTTTCACCCTGCCTAGAAAATAAATGTCTGAATCTGTTCTAGAATGTGAAATAGGCCAGAGACAGCAAGTTGGAGGGAATCTAATTGCTTTTCAAAAAGCTTTTTACCAGATCCTCCTTATTTTAGCCTCCTTTTGTCCCTAGTTCTAGATGTGCATGGAGCTGCCTTTTGGGAATACTTGTGTGCAAATGTTTAATTCTTGGATTTTTCTCATAGCTGCCATAAGATTTGGCTTTTTCTCAGCTTCCAAAACGTTATTGTGGTTGTCTCCTGTTTCATTCTCTTTCTTATTGTGGGTTAAAAATTTTTAGTGTCATTTCAGTGGAGTTTTGGGAGCTGGCCAAAGTAAATAGATGTTTTCAGTCCATCATCTTTAACTGGGAGCCCTTTATATCTGTATTTCTACATGGCATGGTCCTAATTAAATACATAGCTGATTGTGAGTGATTGAGTAGAGCATCTAAAATGGCAGCGGTTGGGCTATTCTAGTAGATATTGTTATCTACTTTTCAATTTTTAAAAAGCTTTTGATGTCAAGGAGAGTGTTCTAGCCAGCAACAGGCTTACGAAGGCACATCCTCTTTAAGGTCATCTGGTCATCAGGGAATGGGGTGTGGCAAATGGGGATGAAGCTCTGAAGGTTACTGCTGCTTTTTTCTGCTCTTCTAATTTCTATCCACCAGGTGAAGGCCCATATGTCTTTGACCTAATTCAGACCTTGCTAGATTAATTTAATGTGGAAGTAGCAGAGTTCCAAGTATGGTGGTAAGTGGGGCACTTAATGTTAAATAGGTTATTGCTGGGCTGTTTTTCTGTTATTACAATGATGGCCCTTCATGTTTATTATAGGACTTGTACATTATAATCTGAACAGTCTTTTCTTATTTAATCACCTTTACTTCCAATATGCAATTTACAGTTAGGATATGTGCACTACTTTTAATAGCATTTAGGGAACATTAAGTCTTTTCCACTTAGTTGTTGCTTAGAAACTAGCTCAATTTTTGTCCAAATAGAATAAAATACTTTCTTCATTTTTAATTATAGGTAGACTTCTTGATTTGACCTTCCCTTGAGCTACATTATTTATAATTCATTGGCTGTTCAGCAATATATACTGTTTTAAGTAAGTACCTCAGAAGGTGCTGGGAATTAAAAGTAATCTGTGACTGTATTTCTTTGTTTAAACATTTTAAACCCTTGACATAGGTGACTAATGCACTGCTAAATCAATTTGACACACTTTAAAAATATGTTCTTGGACAAGATTAACCAAAGAACTTGTATGCATAGCCCATGGACACAGACAATAGTGTAGGGAAGGCCTAGGTGGAGGGGGGCAAAGAGAGTAAAATGGGGGACATCTTTAATACTGTCAACAATAAAAAATTTAAAAATATATTCTTATGACTACCAATTTGTATTTCTTAATCCATCACAAATTGTTAATCACAAAATACTAGTAGTCATGGGGATATAAAATACAGCATAGGAAATATAGTCAATAATCCTATCTAGTAAAAGAGTAATATGCAAATTGACCATCACTCCAACACACAAGATGGCTGCCCCCATGTGGTCAAAGATCCTGCCCCCATGTGGACAAGAGATGGCCACCACAAGATGGCCAGCAGGGGAGGGAAGTTGGAGGGGACCAGGCCTGCAGGGGAGGGCAGTTTTGGGGGACCCAGGCCTGCAGGGGAGGGCAGTTGCGGGGGGACCAAGCCTGCAGGGGAGGGCAGTTGCGGGGGGACCAAGCCTGCAGGGGAGGACAGTTAGGGGGGACCAGGCCTGCAGGGGAGGACAGTTAAGGGCAACCAGGCTGGCAGGGGAGGGCAGTTAGAGGTTACTGGGCCAGCAGGGGAGGGCAGTTAGAGGTTACTGGGCCAGCAGGGGAGGGCAGTTGGGGGTGACCAAGCCTTCAGGGGAGGACAGTTAGGGGGAACCAGGCTGGCAGGGGAGGGCAGTTAGGGGTGACCAGGCCGGCAGGCAAGGGCAGTTAGGGGCAATCAGGAAGGCAGGCAGGTGAGTTGTTGGGAGCCAGCAGTCCTGGATTGTGAGAGGGATGTCCAACTGCCCATTTAGGCCCAATCCCACTGGATATCCCTTGAGGGGTCCCATATTGGAGAGGGTGCAGGCTGGGCTGAGGAACACACCAGGCCTCTAGTATTGTAATAACTGTTTATGGTGCCAGGTGCGTACTTGAAATATCAGGGATACAACTTTGTAAAGTATATGATTGTCTAATCACTATTTTGTATACCTGAAACTAATACAAAATAATATTGAATGTAAAATGTAATTGAAGAATACAATTTTAAAAATTAAAAAAATTTATATATTCTTATGTCTTTTCTTCTTTGGTCCCATTATAGCTGCTTCCAATTTGGGTTATCTCCTCATGGCAAGCAGATCATTGGATTACTGCTTTTAATTTTTTCAGGGGACTGTTATCTCCCTTGCTGAACACTTTTCATTGCGGGGGGGACCGAATACTTTTGACAGAATACTTTTCATTCTTGGCTGAACAATTTTGCCCTCTTTTATATAGAGCCCCAATATTCATAAAAGAAAAAGAAAGGATGGAGGGGGAAAAGATGAGAGTTTTTCTTTGTTTTGTTTTCCCCTTAGGTTATTTTATCAGTTGAACATTTAAGCATGTTACATAGTTTGGTGATAGAATTAAAGATCACTTCTACTGTGGAATATTTTCCTTAGAGCTTTTTGTAATGTATGTTGGGCTTTTTCATGATCTGTTTTAGGAGAAATTGCAGGTGTCTTATATTAGAAGATGGGGTGGGGCAGGGACAGGTACTAGTTGAGCCATCTACATCAGTGAATCCTCTTTACTCAAAAAGATTACCTAAGTAGTCCTAACATATTTGCTTAGACCCACCCTAACAGATGATCTTGAATGGGGTACCAATATTGGTATATCCTATCTAATAAAGAGGGAATATGCGAATTGACCATCACACCATCACAAAGATGGTGGCACCCACAGTGGAGGTGGGGTTTCTGTAACACAAGATGGCTGCACCCACAGCTGAGGCTGAGTTCCTGTAACGAGCCTTAACGAGCAATCGGCAGGGACCTGAGGCTGCGACCCCCCACCCCTGCCGCCCAATGGGGCTTGACAGGGGATATCAGACCACGCCCCCTCAAGGCGTGCCCCCTGCCCTGGCCCAGGCTGGGGACCTGAGGCCACACCCCCTGCCCTGGTGCTGGGCTGGGGGACCTCAGGCCATGCCCCCCACCCCAGCACCAGGCTGGGGAACCTGAGGGTGCACTGGGGTGCCTGAGGCTGCGCCCCCCACCTGGCAGGGCTTGCTTGACGGGGAACCTGAGGCTGCGCCCCCCCCGCCTGGCGGGGCTTGACAGGGGTGGGGCTGGCCGGGTCTGCATCTAGCCCAATGGGGGTGGGGTTGGCTGGGTCTGGGTCTCACGCGATTTTGAGGCACATGTGGGTGGGCGGGGACTTGACTCTGGGTCCTGCGGCACGCCCCAGACTCTGACAGGAGGAAGGTTTTCATATACATTTTACTAATTTTCTTTCATCTCTGACACTTCTATTATAGAGACAGGGCAAATAGCAATAATAAAATATTTCCTCTAATTAATCCCCTTTTAATGTGCACAAATTTCGTGCACCGGGCCACTAGTTTAAAATAATCTCCCAGGTGATTTGGTTTTGCAAGTAAGATTGAAAACCATTAATGCAGAGAGAACTCAGTATATAATAGCAGGCCTGCTTCATCTGGAATCTTCTGGATATGGAGATAGCTAGGGAGTATCTAGCATTGGCCTGTTGGTTTTATCTGCTTTGTACAAAAGTCTGGACTAGCTTTCCAGTTTCTTAGTAAACCAAAATGGCCCTGTTACTCTTACACAACCTTGCTATTTGTTCCTAAATAGAAGAGTGCTCATCAGAAACACTAAAGGGATTTTTTTAAAAAGTATTTTTATTGATTTCAGAGGAAAAAAAGGAGACGGACAGAGAGACAGAAACATCAATGATGAGAGAATCATTGATCGGTTGCCTCCTGCACGCCACACACTGGGGATGGAGCCCGCAACCTGTGCATGTGCCCTGATCAGGAATCAAACCGTTACTTCCTGGTTCATGGGAGAATGCTCAACCACTGAGCCACAATGGCCAGGCTAAAGGGATTTTTAAAACACAGATAGAAACTTCTTGTGATGTTTCAATTTATCTGGAGAGGGGCCTCAGCATGTTATTTAAAAAACTATTCCCAAGGTGATTCTGATTCCTGGAAGGTGACTCTATGGTCCATGATACAGTTTGTTATTAAAAAAAAGTTATTATCATATGAATTCTTTCCTATTTATTCATCTGTGGTACCATAAACCTAGTTTGAGGAGGTTCCACAAACAAGATGTAGCCAATCTAGTATTTTTTCTCACTCACTGAGTGTCTTTGGCAAGGTTCTTCAATTGCACTCTTGGAGTTTGGGGTAATTTCCATCTGTTAGTGGGAATCTATTTCTGTTCATCTTTGCACTAAGTTAAGCATCTTTGTTTGCCCTCTGTCAAAGATGAGACTATTGTCTAATATGTAAAACACAAAAGCTGAATTCATTACTTACCAAAGTTTATGAGTGAAGCAGATTGCTGATCTCTTTGGAAAGAGTGTGGTGGTGTTTGGGGATCACTTTGATTACGGAGGCATAAGAAGTTGACCTTTGCCTTAGAACCATGACAATTTGGGTGAGAACATTGTTGATTGACTTTGAGAAACATATTCACTGCAGTGCATCTGCAGCTGATTGGTTGACATTGAATTTTATGGGACACTAATTGTAATTGGCTTCCAGAAGTATGTTCCCTGAAGCAAGTTGAGTTGTCATTGATATAGATTTTGGTGAATTGTCATTGATCAAATAGGTTTAAAAGTGGGTTCTAGTGGTTACTATTTATCATGCCTATTGAATAATCAATCTTCTCTCCCCTCCACCCCAGGAGAATAGAGACAATTATTCTTAGATTACCAATTCTTGCCTCTCAGTGAAATAAGGTGATTTGTGCACCTCAATTACCATACTTCAAACATCATATGGTGATATATAGAATTCCTCAGTCAGTTCATTGTTCTATTATTCCACAAATACTAATAAGAGTTTATGATTTCCATGGATTGTACCAGGACTTCCCACAACCCCTTTGGGTTGAAAAGGAACCTAAAGCTTAATAATGAGGCTGGGCAATAACTGTTCCTAAACATCACTTTCACATTTTTGTCTTGACTTGTGTTCAATTTCTATTTCTGATGAAGCTTTTGAAGATTTTTCTCCCAATTTTTGTTTCATATTCTAAACTATATCACCCACTTGGTATTCTTTTAATTTTTGCTTTCTATTGCAGGCGATTTAAAATTAGTTCTATGTGAAGTCTTGCTTCAACATTTGTCAGGTGACCTTATGCAAGTCACATAGCCACTCTGAGCCTCAGTTTCCTCTTCAGAATTGAGAATATCTATGCTTGCACACCTCTGTAAAGTGTTGAAGGATAAATGATATTCAAGTGCTTTGTAAAGTTTGATACATGTGTTTTAGCAACATTATTCCTTATAGTGTAGAGTGTTGCTTTTTAAAAATTTCTTGCACATAGGGGTCTATGACAATATTTGATAAGCATATAAATTAATCAGAACACTTTCTATCCTGGAAATTAAGGATGATTTACTTTTTGAGTTTTATAGTTTGCAACCAAGGAGAGCTGGGATTCCAGAAGGACTTGAATTGGAACAAAAAATACATTAAGTTTAGGTTGCTGAGTTTAGCTCTGTCATTGGGAAAAGGGTGTTCCTATCTAGGATAAATAAATATAAACCTGTCCCTTAAAATCAAACAAAGAATTGATTACTTCCCTTATTCTTTTTCATTAAGCTTTTAATTTTAGAACATTTTTAAAGTTACAGAAAAACTGTTGAAATAGTGCATAGAGTTCCCCTATAGCATACAATCAGTTCTTCTATTGTTAACATCTTACATTAGTATGGTACATTTGATACAGTTAATGAACCAAGATTGATACATTATTGATATTAATTACAGTCCATACTTCATTCAGATTTTCTGAATTTTTACCTAATATCCCACATTACATTTAGTAGTCATGTCTCCTTAGACTTTTTTTGGCTATGGCAATTTCTCAGATTTTCCTTGTTTTTGATTATTTTGATAATTTGAAGAGAGAAGATCATGTACTTTGTACAATGTTTCTCAATTGGGATTTATTTGATGTTTTTCTCATGATTAGACTGGGTTAATATGTTTTGGAGAGGAAGACTACAGAGGTTAAGTGCCATTTTCATCACATCACATGAAAAGTATATACTATCAACATGACTTATCCCTGTTAATATTGCTCTTGATCACCTGACTGAAATAGTTTGTGAAGTTTTTCACTACATTACTTCCCCCCCCCCCTTTCCATACTGTACTCTTTGGGAAAAAGTCACTATGCCTAGCTTAAGGAATGGGGAATCATGCTTCATTTCTTTCATGGTGGCATACTTACCATTATTCTCTTAATAATGATTTCAATTAAAAATGTTAAACCAACAGTAAATACTTATTCAAGCAAATAGTAAACTGCTAAATCCATCTGGGTCAGTTGGGAACTGTATAGGGATGCTTGCTTACTATTATTTATGACTAGAGGCCCGGTGCACGAAATTCGTGCATGGGGGAGGGTGTCCCTCAGCCCAGCCTGCACCCTCTCCAATCTGGGACCCCTCGAGGGATGTCTGACTGCCCGTTTAGGCCCGATCTCGGGCCTAAATGGGCAGTCGGACATCCCTCTCACAATCCAGGACTGCTGGCTCCCAACTGCTCACCTGCCTGCCTTCCTGATTGCCCCTAACGGCTTCTGCCTGCCAGCCTGATCACCCCCTAACCACTCCCCTGCCAGCCTGATTGATGCCTAACTGCTCCCCTGCCAGCCTGTTTGCCCCCAACTTCCCTCCTCTGCAGGCCTGGTCACCCCTAACTGCCCTCGCCTGCAGGCCTGGGTCCCCCCAACTGCCCTTCCCTGCAGGCCTGGTGGCCCCCAACTTCCCTCCTCTGCTGGCTTGGTCACCCCTAACTGCCCTCCCCTGCAGGCTTGATCACCCCCAACTGCCCTCCCTTGCAGGCCTGGTCCCTCCCAACTGCCCTCCCCTGCTGGCCATCTTGTGGTGGCCATCTTGTGTCCACATGGGGGCAGGATCTTTAACCACATGGGGGCAGCCATCTTGTGTGTTGGAGTGATGGTCAATCTGCATATTACTCTTTTATTAGATAGGATAGAGGTCTGGTGCACGGATGGGGGCCAGCTGGTTTGCCCTGAAGGGTGTCCCGGATCAGGGTGGGGGTTCCCTTGGGGCATGGGGCGGCCTGGGTGAGGGGCCTGTGGTGGTTTTCAGGCCGGCCACGCCCCCTGGCGACCCAAGCGGAGGCCCTGGTATCTGGGGTTTATTTATCTTCTACAATTGAAACTTTGTAGCCTGGAGCGGAGCCACGCCTTCTGCTCGCTCCGTGGCGGCAGCCATTTCTGTTGGGATTTATGTATCTTCTATAATTGAAAGTTTGTAGCCTTAAGCGAGGCCTGGGCCGGCCGGGGTGTGCGGAAAGCTTGGCTTCCTCCATCACCGGGGGCAACCCTAGCCTCCTGCTCTTTCCAGCTCCGTGGCTGCCGCCATTTCTGTTTGGGTTTATGTATCTTCTATCATTGAAACTTTGTAGCCTTGAGTGGAGGCCTAGGCCGGCAAGGGCAGGCGGAAAGCTTGGCTTCCTCCATTGCCGGGGAAACCCAAGCCTCCCTCCTGCTCTCTGTGGCCATAGCCATCTTGGTTGGGGTTATTTGCATATTCGTTCCTGATTGGCTGGTGGGCATGGCTGGTGGGCGTGGCTAGTGGGCGTAGCAGAGGTACGGTCAATTTGCATATTACTCTTTTATTAGATAGGATTTTAATTTAATTAGTAAGTACAATAAGATAAAAAGATAATGTTGGAAAAAGAAGTGATGAAATTATCTTTTCAGAGATGTAGCTATTATATACTAAAAACCTAATAGATTCTTGTATACTAAAAATTTAGTAAGATAGTTGGATACAAAATAAAAATACAAAAATTATCTGCTTTTCTTTATTTTAGCATAAGCCTTAGAAAATTGAGAGGGAGGAAAAAATTTCAGTCTCAGTAGCAACAGAAATACTTAAGAATAAAATTAACAGGCAAGACTCCTACTAGTATATGAAGAAAATTAAAATCTTATTGGGGGTCATAAAATGTGATCTGAACAGATTAAAGGAATTTTTTGAGGGGAAGGGGTGATATTTGATAACATAATACTGTTTATGCAGAAGGATAAATGCCTGAGATATCAAGAGTAATTTGGGGGGGGGGGGAGTAAGTATGTGCCTTACCATTTATCAGACTGTAAGTTGGCTGCCATGACCCCACTTCCTGGTATTTAAGCCCTTGTGTCATCTCCTCCACTTGAGTGTGTGCACGACCTGTGACTTGCTTATAACTAATAGAATACATCAAAGGTGTTTGAATGTATGTGAACACATGTACATGATCACATTAGATAAGATCGGAATGGCTATCTTCTTGTAAGTCTCTGTCCCTTGAAGAAGTAATATTCCATGTTGTGATTTGTCTTATGGAAAGGGACACATAGCAAGGAATTGAGGGCAGTCTCTGTATGACAACCAGCAAGAAACTGAGGCCCTCAGTTTGGCAGCCTGCAAACAACAGAATGATGCCAACAATCAAGTGATCTTAGAAGCAAATTCTTCCCCATTTAGGCCTCAGATGAGACTGCAGCCACCTATTACCTTGATTGAAGCTTTATGAGACCCTGAAACAGAAGACTCAGTTAAGCTGTGCCCAGACTCCTGAACCCACAGAAACTATGAGATGATGATTGTGTGTTGCTTTAAGTTTTAACATTTGTGGTTAATATTGTTATGTAGCAAAAAATAACCACCACAACTATAAAGTCACTAATCAATTCAATATGATGTTGACATAGAAATAGACAAACAGGACAGTGAAATGATAGGAAATCCAGAAATAAATTCTAGTGTATATAATTTAACAAAGGTCAGTGGGGTTTGGGGGTGGGGGAACTGGATGAAAGGTGAAGAAATTAGCCAAAGGACATACATGCATAGTCCATGGACACAGACAACAGTGTGGTGATGACCAGAGGAAGGGGGACGGGGGCTGGATGGAGCACTTCAAATACGGATAGTCCAAATTGAAATGTGCTCTAAGTGTAAAATACACATCAGATTTTGAAGACTTAATATGAAAAAAAGTAAAATATTTCAACTTTCCTATTGATTACATGTTGAAATTGTAACATTTTAGACATCTTGAGTTAAATAAAATATTTTAAAAATTAATTTCACCTGTTTCTTTTTAATGTGAGTGTGGCTGCTAAAAGATTTAAAGTTAGATATATAGCTTACTAATATATCTCTAGTGGACAGCACTGGACTAGAAGCACTAGAAGTTTAAATTAAGTGCTATGGGATGAAAGGAGAGAAATCATCTAGCTGTGGAATTTAGAAAGGTCATGTGGACAGAATCAACCTTGGAGAATGATGGGATTTTGACAACTGGTGCTCTGGGAGGATAATGAAGATAGATACAGCGGCAGTAAAGCACCAAACAGACTGTCAAATTACAGCGGGAAGGCTGGGGAGTGTTGGGGAGGGAGGGAAAGAGATCAACCGAAGGACTTGTATGCATGCATATAAGCACACCAATGGACACAAGACACTGGGGGGGGTGGGATGAGGGCATCGGACAGGGGGTAGGGGAGGCTGGGGAAAGGTCTATGGGAAAAAAAAGGAGATATATGTAATACTTTAACCAATAAAAAAAAGACTATTGGATAGAGGAAGTGGCATAAGTAGAAGTCTGGAGGAAGCACTATGGTTTCTTAGTTTGGGACAGTAGTGAGTTTAGCTGTAATAAGGGACAAAGCATGTGATGGGTCTAAGTAGGCATAGGCCTTATTGTGTGTTGGCTTGTGGGTTATGGCTTTGGACCTATTTTGGCTGGCAGGTGGAGAGGAAGAGTTGAGGTTGGGTCAAGGCCATATTTTTGAGCAGGGAGTAGTAACTTTGGAAGCAGTTCGTATGTCTAATCTAGAAACAGTAAGATTAGAATAAGAAAGGCAAGAAGTTATGAAACCAGGTTAACTAGGAAAGAACAAAGATCTAACATAGTGTGACAATGTGATTTAACAAAGGTCAACGGGGGTTGGGGGTTGGGGGAACTGGAACAGAGAATAGTGCAAAGCCACTTTATGTTGTGGCAAGGATATTTGTGAGTGAGTGAGAACCCCAGTATTATGTGCTCAAAAAACCAGCATGAAGTTATGCCCTCATGGAAATGCAGACCTCAGAAGAAGTGATTTGAGACTAACATGATGTATTCAATTTTATGTGTTTAGTTTGAGTACCAATAGATTCAAAAGATAGGCCAGCTCTCAGAAGCTTGCACACTTTTGTTTTTGCTGACAAAAGCATACCTGGGCAATTCTTTACTTTTGGCTATCTCTGTACTTCCTGACCCTTCCCACCATCCACCATGGTCACAGTTATTTGACTGGGGAAGAGGACCCTTGGATATTTGCTTGTTGGCTAGTCAGTGGAACTTGAGATGATCAGGCTTGTAAGGTCTGAGTGGAACAGTTCTTTTTTTAGGCATTTGAACTTGAGATACGAGACAGCTGGTGTAGGGACAGAAGAGGAATGAAACACTGGGGGAAGTTTCAGGGACAGGAAAAACCTAAGTTATGAGAGTGGTGAACAGCTGAGTGGGACAGTGGACTCCTGGTCACTAGATTGTGTAGGTTCCTGGACAGTTCTACAGTTTTACTAACAGTAACTCTCCTTGATTATGTGGATGTTGGAAGCCATTAGAAAGGCAGGTTTAGAATTGAAAGAGGTGGTTGATGTGGAAATGCAAATTGAGAAAAGCCCATATCTCCATGTAAGAGGCATGAGATCATAAACAGTATTCTTTTCAACTACAGAGTGAGCCCAGAGTTAAATGCAATTGATGCTAACTTGCTTGATGATAATACATGTAAAAGGTATAGCAAAGCATCCAGCTAGCAGCAATAATGGAAGCCTGAATTTCCAGTAAGTCTTTTTAAGGGATGAAGGTTCAGCAGCAAGTTACTTACTAATCTCATTAACAGCAGCTGTTCTATTTGCAAAGTGAGGCTGGCAGTTTTTTTTTTTTTTTCTTCAGAGATGTGTTGAGGATAAATAACTGCTTTGTATGTTGTATTCTTCATAAAATAGTCCTGGTATACATACAGAGGTGGTGGCTATCCTGTTAGTTTTTACAAATGGCTTAGAATAGACAGCTCTCTGAGTGGTGGCTCAATGAGTCCTTTGGGAAGATTTGATTTGGCCTACATCACAAATGGAGGGGAAATGTACTTCTCTCCATCATCGAGGACTGAGATCAAAGTCTTTTAAACTAAGATTTCTTTGTATTTGGCATGGGAATTATTTTGAGATAAAATACAGGAAAAGAAAGGTGTGTAAATGGATATTCTAATTTTAAAAGATTATTCAAGTAAGCTGTTTACAAAACAATATGTATATAGGATATACCATTTTAAAGGAAAAAAATGCATGTAACAAATCCTGAAGGGAGACCCATATCAAAATGTTAATGGTTATGGTGGGGTGGTGAGAAAATTCATGGGGTACTTTTTTTCTTTGTGCTTTTCTTTATTCCCTAAGGTTTTTTTTTCTGTTCCCCTACATATGACATGACTTATTTATGTAATTAAGAAAACAGTAAATGCTGTTTTAAAAACCAAACTTTTCTGGCCATTTTATAGTATATAGTTTTGTTTCTCTAAGATGGAGTACCTATTTTCACCACATCGTGTCATTTTTAATCTAGCAGTTCTTTGACCTAGTCCATCTTAATGATTGAATTAAATTAATGCAGAGCAAAAATACATTTTAACTTGATTTTTAAGCCTTTAACTTGCTCTTCTGAATAAAGGAAAACACCTGTTTCTGTTAAGCATTAAAGAAAGTTTTTACAATGTATTTTAAATATAATACTAAGACATAGAATATTATGATAATTATCTTTGTACCTACCACTCAGCTTTATCAGATCTTGTCATTATGTATTACTTGCTTTGGGCATTTAGTTTTTAAAGGAATGTGAAAAATTTAGTTGATGTCCTTATATCTCCTTTTTTGTCATAAAATCAGAGTTTATCAGTTGAGCCTATTTTTAAACAGTTACTTATATGTATATATCCATAATTATTGTAAAGTATTGCTTTTCAGATTTTAAGGTTTTGTATAAATGAATCATACATGATATATTGTTTTGAAACTTGCATTTTTAAGGCATTCTTTGACATGCTTCCATGTTGATAGATGTGGTCCAAGTTTAGGGGTTGAAAAACTGTGGCCCATGGGCCCAATCTAGCAAGCCACCTCTTTTTGTAAATAAACTTTACATATTGTCTATGGCTGTCTTCACCCCACAACAGCAGGTTGAATACTTGTGCCAGACACTGTATGGCCTGGAAAGCCTAAAATATTTACTATGTGGCCCTTTATAGAAAAAGTTTGCTGACCTTTGATCTAGTTCACTGTTTGTATGGATATCTCACTATCCATTTTTCCTGTCCATGGACACTTATTTCCTGTTTATTTGTAAAGAAGTTGTTTTGGTGAACATTGATATCTATATATCTATATATCTATATATCTATATATCTATATATCTATATATCTATATATCTATATATCTATATATCTATATATCTATATATCTATATATCTATATATCTATATCTCTATATCTCTATATATCTATCTATATATATATATCTATATATCTATCTATATATCTATCTATATCTATCTATCTATATATATATATATATATATATATATATATATATATATATATATAATGTCCATACCACATGAGAGGGTTACTACTGTCACGTATTGATCATGAAACAATTATGTTGTTATATTTTGCTCCTGTTTTTCATATTTAGCAAAAACAAATTCCAAGGCAGATATGGTCCCTTGTAGCTGATAAGTGATTTAGTCAGTAGTCTGAGATAGAGAAGTTATTTTTACTATTGATTTAGATGGTTTTTCCCAAAGTGAATTTTTATTGCTGGAAGAGAGGAAAGGCTTAGCAGTTCATATAGAGAAAGTGAGAGTTATGAATGGTCCTATCAGCAAAAAGGGAATACCCACTGTATGCAGTTAACTGTATTAAGGTTATGGTAATATTGTTGTTATTATTACTATTAATAGAAGCTACTATGGTTATTAAGCATTTGCTAAAAGACAAGGACAGTATTAAAAACTTCACGTGCATTATTTTGTTTAATCCTCATAACAACCTGCTGATAGTAATTACTACTCTTCATTTTGAGAAGAGACAGTGAGGTCCAGAGTTTGGCTGAAGGTCATGTTTAAGAGTGGCTTTTATTTGGACCTCTCTACCCACACTGGGACTGATGCTCAATGTTACAGTTCTCTGTAGTGAGTCTTTGTAGATGGGATGTAGGATACTCTGAGAATCCACACTGACCTGAGGCACAAATCCTCATCAGTTCCAGCCTTGGATCCTACAAGCTGGCCAAGGCTTAATGCACAAAAGGGAAGTATCAGTTTTCCAGAATGGTCAACGTGTATAAATTCAGGGGAGTAATTTCCCACATAGTTCCTTCATAGAAAATTAAGGTAAGGGCCATCTTTCAACAATTTATTTTTCTGTCAGCTCAAAACTGGAGTTTTTAAGTGAGAGTTGTATTGCTTCGCAGATGATAGATGTTGAAGACTGTCTAAGGACTCGTAGTATCAGGCTTAGTGCTCTTCCTGAACAACAGGGCATCTGCCCATTCACTTTCAAAAGTTTGAATCTGTATGTCTTTTCCCTTCTTCAGTTTGTGCCTGGTGTGGGCAAGACAAGAAATCCTGAAAAATTTCATGGGGATAGTTAATGTTTCTACTCTGTCATTAAAAAAAAAAAATCTTAGACCTAAGAGACCCCAAATTGCTGGCTGAAATTGCATAGGTATTATTTTTCCTGCTGTTGTAAAATATGCTAAGGATGTGAACTTGTCTCCTATGGCTAAAAGCTCTCAACCTCTTTGAACAAGACAGAAGGCAAGGCATTAAAAGTTTCTAGATATGCAGCTTTTCTTTGCTTTAAAGAAACAAAGCAGCCCTAGCTGGTTTGGCTCAGTGGATAGAACGTCAGCCTGTGGACTGAAGGGTCCTGAGTTCGATTCCTGGTCAGAGCACATACCCGGGTTTCAGGCTCCATCCCCAGTGTGGGGCATGTGGGAGGCAGCCAATCAATGAATCTCTCTCATCATTGACGTTTCTATCTCTCTCTCCCTCTCCCTTCCTCCCTGACATCAATAAAAATATATATTTAAAAGAAACAAAGCTGAAAACAGCAAGAATTATCAGGCATTTTCCCATGGAGCTGACACCAGCTTAAATACAGTTATATAATCCACACATGGACACATAAAGCTCATTGGCATAATTGCTAAGTAAAAGTTTTTCAGCTGGGGTGATCATGCTTTTTCCCCTGAACTTGCTTTCAGACAATAATCTGACCAGTTGTTTGTATCTCCTATGAATGACAAGAGAAATTCTTGCCCAAATCAGTGTGATTAACTATATTAATGCACTAGAGTGTCAAGAAGCCTTGCCATTAATATTGCCGTTCTTGACAGCCTTTCTCTTCCTGCCACTCTAGAGTCAGTCTCCTTCCTCTTTGCCCTCTTCCTAGTCATAGGTGCTCCAAAGGAAAGAGTTCATAAGATGATGGTATAGGGGCCTACTTGAGAGTGATCATAGAAAGCCACCCAGAGGAGAAGACATTGGAACTGCAACCTGAAGAATAAGGAGGATCTATAGTTTAGAGTCCAGATGATGCAGAAATCAACCTGTTATTTACAATTTACTGATCATTGTTAACCTGATTATTCCAGTTATCTGTGCTAAAGCAGATAACTTAGAAGTCAGTTTACTGATTTGAATTGTTATCACCTTCCCTCCCCTCCCCCCACTGGCAGCAGCACCAGGTTTGTCTTCCTGATTATCAGTTCTTTTAGCATTAAAAAAAAAATGAACCCAAGTTTTTATTGTTCGCTTCTCTTTAAGGGAGGTATATAAACAGTGCAGTAGAAATGTGAAAAAAACAAACAAAACAAAACCAAAAAACCTGTCTGGTTAACCTACACATGGGCAAGTAATAGTTGGCCATGATAGAAAGCATTTTTTTTTATATTTTTATTGAATTTTTACAGAGAGGAAGGGAGAGGGATAGAGAGTCAGAAACATCGATGAGAGAGAAACATCGATCAGCTGCCTCCTGCACACCCCCTACTGGGGACATGCCCGCAACCAAGGTACATGCCCTTGACCTGAATCGAACCTGGGACCTTTCAGTCCGCAGGCCAATGCTCTATCCACTGAGCCAAACCGGTTTCGGCAGCATTTTGTTTTTAAATATAATTGTGATTGGTATGAGCTAATGAAAATAGGGTGGGCCATTCTGCCATTTTCTGAAACTTGCTTGATCCTTTCCTTCTTTCTCATTTCCCTTACATCTAACATTGAATTTTTCTCCATTTATTTTTCTCTTATCCTAACTGATGTGTCCTCATGGGTTATTCATACATATTATCTCTTTCTTTTATGATTATACCACTAAAATACAGAATCCTGCTTTATGATAACAATAAAACCTTTTTACCATTAAATATAATTGTCAACTCAAAATTTTCCATCGCTGATAAATATTAGTTGTAGAATCAGTTCACATCTAGAAAAGCCCCTGATGAACATGTCATCATTTCACTTCCAATTAGCCTGTGGTCTTTATCATTGTACCTTCATATCTATGCAATTATAATAATCCTAAACACACTGAGTTATGGTTTTTCCAGCTGATGTTATTCAAGTGTGAACTTGCAATGAGAGAGAAGACGATATGATAAGGGGTCACTCTGTAGGAAAACTCTATGCTTTATTTTTGCCCATGTTTCACATCTTCTCCAGTGCTTGGTCTTGTTAAATTTCTCAATATTTTTCCAATCTACTGTATGTTTAATAATATTATGGTTCTTTTATGTTCCCCTCATTAATAATGAGGAAATGTGTATTTTCATATGTTTGTTGCCCATTATTTCAATTTGGGGGAATTATCTTCTTTTCCCATAAAAATGCATCTTATTTCCCCCTAATTTCTATGATTTGAAATATTTTTGATTAATTAATTCCATTTTAAGAATATTTTATAAGTGTAATTTCTTATAACTGTAAAAATATATTTGTATCCAATATTTGCACATAAATAGTAATTTGTATATGTACAAAGTATGAAATTATTAATCATGTCATTTACCCATCTGACTGTGCTTGCTTCTTTGTTTTTCTGAATCTTGTTGCTTAGCACCATTACCTGGAGCTCAGTGGTTTGGAGACCAGGCATAGGACTAGAAACTCATGTTTAAACCAATATCTATGTGTCTGATAAAGCATTATGTCTTTTCCTTTGCCTCAGTTTGAAGAATTTGGTATTATACAATATTTGATATCAGGAAGGTTTTGAATATTTTTATCTAATTTCTTTTAGGCTTAATTTCCTTGGAATATATTTCTAAATGTGGACTTATTAAAAAGTTTAACTCTTTTAACCTGGTATCTCATAGGTTAGGAGATGAACTAGATCAAACTAGCAATTTACACAGTCTATTTTACATACAGCTTTATTTAATATGAGTTTTGTTAATTAGTGGGACGTAGAATAGATTTTTCTTTTAAGTTGACTAAATGTTGAACTTAGAGACCTAGGTTTTGAAAAATCAATTCCTTGAAAAATCGTTTCTTAAAAGTCTAGTGCATATTTCCATTCTGTCCTCAGAGTATATGATCAGTTATTTAATTCCCTCATGTTTTACTGGAACAAATGACCAATTTATGAAGTTATTGAGAAGCAGGTCAATGGTGATGATTTATGGTTATGAAACCTCACTCATAAATTTAATGACATGTGGAAAAATAACACGTGAGCTATTTCCAGATTTACCTGTGCTCATTAGCTGTAGTAGAGGAAGGCATTGATAAAACCTCACACATAAATTTAATGACAACATGTGGGAAAATAATACTTGAGATGTTTCCAGATTTGCCTGCGCTCATTAGTTGTGGAGGAAGGCATTGATTGCATTGATTGCCTGTATTTGAAAGTGTCCTACATAACCTTAAAGTCATCAACATTCTCCATTTTTTTTCTTTCTCTGGGTTTGTTATCTTTCACCACCACTTTAGCTTAAATTTACATAATTGATCTTGCTGTAGGAATCTAATGCAAAGGTGCTCAACCTGGGGTGGTTTTGCCCTCATCCCTTCCCCACCCCACCCTCCGCCCCACCCTGAGACATTTGACAATGTCGGGAAACATTTTTGGTTGTCACAGCTGAGGAGAGAAGGTGCAACTGGCATCCAGTGGGTAGAGGAATGCTGTTAAACATCCTATAAGTCCCAGGACAACCCCCCCCCCCCCCCGCCACAACAAAGAAGTATCTGGCCCAAAATGTCAGTAGTGTTGAGGCTGAGAAATGTTCAGTGATTGGGCATTGACCTATGAACCAGGAGGTCAGGATTTGATTCCCTGTTAGGGCACATGCCTGGGTTGCGGGCTCGATCCCCAGTAGGGGACGTGCAGGAGGCAGCCCATCAATGATTCTCTCTTATCATGGATGTTTCTATCTCTCTGTCCCTCTCCTTTCCTGTCTCTGAAATTAATGAAAGTATATTTAAAAAAATAGGTACAAGAGCCCTTCCCTAGAGACCACATAGAGAGATACCAGTTTTTGTCCATGTTTTAATCTCCATGTTAGGTAGTGGGTTTGTGTGTGTTAATATAATAAACACTAGTAAACAGGAACACCATGATGAGTGGTCATGAACCAAGGGTTTTGATCATACTGAGTCATTAAATTATTTTTACCTGAATTCTATACTTTAAAAAATCCTTATTTAGAAATTATAGGGGAGTCTGTACACTTTACCATTTCTTGAAAGTGGATCAAGCACACATGTAAGGATTTTAAGTAGTTCATATGGGGAAGAAGTTAAATAAAATGACCAAATTTAAAATGTAATATTAATGGTGAATTCAAAGACAACAGGCATTATGAAAATGAGAAAATAATGGAAACAATGCACAAATAGCATGTCTTATTTGAGTCAATCAAGTTGTAGAGATGTGGAGATGAATTGCAATCAGCTTTAATGGAGTCCCCCATTTTTTCCTACATTTTGTTGGCAACAGAAAGAAAGCAAAGGACACTATTCAAAGAAAAGCAACTGTGCGGCTTGTGAGAAAAATATGCATCCTATCTCTTCTGTGTTTCATACCACAGAAAAAGAGCCCTGTCTTCCAATTTTATGAGAAAAACCCTTTATTTGAAATGGTTTTGCTTTACTTTCTCCCAAACAGCACGATCTCTCATGCTGTTTCTTGTCAATCGCACATTCCCTTTTCTGCTAGAATCCTTGCAATCTCTTTCTAGTAGCAATTGGTGCAAGACAATGTGCATTTTTATTTCCATGGCAGCGTTTTTTAGTTTTCATGCCAGAATGTCTGCATTCACAATGAGCTAGTTTAAGGCACTTTAGATTTCAGCTGATTCCTAGTATCAGACGTGCACAGACAAAATTCTATCTAAATTCTATCTCTCTTTAGGCAGGAGCTTTAGTTACCCTGTTGGCAGAGTCCAGAGAGAAGAATCAAGCGTTGCTTGGATTTCTAAGTCATTTAAAAAGCTATATCATGAGTGTCTTCCTGTCTCCTTGGTGATATGTGACCATTTTCCTCCTGAAAGAGTTATTCCATGTATTTTTAGTAACAGCCGGAGAGCATAGATATTTGGGTGAGCTGTGTACCCAGCTGGGAAGTCTAAGCAGACAAAGAGTCTTAAGTTTCCCTTGATCTTGTTTGTCTCCCCAACCACCTACTTTCTTTTTTTGTACAGCACAGAAATGGAAGGCCCATTTGTGAAAAATACATCACTTAGGGCTTGCTGGCTGCCATTATCTTCTTTGGCCCTTTGTTCTGTTTCTTCAGTCTGCAAGGGAAGCTCTTAAGCTCTGCCAGCTGTTTCTGTCATGCCTGCCCATCCCAGCTAAGAGTGGAATCTTATTATTTGATGGTCTATAAATAGGAAGCCTGAGAGAGTATAATTTACCGATATTTTTGCGTTTTCCAAGCCTCCTTTCTATTCTCTGTGTTGCTAGCAAGTGTCATTAACTTATTGCCTGATTGAATCTGGATAATTTCTAACTAAAAGCAATGTTCTTTTCTCCCAATTAGGAGGAAAGCAGCTTTGTGTTCTCTCTGGTAGCAATAGGGACTATCTCTACATTCTGTCCCATCCTCTAGGAGGCCAGCCTGGGCTTTTGCACATCTTAGCAGAAGAGTTCCCAGAAGTAATGCACACACACTCTTCCTGCCTTTATCTATAACAAGTTTTCTAGACTCCCAGTGGCCTACTCAAGTCATATCACAGAGCCCAGAGACATTGTTGGAGGGGAAACTACACAAGAGCATGGATACCGGGAGGTGTGATATTTGGGGGGTGTTAATTAGTCTCCCAGAGTAGACTTTTGAGTTGCCAGATGCTTTCAGTAAAATGGATGCGGAGCTTCTGATTGCTGGGATGAGGGATAAGGGATGAGGGATGAGAGTTGAGAATGGAGGAAAACCAAGTTTCTGCAGTGTTATGATGAATGTACTTTCTGAATGGGAAATCATAGGACAGTCTGGCAAAGGGATTTTTATGAAAGGTGTCTGAGGCATATAACCTAATCACTTTTGTGTCTTCTTGAGAAAGTAAGGCACTAAAGGCAGTGAATAATTGTAACAACTAATAAACTAGTCTGCATAATAATGAAGAACTCTTATATGGTAAACACAATGAATAAACAAGGAAAAACACACCTGGGAAAATTATAGATAATAGACAAAGGGAAAACATTTCTAAAAATTAACAAGAAAGACAAATAATGACCACAAGAAAATCAGGAAAGGTCATAAGATATTTACAAAAGAAAAAATTTAAATATACACATAGCTGCCAATAAACATTTAAGAAAGCATTTGTTGTAATCAGTAGTCAAAGAAAGCAAACAAATATAATTGACAAGTATCAATTTCTGATATATTTTCATAGCACTTACATAATATAAATGAAGGATAATGGAATGGAGAGATAGGTGTTGCAATTTTAGGGAAGGCCTCTATGAGGTGGTGCTATTAGAACAGAGACCTGATTGAAGTGAGGGCATAGGCCATGTGCTCTAGAAACATTCCAGGCTTAGGTAAGAGCAATGGTGAGGTCCTCAGGTGGCACAAAACAGTGGGAAAGACAACTAGTGTGTGGCTGCAACCACCTGCTGTGGAAAGTAGTAGAGAATATATGTACATACACACACACACACACACACACACACACACACATCCTATATAATAAAGAGGTAATTTGCAAATTGACCATCACACCCTTGCACATGATGGTCGCCCCCATGTGGTTACAAGATGGATGCCCCCATGTGGTCCCAAGATGGCCGCCACAAGATGGCCGGCAGGGGAGGGTAGTTGTGGGTGATCAGGCCTGCAGGGGAGGGCAGTTGGGGGTGACCTAGCCTGCAGGGGAGGGAGGGCAGTTGAGGGGACCAGGCCAGCAGGAGAGAGCAGTTAGGGGCAAGCAGGCCGGCAGGGGAGGGCAGTTGGGGGTGACCAGGCCAGCAGGGGAGGGCAGTTGGGGGGGACCAAGCCTGCAGGGGAGGGCAGTTGGGGGTGACCGGGCCAGCAGGGGAGGGCAGTTGGGGGCGACTGGGCCAGCAGGGGAGGGCAATTGGGGGTGATTAGGCTGGCAGGGGAGCAGTTAGGTGTCAATCAGGCTGGCAGGGGAGTGGTTAGGGGGTGATCAGGCTGGCAGGCAGGCGAGCGGTTGGGAGCCAGCAGTCCCAGATTGTGAGAGGGATGTCCGACTGCCGGTTTAGGCCCGATCCCCCAAGGGGTCCCAGATTGGAGAGGATGCAGGCTGGGCTGAGGGACACCCACCCCCTAGTGCATGAATTTTATGCACCAGGCCTCTAATATATATATATATACACATACACACACACACACACACACACACACACACACACACACACACACTAGAGGCCTGGTGTACGGATTTGTGTACTGGTAGGGTCCCTCGGTCTGGCCTACAGGGATCAGCCAAAACCAGCAGTCCTACATCCCCTGAGGGGTGTAGTAGTGCTAAAGCAGCAGGTGGCCAGGGAGGAGTCTGAGCCCCAGTCAGGCGCCCCTGCCGCTCATTCCAGCCCCGCTTCACCTGCCACTGCCACTGCTCGGTAGGCTTGCTGCCGCTCCACTGTGGTCTCTGTGCACCCATCCTAGGGCGATACCAGTGAGCCCATGACCGAGAAGCGGCTGTGGGCTGGCACCCAGTCAGTACCGATGCCAATCCTGTGTAGCGAGTAGTAGAGATGGCCGGCAGGGGAGGGCAATTGTGGGAGATCAGGCCTGCAGGGTCCCAATCCTGGTCCCCGTCTGGATGGGGGAGGGACATGCAGGGAGAGTGTCCACAGGAGAGGCTCATGCCTCTGCAGCTGCACTCGCCAGCCATGAGCCTGGCATCTGGTGCCCATTGGTCAGCTGAGTAGCGCTCCTGCTGTGGGAGCACACTGACCACCAGGGGGCAGCTCCTGTGTTAAGCGTCTGCCCCCTGGTGGTCAATGTGCGTCATACCTACTGGTTGATTGGTCACTTAGGCTTTTGTATATAAGATTACATAAACATATAGTGATGCAATCAGAAACAGCAGGTATCACAGACCACAGAATGGGAGAAAGTTTTGCAAATCATATACCTGAAAAGGAATTTCTACCAAGATATATGAATTACTCCTATAAGTCAATAATAAAAAGGCAAGTAATACACTTAAAAACGGTCAAGGGGTCTGAATAGATATTTGTCCAAAGCAAATATCCAAAAGCCAGTAAGTACCTGAAAAATGTTTAATGTTATTGATCATTAGGACAATGCAAATCAAAATTATACTGAGAGACTTTGCATCCACTGGGATATTTATAATAAAGAAAACGTACTTCCACACAAAATGATTTACATTAATGTTCATAGCAGCATTATTCATAATAGCTAAACAGTGAAAACAACCCAAGTGTTTGTCAACTGAGGAATGAATAAATAAAATATGCTATATAGAAACTATGGAATACTATTCGGCAATTAAAAGGAATGAAATACTGATTCATGTTACAACATGGATGAACCTTGAAAACATTATGCTAAGAGCCAGTCATTAAAGTCATATACTGTATGATTGTATTTTTATAAATTGTCCAGAATTGGCAAATCTATAGAACTAGAAACTAGATTATTATTTGCCTAGACTTGGGCTTGGGGAGGATTTTGGTGTAACAGCTAGGGGGGATGGGGTTTCTTTAATGTTACTTTAAATATATCAATAGCTTTTTAAAAATTAATTTATTTTTTTATTGCTGACAGTATTACTATTGTCCCCTATTCACCCTCTTTTGCCCTCCTACACTCAACCCATGCCACACCACAGGACTTCAATATCTTATTATGCATTTAATCTTTTAAAAAGGAAATATAAATAGGAATGTTTTAGAAAAAATCAGTGATAAACAGAAAAGAGGACTACAAAGAGGCAGCAACTAGCCCAACTGAGGAGAGGGAGGGGTAGTTGGAAAATGTGTAAGATAAATTACCACAGCTATAGTTTTCCTCAAGGTATTCATTTAGAGTTTTAGTGTAGCAGCTGATATGGTAAGAGAGATCTTTTGACCATGGGATTCTGAATCTAGAGTCCATAATGTTAGTATTAGGGAGGCTATAAATGCCACAAAGGACATCTTCCCCCAACAATTCTACCTCACCATATGCCATTACTGTGACCCCCACACTCAGGGGAGCCACTGTAACAAGGGAAGCCTTCCTTGTGAAGATGCACCTAAATTGAATCTTAGAACTTTTTTTTGCCTAGAAGAAGCATTTTTAAATGGCTAGATTTTAAAAATAGTATCAGTTTTATTGTAAATCTATTGTGATTTGAAATTGAAGTTAATTTGTAACATTGTTTGTATGAGGAAATGTGTCCAGGTTTCAAATAAATGACTTAGTAATGAACCTTTTGGGAATCCAGCTTTTTGTGAGATAGAACTACATACAGTTCAGAGCTCCTCTCTATCTTGGTGTGGATGTAGAATAGGAGAGCCTGAGAAGATGAGGGGCTCAAATTCTTATAGATTCATGCATAGTCATGCTTGTTGCTCCAATGTCCTGGGAGCTAATGTAGAAGTCTGAACTTTAGCTGGTTAAATGTGATTTGCATGCAGTTGACATCCCTGAACTCTGGTGTGTGATGAATTTCATTAATCCAGTGATTTGTAAAAAGAGTTTGAATTAAATGCTTCTTTATGCTTCAGAGACTGCTTTGGGCTGCTCTTTATTGGTTTCCACAGTTTTTCCAGTGTAGTAATGTAAAAAGGAAAAGACAGGTAGGAATGAAAGATAATTCAGAGACCTGCAGGTACAATATTGTAAATGTTGAAACAGATGAAGTAATGTAGCTTTATTTAGATGTCTCACTTAGAATAACTGTTCTCTTTCCTCTATTTTTGTGAAGACAACTGTACCCTCACTGTGCTTTGGTTTCTTATTCATAGTAGTTTTCACTTAGGGTAGCTCTAAGCACCTGGAGAGCTAGTAAACCTGCAGATACATGGGCGTCTGGTAAGGCCTGAGAATTAGCATTTCTAATAAGCACACAAGCAATGCTGCTAAGCAACCACACCTTTGGTAGCATTTATCTATAAAATTTAGAAAGCCATGCTCAATTCCAATGTTCTACAATTCTCTGATTTCATATTCTCACATCTGAGGCATGTGCTTGAGACCAGATGTGAGCACTGGCCGTTTAATTACTTAATAATCTTTAGGACTCACTTTGATCCTGAACATGGGGAAACCAAATCATGGCCATGCTTAATGTCTACACAAGGACTGGTTTTTGGTCTAATTTTAGTTTTGAGAGAAATTTTTATTTCATGTTTTTAATCATTTATTTAATTTTACCAGCCATACATAATCAAATAATTAGAAATTACTCCCCAAAGGAAAACTCCCACAACCCCATTACTTAGAGATGACTTCCTTTAACATTTTGTAGTATATCCTTTCATACATTTTTCTATAATCAGTATCCTTATTTTTTACAAAAATGGAGTCCAGCTATCCAAATTATTTAATCACTTTTTTTTTTTTTGCTAACAGTATTGCAGATATTTTTCCATTTTGCTAAATACATTTCTATACCACAGGAATCTTCTAGATAACCAGTGTTCTATGATACTTTTATTCCTGGGTTATTGTTTTTTGCTATTAAACAATGTGATGAACTTCCTTGCATATGCATTTTTACTTGTGTGCCCCATTAATTCCTAAGGATAAATCTTCAGAAGCTGAATCCTAGGTCAGAGGATATACACTCTGTAATCAGATACCAGTACAAAATTGCCCTGTAGAAGTGTTGGGCCTGTTCACACACACTCTTAGCAGTGTCTGATTAGTAATCTGCATGTTTCAAAATAAGTTTTTTTTTCATATATTTTATTGATTTTTTACAGAGAGGAAGGAAGAGGGATAGAGAGTTAGAAACATCGATGAGAGAGAAACATCGATCAGCTGCCTCCTGCACACCCCCCACTGGGGATGCGCCCGCAACCAAGTTACATGCCCTTGACCGGAATCGAACCCGGGACCCCCCAGTCCGCAGGCTGACGCTCTATCCACTGAGCCAAACCGGTTTTAGCCAAAATAAGTTTTTAATACTTTTAAGAACTGCTTCATGGCATTAGTGAATTTAAGTGTTGGTTTTTGAATGAAAGCATTATCAAACTGGAGGTATTTGAAGTGTTGCTGGCTCTCTCTTCACACAACCTTTCTGCAGCATTTTTTCACTGCCTTGGTCAGCCAGTTCCATTATTAGTGGAAGACAGTGGGTGAGATGCTAAAGTGTTTACCACTGGGCTTCCTCTGTACTTAGGAGCTGCAAGTATGAAAATATCTTTCTCAAATACTACTTTATATTTATTCTTGCAGTAGAAAAGCCCATGCAGCCAAATATCGGCTCACACATACATTTCAAGACTACATTCAGTTTTGATCTCCTGTTTTAAATGTTTTTTAGAATTAACAGATTTCTGTGCATGGTGCTTGGCATACAGCATTAGAAAAAATAAAGTTAAAAAAATCCAGGGACCTCTGTTTCCTACAACTGTACAGAGAATCCTTTGAAAAACTACTCCTTTATCTTGTGAGCGAGACAGGGATGTATTCCTTTGAAAAGAAAAACTTGGAATTCTAAATCCATTTTTGCCAATTCCTGCTCTGATTTCACACCAGGTTATTAACAAAGACATGGATGTCTGAATGATGAAAAGGGTGGACAGAGCAAGAAAGAATGTTGCTATGCTATGTTAAATGTCCCTCTTGGACCTCAAAAATGTCCTTTTCACCAGAGCTGGATGAAGTTCAGTTATAAAACATAATAGTACAGAAAATTTGAGTGATTTTAGTCCAGAAAATCTGCAGTTGGCATCCTGAAGAACATTTTTTTTTGAGATTCTGAATTATTTTAGTTAATACAATTGCCAATTTCTTTTTCAGTTTCTCTTTGGGGGTTGACAGAAACTGGCTTGATGTATTTAACAAAGATTTCTAAGGCATGTTCTATATCATAGCCAATGTTGTAAGCATTCTGTGAATATCAACTAATTTAATACCCACCATCCTATGAGTTATCTGTACTAATATTAGCCCATTTCACAAGTGAGGAAACTGAGGCATAGGACAATTATATAACTTGCCTAAGAATACTTAGCCAGTGACAAAGTGGATTGGCAAATCCAAGATTGTGTGCTCCTAATAACTTAGTTGTGTTGCCTGGCATATATAAGCATGCACATAGCAGTGATAAGTTTTAGGAAATGTTAGTTTATATCTATAACAGGAAGAAATTATTCACCATTATCCTCCAGTTGACCATAGTTCTCACCCTTGGCAGCATATTAGAATCACTTAGAGAGCTTTTCAAGCTGAAGTAGATCAGACAGACCCTTCACCTGGTAAACCAGTGGGCCTCAGGCACCAGTAGTTTTCAAAGCTACCCAGGTGATTCACCTGGCCAAGGTTGAGAAACTCTGATCTAGGAGAAGATATATTACTGATGGTCATTACTTTACCAGAAAAAGAGCAGTAGGGAAGGAAAGTCATGTCTTAGCCAGATGGTTGAACAAAGTCAAGAGGCTTGGGCTGCAGCATCTTCAATTCCCTGTGAGAGCTATAGAACTAATTTTTTTTCTTTCTTTGACTGGACATGGAAGGGAAACATTAAGCACATGAGAATTTGGAATGGCTGTTTCTGTTGGAGCAGCTCTGTGAAATTGAATAGCAAATTGCCTTTCAAGAAAAGGACTTTTAGTCATGGTGGTATGAGCATAGCATACATAATATTTAAGCAAATCTATGAAACAGGGGTCAGTAGTTAATGGTAAAATTTTTTGCTGTTTCATCTGAATCATGCTGGAAAAGTGAAGCTGTTGTTTGGGATATTTATTTTGGAATTGCCAGTCTATTCAAATAAGACTAAACCATGTCAGCGAGATGGTGAGCACAATCTATTTTGACTAGACATTTCAGTTTGTCTCAGAAGCTTGTTGGCTCATGGGAATCCCACTGGTAGAGGAGCACAAGGGCATTTCTCATTATAGCTGTACATGAAAGCTAATTACAAAAAGTCCTGTTTCTGTTTGTTCCTGTTGTAAAATGTCTTCTGGAATTGCATTTCTGCGACTGCTGTCTTGGGGCACATGAAAGGATTGTGATAACTGGAATACTCTGTCTACGGCTGTTTTGGGGGACAACAGAGACAAATGATACCAATTATGTGGAATTTGTAATATAATCTGTGACCCAAATAATTTTTTCAAAATTGCAAAATGTATCCTTAAGCACAGAAAAAATGTCCAGTAGCTATAATATAGTATAGAGAATAACCACCCATGTGTCCATGCCCCAGTTTAAGAAATGGGACAATAGCAGCTCCTTTAAGGCATCTTTTCCCAGTTGCATGATACCCCTTCCTTCCAGAGATGATCACTACCTGACTTGTGTTGCTCATTTTCTTTTCTTTTTAGTGTCCCCATGTATGTATGTATCTCTAAATGCTATATTGTTTTGGTTTTGAAAACCAAGCTGCAAACAAAAACCTAGCTGTCCATGAGGTAAGGTAGACAATGCTTCTAGCTGATGAAGGTCCAAAGAGAAGGGAAGTGAGCCAAGTATCTGGGAGAAGTCTGAGTTCAGGTGCCATGAGGTTATTCTGGGGAAGTGGGTGGGCAAGGCCATGAGTGAATCCAAAGAAAAATCGGGCTCCCCACCATGAGCATATCTGATGGTTCTATAGTGTTTTGGTTATGCATACCCTCCAGTAACTTTGTGAGAAAAAGTATGTGGGAAGTAAATTTTCTGAGGCCTTGCATGCCTGAAAATGTCTATTCTATCATCATGCTTGATCGATAGTTTGGGAATAGAATTCCAAGTTAGAAATCAAAATTCTGAAGGGAAATTAGGACATTTCTCCATTGTCCTCTCTTTCTACTACTGCTGTCAAGAAGTGTGAAGCCATTCTGATTCCTGATAAGCTACTTATGACCTGATATTTTTTCTCTTTGGAATCTTGTAAACTCTTTTTCTTCCAAGAATTGGAAATGACACTGCATTTAGGGAAAGGATAATCACTCAGTGGAATGGAGCTTTCTTTTCAGACATTTACACGTTGCTATCCTCTTTATCCCCATTTCCAGAGCAGCTTGGTGCCCATGTTCAGCTTTTCTCTCTGATGGTCTGAGATAACTTGCTGAGTTAGTTACTGCTTGTCTTTCTGCTTTGCAAGTTCCAAAACTTGGTTGCTGTTGCTCCCTCTCCTTTTCTCCTTGATTTGTCTTTTACAAAAAACCATTCTTTTATGGGTCTTAGTGAGGTTACAAGAGAGTAAAATTAGGTTCATGTGTTTAGTCCACCAACTTAACCTGGAAGCTGGAACTTTTCTCTTCTTTTTACATTATTGGATCCAGTATATTTCTGTCTATTTGAAGCCAAAGGCCAAGTCCATTAACAAGGTATATTGGCCACTGTTGTGCCAGGTGCTGTTGAGCACTTTACATGTGTACACTTGCAAGTGGGAATGGATGTTACTCTTAGTTTACAAAAGACAAAATTGGTGACACTCAGATAAAGCAGTGCACCCAAGGTCACTGCTAAAACATGGCAGTCCTGGGATATGAATTCAGCCCAAGATTAAAAACCCTGTGAAAGGTTTTTAAACAAGCCAAATGATTTCCTTATACCAGGAGCTGATTTAAACGAATGTCTCTGAATTCTGTGGGGATCTCTGAGTAAATTGGACTTTCAAGGAGAAAAATATTCCCACATATATTGGGTTGAGTAACCTTGTTTGGACTTTTGAAAAGTGAATGTGGCACCCTTTGAGTGTGAGAAGTGCCTGTTTTTCCCAGCTGCAGTGCCTCATGCTTCCCTGTTAACTTGGTGTGTGGCTGAAGTTCATTCATAGGCACTGTTGTGTTATCTATCTGGAGAACAAAGCATACATGGTTTTCTGGCCCACCCAGTAGAATGTGTGTTTTATTGGTGAGACTGTGCTGTAATGAAGGACTTATTTTGTGTATGGCTACAAGGCTAGGTAACTCATTGCCCATTCAATGTCAAAAACACTAGCATGTCATTTCCCTATTGACAGTTTTGCTTTTTTACTGCAACAGCATGACTCCATTGATTTGCAAAATAAATACGGTGGCAATGGGCAATGGGATATTTAGCGCCTTTAGAGATTGAATTATTTATTATGGTTTTTTGCAAACCTTTTTCAAACCAATTTACAGAACAAATTATATATAAAAAATTATGCTTCAGGGCTGTAATGTTGCCAATAGCTTTAAGTATGGACTAGATAGGTTTGAATATTAGAGTATTGGAAGTATTGGCAAATAATGAGACCTACTTTTTTAATGTTGAGAGTATTATTCATATAACAGGTTTCAGCTTTAGTGAGCTTTCTAAGAATGACTACTTGCTTATTAAGAATAAAATTGTTTATATTCCTTCCCATAACTATAGCTAGTCTTTTGCCTAGAAGAATGCAATCGAAAGCACAAATAGCTAAAAACAAGGTGTATTTTTTTTTTAATGCAAAGGAACATCAACTTGCTTTGGCACTTCTGAAATTAGCTGGGGTTACATTTTAATGCAGTGTTTCAAGCCAAATTATCTTTAGTCTCTATGGAGAGAACGGTTTTCACTTAAAGGGATTAAAAGAGTGCTGGACCAATTTCAGCTGTTTTAAAATGCACATTTGGGCCTTTTTATGTTTCCTCAAGTTTCAAAGAAAAGAACATTGTAAGGCCACTCTGTAAACTGCTTTACAGTATTGGCCTTAAGATTTAACTAGATCTTTACCTAGGAGAGAAAACGATGGGTAACATATGCCTTAAGTATTTTACTTGGGAGAAATAAAATAGCTTCACTTTATATTTTAATTTATTTTTTAACATTTTTCATCACAGGAATATCATTTCTTCCATTCTTATTACCCAAGGAAAAATATTTAGGTGTCTCATAGAAGAAAACTCTGCTATACCACAGCCAGATTTTTAATCAGAAGAGAAATGTAGAAGAAATTGTCACCACAGAAGAGAAATGTAGAAATTAATCTTGGAGTCGCTATCCCTTTAGATCTTGGGTGAGGGGACTTATACTGGAAAAAGCCTGGTCTTTGGAGTTGGATATAGGGTTCAATTCTGCCCATACCTTGGGTTCTTGGAAAAGTCATTTGACATCTCTGGTATTGTTTCTGTGTCAGTAACAGGGATGGCATAATTCCCAAATTGCATGGTCATTGAAAAGTCTAGCAGGAATACAGATAAAGGAAGGGCCTACTATAACAACTGGTGTATAATTGGGGGCTCTACTACTATAGCACTAATTGACAGCATTTACTGCTAGTTAGTTTCTGTTCTTAGAGTTTTATGTGTATTAACTCATTGAAGCATAACAACTTTCTAAGGTAGGTACTATAGTATACAGATTTTTGAAAGCTAGTCATCAAGAGCTGGAGTTGGTACAGTGCTTCTGTAAAGGGTCAGATAATAAATATATTAGACCTTGTAGGCAATGGCGTCTCTGTCACAAGTTCTCCATTGTAGCTTGAAAGTAGCCATAGACAATAAATAATGGATGTGTATAGCTGTGTTCCAAGAAAACTTTACAAAAAGAAGCTGTCTTTTGCCAGCCTTGCCACAGAGTGCTGATTGTTCCCCTTTGTAGTGCTGAAGAATTGCCTAGATTATACCTTTTTATTTATTTTATTTAAAATATATTTTTATTGACTTCAGAGAGGAAGGGATAAGGAGAGAGAGGTAGAAACAATTTTATTTTACTCATATTAGGGAACCTAGCAAATGCTATAAGCAGTTTAAAGGGAAAAAGTAAAAAAGCATAAATTTATATTGAGTAAATGAATTAAATTACAAATGGAGGCAAAACTGATTTTTTTTTCTGCAGGGAGGAGGGAAGTCAATAAAAACTGTACAATGACAGCTTTTATATCTGTCAGTTACTATAACTTAGAGAGTTGCAAAATAGCACAGGCAGTGAAACCTTGGAACCTGATAATCTAGAAGGATGTGCTATATGTACATGATACAGAATTTTCCTTTGAAATAAATATTTTATACATCCCAAGAGACTGGTTCTATAGATCTGATGTTAGACTGAGAAATCTGCATTTTGAACACATCTCCAAAGTTTTGGTCCAGCAAAAAGACTTCATACCACACTTTGAGGAACACCGCATACAGGTGCATTATTTTTGTTCTTTTTTTCCTGGAATATCCCTTTCTGTTATGGACTCCTCTCCCCTGATTTAGGGAAACCAACCCTCATTTTGTGAGGTTCACCCATCCGTTTGATCAGATAATGATAAATAGCTTCTTTGTTATAGGGTGTGGTAGGGACAGGGGGAGACAGGATATTGGGGAAAACTCATTGCCATCTTTTATCTTGACTATTTGTCTGCTCATGTCAAAGAGAAAAACCAAAGGGATGGAGGGAGACTTAATCTGAAATGGTCATAAAAATAGTTGCATGGGGTATTTGCAACAGAGGATGATTAAACCTTGGAAGCTCTTAGTGCAGTTGTAGGAAGGTGGAGAAGAGAGACAGGGAGCATTAGACCTGTGTGGGAGGGCCTATAGGATGGACAGAGACTGGGAAAACAGCATGGGTTTTAGTCAGGAGTACAGAGATCTCAATAAACACATTAGGTAAGTGAGAACTCATTAAGTTGGAAATCCATTATACATTTACTTCCTTGTAGATCTTTAACTGGCAGCAGCTGTTCTGCTCCATCAAATGTTGTTCCTCTATGGACAGAATAGCAAACTTGGTTTGTACATTTCCGGAATATGGGGAAATTCAGATAAGCCCTAGACTGTCAGCAAGCTGACTTCCTTTTTACTGGTTTATTTCTATGTGTGAAAAAGCAAAGGGACAGATAGGTGGGTGTCCTTGATACAGTGTATCTGGAAATTACCATCAAGTCAGAGTGGTTAAGACCTAATTTCCCTCTGATTTGCTTTCCAGAGGAGCAGTCCTTTATGTCTGAGAGTGAGTGTAGGAGAGTAAGGAAGGTTTAGTCCTCCACAAGTCTTTCACTCAGTCCTGGCTTCTCAGACTGCACCCCTAGTCACAGAGCTCCCTTGAAAATGGTACTATATCATGCTAACGGGAAATATTCATGTAAATTTCCTTTCTCAATGAGTTCAGCAGTTTAAAGGGAAGAATTCTCTGAAAAATACTGTACTAGGTACAGGCACTTCCAGAGATAGTGGACACAGATTCTGGGTGTGTGAAATGAGAGTGGGTGGTAAGAGTTTTTTTGTGGGTGGGAGGTGTGCCTGTTGGCACAGACTGGGCAGTTGGTTGAAATGCTGGCTTTGAGCATGTTGTGCTCCTCTTACTCCATCCCATCTTGTCTTTGCTCTGAGATTTTAATCTCAGAGTCTTATCATTTTGCTGGCATTGTCAAGTTACCTACCATTTATTCCGAAATCTTAGCCAGCCCACAAATGCAGTTTTCTGTTAGTGTCAAGAGCCTGAATGATAAGAGTGTCCAGCTGCTTGACCAGGAGGTGGAGATAGTAGTAGCCATGGCAGCTGTTTGGGTCCCACTAGTGCCAGGAATGTAGCACTATAGTCTGCCCTGCTGGAATTTGGGATGCCAGAACATGAACCCCACACTGCTGTCCCGCCCCTGCTGTGTTCACTCAGCTTAGAGCACTTGGTGCCTCCTAAAAGAACACAGCAATAGCATGCTGTTCTCTTTGTGTAGAAGATAGTCTTTCTGCCCTCACCTTGCTTATACTTCAAAGGGCAGCTGAGATGGGAAGGTTATCAGTGTTCATTACCTAAGTCATGGCCTCAGGGTTCTTCTTGGAAAGCTTCTTAAAAGGTCTTTGTATGGTACTGGATAGGTACTAGACTTATTAGAATGATCACTGTGTAAGGTATATAAATGTCTAATCACTATGTTGTACAACTGAAACTAATATAATATTGTATGTTAACTATAAAAATAATTTTAAAGAAGGTCTTTGTATTGTCTCTGAAATGATTCTTTGCTACTTATTTTTAGAGCCACAGAAGCCTTAAGGGGTTGATATCTGTGTGAAGGGCAGGAGCCTGTTTTCAGGCAGGACATCTTGTCATTTTAGTTCCTAATTTAGACTGTAAATCTAGGCAGTCCTGTGACTTCCACAGTGTTGACATTCTCTATTTTGTATTCGTGGCTTGCCAACACAGAGCACATTGAGATCAAACTGCAAAATTTTATACAATTTAACAATGGAATTTTAGGATTATTTGGGGTTTTCCTGCATTTTATGCATCATCTTTTTATTTGGGGCTTGTAGATAGTAATAAATACAGAAGTTTTTAAGAAACCTACATTGGGAGATGAAATGCAAAAAGAATTACTGAAACAGTGAGTTATTCAAACGAAAAATGAAGCTACTCAGATTTTCCTAATTTAAAAAATTTATATTTTCCCATTCTTTTCTTTAAGACAATGGTATCTTATGTGTTAGATAAATAAGTGTGATGTGTTTATTGTTATTCAGGTCTATTTGGAAGTTCCTTAGGGACAGGGCAAGGGTGGATGGACTTGTCTGCCTATCCCCAACATTTAGCACAATGACTAGCACATAGGAAAAGCCCAGTAGATATGTACTTACAGCCTGCCAAAAAGTTACCGTCTATACTCTAAGAAACAGATATGCCTCATGTAAGCAGGCTTCATATATGAGGACTGTGTGTTATCAAGGGTAGCATAGGTTTAGAAAGACATTTAGACATTTTAATTTACCCTTAGAACATACTGATTCACTGGTTTTTAAACAATATCAGCCCATCATATGTAATTTCATTTTTTACTCTTAAATAATTTTTAACCTTCATTTAAAGAAGTTTTAGGTAGGTTTATCATATAATATCTTTGTGTATTTTACATTTTGTATTATATTCATTTATGAGCTTTCAGAAATTAAACAAACAAAAACAGCAGCTTTCTGATGAGAACGAGTGAATAATTGCTGAGTCACTTGTTTTTTAGAAACAGCATCCAACTCTGATGGTAATTGTGTTGACCCAACCCACTTAGTTTTGCTGATGTAATTACTTTCCAATGAGGCTTATTTCAGAAACAGATGCGGATGCAAAATTTTAATCTAGGGAATGCTGTAGAGATAAGTAACTTCTACATTTATAATCTACTGCTTGGCTTTTTATAGCCAAAAGGAACTAGTTTAATGTACTACTCTGCTTCTGGATTCCTGATGCAAGACAAAAATTTCAGGTTACCAGGCCTTGGCCAGATCACAGTCTATTGATTATTGGCTTTTAAATTAGTTCTTTAAGAGAATTTGAAATTTTTCATGCTTAGGTTTAGAATCTAAGCTTTCTTTGATTTGCCTGGAACTGAAAGGCTCTGCGTAACTTTGGTTAAAGCTCTGGCTGGTATGTGATATTTTGTATTAGATCAGGATTGAGTCTTCTTGTAAAAGTGAAAGAATTGATAACCATGTTGGCAATTCACCTTCAGTAGAGTGTAAAGGAAGACTGTGGTGAGGCAAAGAGAAACAGACCTATTTCTCATGCCTATGTTTAACTTTGGTTTCCCTAATTCATCCAGTTTTTTTTTCTTTCCCTGATGATGAGCTTGTGATGGTGTGATCCACAAAGCAGTATGTAAATATGAGTTGTGCACTTGTTTTAAAGTGTTCGGGATAGCCTTGCCTACTGAGGATAATAAAGAGCTGTTTTTCTCCTCATTTATATAACAGGCAATATGGTGATATGGAACCAAAGATTTGAGGTCTGAAGAGCCAAGCTCTCATTTAGCTTTTCTACAACCTTAGATGGCTGGCCTTGAACAAGTCTCAATTGAGTTGCAGATTTTTTTTTATTTGAGTACAACCCTTCCTCACATCATATGGAGGCTATGGAGTTTTAAGGAAAGCCCTTTGAGAGTGGGGCAGCACTTTGTAAACACTGAAGTGTGATGATCCTCAATTTTATTTATTCCCGTTAGTAAGTGTTACTGGCAGACCATGTGTTTTCTGAGCAACTTGGCTTTCATTGGAATGATGAGATAAGCTACTGGTGAGTTCCTAAGGCAGAAGATCAAAGATCTTCCCAGGGAGCTTTTATTCTTCCAATTAAGCAAGAAGAGGATTAAAAGTCAATTGCTGAGAATTTTAAAGCTCATATATATTCTAGGAGGTTTTTTTTTGACATGGCTTCCAAAGTACCCCGTTTTCTTGATTTTCCTTATACCTCACTGTTTTTCCCCCCAGCATCCTTGACCTGTTCTTCTTCTTCTCCCCAATCTCTTAATATAGGCAGGCCCCTGGTCTTAGTTTGTGCCTCTTTACTCTATACTAACTCACTTGGTGACCTCATCCCATCTCATGACTTTTTAAATACCATGTAAAACTTGAAAACTCCCAGGATTTTTCCTGAATCCCAAACTCATATTCTACTTTGATATCTCCTATTCAGTGTGTCCCCAGTATGAACTGATCTCTCCTCAAAACAATAACAGCCCTAGCCGTTTTGGCTCAGTGGATGGAGCATTGGGCTTGGGATTGAGAGGTCCTGAGTTTGATTCTGGTCAGGGGCACATGCCAGGGTTGCAGTCTTGATCCCCAGTGGGGGGGCATACAGGAGGCAGCCAATCAATGATTCTCTCTCATCCTCTTCCTCTCTGAAATAAATAAAAGTATTAAAAAAATCAACAACAAAAGAACCAGTTCTACCTACAACTGTACCCTTCTTTAAGGTCCCACTATGTTCTCTCTCAAATTATGTTCTATATATTTCTTCATGATCTTCTGTTTTCCACCAAGTGCCTGGGGGAAAGTCACAAGCAGGAGAAATAAGTGTCTCAATATTATAACTGAAACACATTGTCATTCACTGCACTTATTTTAAGGCTGAGGACAGAGGTCCAAGGTCTCACAGCCAGGTTTCATAGATTCTTGTTCTCTTGGAAGATAGCTGCGGGAGTTTTGGGTGTTTATTTTCAGAGTCATTCAGTGTAGTCATATATAAAGATGGAACAGTCTAGGTTGACTTTAGGCAAGAGGTACAATCAAGTAATATACAAGTATTAGCCATAATTTTCTAGTCAGCATTTTAGTTTTCTACCCAGTAAGCCACAATCCTCAGCCCTGAACAGTGCTGTTATTTAAAACTTTGAATCATAAGGCTGCTAGAGGAAATGTTGCTGCCAGATTGGTTCTGACCATGCACATATCTTGAGACCCTTAAAACCAGATTCACAATGAAAGGTGCTATGGAAGGGCAAATTATTGTATTTATTTTTAGGTTATTAAGTTATTGATGCTAGCAGTGGAATAACTTCTCCGCTTTTTGACTAATGCTGACTTCCTTAGTAGGGTCTTAATAGAGCTCAGTAAGCTCACAGGTCCTTAGAAAGATATTTCAGTATTAATATTCTCTAAACTAAGAAATGTTACCTAGAAACAGTTCCTAGAGCATAAAAGATTAAGGCAAGAAGAAACAAATGATCAAGGCAGAATTATCTTACCTGATTATAAGTAGTGTATTTAATCTTTCAGTATCATGTTCACTCAAAAAGTAAAAATATTTGAGTGTCCACTCTTCTAAGGTGATAGTTCTCATCCTTGCCTGCACATTAGCATCTCCTAGGGTGCTTAAGGAACACAGATGCCTGGATTCTATCCCCAGAGATTCTAATTTAATTGATTTGGGGTGGTGGCCCAGGCATCGGAATTTTAAAAAGCTCCCAAGATTATTCTAATCCACAACCAAGGGTTTGAGAGTTCTTGTAATTGGTACTGAAAATACTTTGCAGATGTCTGTCCTAATTTTTTGTTTTCTATAAGACACATGAACTCCTTAGAATTTTCCATATACTTTTCTTATTTGTGAGAAATATGAAAAGGAAGCACAGATCCCCTTTGCCTTTAAACATTTTAATTGTCCAGAATCTGGAACACTATCTACTTGTACATAGCCAGTTACCAAGGCATAGAAAAGAAACATTTCATGCACTATTCAGTGTAATATATTCTTATTAGTGTCTCCCTTAATATGTCTACAACTGAAGACCATCTTTGGATGTCCCCCTGTCAAATTCCACAGTATAATTCTACATGAACAAGAAACATAATGTTAAGGGAGAAATTTGTGGGTTTATCTGTTTCAGCAGCTTGTCCTATCCAAAGGTAGCTCCCGAGGCTGACCAGCAGACCCTGAGCGATGGATGAACAGATTATCCCAACACAGGTTTCTGTGAAAGAGAGGGCTAAGGGACTCTTTTACTTTAGTTGTAAAAGCAGCCCAGTTCACCTGCCTCCTTAGGTTTTTATTGTCACAACAGCTTGAACTCAAATTAACCTCTAGATACAATTAGCAGGGCAAATATCCTTTAGAAAGTATATGCTTCTACAAGGCTGGGTCTTTAAAGACTAAACAGAGATTCTAGCAAAACACCCAGGGGATCGGACTTGTTTGGAAAAGTCGAGGTAGGGGCTGCTGCCTTAGGCAAGGTCCCCCCAGAAGCCCCCCACCTTTCGGAGAATCCTCCTTACAGACTTTTCAACCAAGTCCTGTGCTTCCCCACATCTCCTCCTTTTTGTTTTGTTGGCTGCAGAAGATGGAGGGAGGCGGCAAACTTTTTGCTATGGAAGGTCGGGGTCTGCGAAGCGCTTTCACTGCTTGAGTTCTGATTTTGTAGACTATAAGAAAAACAAAGAGAATCACAATGACAGCAATGGTTAGTCCAATCAGGTACCAATTGATTCTGGGAAACCATGTGGTGGGGTCTATCCACTCTAAATGCTCCTTTACTGTATTCCAAGCAGTCGTCTGTTTTTCAAGTTCATTGAAATCAAGTAAGGACTCTTTAATTTGCCTTTGCAACATGTTTACTTCTTCAGTAAGGTTATCATGAAGGACTCCCATAGATGCTTTTTAACATCAATCCACTGATGGTGACTACTATTCCATTTTAAGGGGTGACACATATGTGCTTATGCTCCCAATTGCAATTAAGCACTTGCCTGTATGCTATAGCGTCCTCTCTTTCCCCAGATATTCAATGGCTGCCTCTACTGCCTGTAGACTAGCTAATATTTTTTGATCTATGTGCTGTTGTACAGTGAATTCCCTAGTTACATTGTAGGCCATATTGTCTACAAATGACTCAGAAAGGGCCGCCACAGCGACGCTGGCAGTAGCAAGAATAACAACAGCCGAGATGATGGCTGCAATGACTATTCCCAAAAATCTTTTGGGCCGTAATTGGCTCCATGCTCTTTCTAAGACTTCAATAGCTGATGAGCCTTGCCATTTCCTGGTGAGATTAACAGGTATCAGGATTTCTGCTTATCTTCTAAGTATCATAATAGTGCTGATGTTCAATGAGGTAATATTCTGGGTGGTAATACAGGATGCAGAATAAGCTCCTTCTCCAACCTGTACTAGAAAAGATGAACTTATTAGTAGATCAGGGCCCATAACAAAGACAAGGGGTGAGTGGTGCAAATCAGGCTATTGTAAGATTATTAGTAAAAGTTATACTATAGTGGTCAGAGGGGTTCTGACAGTCACCATGCCACAATTTCAAAGGGCTGAAAACATGGCCTAATCTCCATAAAGTTTCCTGAACTGGCAAGCCTAGTACTTGAGGTCATGTAGAATTCATCCCTCCCTTAGTCCAAACCTCAGGTATGTCTGTATAACTGATATAACTAGTATTAGACATATGGTGTACAGGATGTCAATGTGGTTGGCTTGCAAATGACTATGTGAGCTCCAATCTATAACCTGTTGGTCCCCCAGAACCGTCAAATGGGAATGATTTCCTTGACAAACTTCCCAATGGAATGCCTCAGCAGAGGGGTCCCACTGCATATTTTCCTTATACGGAAGGATGGTAGGCATAGTAGCATTAGTCAGATTACCCTAGGCCAGACTGCCTGCTGAGAGAAATATTTAATTTACTAAATTTCTTTAGAAATGTTTCCTTATATCTGAAAAACAAAAAGTTTAAGAATTAGCAATACTTCCAACAAAAGATACAAAAACTATATAATTCTTTTTTTATTTATTCAGCTCTATAATAAAATTGTTTCTTCTGATTTTTCCTGCTAGTATTTCTATAAATTCAGATACTTTATAGAGTAATGTAAATGATATGGAATCTTGTCCTTTCTATAAAACACAATTTCCAGAATTAGTTATAAATGAAAGCATATTAGACTTTATTTAATATGCTATAAATAGAATATAATTATTATTTCCTTATTTGACAGAGTTTCCCATATATTTTAAGTATAAAATTTTCCTTTATGAGAGAGAAAACAAACACTTGAGGCATTCTAGAACCTGCTGAAATGATTTAAAGCCAATTCTAGGTCAAGAAAAAGTTTCTTAAAATTCAAACCCTGGGAAGGTAGTCAAATATATTAGACTAAAAGATTATGTATTATTATTATTATTATTAAACAGTATTAAGTAATATATTCATTTAAAGTAATCAAGTTCCTGATTAACATAATTATTTTAATAAATAAAAAATATATATATATATAAATTTTTTGCTTCTTAGGCAAATACAGGAAAACACTTTTTCCCCTTTACTTTTAGAAATAGGCTTATTTTTCCAATGTAAAATATACTCACATTCTTAAGAAGCATAACAGAGATAATATGACCTTGACAACTCTCAGGAGGCTGGAGAAAGGGTGGGTGGGTATGTGGGGAGATAGCAGGTCCTAGGGGCTTGTTCCAGGACTGCAGCAACTCCTGGGCCTTTAATGGCTTTAGTGTAAAAGTACCATTTTTTTTTTTTTTTTTACAAGGAGAGTGTCCCCTGCGCCCCCTACTCCGCTGCTGCCATTTTTGCAGTCTATTCAAGGCACTTTTGTAGCTCCAGCCTCCTAGGATAAATTTTTGGGGAGTTTAAATAATTATTTCCCATATTTTTCTCTTTTTGAGTAGACTAACAATATGAAATCTTGTATATAAGAAGAGATTTTAAAAACAGAAACAAAAAAACCGTTACAGTAAATGAATGAGTACTTATAAAAGGGTGGACTGGGACATTAGCCTTAGAATCTTATTTTATATTAATGGGTTCTGAGTGGCACAAAGCCTAAATAGTAGAGACTGAGGATTCCCTATATTCATAAAATGGTGAAGTGCAAACTAAGTCCCCCAAAGATAAGAGAGCAAGTAAAGAACATTAATGGGTAACCAAGTTACATTACAGACAGATAAGAACTTCTACTAGCTACGAGTTTCTAGTGTCTTGAGAGGGAGAGCAGGAAGGTCCCCAAGACTAAGAGTTCTTGGCAGCTGCTGGGAAGTTCCTGTGATCCCTGTCAGATTCAGCCTGCTACAAGTAGCTGGGGCCTCTAGCAAAGTGAAATATGCCCAATTTTTAAACAAATTAAACTAAACAACAAAACAACAATTAACAGAGACACTCTATGAACAACATTTATAGGCATGCACAACCTATAGGCAAGACTTAATAAACCAGAGTCCTTTCCATGGATTGTTTAGAAGATGTCTTTTAGTGCCCAGGACTTACAGCCAGAAGGCAGGCCAGAGGGCTCCTGGATGGGGTCGCCAGTGAACACCTATAAACAGCCTGTTGTTCACAGATCTAATCATATTCTGCTCTCCGTAATAGATATTGACTGGCATCCAGAGTTGTCTTGGCTAAAATCTGCCAGTACCAAGGGGTCATGTGATAATTTTCAGACAAGGCATTAAGGAGTCCTTTTGTTAATGGACTGTTAGCCCTATTTTATTTAACACTTTTCCTTATTTCTTTAAAGGTATTAAAGGAGAGCAGCTCATAAACTTTATTATCTTGTTGATTTTGTATAACTGGGCAAGCCAAAAGCTTTCCTTCTAACATGGCTTGCCTGACACAGGACCCCATAACTGAGGGTCCTTCCCACACCAGCGGCGGAGGATCGGGAAATATTTCCTCCAGCGGCAGGGCTTTAGGTATTACAGGCTCTGCTTCAGGAGGAGGGGCAGTGGTAAATCCTCCTGTCGCTCTGTAGGCTTTTGATCCTCTTTATGAAGTGGGCATAATGCAGCTCAAACAAGAGCCCACACAGTTAATGATGATAAGGGCACTCGCTTTCCCTGGGCCTGATATTTCTTTAATTCCTGCCCACTTGTCCCCAGAGATTAAGGTCTAGTGTTCTAGCATCAGGGAACCAAGGATTATAAATCAGAACAATTTTTAATAAGTTTTTAGTTCTTCTACAACACAGGCACCACCTGCTTTTAATAACTTTCAGCACTGTGATATATTGCTGCTGTTCTGTGGACAACTGTTGTCTCATGAAACCTTAGCTGAGAGAGAATTCCCTCAAACTTGGCAATCCCAAGCAGGCTCCAATCACTTACTGCGCAGTTACTTTCATTTTCTTCCTCTTCGTTGCAGTTCCTGGCCTCCTCACATGGGGGGCACCAGCTGCCAGGGCTGACCAGCAGACCCTGAGTGACAGATTGCTTTGACACACGTTTCTGTGAAAGAGAAGTTAAGGGACTGTTTTGCTTTAGGAACAAAAGCAGCCCTGTTCGCCTGCCTCATTAGCCTTTTATTGTCACAACAGCTTGAACTCAAATTAACCTCTAGATACAATCAGCAGGGCAAGTATCCTTGAGGAAGTATATGCTTCTACAAGGTCAGGTCCTAAAGACTAAACATAGAGATTCCAGCAAAACATCTGGGGGAATCAGACTTGTTTGGAAAAGTCAAAGTTAAGGGCTGCCACCTTTGGCAAGGTCCCCTGACCTTTCGGAGAATCCTGCTTACAGACTTTCCAACCAAGTCCTGTGCTTCCCCACAGGTAGCTACTGTGCATAAATGACTCTGTGGGAAGGCTGACTTGTGGAGTAATCCTGGTCACATATATGAGAGCCCATTTATGACTATGAACATGGCTCCAGAGAGACGGCACCAAACATGGCCTTTTCATCCTGGGAACAATTGTCATGGCAATTCTGTTTTTAAATATCTGTAGTCCTCTTTTACTGAACAGGGAAAGTGACCTCACCTGTGTGTGGTATGGCTAGGCATATACTACCCATCTGTGGAGGCTTCTAGGTGAATGTCATGCAAGTTGACTTAAGTATCACAATAAAAATCTCTGCATGCTAGGTTTTATTTTATTTTTTTAATTTCTGTATTGATTAAGGTATTACATATGTATCCTTATTCCCCCATTACCCCCCACCTCCCGTTCATGCCCCACCCCCCTGTTGTCTGTGTCCATTGGTTAAGCTTATATGCATGCATATAAGTCCTTTGGTTGATCTCTCCCCCTTCCCCCCCACCCTCCCCTACCTTCCCTGAAGTTTGACGTTCTGATTGATGTTTCTCTGTCTCTGGATCTGTTTTTGTTCATCAGTTTATGTTGTTCATTATATTCCACAAATGAGTGAGATCATGTGATATTTATCTTTCTCTGCCTGGCTTATTTCACTTAGCATAATGCTCTCCATCTCCATCCATGTTGTTGCAAATGGTAAGAACTCCTTTTTTACCACAGCGTAGTATTCCATTGTGTAGATGTGCCACAGTTTTTTAATCCACTCATCTGCTGATGGGCATTTGGGCTGTTTCCAAATCTTAGCTATGGTGAATTGTGCTGCTATGAACATAGGGGTGCATATATCCTTTCTGATTTCATGTTTCTAGTTTCTTGGGATATATTCCTAGGAATGGGATCACTGGGTCAAATGGGAGTTCCATTTTTAGTTTTTTGAGGAAACTCCATACTGTTCTCCACAGTGGCCGCACCAGTCTGCATTCCCACCAGCAGTGCACAAGGGTTCCTTTTTCTCTGCATCCTCTCCAGCACTTGTCATTTGTTGATTTGTTGATGATAGTCATTCTGACAGGTGTGAGATGGTACCACATTGTTGTTTTGATTTGCATCTCTCGGATGATTAGTGACTTTGAGCATGTTTTCATATGCCTCTTGGCCTTCCTTCTGTCTTCTTTTGAAAACTGTCTATTTAGATCAGTTGCCCATTTTTTGATTGGGTTGTTTTCTTCTTTTTGTTAAGCTGCATGAGTTCCCTGTAAATGTTGGAGATTTAACCCTTATCGTTGATATAATTGGCAAATTGCGTGCTAGGTTTTATCTGCCTTATTCTTCTATGTTTCACATCAGGTCTGTATTAGAGCCATTTATTAGAGTACTAGGGGTCCAGTGCATGAATTCATGCACCTTGAAAGGAACTGTGGGCTGCGAGGCTGCTATGGGCACAGGGGCAGGTCTCAGCCCATCCTCTGCTCCCCCGCCCGGCCCCTCCCACTGCGCCCCCCCCCCCCAGCCGGGTCCCCTGTCTGCTGGCAGCTCCACTCTTGCTGCCACCATCACCTCCATGTGCTGACTGTGCTGGTCCCGCTTGTACCTGCTGATGGTGTGGAGCAATTGGGCCCGGTGCCAGCAGCGGGTGTGAGTGCGGCTGGCACCATCAGCAGGTGTGAGTGGTGGCTGCTGCCCCAGTTGCCCCTCAGGAGCAGGGGGAGGTGGAGAAGCCCTCAGGGGTGATCAGGGCCGGCAGCTGCTGCTCACACTTGCTGACAGCATAGAGCAATTGGGGCCATCGCCGGGCACTGGCAGCAGATGTGAAGTGCCAGGTGGGACCACAGCATGTGCGGGAAAAAGAACTTCCAGTAACTACTAGAGGCTCACCCTGATGACAGACCGGCACCCGCCTTTGTCTGGCACCCCCGCTCACCTCCACTATGCCACTGCGGCCAATGCCTGTGATGTTCCACGTGCACCCCCTGGTGGTCAGTGCACATTATAGTAACTGGTTGTTCAGTTGTTCTGCCATTTGGTCTATTTGCATATTGGGATTATATGTATATAGATAGATATAGATATAGATATAGATATAGATATAGATATAGATATAGATATAGATATAGATATAGATATAGATATAGATGTAAATATAGATATAAATATAGATATAAATATAGATATAGATAGATATTTAGGTTTGTTTTGTAAATCTGACATATGGGATATGTCTAGAAACTGAGATCTGTATTGAGAAATTTCTGCCTATTTATTTTAGAAATCAGTCATGTAGCTTAGTATTGGCCTAACGTTGACAATGTGTATTCCTACTGTGAAGTTTTAAATTTTGATGAGAAGCCAACTTGTTTATAAATTTACTTGAATACAGAAACTTGGCAAATAGTTTCAGATGCTCAAAAATTATAAGCAGCCTGTCCTCTGTCTATTTCTTTAAAGAAATGTATCTTCCACTGAGCATTGATATGTGGAACAGGATTTATCAGAATCATGGTAGGGGCTGTCATTCAGTGTGTGAAGGGGTTTGGAAAAAGAATCAAAACTCTAGTGAGATACTCAAGTGTTGTCCATGGATCTTCTAGTTGGGGCTCTTGCAGCTTGAAATGGGGAATCAGTCCTTCTCTCTTCCTCAGCCTCCATCCTCTGCTGAAATTGATAGCTCTGAAATTGTTTCTTCTTCCTAAATTAGGTACACCATTGCTACCCTTGTCTACTTTTCTAGATCACCTGACTAGTGGTTTTCGTGAGATGCAGGGAGAGGGAAGTTAATAGTGAGAGAAATATCGGAAGCACATCCTGCATGTTGCCAGGTAAACACAAGAACTGCTGACCTAAGGAAATTAGTACAATTTGAAATGTATTGCATTTTTATAGCCATTTTTAATGGCCAAGGAGTTTTAGGTCTTAGGTCGTCTTTGGGTGTGAGCTAAGAAGCATTGATATAGTGAAGAATTATGCCATGTACTACAAATACTTTTCCCTTTGCTATATTTATTTTCTTTTTATTTATTAATTATTAATTTTATTGGAGTGACATTGGTTAATAAGATTATATAGGTTTCAAGTGTACAATTCTATGATGTATCGTCTGTATATTGCATTGTGTGCCCACCACCCAAGTCACACAACAGTAAAATACACAGTGAAAGTCTAACCCCTTCTCTAAAACACTGTTCCACTAGTTGTATGTCCTTTCCAGGTGAGGTGGGTTATGAGTCTGTGTAGCTAACCCATTGAAAAATTCAGGGGGTGCCATGCAGGCCTTAGTTTATGAACAACTTTATTGCATGCTTCCTATTTCTGGCAAAGGATTCAATTACTCATTTTCAGATAAATTTTTAAAATTCCTTACTGGCAGCCCCACTAATTTATATGCACTTGCTAATTAGGGAAAATATTTTTGCACATGGGTACCCTAACCTCAGATAGGCCACATTTGAACCAAATAGTGCAAAAATCTCTCATTGTTACTGATTAGAATAGCTTAAGTGTATCTGCTCTCTCTACTCTTTAATAAGTCAAACCACTCAGCAGTAGGACAAAAGCTATTGTTTTACTTTTCCTTTGCTCAAATTGTTTCATAACCATTATTCTAATTTTGAGTGAATATTAATCCTTCTTTCCTCATAAAGAGACATTTAAAACTGTAAATTACCCTTTGTTTCAAACAGTTGTCCCTGTTCACAAACAAATTTCGTACACTTGGGATTAGAGAGGCCCCTCAGCAAATCCTGAAGGTAATTTTTAGTTGACAATTAGCACAAAGAGTAGAGCATCATGGAAAAAGTTGGAACTCTAGCCCTGAGGCCATCATGTTGAGCAGAAGTGAAAGATGATACCAACAGTAGAGGACAGTTCTGAGGCACCTGGTGGGATGGGCCTGGCTGTGCCCCTTGTGACTAGCAGAGCTGGTATGAGGGCAAGGCAGTGATTTTTTCCAGTACATTCTCTAATAAAACAATGGTCCTACTGAAGAAGTATCACAGGGCAAATTGCTTAGATCTCACAAAACATGTGGGTATAAGAAAGTACTCCTATTCATAATCCAGGTTTACTGTTTCATCCTGACTTTCTGGGAGGTTTTTCCCTTAGCTGGCCACACTGGAACTTCCTGTGTTGTGGTAGGATTTTAGCTTACTGCTGCTTTTGGTATCCTGAAAATTGGCCGTTGAGTATTCTTACAGACAAAATTCCTTCCTGTAAAATTCCTAAAGTGCTGTTTTTAATTCAGATGACCTGTGAGTGTCCATGAATACAATTATTCTGATGTTGCTTTAACCTTGTGTACCATAGCACATATTTCCTTCCTCTAAGACTCCTTCCTCATCTGACTTCATTTTACATGCTCAAGGCCATGTACATATCTAAGAGATACATAATCTTATGGCTTTGGTCCTAGATTTAGAAATGTCATGGCAGTCATTGTTTCATGTCCATTTTGGGTACCTTGGGTAGCCAAGTTCAGCAGAGCTTGGTTTCCTTCCTGTGTTACTTAGTTATTATTGGAGATGTTGAACTCAGTTTTTCCTTCCCGGTGCCTCTTGAAACACAGCCATCTTTCCTCACAGGAGAGCAAACCCCTGCTGATAGGAAATCTTTCTGTGTGCACATATACACAGCAGTTTGCCAGCATGGATGGCTGCCAATGGTTTTCTCTAATAGCAAGGAGTTTGTTTTCCCTGGATGGCAGTGCTGTGCCACACAGGTGGCCTATGACATAGTAGGCTCCTTATTGATGGAAGCTTCTTCGTGGAGAAATGCCTCTGGTGTGTCAAGTGATGCAAAAAAATGTTTCATATTGTAGTGATTTGGGGCTTATTGTGAAGCAGAGGATGTGTCAAGATTAGGGTATGCTGTAGGCCCCTCAAGAGGTAATAGATTTTCCTAGCCCCAGGAGGGCTGGCTGGCTATTATGGCAGACCTGGAGCTCCCAAGAGTACCATGAAGCCCCCCAACTCTTGAATGGTCTGTTGAAGGAAAGTGTTAAGGATTTTCTACTAAGTGTCCTGACTTTGTAGGGCATGGCATGAATCTCTGGTTAACTCTGGGGGAAGGAAGGGGAGCTCCCTACAGGTATAACATCTTAGGGAGTTATACCTCTCTTCCCACTAACTCCCTAATTCTGGCAATATGGTGTAGCCTTTTATATTCTGTCCATTTTAATTGAAATTGTGTCTACTTATTACCTTAACTTTATGTGACATATTCTCTCGAAAACACTAAGCATGCACTCTAGGGTGCAATCTGATTGCTACCTATAAACAACTTTTTCAATACAGTAAAAAATAGAATGACTACTACTAAAGATGGATTGCTATTATTATATTGCCTGTTAAATATATTTTTCTTTTGCCCTGGCCAGTTTTGCTCAGTAGTTACAGCACTGGCCTGCGGAACTGAAGGGTTATGGGTTTGATTTCAGTGAAGGGCATGTGCCTCCGTTGCAGGCCCTGGTTGGGGTGCAGGCCATTGGCAGTCAGTTGATGTGTCTCTCACATCAATGTTTCTCTCTCTCTGTCTCTCCCTCTCCCTTGCATTCTCTCTAAAAAAATCAATAGAAAAAATATCCTTGGATAAGGATTAACAAAAAAATATACTTTTCTCTCTTAAAATACTATAATTTTAATACAAAATATGCCTTTTAAAGTGAAATTTCAGGGACTCTGACATTTATATAAGAAGTAAAGATTAGAGCAAGATCACACCTCATACCTCTCCAATGACAGTAAGTTGGAGACATCTGCTGGTGAGGAGATTGATTCTGCTTTGGAGGTTAAATGGCAGTGATGAGGAATACATTTATTGAGTACTTTCTAAGTTTTAGGCATAGCATGGAGCACTTTAGCTGTAATTAATTCAATCTTCACAATACTTCCATGAGATAAGCATGGTATCCCTACTTGACACATGAGATAAGGGAAGCTTTGCCCAGGGTCCCACCCAAGGTTAGGTAGTCACAGGAGTTAGATTTTGCATCTGGTCATAAGACTGTGCTCAGTCTTCATGCCAAAGAAGATTTGTGAGTAAGTTCTTGGCCTTAGAGATGAATGCACAGCCTTCCAATGAGAGATCCCAAGTAGTTTCCAGTGTGATTGATGCTCAGAGTGTAGTCCTCTCTAAGAATTTATACTGTCTGCAGTTCTAAAGAGAGGCTTTGAACTTTCTCAAGTGAAAGTTTGTTCCTTTGAGATGTTTGTTGGAGTTTAAGAACAAAGAAAATTGCATGACCCAAGTTGAACTTTAAAGGATGGGTAGAATATTGAAAGATGGGAAGGAGTGTTTTTTTCAGGTTGGAGAAACTATGAGCAATGTATAGAGCTGACACTTTTTATTCAAACAAATAAAAAAGAGTATACAAAAAAGGTCACAATGGGGACATTTTTAGCAATGTGCTTGGTTGGTAAGGCTCAGGAAATAGTACTTAATAGTAAAACATGAAATTCAGATTTGATCTATAATAAACTAGTTTCTCCAATTTTACTAAGGAAAACAAAATTGTATGGAAGCTTGACATGAAAGTAAAAAAATCAGTGACAAGGGAACAAAGCAGAGGTTAAGGAGGAAAAATTGGGAATTTAAACCATTTTGCTTTGGTGGTAATTAATGAAAGTTAATGAGAAGGAAGGGCAGAAGGGCTGATATCTTTGCTATAAAAGACTAATAGGGTAACTCACCAGAGTTCATAGCATCCCATGAATTCTCTGTGCTTCTCTCACTCCAACACTATGAACTTTGCTCTTAGTGTAGGATGAATAGCTCCAGTGAGTATGATAAAATTAGTGGAGCTCAAACTACCCCTCTGTTCTCAGTAAACTATGCACAGGAGAGATATTTTGATTCAATAGAGTGATGTATAGGCTAAAATTATTCTGAGTCACCTGTTTTTGAGACCATTTTGCTGAAAAGTGCTGATGCTTCTGACCTTGAGTTTAAGAAACAGCAGCACTGTTTTTCTTGTGACATTCTGTGATGTTCAATTTTTTTTCAACCTGTATGACTGGACGATAGTTATTGGGAATAGGGAGAAGGCACGCTAACATAAAAATAAATCTTCATACAGCATAGTGTACCTTGGTTGTTCAGTAATTTAATGAGTGTCCCTTTTGACTTGTATCTTTTGAATTTTCTTAATGATTTTTGAATTTCTAAATAAATTAAATATTGTCACTATAAACAGTTCTGATAAATCTACCCATTTCCCAGAAACTCTTTCATACCCCTCTCTGTACTACAAGCATGTCAAACTCGCAGCCTATGGGCCGTATGTGGTCCACAATGAATATTTTTGTGGCCCAGCCAATATAATGGTATGTTAGAAACGTTTTAATAAAAATTTTGTAACTTAATTTTTATAATATCCTGTTATACATAATCTGTATCTATAAAAGGCTAATATGCTAAGTGTCCGACTGGTCACTATGACATGCACTGACCATCAGGGGGCAGACGCTCAATGCAGGAGCTGCCATGATGCGCACAGAGAAATGGCACCGCGGACCTGGTGCCCACAAAGTAACACACGGCTGCCACCACCCCGAAGCAACACCCCAACAAATCACAGCCAACACTGCCAAGATCCCATGGTGCAAAATGCGGCCCACAGCCCAGTCCAGCCCGGAAATGGTTGCTGTGGGTGCTGGGTAATGATGTCACATATCAATATCCAGCTTCCTCTACCTAGTGACTAGCCTCCTTGCAGTTTCTTCAGCCCAGGAACAGGACCTGCTTTATAGCCAGGTACAAACATTTCACACTTTAACCAAATGTCTGTGAAGCGTTTTCCTGTGCCTCATCTCATTTGATCCTCACAGAAGTCCTGGAGTAGGTAGATAGGAGATTCGGTGGAATCGTATTTTCTTTTCATTAGCCAGAAAACAGAGATTTAGAAGGTTAGAAACTTGACCCGACTGAAAAGAAGTGGACCTTGAAAATGACTTCAGATTTTGTCACTGTGCAGAATATAGTCAAACACTGCTGTAGTTAAATATTTTACCCTTTGTTCTCCCTGCGTGATCTACAATAATAATCTGCTTCATGTTGATATTTACTGCTGTGTTGCTGACAATTACCTGAAAGAGAAGTTGGGTTGCTTCACTGGGCTGGAAAATTTTACATCAGAAAGCAGGTCTAATTAAGCAAGTTTATTCTATATCTATAAAAGGCTAAGTTGACTTGTGCATGCACAATATATATAAAGCTCTCACTGGCACCAATCACACATGTGTGTTTCAATCTGTCATTGTCGATCATGAATTTGGTTGACACTTCTGTTATAGAGAAATAGTGATATTAAAATATGTCTTCTAATTAATTTCCTTTCAATGTGCACAAATCCATGCACCAGGCCACTAGTTATTAATAACGAACTACAATGTTCGCTAATGACTGATTACTATAATCACGTTGCATTCATTTCCCTTATGTGCCTTACACGCAGGCACACCATTTCTCTCCACTAATACTAGCAGCAAGTATTTTGGCAGCCTATTTCCACATCATTAGTCTTGTACTGACTTGTTTGGTGTATGCAACAGGAAATATTTCACTTTTGGAGAACAAGAACAATGGGTTTATTTGCATTATGCTTATTAATTTGTGCAGTTATTCAGTGTCTGGTAAGTTAATATTCAAGAAAATATTAATTTTTATGTTCTATTATTTTATGTTAACAATTAGAGGCCCGGTGCATGAATTTGTGCATGGGTGGGGTCCCTCAGCCTGCCTGGTGTCCGGGTGATCTGGGCCATCTCACTCAGTCCTGATCAGGACTGATTGGGGCCAGTCGGCTGGCTGCGGGGAGAGACCATGGGAGGTTGGCTGGCCATCAGAGGTTGGCTGTGGGAGTGCACTGACCTCCAGGGGGCAGATGGTCAGTGCACGTCATAGTGACCCATCAACCGGTTGTTAGGTTGACCGGTCATTTGGTAGACCAGTTGTAATGGTCACTTAGGGTTATATATATATATATATATATATATATATATATATATATATATTACTCATTTATTTCAGCCCTTTCTATTCAGCATGTCTCTAGCAAAATAAACCTATGTTTCTATGGAAATTGAAGCTTTTATTTATTTATTTATTTTTGTGGCCCACATAAACTTAAACCTTGTTTATTTGGCCCATGTTAGTCTTTGAGTTTGACATGCTTGCTGTACTAGAATTTTTCAGAGGCCTTTAAAGAGGACACTTTATAGACTTTGAAGGAATATGTATGGATAAATAAGTGGCTTAAATTCTAGTCTTGGTTCTGCCTCTAGCTAGCTGCATGATCTTGGGGCAAATATTTTCCTTCTCTAGCCCTGTCTTCTTACTTTTAAAATTGTGGAGGTTGGACAAAGTGATGATGTTGACAAAGATAATAGCTAACATTAATTGAATGCTTCTGATGCACCAGGTAGTATTCTAAGTACTTTACCCATATCAGCTTGCTTAATCTTCCCAACAACCCTAGCAAGAAAGCACTGTCATCACTGAACCCACGTTGCAAATGAGGAAAGCTCTAGTGACTTCATCACAGTTTATGTGCATAGTGATATATGATATATATGCTGTAATTATATGCATTCATGTGAAATGAAATGTCCTGAAATTATGAAAATTGCATTAAAGTGATAGATTTGGGGTGTTACTCCATTTTTAAAATGTTCTCTTTAGGAGAAAGAGCAAGCATATGTGCAATCAAGCAACTTCATTGCTTTCATCTTTACTTCTGGTATATGTGTGTCTTAAGACTGCCAGAGTCTGGTGGCCATGAGAGAGCAGGTTAAGTTCTTGGTCCTTCACTGAAATCAGCACTTACATTCTCTTGTACTCCACTTAGAAAGAACAGCACTAATGTATATCTTGAATATAATTCAGCCTGAAAACAATCTGACCTTTGAAGAACATTAAGGTGCCCTGTGGCAAAAGATCTGCAAGGAAGTTTAGAAAGGGGTGGACTGACTATAGATTTTTTTCGATTTACACTCAGCTGGAAAGGCAAACATTTAAAAAATTATCTTCACTGTCCTGTTCTAACAGAAGTTTCTACAGGTTGTTTTTGCTAGCTACAGACTTTTAGTTAAGTTCTGTAAATTATTCCCCACTTGGATTGAAGGGAGAAAACACATTCAGTTAATACATAAACCATCACAATAAATTTGTCCTAAGTTTCACTGAATATATTTCTATACAGAATTTTGTTACATGATTCTCTTTTTAAGACTGTTAATTTCTAGCAGGTACAAAATCTTTTACCCTTTGTTCTATGTGACATCATTACCTGTGGGCGCTGGGTAATGATGTCACATAGCAACACCCAGCTTCCTCTCCCTAGTGACTAGCCTCCTGAAATATAACAAAATATATTTCTATACAGAATTTTGTTACATGATTCTCTTTTTAAGACTGTTAATTTCTAACAGGTATCAATCTCTTCTTCAAATATATGCAAATTTGCAGAAGAGATTGATACTAAGGTTCATTCTGCATTTATGAAGCTTCTATTATGTGGTCAATATAGTGAGGCTTTGGTGTTGAGAAAATAAGCATTTCTTGAGTGGGTGTGGTAAGTAGGACACTGATACTGAGTGCTACTGGTTGTATGTTAAGATGACAAGAAGGATATTACAAGTATTATATAGCATTTTATGAACAAAATACTTTATACTGTAAAGCACATTACAAATGTAAGATAATATTTTTCTTGTTACGTGAAATACAAGGACATTTTCTTCCTCCTGCTGTCTCTAATATTTAAAAATAAAAGCATAATATGCTAATTAGACCTGACAGCCGAATGACCTTCTGGACATCCTTCCGAACGACCTTCTGGATGAAGCTGGGGCTGCGAGGGCTGAACCCCTTGCACGAATTTCATGCATCGGGCCTCCAGGGATTATATAATAATATTTCTTCACTCATTTTTTTCTGCTTGAGTTTTGAGGCCTTTTCCCAAAACACAACTTGATCAAGATAAAAATTCTCTCCATCACACCTTGTGCCCCCTCATGTCAGTCTTGTCCCCTCCATGGATAGTCACTCTTATGATTTATATATCATAGGTTAGTTTAGGGTTTTGCAATTTAAATGACTTAAGAATCAACAAATGCCACTATTATGTTATTCCCATTGTGTAAAGAGGGCCCCTGGTGCAATCCCAAACTTTCTTGCTTTTTAAATTTAGTATATTATTTACTAAGAAAAAATATTAATACCCTCTAGCATTTTGGAAGATGTTTATTTCTATTGCTTGTGCCTAAGTAATGTGTCCTAGATGAGACATATTTGCTATCAGAGTGCTCTGTCTAATCATGTTTATCAAAAGCAGAGGCTAGATGCCACAGGATATATATATATAGTTAACACAGTCCCAAGAGGGACTCATATGTTTTCAGGGAGCTGTTTACTGGTACTGTGCTAAGGTGTTCACAGAGGTGTAGAACACAAGTTAAAAGACCATTTGTAAGAGATAGCATGGAAAATCCTAAGCACATTCAGAAGAGGATGAAATGTTACTGTCTTTCAGGAAAGGCCTCTTGCCAGAAAGGGCATTTTAGTTGGGTTTTGGAGGACAGGTTGGACCTGGCTGGGCATCAGTGGAATAGGAGGCCTGAGCAGGTAGAACCAGCAGGCACCATGCTGGAGTGAGCTCAGCAGTGGCAGCTGTGTCACCACAGGGATAAAACATAGAGCTGTATTTCCCCCATGACCATTACCAAGAGCTAGTTACATAGCTCTTCTAAGGAGTTATGTACTTGTTTTATACGGAATAGATTTCTGGTGCAATATACTGTTACTAATAGCACCTTATTAGATACGTAGCTTCTCTTTTTCTAATGTATGTCAGGTTTTTGAAAGAACCTTTGTCTATATGTGAAAAGTATGAAGGTTGCCTCTATAGTTTTTGTACATTTATATTTAACCAGCTTCACTGATTCTTAAAGTCACCCAGCATTTCTACTCTAGCTGAGAAATGGTGGAGTATAGTTGCCTAGGGAAAATAGAGCTATTATTAATAGGGCAAACACTCCTTCAAGTGCCATATCCCCTTTTAAAGAACACAGCTTATTTTAGTTACAACCTCATTACATTGCTCTTTATGTGACAAAAATTATGTGGTCTTTCACTTCCTTTTAGAGATAAAAGGAAATGTAACTCAGAATCTGGGAAAACGGTTTCCCTGGTTCCTGTGTCGCAAAGCTCCTATTCAGTCATATATGAAAATCCAGGGAGATAATTGGCGAGGAAAATCACTAGGTTTCCTGAACAATAGCATCAAACAACCTTCCAGGCAATTCTGCATTTCCCTGCTGGCTTTCCATCCATAGAACTTCTCTTCTATGGTTGCCTTCTGTTGTCACATTTGCAAGGCAACCCACTCCATTTTGGGCAATGCCTATTACTAGAAAAATTTTCCTTGTATTGAGACAAAAATCTTTCCTTCTGTTAACTTTCCTAATACTGGCTTAAATATAGACTTTTGAAAATTGGCCTAAAACACAGGCATCATGTCTAACGCTGTTTTCAAAGCCTGTTTTTCATCTGTAAAACAGAGATTAAAAATAAATGTGACAGAAAAAAATAAATGGGATGAAGCATATAGGGAGCACAGTACTGCTCAATAAAGGCCATTTATTCCAGCCACATACACAATTAACTGTGTTTTCAGACTGTGCCCTTAGTTTATGAAGGATTGCACATCCCCCTTGCAGGCTATGGGATAGGCAGATAGGACACCACTTTGGGCCAGAGCTGCTTTGAAAGTCAGATGGTCCTTGTGTGGATTTGTTTGTGATAGTTACCATTTCTGGCTCATCATAACATATACATCAGGATATTTATTTCCCATCCTGGTTTTTAAAGTGTCAAGATGTAGCGTGGAGCAGAACATGTTTTCATTTCTATAGAGCTTCCTGCCTCAATGGGGAGGAATAATGGAGAGCATTTTTTAAATAAATAAATTAGTGACTATGCCTGCGTATTTTATTTTTTAATTGTGGCAGCCAAATTCTCAGGGTTGAGAGTCAATCTGGCATCAGTGCCAGGATGGATGACACTAGCTTTTGAGGTTTTCTTATAGAACTGTTAGAAGTCGAGGGTTTGGGAGAAAGAAACTTCTCCAGTCAGACTACATTAGAACACTTAGTATAGTGTCCAGCACATAGTAAGGAACTACCCTTTCTCTAACTATTGTACAGTTGTTGTTTTTTTAAGAGAGAGACATTTTTCTGGTATAAGCACTGCTCATTCTCCTAACCATCAATTACAGACCTCATGGAGTTATAGATTGTTAGAGCTTCAAATTACATTTCCATTAGTGGTGATAGATTAGACTAAATCATTCCCATGTGTTCTTATTTAGGCCCCCTTGTGGTCAAAAGCAGACATTTGTGAAGCATTTTGAGAAGCAATGTCCACTATATGGACTTGACTTTACAAGGACCAGGCAGGTAGTTTCACTCAGATAAAAACCTGTTATTTGGTCAATTCGCTTCAGTTAATATTTTCCCCAGAGTACCTATCAACATTAGACACTTGAACTTTCCTCCTATGTGTTATTGGTAGCAGTATCACATATTTGTGCAGTGAGGATATTTGAATGTTGAGAGGAAAGTGATTTTGACCCCTAAGTCATCCCACGAGAAAGTTAGGACTACCGAAAGGAGGTAAGTATCTTATTATTGAATATTACATGCATGCCTCTTCCACATATTTTTTTACTCAATAATAGGCCCTCTTCTAGCATTAGGTGTTATCAGCTCCAATTTCATGGACAAAGAGGCGTGAGTTCCTCAAACCCCCCTCACCCCCTCACCCCCATTAATTCATAGCCAGATAGAGCACAAGCCTTAATAGATTTCTTCACTAAGTTCTAACTTATTCCTGTTTATTTACACAGGTATGTGTAAGATATAATGGATATATATATCCATCTTTAGTCAGATATATATGTGACTATGGTTTTGTTTTTGGTATTTTGAAGATGATAATCCCATTTAGAAACTATGCAAAGAAAATTCCCTTTTTAAAATAATGGAACTCCTAGAAATCTAAATTTGTTCAACATAATAATCATAAGAGAAACATGTACTGCTCAGTCACAGGTTGGCATGTAGGTTCACATTTATGGAATAATTGTTAGGACTAGTTTATTCAGGTTCATTCCTATCCCGTAACTCTCAAGGACATGGCCACTGTAAGAGAGCTGAATTTGAAGAAGAGATTGATACTAAGGTTAATTCTGCATTTATGAAGCTTCTATTATGTGGTCACTATATGCACAGTGACTGGCTTTCAAATTAAAAATTGGGAATTATGATCAGATAAGCAGTGATTCTACTTAAAATAGATATTAGGACAGAATGTCTGAAGGACATGATGTGTTAGAAAATCAGGCACAGGATATGAGTGAGGCTTTGGTGTTTACAAAGGAGTTAAAGGACCTTATTTCCTCCCACAAGGCTCTTTAAATCTTGATGTATACACAATTAACAATACAGGATATGATACATTTGTGGTCAGCAGAAACTTTCTATCAATACACATAAATAATATAGTTGTAGCTTGTTTAAAAGCTTATCCTGACATGATCTTCTTTTAAAATATCTTTTCTTATTAGTTTGGAATTTTATCCATATTTTCACAGCTGGTTCAGTCCTAGGTCACTGAGGAATGGAAGCAAAGGAAGTGGTTTCTCTTTACAGTGCTTCCTGCACTTGGTCAGCCACCTGCTAATGATGCTAATGCTGTTCATACTCCTAATACTCATGTTTTATGTGTTAACTGGGTTAACATATTTTATATACAAGTGAAATCAAATGGGGTTCCATGGAGGAGAAGTGTCATAGAGGGAATCCCCAAAACATTACTCTTCTGTCACTTTAGCCACTATAGCTGCTCCTGATTTCTAAGTACCTAAATCTCCTCGTAAGTGGCTTTGCTGGCCCCAATTCATAATAGGTATTCACCTACCAGTATATGCAGTCTATTTATATATCTGGGTCATTACTAAAACCAGAGATGTGAGCTACATCCAGACAGCCTTAACCTCTGGTTTGTTTACTTCTTCCTTTTACATGCTCTTGGAGACTAGAAGTTCGAGTACGACACACCTTATTAGTGTAAATTTTTAAGGAGAACTCATCAACAATACTTACTAGTATAAATAAAAATGTAATGCCAAGAGGCTCAGAATAAGCTGCCCTTAAAATTTCTCCATGGCATAATGGGATATTTCTCAATGTGCTAATAAGTGTGTAGTGAAAGGATTTTAGGGCCTTTCTTTTGGGATTTTTTTTAAAGAGGGAAGAGACCTAAAATCCTGAATCTTGTAGGGTAATATACAGGAAATGAGAAACCAATTCAGGGATGTCCATTCTTTCCTAGTGAGATATACAGAGATCCTAAAAACATGTTTAGAAATTTAATGTGACACTTTGTTGAATAATAGAATTAAGTATAAGTTGGAACTGCTTGGGCCTTATTGGAAGGGGTTTAGTTATTCAAGTAGTAAAAGGCTATTTTAATAAGTACCCTTTATTATGATTTTAGCAGCCATGTAGCCCTGATTTTCTGTGATAGGCCTATTTCAAATGTCTCTACCGTGTTCAGACTCAGTGTTTAATTCATAAAGTACTGTCACCATATTAGTTTCCATCAGTTCCTGGGCCTCTAGGCCATTAGAGATTATTCAGTCTCCAGCCTGTCACGTGCTCAAGCCACTCCTTACCTAGACTCCCATGGACTAACTACAAAGCAGAACCAATACAGGCCCTTGGCAAACGTTGGATCTTGGCCCTTCTGAGGATCATTTGGGCAATTCAAGGAGACAGATAAAACTTAAGCACTCGGCTCCTATAGATGTGACTAGAGCCAGACTAGTCATTTCACAGATGAAGAACTAAGAAACAGATATGCAACATGACTGGTACAAGCTGGTGGTTGTATTTTGAAGACATTTGGGAGAAGGAAGCATTGTTTGCTGGACTTAATGCATTCTTAGTGTCATTTCCTATGAGATGATTAGCTGCTTCACTACCCAGGTCGCGACCCACAGGTTGAGAACTGCTAGCAGGGTTGCCTAAGACCATTGGAAAACACAGACATTTACATTACGATTCATAACAGTAGCAAAATTACAGTTATGAAGTAGCAACGAAAATAATTTTATGGTTGGGGGTCACCACAACATGAAGAACTGTATTAAAGGGTTGCAGCATTAGAAAGGTTGAGAACCACTGTGTTAGACAGTATGCACTTCAGACCATGGTTATATAGTCATTGATAAAGTTGAAATGGAAGCTAAAGTTTGTGACAAATGAATTCTTTGGAACTTGAATTCTATGAATTGGCTATAGAATGAAATATTTAAATAATAAATATAATCTTAGTGGGCTGTACTGGGTATATAAATGAGTACCATGTCTGCTCATTGGCATACATGGGGTCAATGAACTGTGGTGGTGTTCCCTTCCCCCATTAAGTTTTTAGAAGAGAAAGAAAGTCTCTTCCATGTCTCCTACTTTTCCTATTAGCAACTACCTTCATAGATGTGTCCACTGTGTTCTGCATCTCCTATCACCTGTCTTCCAGTGTTGTCCTCTCATGTTCTAGCCTTAGCCCTTGTCATTCCAACCATCCTCTGCTTTTGTTTCCTGAGACACACTGTTCCTTCAGCTGTCACTTCTGGCCTGAACCCTCACTTGCAGCTCTGATCAAATCCTAAATTCTGAACTCCAGCCTTCCATCCATAACTGCCATCTGAACATGTTATATGTGTCACCTCAAAACCAACAGAAAACAGGACCTAGAACAGAGAGATTTCCTATTGGTTCTCAAATTCAGTTTTAACATCATTTAAAATCCTCTTAATCCTCTCATTGTTCTCAATTTCCTTATTCATATTTAATGATGCCACTGATCTCCCCACCATGTATTGTGTGTTCTCTTCCACATACATATACATAGACATAAAACTAAGGGAGAAAAAGATTGAATTGGTTAACATACTTGCCTAGAAAGAAGAAGCTCAAAACATATGTCTTGTTGCTCTTAAGATAGCAGTGTCATCATTTAAAAGGAAAGCTTGTTGTTATGCCAGTGAGCTAACGAATTTTTGGAAGTCTGTGTAAAACTATAACACATGACTCACTGTGCATGTTTCCTTCCCTCACCCAGCAACCACTTGTCACCTTGGAAAGCTGGCAGAACAGTGGGGTTTGCGTCCAGAAATGAGTTGACTTTCTACTCCCACTGCTGATGGTTTGTCAGTCACAGGAAGAACCTCATAAACTTTTTTGTGCTTATTTGCCCAATGGTACATCTATAATTATATTTCAGAGTTAATAAATTTGAATAAATATGAAGCTTGAGGTTCATATTTATTGTTGAATGTTAGAGATGGGGGACGCACTGAAAATCAGGTTTGCCCGCCTCCTGGTCCTACTGAACAGGGAACTGAGGCCCTGAAAGGTTATCTGATCTGTCCAAGGCCACACAGCTAATTTGTGACTAAACTATAGCTGAAATCCTGATATCCTAACCCCCAGCCACGAACTCTTCCATTTATCTACCTTTTAAATATACTAGGTCTCCTCTTGCCATTCATCTGGGCTGAGTTCTGAAGCCTGTGGAAAAGCCCCAGTAAATTCGGGTTCTTAGTCTATTTTAAAACATTAATCATTTACACAAATAATTTTAATAAAATAATTAAGTTGTAAATGTGACAGATTCACACTGTTATTCTGATGACACAAGTTTAATCAGAATGTCTGTGGTCTGTGAGCACAAATGGAAGTGGGATCAAGTAAAATGCCTCTGGGCATCTGAGAAACATGAAAGTGCAGTATCCCTGGCTCCTTTGCTTGTAGTTTTTTTTTCCTCTCCCATGGCCTGGCAATTGTTTTATAATACCCCAAGTTGACCACCACTACCACCACCCAATATGGTTTTACTCACCTCAGGGTGTACTGCAGCCCAACCTTTTTCTCCCTTGTCTATTGAATCCTTTCTTCTTTATCCTTAGCATTGTTGTTTCTCCAGATTACAATGCTAACTCAGATTGGCTAGGTTTTCAGATAATTTCAGAGGGTAGAGTAGGTGGATGGATAACATGAAACTTTTCCCCTTGTCAAATCTACAATTGGTTGCTTATTCATTCATTCAACAGACATATTGGGCATTGACTATGTCCAAGACACACAGCTTCTGCCCTTACTGGTATCATAGTACTAGATGTGCATGGGAGGGGGAATAGAGCACAGCATGACAAACAATGGAATACTACAGAGTAAGTTTTGTTTAACGAGGCTGAGATAAGTGTGTACAGTGTACCAAAAGAGTTTAGGATGTAGACAGGTAGTGATAGGAAGGATAACAAAGCTAGGTAATAGGATCATCAAGAGCAATGGTTAAGAAGCAATAAAGAATGGGAAGTGTACAGAGAACTACACTTTCCTGGAATGATATAGAATGTACAGAGAGTCATGAAGGAGATGAGGCTGCAAATATGTGGAGTTTGGGTTTTCAAACACAATTTGTCCATCAGGAATGTCTAAGTAGAAGACCAACATTTGAGAAGGCATTTTCTCTCTAGATTGGTCTTAGATTCTTAGCACGTGGGTCCTTGAAGGGGCCTAGCTATCCCAGTCTTCATGTCATTCAGTGGAAGAGTTCCTTAGAGGATGACCAACTTGGTCAATGTCAAGATGTTGGATGGTTTTTTTCCCCATGCAATATGGTGCCCACTGGCAGTCTTTAAGAGGCAACCTTGAGGTTTGCAAAAAAAAAGGGGGGGGGAGATATTTGTATAATTTACATTAAATGAATATTTAACAAGTTGGTATTATAGGCTTTGTACTTTAAATGAGGAGATATTTCTTATACAAAGCAATGGTTACACTTGGAGGAATTATTTTTGGAAAGAAGAAAAGGAATAAAAATGTTAATACTGTTTGCCTTAAAATCAGAATTGGTGTTAACTTTGACAACCACATATAATATTTGTTATGGTGGTAAGTGAACTTTATGAAATCACTGGTCATAGAAATATATGATAATATCAGACTCAAATTTGGTCAGTAGTGTATACTTTCATTAAAACAATATCATTCTAATAATGGCTGGTAATAGTAATGTATGGACTGCAGCTGCTCAGTGTATGTCTGAAGTATTACTGAATCTTTGTAGACAGTCTTGTGAAATTGCAAGTTTCTAAATGAGACCTATATTCAGTCTAAATAAACAATGATTAGCTTAATCGAATTTTTGCTTTTGTTTAACACATTGTGATATTTACAGCTTTAGGCAGATAGTGCTCGGGTGGGAAGTAAGGGAGAAAGTTTTTCTTTGGTTCCATTTTAATTTTTTTTTATTTTTATTTTTTTTTATATTTTATTGGTATTTTACAGAGAGGAAGGGAGAGGGATAGAGAGTTAGAAACATCGATGAGAGAGAAACATCGATCAGCTGCCTCCTGCACACCTCCCACTGGGGATGTGCCCGCAACCAAGGTACATGCCCTTGACCGGAATCGAACCCAGGACCCTTCAGTCCGCAGGCCGACGCTCTATCCACTGAGCCAAACCGGTTTCGGCTGGTTCCATTTTTAATTTATCTCACAGTATTTACCTTATGGAGAAGTTTTGTAAGTATTTGGCATTTGATGGACTCTGTTTTATAAAATAGAGGTTCTAAGACCCAGAGAAATGAAATACATTTGTTTGTCAATGAATATTAAGCATTTACTCTGTGCCAGGCACTGTGCTAAGCATTGAGTAATAAAAGACAGCTTAGGCACCACCATTTCTACCTAATGTTCAATTCAATTTGTTTATTCCTAATAAGTGGAGAATTGAATGTTACATTTTGATTCTGGTAGGTGAAAAACCTTTTATGTTTCCTTTTGGAGGAATATGGAAGAAGAGGCTGTTCAAGGAAGGTACTTTCTGTAGCAACCACCAGGTGTCAGCAGAGGACGTGAAACTCTTGGCAACATTTGAGACCTTGGTTGTCTTATCTCATTAAGGTCATTTCCATTGGAATTTTTCAAAAGCAGTAGACCTCCACCTGGCCACTATCTCCCAAATAGTAATGTCAGACATTTTCTCCTGAAGACTAATCACATCCATTCCTTTACCTTATAAAAATTGCATTAGTTCCTCAATCTTTTCATGATTTTAAGCTTTTAATTCTTTCATAGTTAATACAAAGTAGAGAGGCTATTGTGGGTAGGGGTAAGGGAGTATCACCAAATTCTTGTTTCTATTGAACCCTTCTCCCCAAATATGTGGAGCCCACTCTCACCTGATATGAGAAAAGGTGCAGGTTCTGTTCTTTTCCCTGCACAGAGAAACAATATGATGGTGGAGCTTGATGGCTCCAAATTGCATAAGGAGTTTTCAGAATGTACAGAGAGAGGCCTTGGCATCTTCACTGGCCCAGCTGTTTGGTTCCTCATGCAGCATGTATCTGGTGGTGTTCACTTACAGATGTTATGGAACAGTGAACAGTGTATTGATCAACAGGGGAAATGTTGGTGAGGTGGATATTGATTTGTATCATACTGGTTTTCTCCAGTTTGTCATCTGGACTCCTCACTTGAATGGGCAGACTGGACAGGGAACTGAGGCATTTGGTATGGGGAAGAGATCCCTTGGACACCCAGGTTTTTTTTTTTTTTTTTTGCCTCATAAGCTTTCAGAAGTGGTAGCAGAGGGCTAAGTTGCTAAGCTACTAATAAACTGAAGGAGAAGCCAGTTTTGGAGCTACAGACACAGTCAACCATTGGCTTCAGTAGCTAAAGCTTCAGGGGATGGAGAGTAAGGCATAGCATGCAGCCCCAAGTCTATCTTGTGAAGAAAGGGCCCAATTGATGCAAGGTTCTAGAGTTTAGACATACTGTAGGGATTTCTTTTGGCCTGATCAGTAGGGTTTGAGACATCGCATTAAAGTTAATTCCAGGAATTATTTGGATTCTTCTGTTGTTTTATATTGACTAAAGTAATATAAATAAGGTGGTGAATCAACATGGATTCAAAAATACTTTGAAAGTTTTGCTTTTGTAGAGATTTTTGTGAAAATAGTGAAAGAAAATTACCTTGTTCCTTAAAACATGTGAAATGTCCTTAAAACATGCTATGTACTCACATACCCTTGAAGTGGGTGGCTGACATTACTATTGGGATTACACCTAGCTCTGCGTCAGGTAGTGGCTCTCAGCCTAGACCTAGAAAGTCTCTGAGAATTGTATTAGGATATACTTCTTAAGCAGCTTAAAAATTCTTTATTGTTGGCCTCACTTCCGATTAATGTAACTGCATTTGGGATTGTATAAGATAGATCTAATTGTACAAAATCAGTGTCTTTGCTCTATGATGGCTTTAGTTAATGGTCTTCAACATTTTCCCATTACTCTGTCTAGGGCAGTGGTTGGCAAACCACTGCTCATGAGCCACGTGCGGCTCGCGAGCCGCGGTTTGCCGCTCTGTTGACTAATGAGTTTGCAGACCATTGGGCTAGACCCGTGGTCGGCAAACTGTGGCTCATGAGCCACATGCGGCTCTTTGGCCCCTTGAGTGTGGCTCTTCCACAAAATACCATGGCCTGGGCGAGTCTATTTTGAAGAAGTGGCGTTAGAAGAAGTTTAAGTTTAAAAAATTTGGCTCTCAAAAGAAATTTCAATCGTTGTACTGTTGATATTTGGCTCTGTTGACTAATGAGTTTGCCGACCACTGGGCTAGACTAAATGTTACCATGTAGTTGGAAGCTGTGAGGATTAGGCAATTGTGGCATATTGTGTGCAAAGAGGTAAAGGGTAGTAGGGAATCCTACAGCAATTGCCAATGTGCTCATGCAAACTGGAGTTGTCATATTCAGGCCACGCTGATTGTCACCTCTCTCAGCAGCAGTTTTACAGTCTCTTCTCCTCCCTTCCCATTTTCAGATCACTGGGGTGATCCTGCTGGCTGTTGGAGTCTGGGGCAAACTCACTCTGGGCACCTATATCTCCCTCATTGCTGAGAACTCCACAAATGCCCCCTATGTCCTCATTGGAACTGGCACTACTATCGTTGTTTTTGGCCTGTTTGGATGCTTTGCTACATGCCGTGGTAGCCCATGGATGTTGAAACTGGTGAGTATGTCACAACATCATACTGCTTTTTCAATTCATTTTTGCAAAAATATCAATCACATGAAAGCAAAGTGGCCTTTCTTGAAGCCACAGATAAGACCTCAATATTCATTGATTCTAATTTTAGTCCAGACTCTTACATAATCCACCCTTTAATCCCTTGGAGGGAAAAACAACCCCAAACACAGCCTGGCACAAAAACAAAAACAAAAACAAAAAACAGTCCTGGTCCCCTGAGGTAAATGATGAGAAATCAGTTCTAATAGGCCATTTATATCCTTGTGGCAAGACACCCTGTTCCAGTTTTGAATCCTGTCTTAGAAATCTCTTCAAGCATGTGATGTGCAGCTTTGGTGGGCAAGACAGCATCCCAAACATAAGCAGTCTTTCATCTCCAAGTTCCCACTGGAGAAATACTTTCTGTGTCCTTGAACTTGGCTGTGGATGCATGGGCACACTCTTCTCGAAACCTGTACACCCTGGTTCTATGGGAGTTGAGCTAATCCAGAGCTTCTCCACTCAACAGAGGGTTGATGCAGTGCCAACTATTGGCTACCAGGACCAGTGCTGGGTACCTTTACTCCAATAGGGCAGACAGAGCAGTGATGTTTCCCAAAGAATAAGGGCAGGCTGTTGAAAGGTTGTTACTGCAATTCTTAATTTTTTAATAGAATAGTTGCCTAAGTCTCTACTCACTGTCCATCCTCCTCATTAATGAAAGTTAATGTTAAAGGCTTTTATAGATAAAAGGTAGCAAAGGCATCTCGTAACACTTGAGAACTCATTAGCAAAGTGTCCACCAGTACTTTGTTGTTTGTGCTTCCTCATTTAGCTCTAGGTTGTAGTAACATTTAATACCATGTAGTGATAGATGTGGGTGTAAAGATAATTCACTCTAAAGGAACCACCTTCCAAAGTGGCACAGGTCAGTGTCTTTGTTGACAACCTCATGGAAGCCATGGTTGATTTGGTCACTTTCTCTTCTGCAGACCATGCAGGAGACATGCCCTGGCCACCACTGATTCTTTTGGGTTGGTGGCAAAACCATAGCAAAGCCATATTGAGGCACTTTTGCTGCTTTCAGCTGCTACTCTATGCTAATACCCTGAGTTTTCCTTGTATTTTTTACAAGCACTAGGATTTGTTTCAGTCTTAGTATAGTAGTCCTCAACTTTGGATGCATGGTTAAATAAATCACCAGGGCAGCAAGAGGAGAATTAACTTCAAATGCATAGTAAAGAAGGATTACTAAATATTCATCTGTCTAAACAATAATGGAGGAGACCTGGTCATGAGACTTGACTGATTCTGACACTATCTATGTGTTTAGTGGCAAGGATGTAATCTCTTTGGACATTTGTCCTCATTTATGAAAGAATAGTATTGGACTAAATCACCAAGGTTTCTTCCAGCTCAAATAGTATGAGTGAATGGGGGGCATAAGAGAGGATACAGCAATGGAATAGTTATCTCTGGCCTCTTCTGAAGGCGGTGCCACACCATGCTACCATTTTCTCCTAACACTTGAGAACTTGTTAGCAGATGAGCCTCTTGGGAAGTACAAAAAGTTTTTATTTTTTACATTTAAAAAATTATCATTTTGTTCCTTTTACCTGCCAGATGCTATCCTGTGTGCATACTACATTTATTTCTCACCATCTCTGAATGAAGTATAGGTTGTATTTCCATTACAGGATAAAGTCTTTGAGGTTAAATAACCTGCCAAGGTTCATATAGCTAATATACCAGTACAGAAAGCTGGTATTGGAACCCATAAATGTCTCTTTCCAGAGACAGGATAGTTTTTACTATAGTATTTTCATTTGGAGAAAACTTGAACCCTAACATCTGTATTTAGCACAAGCTCTTCCGAATAGACTTTGGCTAAGGCCTTGTGAAGGAGAAGAAGCTATTCTCTGAAAGGTTCTGGTAGCAGGGAAATTCTGAAAGACAGGATATTGCTGACTTTGCTGATGAGAGAGGAAGTAACTTGATTAAGTGTCAGTCTAGAATTTTACAGTCCTCATTTAACCTCATTAATTGCAAAACAACTGAAAATAACTATTTTTACTTTATGGGGCCTAGAGAGGCTGCCTCTTTCCTAAGAGTTTCACCACAGAAAGACTAGGGCTCAAACTTAGGAGGAATCCTGGTGGAGTCTAGGCCTGGTGTGAGAGTCTCCCTAGAGTAAAATATGCTTCTAATTGCATTTTGTACCAAGTCAAAAGAGAGAAGTTGTTTACATAGGGCATTCTACTCATAGCTGTGTGCTTCATATTTTAGTGGCTGTACTTTAAGTGTGTAGAGACTTTTGTTAATATTTCAAATGAAACTGGCATTTTAAGCCAGTACTTCCTCCTTTTAATATATGTACCACTAGCTGAGAAAACGAATTTATGATCCTGTGTATATATTTATACTTTACAGGACATGTGTACACTTTACAAGTAAGTCATATGGCCATGTGCAGTCTATCTAAATTCCACAGCATCATCTAGGGCCATTCCAAATATTGAGGGCTTTTATATAGTTTGAGATGAGAAGCATATTGTAAGACATATGCCTTGTAGGAAAGGAATCAATTCTCTTTCCTTTCATCTGCTTTTCAAAGTCACAAAAATGGAAACCGTTAATGTCTTGTAACTACCATGTAATATCCCTGAAATTAGGCATGCACATGCACACTCACAAAATCAACTTGGAAAGTACAGGAAGCATGAAATGAGAAAGAAGCACTAAGGGTTTTAGGTGCCTGCAAACGTTGTTAGTCAGTAGTGTAGCATAATGGCTTTTAAAAAGGCTATTAACTCCACGTACTGTGCAGAACAAGAAAGGTAGGTAGGTAGCCTATTGACCATTGTTGTATATGCTGCATTTGAGTCTGACCACCATATTAAGGAAGGGAGGTCAACCTGTGCACATTCTGATTTTTCTGTAAGTATGGGAGGGATACAATTCCAAAGCGAGAGATTTTGAAGCCATTTCATATGAGACTTACTTAAGGAAACTGGAGTAGTGTGCCTGAATGGAAAAAAGCAGGGTTGCGCCATGGCTGTGTTTACCCATATAAGGGCCTGTTGTATAGAAGAGGGGGCTGGTTCTTATATCTCCTGAAAGCAGATTCAACACCAGTGAGTGGAAGTTACAGGTAGGCAGACTGTGGCCAAGAGAAAGGAAGTCTTTCCAGCAGTTGAAACAGTTTGAAAACTAAATGATCTACAAGGGGTGGGTGGGTAGAGCTGGGTTTGCAGATGCTAGATGAAGGTGCAGGCAGATGCCAAATGACCATAAAGAGGAAGGTGGTATGAAGGACTCCCAGACAGTGTGGAACTGTGTCCTGTGACCTCCAGAGTGACCTTCCAGGGAAGGAGTTGGGGCTGGGAACTGCCTGTGAGGTGTGGCGTTAGACTTGTGTGACATTAGACTAGCTCAAGGATTCTAACATTAAAAATAATGGATACCTTAAGTTGTAGAAAGCCCTTTTAGATTTCTCTTGGTCAACCTGAGCTGACAGGCATGATACTAGTCCCAAAATGCTTCCTCCTATTAAACAGACATATTCCTATATTGAGGTTCATGTGGGTAAATCTGGAGAAGAGTATTTTTAAACTTTTCCTAAGCTTTGTCTAGGACAGTGGTCGGCAAACTGCGGCTCGCGAGCCACATGTGGCTCTTTGGCCCCTTGAGTGTGGCTCTTCCACAAAATACCACAGCCTGGGCGAGTCTATATTGAAGAAGTGGCATTAGAAGAAGTTTAAGTTTAAAAAATTTGGCTCTCAAAAGAAATTTTAATCATTGTACTGTTGATATTTGGCTCTGTTGACTAATGAGTTTGCCGACCACTGGTCTAGGAAAAAGGAGGGTTTGTCTAATTCTCCCTGACAAGAAGCACTCTTCTTAATCTTGACATATTTGACGTTGTTCCTGCCCACTTGATTTTCAGTATGCCATGTTTCTGTCCTTGGTGTTCCTGGCTGAGCTCGTAGCTGGCATTTCAGGGTTTGTGTTTCGTCATGAGGTGAGTATATACAAAGTGGATCACTTAGTTAAAGAATCTTTGGGAGGAGGAAATTTGAAACCTCTTGAAATGTGTATAGGGCACATATAGGCTAGCTGGCATCTCCAGTGGTATTGCTATTTTCCAAATATCACATATTATGGGCTGAAATGCCAATAAATTTCTAAATGCAGGAATTTAGCCAAACTCAAAAACTTAGTTCTTGATCCTCACTCTGTTTCTTTATATAGTTACTAGTGCCCCGGTGCATGGATCTGTGCACATTGAAAGGAAATTAATTAGAAGAAATATTTTAATATCACTATTCGCCCTTTCTCTATAATAGAAGTGTTCAACCAAATTCATGATTGACAGTGACAGATCGAAACATACATGTGCGATTGGTGCCAGCGAGAGCTTTACTAGTATATGTATTGTGCATGTACGAGTCAATGTTTATTTTTAAATTGCCAGTACGTGTCATATGTACTGGCTGGTCAGTCATTTGGACAGATGGTTGGTCACTTAACCTTTTATATATATATATTACATAAAATTATTCCCCACCTTGTTTTAAAGCAGTGACCTTCAATATAGATTAAATACTCCTTTTAAGATAGCTACGTCAGCAAAGCATAAGTGTTTATCTATATAACGATTTCAGAGACTGTGAAGGCAAGCCAAACTAGTTGTGTCCCAAAGGCAAAGTGCTAGATTTCCCCAAAGCAGCCTGTGCTCTCTTCTCTCCTCCCCAGAGCCCCTTTGGGCCACCCCTGCCACTTGTGGGTAAAATCTACATCCCAGTAATAAGGAGCCCTGCTGTTATGCCTGGTGGTGAGGGAAAAGGAAAAAAGATAGTCATGATCCCAAACCCCTACAGCTCTTTGTTTTTAATTTATATGTAAAATTTTATATTTCTAAAGCTATTCCTTCTGGTCTTCCATAGATCAAGGATACCTTCCTGAGGACTTACATGGATGCCATGCAGAATTACAATGGCAATGATGAGAGGAGCCAGGCAGTGGACCATGTGCAGCGCAGCGTAAGTTCCAGGGAAGGAGCTGGGGCTGGGAACTGCCTGTGAGGTGTGGCGTTAGACTTGTGTGCTGCTGCTGATTCCTGTTCTCAAACTTTTGATCACATTCCATTTCCAAGGGTTAGGGTATTTGTCCAGGGTCCAGTTATCCAGGTAATTACTGTCAAGAAGCATCACTGGCTCTGTTTGTTGTTTTTTAAGTAAGGATTGTGAGGATCCCAATGAAAGCAAGTTTGACCTTAAAATCTGAAGCCTTGGAAAGGAGGTAGGCAGTGAGTGTATGACAGCCTTTCTTAGAGTTGGCTCCCAAAGGTTGGCATTCTGGAAGTGGTTATCTTTAGTCTGGGTGAAGAACTCGAGTAAACTACCTTCACAGGCTTTTGCAGCATACTGGGGATAGAGAGTGGACCAAGAAGAACCTGAGGGTCTGTCAGGTATATGAATGGCCCAGACAGCCTGGTGCTTTACAAAGGATAGTAGGAAAATAGAAGTGTCATGCCTACAGGCACTCAGCAGGGCAGGTGCTGGTGCTAAAGCCTGATGCCCATGAGGATCACCTGGGGAGTTTTTGTTATTAGGGTATTTTTGATATATTTCAGAGGCATTTTAATTTTGGGGTTAATTTATTTGATAAAATTTCAAACTTATCCAAAAATATGCCTTTTAACCAGATTCACTAATTAATTATATTTTACCCCATTTGCTTTAATATTCTCTATGTCAGCAGTTGTGAAGGGTCAAATAGTGACTATTTGAGGCTTTGAGGGCCATGCAGTCTCTGTCACAAGTACTCTGCCTCTGTAGCACAAAAGCAACCATAGTTAACACGTAAACAAAGAGGCCTGGCTGTGTTCCAATAAAACTTGATTTATGAAACCAGGCAGCTGGTGGGCTATAGTTTAGCAACACCAACTCTCTTTCTACCTCTATGTGTATCTTCCCTCCCCCCAAAAGAACATTTATTTACTTATTAGTATAGATCCTTTGAAGAGCTTTTTAAAACCATTTTTGCCTTGGCTTCCCCATCAGCAGTCCTGATTGAGTTGATCTATATACCTTTAACAGCACCCAGCTGACACAGGTGATTTTGATGCATAACCAGGCCACTGCTTTGATTTAAGGAGGTCATAAGAACGCCAACATGACCCATCATTTAGAACTTTCTTCTTTGAGTTCAAATGGGCTTCCCAGTGAGAACAATTGTTAGCGGAGCTTCAACTCATCTTTACTCACCAAAGCTGTGCCTGTTGACTCAGAGGCTTGGCCCATGTTTCTCTTTTAAAAGTTACAGGGCGGTGAGTGAGGAGATCACACAGTCTTTGATCTGCCACACTTTGATTCTTTTCCTTTCCCTGTTAACAGCTGAGCTGCTGTGGTGTGCAGAACTATACCAACTGGAGCACCAGCCCCTACTTCCAAGAGCATGGCATCCCCCCAAGTTGCTGCATGAATGACACCGATTGTAATCCCCAGGATCTGCACAATCTGACTGTGGCCTCCACCAAAGTTTACCAGAAGGTACTTGCTTCCTTTCAGTCCTATTGGGACCAGTGGTGAATGTTTGGGGAGGTCATTTTTGTTTCTGTGAGATTATGACAAGTAGGTAAGAAATGGTAGTCTAGGAAGGAGTCAAGAATCTGCCTTTGTGGTCCTTTATTGCCTGGAAGAGGTACTTGAGGCTGCCCACTTCTAAGGAGAAAGCTGTAACTCAGTTCAGCTCCGCATTCCTCTCCCAGCAAGAATCTACCAGGCATGGTTAGGAAGGTTTAGCAAGTGGTTTCTGTTAAACCTGATGCTGATGTCAGACGGGGAATGCTGGCTTTCTTCTTTCTGAGTGTTTTTTTTCTGCTTAATATATCTACTAAACACGAAATCATTTACAGCTGGGTGTCAGTCCTTAGCAGGAAGGGGGAGTAGAGTTGACAGACAGCATCTGTTTCTGCTAGGAGGGTGGCCTTTATTTTAGGGAGTTCATTGTCATAGGAAAAGAAATAAACAACTCTAATCCAACTCACTGTCAACATCCTGACTCCAAAAGAAATTAGAGAGGAAAAAACTGGCTAAAAGATATTTGAAAGTTAATATGTAGTGGAATTGAGGAATATGAAATTTCAGTAGTCAGAAAAGGAATATCAGTTCTTTATTCTGTTTACATAGACTATGTTAAAGATAAGGTACAAATGCATGTGAAGGCCATATATATTCTTAAATGTTTAGAGAAGTGCCAGATAGAAAATATAGTTTGGTAAACAAGAGGGAGAATAAAACCCTACTATTGAGTTTACTTGTGGTTATGTGGCCATCAGGTAAATTTTCTTTTCTTAGATAAAATTCTATTCTTTTAAGGTCTTCAAAATTCTATGTGATCTGGGCCAACTACTGAATGATTCATAGGAGATAGCATTTTCTGAGAATCAGAATGTTAAGATATTGGTTTCTGTATTTTACCCATTTAATGTTGGTATTTATTGCATAAAAACTGTAAGGCATTGTTGCCATTCTAGAAGCTTGGTTTGTCATGCTGGGCTTATGACTTTGCTATTGGATTGGGGAGGTAACATGTTCAGTACTGACAGCTTCTTGTCTTGGATAAGAGGACATCTGTTCCTACTGAAATTTTCTTATGAACCTAAAGTTTGAAACCCATTTGCCTCTCATCAGTAAGATAACTTCTGCTTTTTTCATGGACATCCCCACCAAGCACCCATACATGTCAGTATGCTGCCATTTTATGAAATGCCACCTTACGTAGCACAAGGTGGCTACTCTGATTTATAAAAGGCAAGAAGAGCTTTGCGGCAGGGAGATATTGGTGTACCAGAGCCTCAGGAAGTCATTTGTAGAAGCAGAAACCTCAACTTTGATAAAAGTATTTTTTATACCCAAACTTCCTCTTCTTTTGTGCAAGTTGAGGGTCTAGAAGTCCAGATCATAGGGTCTGGAGTCAGACTCCAGGTTAAATTCTGGCTCAGCCACTTGCTGGTCATGCAATGTTAATAAGTTACTTAACCTTTCTCAGTCTTGTTTCTCATCTGTAAAATGGGGATAATAATAGTTCCTGCCCCTTAGGATTGATAGGAAGATTGAAGAAGATAAAGTATCTAAAGCATGGTGCCTGGCACAGAATAAGGACACGGTAAATGTTAACTGTAATATTAACTATTACCTGTAATATAGTAAATGTTATGACAACGATGAAGTTTTTCTTCCACTCTACCACATTGTGGCTTCCATTAAAAATGACCCAGCCAGTCCTCATAGGAAGGATCACATAATGATGACTCTAGCTCTTATCTGACACCCTGAGAAATCTACCTTGTACAAATAACTGTGAGAGAACAGGAAGGAGCTGAGAACAGTTATATTAATTGCTTTGTTTTGGAGACAGATTTTATTTTGGTTCTGTTAGCAGGATCATGGCATGTCTGCAGGTTCAGTTGGCCAAAAGTATTGGCTGAGTTCCTCCTCCATAGGAATTCCTTTATATATTTTAAAAATATGTTTTTGTTGATTTTAGAGAGAGGAAGGGGGAAGGAAAGAGACAGAGAGAAACGTTGATCAGCTGCCTCCTGCACACACCCTGCTGGGGGTAAAGGCTGCAACCCAGGCATGTGCCCTGACCAGGAATCAAACTGGTGACCTCTCTATGTATGGGATCAGCCAGAAAAATCTTTGCCAAATTATTTTGCAGAGTAAAATAATAACCCACCTCACTTCTCTCTAGTTTTTTTTTTTTTAATTGGGTTTGTGTTTCCATATTTTGAGCCGACCTAGTACCAGTGCTGATGTGAATTTCATTCCTCTACCAGATCATTGACCATCGCTGTGGGGAGAAGCCACAATAATAATGGCCAGCATAGCAAAACACTGTGTTAGCTACTATCATTTGGGAAATGGTTAGAATATTCACCACCCTTCTCATTTTGAATTCTTCCTCTCCAAAACTGCTCTGTCACTGTCTTTTGAAAAATAGTGTGATTATATGGTTTCACTAGTAAAAATGAAATTAGCAAGCAAGCCTCTACTATAAAGAGAGAATCAAATTTCAAAACTCTCCATGGCAATAATGTATTTCCTTTCCCACCCCTGCCCTGGCCTTCAAATTTATGTCAGGTAACTAAGGAGTATAGTTTGTCCATTGCATTAAAAACATGTGTCAAACACTGCTGCTAAGTTAATGCATTGTTTTCTCTGCAAACAGACTGTGAATACATAAAATATCACTTATTAGAAGACTCAGCCTTGGCAGAATTTTTACAGGCTATGAAAAATGTTAAATGGTTAAATCTTGAATTTAAAAATGGGAGACACTGTTCTTTTTTTTTTTTTTTTTACAGGTTATGACAATTTAGTGTGTCTTTCTTGATAAATAAGAGTCCCTTTTACTCTGTTATAAAATTAATGTCTTGATTTTTCATAGACTTTATACATCCCAATTGAAGCTCTTTTACAGAAAACTAGAAAATGACCAAGTCTTCCAAAAAGCTGAATATGTCAGAAGTCTAGGTTGATTTGGCTCAGTTTCAAATGGATATACATATAAATTCATTCTCATTTTTTCATTCTCTCTCCCTCTCTCTCCCTCCTTTCTCTCTCCCTCCTTTTTCCCTCCCTGTTGTTTGACCTGTGAGGTTTTTAACAGGAAGAGTGAGTTTTTGCCTCTGCATTATGGGTGATGTACATTTGGTATCTCCTATCTGTATTAGATCGATAAAATGTAATCCAGTATGTTCAAGGAAAATTCCCTTCATTTTATGGGTAAGGATGTTGACATCAGAAAGGAAAAGTGACTTGTTCAAGGGCATATAGTAAATTTGTAGGAAAGACTCTAGAACTTAGGTTTTCCCCATTTTTTTAAAAAACAAATATAATAGTCTCTTTAGGAAGTATCCTAAAATGCCGTAAAGTTGGCAGGCATTCACTCACCTCTCTCTGACCAAATGATTTCACTTTATCCAAGATTTTTCCATTTGTTGTTAAAATTCTATTAACTATGATTATGATTCAGAGTCTTCCTGTTCAAGGATGTGAAATGCCTTTTCATCTGTTCAAGTTTACTTTTGTGTCTCTATAGTGTTTGCTTCATAGGTCTTACAGATTCATTGCTAAATTTAATTCTACTACTGAGATATTTGCCAGTGAATATATAGTTAACCCTTGAACAACAGGGGTTTAACTAATTGTGCGGGTCTGCATATACACTGATTTTCCCCCCCAATAAATTCATGTACTATTTTCAACCATGGTTGGGAGTCCGTGGATACAGAGGGCCAATTGTATGCATTGATCTAAGCCATTTTATATAGGGGACTTGAGCACCCTCGGATTGTGGTGTCTGCAGGGATTTTTGGAACCAAAACCCCTGAGAATACTGAAGATCAATTTAAGTTTTGGGGGAGTCAAAGTTATATATGGATTTTTATGCAGGGGTTGGCATCCCAACCACTGTGTTGTTCAAGGATCAACATATTATATATATATGTGTGTGTGAATATATATATATATATATATATATATATATATATATTGGATTTACTTTAAAATAACTCAGCCAAGGGATGAGAGATTTAAATGAAACAAGATTAGTCATATTTTAATTGTGATGTTAGAGAAAGGTTCACTTGGGGGCTCATTGTACTACTCTGTATATATTTTTGTATGTTTGAAATTTTTCATTATTTTTTAAGTGTAAAAAGAATGCTGGTAAGTTCCTAGGGTGAATTAAAAACGTTAACACAGTCCAGTCTGGCCTGGATAAAACATGCCTCTGAGACGGTCTCTCTCTGTTTCCAGGGTTGTTACGATCTGGTGACCAGTTTCATGGAGACTAACATGGGAATCATTGCTGGAGTGGCTTTTGGAATTGCATTCTCCCAGGTAGCCTACATAATTGTGTGATCCAGTCAAGCCTTTTCCCTGTCTCCTGCTCTCCTTTCCCTCCCTGGTCTCCAGACTCTGCCTGCCTCACTGTGTCTTGGGAAAGGCTGATAGATGGGGTCAGAGCTCCATGCTCATTAGTCCTTAGGTCATCTGTTTATTGATTTTCCTTTTTCAACTTAAATGAAGTTTTGCCATCAAGGGAATATTGGTTACAGTTCAATTAATGACTAGCTCCAGAAAAACAACTTGCTTCTTCTATAGGTCAAATGGAGGTTAACTGAACAAAATGCTGGCTTAATTGGAGCATAAACAACTCCAAACATCAAATGGCTGATCTGGATTGGAGGGAAGCCTTTTTTTCCTGCTTGACCTATCACTTTTCTGTTCTTAATTCCTATAGATTATGCATGAGGTCTCTCCCTTTAAAAAAAAAAACCTAAATTTAGCCAACTTCATTTTGTGATTATTATTTTAATCTCTAGGTTTGACTATTATTTCTAAAGAGGAAACCAAATTTCTGTATATTACATTTTATTTTCCTTTATCTCTACCCAGCCTCTAAAAACAGTGCGAGAGGTAATTATGCAAACTAAAGATGGAACAAGATTAAGCTAAATCTAAAATTTTGTCCATCACCACCAGGCAGTATACTGTCCCACACGCTTCTGATCTCCTGGCTGAATAATATACTGTTGCTATAATATTACTATGAGTAGAAGGATTGGCATATATACTTAAATAAAACCTTTATGTTTTACTTAGAATTTTTTCAGACCAACAGATCGTTTTTCCAACAAAGCCTAATTATTGTTATCTCAGTAATGTGTCCACAGCTCTAATTTCACCTGCCTGAATTCTGTATTGGCTCTCTCAGACTGTAATTACTTTCTCCCCACCCCTCTGTACTTTTCCTTCCTGCTAAGAACAGATGCACTTTGATCTTATTCAAGTCTAAAACTTTTTATTACAATATGACATATGCAGAAAAGTGCATAACTTAAAAGTATACAGTTTAATAAGTTATCATGAGATGAACATATTTATGTGACTGTCAGATCTAGGAATTGAACATTAGCCTGATAGTTTTTGAAAATAGATGGCTTTGCCTTAGATAAGTCAAAAAGTTTTGTTCCAAGCAGGTTCAAAAAACCTGCGTGACGTTTCATTTCACAAGAGCATGTGGGCTCAGCCAATAGGAGTATGTCATTCTTGTGACAGTTCCAAAATTCATTGACCATTGGTTTGCTTTTTAAAACTCGTGAAGTGATTTAAATCTCAATACACTCACACAGAGACAAACCAGAGTGTTGTCACAAACAGGGCCAATTAACTCAGTCTCCAGAGACATTTCAGAGGAAATTGTTGCCCTGAACTTTCTTCTGGTTGCTATCATATTTCAGTAATAACATCTCAGTAACATATCTGTAATGGCCAAAGGGGCATTTTAGAGGATCCCAAACCATGTGTTTGATGCAGATGAACAAGATGCACTTGACAGCTTGCACATACAGTTTACTTTCCACATATATGTGCAGCAACAGGTTCATACCCACCTACAGGACAGACTTTTTCTGGGCATTTGAGGAGAACTGTCCCTTTGGAGGTAAGAATATGCTGAAGTCCCCACTAATGGCTATCCTAGAACCATAAAGGGACATGATGCCAGTAGTCTGCATGGGGAGAAGAGAGCCTCAAAGAGCCTAGAATCTCATGTATGAAACATCATCCAAGAATATACACATGTGGCCATAAGGGAGTGAAGTGACAACCCTATTTTCATTAGTGAGGTGACCCAAGTCATAAAGAACTTGATTTGTGCTTAGACAAGTGGTTATCTGGCCTGCTGAGCATTAATCTCTCTGTGCTACCTTGAAGAAATCCCTTATGTGGAATTGCTGAGTTTTCTCTGTGGCCCTATGAGGCAGCAAGAGAGGGGATTTGGCTCCAAGGAACCCCCAAACAGAAACTCTCTGTAGAGAGTTTAGGTCTCATGAGGTATCACATAGTTGTTGGGATAAGAGAACAAAAAACACAAAGCCCAGTGACTTTGCAAAGTCAGTACCAATCACTCACATGGCAAGGTAGATGCAGTGGTGAAGAGACCTGAGTCTTGTTATGCTCAGCTTGCAGCAGGGAGAGGAATAGCCATGGCTGTCTTTTATTAGCCAGATGTGCTAGAAACTGCAGCTTTTAATGGTTCCAGCAGCCTCAGAGTTCCTGTAAGCTGAAGTGGAATTCCAGATGCCAGTAGATCCCTCTCTGGAACAATGGTGGCCACTACCAGCCGTACTGATTCTGGTCAGTGACCTAGAACCAAACCTTTAGCCACACATGTTCAAAAATTGTAGGACACATGTCACAGTGAAATTTAGCAAATGTTAGCTTATCTCTTACTAGTAGCTTTAGTATAATAAAGTGAGCTCTACTGAGTAGAGGCTGCAGACAGACCAAAGTATATAGATAAAGAACAGAACTCTATCTTTTCACATTTCCTCACTGCCCTCCTCCTCCTCCTTCTTTTCCTCACCTGCTCTTGTGACCTCCATGTTATCATCTATTGGAACAAACTGGATTTGTACACCTGTTGTCTCAGAAATTAAAGATGGTATAAAGTAAAAAGAAAACTAAGCTGAGTAGTCTTTTAATAGAATGTGCAAGAACTCTGGCCCTGTTAACTAATTTAAAGCAGGCCTTTTATACTTCTCTCCTACTGCCTTTGCCCTCTCAAGGAAAAGCCCATTTGCCTGGAATTGATATGCAGGTCCTGCTACCCTATTTATATTTATAGCAAGAGGTTGAGTGTGTTTTGATAGGGTTTGAATGGCTTGCTTGAGATTGGGCATCTACTATAGATCCAGGTTTACAATTCTGACCTCCGCACCTGGTCTGCTCTATTAAGCATTTAGGCCAAAGTTCACCCTTGTTCTTGCCTCAGATAGCACCTAAAGGGAACTTATTCTGTGCTTTTATAATGAAAGTGTTTGAATCGGTGGAATTGGAAGAAAAAAGGTACTCATCAAAAAAATATATCCTCCTCCTACCCATCCATCCCCTGACCTTCACCACTGTAGAACCTCCCCCAGAGCTCACAGGCTTCTGGGATGATTCATTATTGGCTGGGAATTTTGTTCTGGGACTTGTTTACCTTTTCTATGTAGAAGGCAAGACAAAGCTATTGATAGCCTTGATAAGACATGGCCCCAAAAAGGCTAACAGAACTATTTACTCATGCCCTTAGTATTTTCAGGGCCTCAGATGGTCCCTAACAACATTTATACCATTTCATTTCTAGCCAGATTCCTTGGCACTTTCCTAAAGTCATGGAAGTTTTACTTAGTTTTCCAGTTAAGTAATTAAAATAAAATCTCCACAGGCATTACAGGGATCTAAATTTTTTATCTATTGCTTGTCACTTTCTTGTTAAGAAAGTTGCCTTTACAACTCTGTGATGGCAGAGGAAGACACCCTTGCCCTGTTGCCTTTGACATCTCTTGTCTTTGCTGACAGCCCCTACAACTCTCTTAGCCTCTCTTCCTATTCTCTGGTTTCTCAGTTGTTGAAGCAGTAGGACCTCCCTGAGGGTTTAACAACTCAAAAGAAAATAGAATACATACTGACAAGGCAGATAGTAGTAAAAATAAAATAAAATGTTATTTCAAAAAATTAGATGGGTACTAAGTACAAAGTCTTAGTCAATCAAATATAAATAAGCTGAACTATAACTGCCTAAACTATATTAGGCATTTCACCAGCCACAGGCAGGGTGAATGGTAACTCTGAGGTCTCTGTCCTGAGGAGTTTTCAGCGTAACAAACTCTTCAGGAGAACATAGTTCAGGTGTTGCCCTGACCAAGAATGGGACCCAGTTTGGCCGCAGGTGTTACACCTTTAAAATAAGGGTGACTAAATGGACTAAATGACTAGTTCTCTCACCTGCAATGTTTGTTAAGACACCAAATTGCTAGGCCTTACAAGTGTCTGATTCAGTAGGCCTGGAGTGGGGCCCGAGAATTAGCATTTCTAACATGGCCCTAGGTGATGTTGATGCTGCTGGTCTTGAGGCCACACTTGGAGCGACACTGTTCCCAATTTTCTCTAAAGGTCATTCCCAACTCTGATCCAATAAAATATGGCAAATTGCTTAAGGAGAAGGGACTCAATTTGGCTAAGAGAAGCTGCACCCTCTAAATTCAAGTGTACATTTGGGCTCCTGTGTAAAGCATGCTAATCCTCCAGAGTCAAGAAAGAGAATTTTGGTTTCCAGCGAGCTGAACAGATGTGCTTAAGGATGTCTTCATAGTGTCACAACAGCTTTTATCAGATCTATCTATGCTACAGTTTAAGTCAAGGCACAAACACAGGTAGATGATTGAGGTCCTCTGAGGAGGCAGAGATACGCTGATATTGCTTATTCAGGTGGCCCTTAGATGTAGATGGACTCATTTATGCCTAAGATATCTACATGGTTGAGAGACAAAGAGAAATTAAAGCCCCCCTTTCCTCTTTCTCTTTCACCCCAATCCCCCAGCCTCTAACAAGCCATGACTTTATTACTTCTTCACTGGCAAACTCATCTGGTCAAGAATAGCATCTCATTGTCTCGAGGGAAGAACTATTATTTGGTCAGCTGGGTATGGCTGGGGTATCATACTTTGTTGAAATATCTTCCAATACATGTGCTTATGGTTTTGAATTTAATTGGGGCATTAAAAGATATCTCTCACTAATTCTGTGGTACTTAATTTTTTCATTACTCTTATAACCTAAAACACATTTTAATACTACTTATGTGTCAGAAGTTGTTTTTATTTATTTTAAAATTATTTTTATTGATTTTAGAGAGGAGGGGAGAGGGAGAAAGTGATAAAAACGTCAATGATGAGAGAGAATCATTAATCAGCTGTCTCCTGCATGCCCCTATTGGGGATTGAGCCTGCAACCCAGGCATGTGCCCTTGACTGGAATCGAACCTGGGACCCTTCAGTCTGCAGGCTTACGCTCTATCCACTGAGCCAAACCGGCTGGGACTCAAAAGTTGCTTTTAAATGGCCAGAGTGAACTAGAACCTGTGGCCAGTTCAAGAACCTCTAGTTATCCTCTATCAGCAATTAGACAGTCTAAGTCTTAGATCCCACAGATGAAATCAGGTTTGATCATTTTCTCTAGTGCCCTTTCCCCATTCATGTACAAAAGCACTCAGTTGTCTAAAATATATTTGGGGGGATGTCAAAGCATGGTGTAGTTCAGTGGCTTAAGATTCCTATTCTCATTTTTCCTCCTGGCAATAGCTGATTGGCATGCTGCTGGCCTGCTGTCTTTCCCGGTTCATCACGGCCAACCAATATGAGATGGTGTAAGGAGAAGGTGAGTGGCAGTGGGGAGTGTTTAATTTCGGGTTTCTCCCTTTGGAGCACATACTACCTTTCAAAGCACAAGGGTACTATCCAGCCACTTAAGTACCTGATCTTGGTGGCACTGGTCCATCTGACAAAACCTCATTTCTGTGGTGCTGCTAGGAAGGAGATGTGATCACCACTATTGTGGAAAATGTATCAATACTCTTTTCAGATTGTTACCTTATTTTAAATCCTTATTAATGGTGAGTCACTCACATGTTTTAATCTCTCTCGTAGTCTTTCAAGAACGACGGAATAAGAGACCCGAATTAATAAAGGAACTGCAGCAATCCTTGAAAGACTTCTAGAGAATGTTAGAGCACAGTACATATTACACTTGACCTATTCCCCTAACTTTGTACCCCGTGTGCAACTGATACTCCCACACAGTCTCTACCCTGCCTTTCAACCTAAACCATGTGTAGTGTTCCATTTTGTGAAGCCCTGTTGTGCCAGAGTATAGCCAGATTCCCTGCATCCAGTCCTAGTGGAGCCTACCCAAGGCTCCTCCATCTGTACTTGGTCTAACTGCAACTCACCATAGGTGACTGGTTATCACTCCATCACTGGCCGCCTGGGCCCTGCATGTTTTTGGGAGGCTCCTGTTAACTCTTCATTAAGATTGATAAATGTCACACCCCTTGATATAGATAAACAGCTATCTGTTCTTTTGGCTTAATTTCCTATAGTTTGGTTATCCCTTTACTAAGGCTCGTTCTTACTTTCTCCAGGCTGCCTAGAACATGTAAAGAGATACATCAGTAATTGTTTATGAGGTGGAAAAGGCATGAAGGAAATTGTTGAGCATTAGGTGGTCTCCTCGCTCATTAGTATGTATAGACAGTTTAGTGCACCTATAGCTCTCACTTGAAACCTGTATTAAAAACCTGAATTGTTGCTTCACATGAAGGAAATATTACTTCTGTTTTTCTCCAATTAATTGCTATTGTGTTATTTTACTTCTTTCTGTACTTTACCTTTGCATTGATATTACAGACATTGAGGACATCATCAAATCAATTAAAAAATGAGTGTGAAGGGGGAACAAATGTCAAAATATTTTTAAAAGATCTTTAAAAATAATGCCTCTAGCATGCCAACAAGAATGCATTGATATTGTGAACATTTGTGATACATGTATTAATAAATAGAGTCACTACAAATTACTGTGTTCTGGTTTCGTTCTTTGGTTATTACAGAAATTTTAAACACATATTTCTATTCCATCATGTTACAGGCTGACACACCCCTCCATAAATGCTTCCATCAATCTTACCCACACCAAAATAGCATCAGGCAGTGTAAATGTTGAAGAGTTAGATTTTTTTAAATGGGAATTTTAGAAATTTACATCATTTATCATGAACAGAATAAATTGTTGACTACAAAAATAGAACTTTCAGCAGAGGTTTTAAAAGTCTGAATATCTTTGTTTAGGAAAAGGAAATGAGCATTTATTCTTTCGTTCATTGTTTCTAATGAGCATGTATTCTAATGAGCACAGTACATATTACACTTTCATCTCTGGATTGAATGCACTTAATCCAAGGAAGAGATGACATCACACAACACCATTTAGTGCTCCCAATACACAGTTTGCATTGAAGTATGAAATCCTTACACTTGATTGAAAATGCATTTTAGCAATAGGTACAATATGTATTATCTATGATCTATTTTTCCTTCTTAATGAATCATTCTTTTAAAAAGCTAGTAAAACATATATTGATCTGTTTTCCAAATAAGTGGATCTAAAAAGTGCCCCCCTTCTCTGTAGAACAACCTGTAATTAGTATGGAGATTCCAATATAGGTATGTGCATTTATTAGCCTGAACTTTGCATGGGATAAACCCTAAAAGGCTTACAAAGGGCACTGTCCCACACCTTCAGATATTCCCTTTTCAAAATGTCAATATTTTTCATGAATTAAGGAGATATCTTCTAAGAAAACATGTTGTTCAAAACTTTTCCAAGTCCATTTTAAAATTTCTACTTTATTATATATTGAAATGAGGCTTTTCTGTAAAATCCTAAATACCCCCACTCATGTGGTTCACCCTTTTGTAAACTATGCATTCATTAGTATACTATTTTATTTTTATTGTTTATAGTATTTTATTCTTACTGTTTATGCTATTTTATTTTTATTATTTGCACACATTTAATTGTTAGTGTTAAAAGCCTCTGACAAAACTTAAGTTGAAAGATATCTGAAATTATAATCATAGACTACCCCAGAGATTGATTTCTTGGGGTTTGGCCTGGCCATTGAGTTTTTTTTAAAGCTTCCCAGGTGATTTTAATGTATAGGCAGTGTAAGGTACCTCTGTACTAGAATCTGAGTCCCCCTTTCTGTTTTCACCTCGTGCCCTACTTCTATCTCATTTACTTGAGATTATCTCTGCTTAATGCATGTTTATTTCTACCTCATGCTTTTCCTCTGATTTTTCCTGTTTGGTATGCCTCTCCCAATGCCTCCCATCTTCAAAGACCATCTCTTCTGTGATATTCTTCCTGCTGACTCCAGTCCTAACTGTCCTAGTAATTTCTATATATGTCCAACATTTTAGATCAGTTATTTTCTAGAACATTGCCCATTTCTTCAATTTATGAAGTTGTTATAATAATGTCTTATTTTTGAAATCTTAATAGCATCTAAATTTGTTACCTTTTGCATTCCTAATATTTTTTTTCTTTCATTTTTAATCATTCCAGAAATTTGTCTATTTTGCATTTCAGTTTTGATTTACAGTTTTTATTGTCATTCAGTTCTAATATTTTGCAATTTCCATTAGGATTCATGCATGGAATGGTAAATTACAAATTGTTTTTTAAAGTTTTCAAATGTATAGAATTTGAGACTGTCCTTTTTATTTTTAAATTTAGTTTGTAAGATAAAGATTTTTTTTATTTGGTGAGGCTTGCTTTGTGCCCTAGTATGTGGGCAGTGTTTGTTCTGTATGTGCTTAAAAAGTATGTGTCTTCTTTAATTATAGGTGTGAGGTTAGACCAAGCTTGCAAATATATCCAAATAGTAAATCTTACAAAAATTATTCAAATTGATAACTGTGTTCTTATGAGTATTTTGTCTGTTTGACCTACCAGGTTCTGAGAATGAATTATTACAATCCCCCAATGTGAGTGTGGATTTTCTTAAATTTGCTTAATATATTTTTAAGTTATATTTTAGGAACATACAAGTTCAAGATTATTTCTCATTGATGAATTATTTCTGATATCATTATGCACTTATACTCTATCTCTAATTATGTTTTGTCTTTTAAACTTTATTTTGTCTGATATTACAATTGTTATAATTAGTTTTGATAAATATAGGGGTGGGAAAAAGATTTACAGTTGTGTGTACACGAAACACAAAGTTTATTCTTGTATTATTAATTATTGCATTATTTATTACTTTATTATTAACCTACTTTTGCCCACCCCTGTATTTGCCAAGGTTTTTGTTCTATATCATTGTGTTTAACCTTTCTGTGTAATATTTAAGATGTCTCTTAAGCAGCATATAACTGTATTTTGTTTTCTTTTTCAACTAAATCTGAGAAAGTCATAACTGAAAAATTTGGTCCAGTTATGCATTGTTATTACTGATGTATTTTGTTTTACTCCTACCACATTATTTTTTTTCTGTCTACTATTAATTTCATGTTTTTCTTCTGCCCTACATTCTCTTGGAAATTATATGTTGTATGTTTATTCTTTTAGTGGTTAACCTTAATTTCTTAACATACATTCTCGAAATGTAATTAATTAGAATGTTCATCCTCCTCCAAAATAACACAAAGACCTTGGAATGTTTTCATCCCAGTCATCTCACTTAACTTCTATATTTTCTTGCCTGACATTTTATTTCTACTGTCTCCCCAAATGAATTATCACTGTTAGTGTTTGTAGAGTTTATTTAAACTTTTCTACATGTGGACATAATTGTTTTGTTGTTATTATTTGTTTTGTTTTAACCATTGCAACTTGCATCTTAATACTTTTGGGTTTAATTTTGTTTTTATTGAAGTAACTTTTTTAATTTGTTATTTCATCAAGGGGTCTATACGTGGTAAATAATCTAAATTTTTGTCTGAAAAATCATGACATCTTTTTTTATTTTTTAAAAAAATTTATTGATTAAGATATTACATATGTGTCCTTAACCCCCCTTGCCACCCCAACCCCCCGCTCATGCCCTCACCCTCATCTTTTTTCCTTTCTTTCTTTTTTTAAATAGATTTTTATTGATTTCAGAGAGGAAGGGAGAGGGAGAGATAGAAACATCAATGATGAGAATCATTGATCGGCTGCCTCCTGCTTGCCCCCTACTGGGGATCGAGCCCACAACCCAGGCACGTGCCCTTGACTGGAATCTAACCCAGGACCCTTCAGTTCGCAGGCCAACACTCTATCCACTGAGCCAAACCAGCTAGGGCTCATCTTTTTTCTTGAATGATAGTTTTACTAGGAATAAAATTCTAGATTTGTAGTTGTGAATATTTCTTTTACTATTATTAATAATAAGTCTAATTGTTCATTTATGGGTAATTTATCATTTCTCTCTAGTTGCCTTTAAGACTTTCTCTTTTCCTTTCATTCTCCTCTACCATATATGATGGATACTTTCTAATTCTATCTTGTATGTCTTTCCTTTTTTCCATGTCTTTATTTCTTATAGACCATCAAGGATAACCTCAGTTGTCTTCCAGTTCTCTTCTTCAATTTGTCTAATTTGCTTAATATTCAATAAGTTATATTTTTATTTTCTTTTTTAAAAGCTCTTTACAGTGGCCTCTTTTTCCACTGACTTCACATCCTGTCTCTAAAAACCCTCAACTATTTTTATCCTTTATTTCAAATATCCTAATATTGAAAGTTCATGTGTGCTCATCCTCTTGTATGTTGTGTTTGCTATCATTCATAGCAGATTGTTTTCTTGTGTTTTTAATTTTTGTAAGACAGTTTCTTACCTTCACATGGCTTGTTATTTCTGTAAGGATTTTTCTATTCCTCCTTTCACTGGGTTTATTCAGGGTCATGAGATATAGATTATTGTATCTTGACTCCTTGTAGGAATTAAACCTTTACTCAAGGCATTGAAGAGTACAGTAGGTTCAATGGAATGCAACTAATGAACCTATTGCTCTAGCTTTAAGTTTCTTTGTTTCTGTCTCTTGAAGATTTATCTTTTTGTCTTGAGATATATATTTAATTCTTAAGCATATTTTATCCAATATTTGAGGTTCTGCCTAGTGTGTGTGGCTTCTTTATTGTCCAGTTTTCCAGGTTCTATATTCTGTTATTTGCAATATTTAACATGTTGCTTTCTTGTTCTCTAATTATTTCATGTGTAAGTCACTTAACTCACAGTTGTTTGGGATCTTTCAGTAATGTTCATGAGGGCAAAGACTATGTCAATACTGCCTTTATATCCCCACAGTGATGGACACATAACTAAAAACTTTTCAGTTTCTCAAATTACTGTATGGATAATGAATAAATCAACTCTATGTCCTTAAACTATGTGCCAGAAACTTAACTGGTCTTATGTACAAATATTTTCTTCATTTATTTTAGTTGTTCCCCAAGTCCAACTTGTTGGTTTTGTTGTTGTTGTTGTTGTTTAATTTTATTTATTTATTTTTCTTTAAATTCTGTATTGTTGAAAGTATTACATATGTCCCCCTTTTTCCCCCATTGACCTCTCCCAGCCTGACCCTGCCCCCCATCCCCGGCCTTCATCCCCCTACTGTCTGTGCCCATTTGTTATGCTTATATGTATTCAAGTTCTTTGGTTGATATTTTACCCTCACCCACCCTCCCTGGCCTTCCCTCTGGGATTTGATGGTCTGTTCGATGCTTCTCTGTCTCTGGGTCTATTTTTGTTCATCATTTTATGTATTCATTATAGTCTACAAATGAGTGAGATCATGTGATACTTATCTTTCTCTGACTGGCTTATTTCACTTAGCATAATGCTCATCCATACTGTTGCAAATGGTAAGAACTCCTTCTTTTTTTACCGAAGCGTAGTATTCCATTGGGTAGATGTACCACAGTTTTTTAATCCACTATCTGCTGATGTGCACTTAGGCTGTTTCCAAATCTTAGCTATGGTGAATTGTGGTGCTATGAACATAGGGGTGCATATGTCCTTTCTGATTGGTGTTTCTAGTTTCTTGGGATATATTTCCAGAAGTGGGATTACTGGGTCAAATGGGAGTTCCATTTTTAGTTTTTTGAGGAAACTCCATACTGTTCTCCACAATGGCTGCACCAGTCTGCATTCCCACCAGCAGTGCACGAGGGTTCCTTTTTCTCCGCATCCTCGCCAACACTTGTCATTTGTTGATTTGTTGGTGATAGCCATTCTGACAGGTGTCAGATGGTACCGCATTGTCGTTTTGATTTGCATCTCTCAGGTGATTAGTGACTTTGAGCATCTATATATATAAAAGCCTAAGCGACCAAATGACTGAATGACCTAACGACTGGCTGACTAGTTTTATGATGTGCACTGACCACCAGGGGGCAGCTGTTCAATGCAGGAGCTGCCCCCTGTTAGTCAGTGTGCTCTCACAGTGGGAGCGCTGCTCAGCTGACCAATAGGCACCAGATGCCAGGCTCATGGCTGGCGAGCGCTGCTGTGGTGGCATGAGCCTCTCTCACCTCTGCAGCAGTGCTACCGAGTGGCAGCGGCAGACACAGTGGGGCTGGGATGAGCGGGAGTGGTGCAGCGCCCTGCCCAGGTTCGGGGTCCTTCCTGGTGCACTAGTACATCCCTCAGGGATGTCGGACTGCTGGTTTCAGCCCGATCCCTGGCAGTCCGACATCCCTTGAGGGCTCCCAGATTGTGAGAGGGCACATGCCAGGCTGAGGAATCCCACTGGAGCATGAATGCATGCACCAGGCCTCTAGTGCTTTCATATGTCTCTTGGACTTCTGTATGTCCATTTTAAAAAAGTGTCTGTTTAGGTCCTTTGCCCATTTTTTGATTGGATTGTTTATCTTCCTTTTGTTAAGTTGTATGAATTCCCTATAAATTTTGGAGATTAAACCCTTATCGAATATAACATTGACAAATATGTTCTCCCATGCAGTGGGATCTCTTGTTGTTTTGTTGATGGTTTCTTTTGCTGTGCAGAAGCTTTTTATTTTGATGTAGTCCCATTTGTTTATTTTTCTCCTTAGTCTCCATTGCTCTAGGAGCTGTGTTGGTAAAGATATTGCTACAACATATGTCTGAGATTTTGCTGCCTGTGGATTCCTCTAGTATTTTTATGGTTTCCCATCTTACATTTAATCCTTTATCCATTTTGAGTTTATTTTTGTGTATGGTGTAAGTTGGTGGTCTAGTTTCTTTTTTTGCATGTGTCTGTCCAATTTTCCCAACAACATTTAGGAAAGACACTGTTTTGACTCTTACCTCCTTTGACAAATATTAATTGAACATAATGGCTTCAGTCGATTTCTGGGTTATCTGTTCTGTTCCATTGGTCCATATGTCTGTTCTTGTGCCAGTACCAGGCAGTTTTGAGAACTGTGGCTTGGTAATATAGCTTGATATCTGGTATTGTGATCCCTCCAACTTTGTTCTTCTTTCTCAGGATTGCTGTGGCTATTCGGGGTCTTTTTTTATTCCAGATGAATATTTGGAGATTTTGTTCTAGGTCTGTGAAATATGCTGTTGGTATTTTAATGGGGATTACATTGAATCTATAGATTGCTTTGGGTAGTATGGACATTTTAATTATGTCGATTCTACCAATCCATGAACACGGTATGTTCTTCCATTTGTTTATGTCCTCCTCTATCTCTTTTTTCAATGTCCTGTGGTTTTCTGAGTACAGGTCTTTTACCTTCTTAGTTAAGTTTATTCCTAGGCATCCTAATTTTTTGTTGCAATGGTATATGGGATTGTTTAAATGGGATTTTTTTTAGTTTCTTTTTCTGTGAGTTCATTATTGGTGTATAAAAAAGCCACAGATTTCTGGGTGTTAATTTTGTATCCTGCTACATTGCCAAATTCATTTATTAAGTCTAGTAGTTTGTTAATGGAGTCTTTAGGGTTTTCTGTGTACAATATCATGTAATCTCCAAATAATGACATGTTTACTTCTTCTTTTACAATTTGGATGCCTTTTATTTATTCTTGTCTAATTGCAATGGCTAATACTTCCAGTACTATGTCAAACAGGAGTGGTGAAAATGGGCATCCCTGTCTTGTTCCTGTTCTTAGGGGAAATGGTTTTAGTTTTGCCCATTGAGTATGATGTTGGCTGTAGATTTATCATATATGGCTTTTAATATGTTGAGGTATGATCCTTCTATTCCCACCTTGCTGAGAGTTTTTATCAAGAAAGGGTGTTGGATTTTGTCAAATACTTTTTCTGCATCGATCGATATGTTTATGTGATATTTGTCTCTCAATTTTTTTATGTGATGTATAATGTTTATTGATTTGTGGATATTGTAACAGCCTTGCATCCCCAGAATAAATCCCACTTGGTCATGGTGTATGATCTTTCTGATGTAATGCTGGATCCAATTTGCTAGAATTTTGTTGAGGATTTTAGCATCTATGTTCATGAGGGATATTGGCCTGTAATTCGATTTCTTTGTAGTGTCTTTATCTGGTTTTCTGATTAGAGTAGTGCTGGCTTCATAGAAAGAGCTTGGAAGTATTACTTCATCTTGAATTTTTTTGGAATAGTCTGAGGAGGATAAGTTTTAGTTCTTCTTTTAATGTTCGGTAAAACTCCCGTGTGAAGCCTCCTGGACCAGGGCTTTTGTTTGCTGGAAGTTTTTTTTTTTTATTACTGCTTCAATTGCATTGGTAGTTATTGGCCTATTCAGATTTTTTTTATTCTTCCTGATTGAGTTTTAGAAGATTGTATTTTTCTAGGAATATGTCCATTTCATCTAGGTTGTCCAGATGTTAGAGTAGAGTTGTTGGTAGTATTTCTTTTACAATCCTTTGTATGTCTGTGGGGTTGATTTCATTTCTGACTTTGTTTATTTGGGTCCTCTCTCTTTGTTTCTTGGTGAGCCTGGCTAGAGGTTCATCAATCTTGTTTATCCTTTCAAATAACCAGCTCTTGGTTTTATTGATCTTTTTATTATTTTTTATCTCTAGAATTCTATGACACTCTATTTTTACCTTATGCCTTGTTTTCCAGTTAATATATCACTATTTTTATCTCATGGTTATATCATAATTTCTCCCAGTGTACTCAAACAACTCAACATGAGTGGTACTATGATTCAACCTGGATTCTCAGCTAAACTTGTAGTCAGAATCCCCAGATTTTTGTTTCTTGGAGGAGGAAAAGTGGTGATCTCTGTCTTCTAATAGAACTTCCGACATAACTTGTATAAATAGGCTAATAAACACTAAAAGTATCCAAGAACAGATAACTCCTCCTAGCCCTGGTATCTCTCTGCAACAAACAAAATGCTTGACCTATTACCCAAAACTGTTTGTTGCAGAGAGATACCTGACTAGGAGTTCATTTATCTGTTCTATATCCTTTTGACCTATTGTGTGATGTTTCCATGGAGTAATATAATTTAATTCAAAGAAGATTAATTGAGTACTTATTGGATTTTGACCATGGGTAATGTAAAGAAGCATAAGGATATGTTTGTTTTTGAGCAGTGTTGATTAATTTCTATGTATATAGTAGATTGTGTAAGCTGTTAATTCATCTCTCTACCAGAACAATTCAGGTTTGTACAGTTGATTGTGAAAAGGCCAATATAATATATTATACAAATGCAGCTATATTAGCTATAAATTGCTTTATAACATATTACCCCATCACTTAGCAGCTGAAAATAAAAAAAGAAAACTACCATAATTTCTATGGATCAAGAATTCAGGTCAAGGTTACTTGGGTGCCTCTAGCTCCCAAGGTCTCTCATGAAGTTCCAGTTAAACTACTGGTTAGGGCTGTGATCTTCTGTTAAAGTTCTACTTGGGGAAGGGAAATAAGATTCTGATATCATTCAGGTGATTGTTGGCAGGCATTGGGCACTTGCCATCTAATAGGCTTCTCTAATAGGGGTCCTTGACAGCTAGCTTGCCCCAAGATAAGAAATCCAAGAGAGGAGGGAGTATGAGAGAATGTTCAAGAAAGAAGCCACTTTTTTGTAACCTAACCTCAGAAATTATATGCCATCACTTCTATAATATTCTGTTAGAAGTTAGTGAATTAAGTCTATCCCAAGTAGGGGAGGAGATTACACAAAGGTGTGAACGCCAGGAGGCTGGGATCACTGAGGGCCATCTTAGAGGATGCCTGCCACAACTATACTTGATTTTCCCCCCTCTTTGGGACTTAGTGAATGACTCATACACAGTTGAGATAGCAACTAAATTTAGGAAGAAAACTGCTTTACAAGTAAGTTTAAAGTCCATTTTAATTGATCTTGGTGTTTCTTTCAAGATTAGCCAACGCTTTTTTTGGCACGACCTCCTGAAATATTTCTGTTTAGAGTTAGAATTACTGATGGTCAGCAGAATCAAATGCTGCAAGTTTTCAAGTATATCAGAGCTATTTTTCCATTATCTTGGAAGATTTTGTCATTTCTGCATGTCTATCCTCTCTTGAAAAAATATCTAATAATTATCCCATCTCCACACACCTCTTGTTAAAATATCCGTGAAGAGAAACCTTTAAAAATAAATGACTTGGTATTTGATTTTTTACCCTTTCTTCCATTACCATTACTTCATGAGGATTAATTATTTTAAGTGATGGTTATTACAGGTAAATGAATGGAGCTGTGGGGTTGTTTTATTTGTAATTTATTTAGTAGCAAAATGATTAAATTTTAAGGGGACATTGATGAACCAATAAATGAATATATCCAACATACTGTCCAAAATAGTAATGGCCTAGAAATTACGTTATGTTAGAGGGGCTTTGTGTGCAAGGGAATGGGGCATGCTAAGCATTTTCTTCTTTAAATATTGAGTTCATGAGAGCTTAAGCCTGGGCCATCTTCTGCATGCTCTTCTCCTAGGCAATTTTACCCATCTTCGCTAATTAAGTGACTATGCATATGCCAGTAACTTCCATTTTCAAATAGCCAGCTCACACACATCTTTGGAGCTACAGATCTGTACAGTTCAGCTGCCAACAACCACAGGGCTGAAAGTATAGAAACCCAGAGTGTGGCAGTGCTGACTTGGACACCACATTGAGGGAAGGTATGGATCAGTCTGGTTTGGATTAAAATAAGAATTTTGGTAAATTTCCTTTATGCAATCATTCCATAGATATTCATTAAACACTATGCCAAGCACTATTTTTGAATGTGTGACTACAGAGGTGACAAGACAAAGTAGGCTCTTGCCTTCATGTAGCTTACATTTCCACAGAAGCAAGATGATAAATGTGTGAATAAATAAGATTAGTTAGTGATATGTTTTAAAGAAAAACTAAAAATTGGTAACATTGGTGATGTAACTTTACGTTATCTTAAATAGTCCAAGCTTCACTATATGTTTGAATTACTTTTGAGCCTGGGGACTCAGGCTCTGATATCCTCTCATCTGAATTAATTTAAAGGTGGACTGAAGTGAGGTTTGTACATGCATGAAGTTTGGATCAGGCAGTGTGGCTCCTGATGGCTGTCTGTATGTATGGAAACCATCCATTTATGGTTATGTAAACAAACCTAAAATCATTCCCCAAATAAGGACCCTGAAGACTCTTCAAGAAATTCAATTAATCTCTAACAATAGCTATTCTCTTGCAAAGAAGAGTTAACTTCCTGTAGAAGGGCATAACAATGCACGTGGTATATATATTAGCAAGGAATGTGCATGCTATCATCATGGTTGTTTAGCTTTGTGGGTGAGCACTGGACTTTCACCCTGAGGATCACACCAGTTCTATGTATAAAAATTACTGAGTTTGATTATGATGCTACTGAAAGGAATCAGAGCTACACAAAATGTGACTAGGTCAGCAGTGTGGATTTAGCTTGGGAGCTTGTGACGCATGCAGAATCTCGGGCCCCACTCCAAATCTGCATTTTAACAAGATCTCCAGGGGATTCATATTCACAAATATTTGAGAGGTGCTGATTTAGGTCACTGGTTTCCAATCTTGGCTGTGCTTTGCAATCATCTGGGAGTAAAAGCTCCCCAGAGGATTTTGATGTGCAGCCAAGTTTGAGAACACTGATTTAGGCCACACACTGATTGATGTCCTGAAAGTGTGAGCTGTTTGGCCACCAGGTGAACCAGGTTTATAGTGTAAGTCACTCAGATAGAACCCCCACCCACAGCCCACCTCAGCCTGACATTCTCCTTGCATATGAAATCTAGTACATAATGAATGGGAAATGGCTATTCTTGTACATGGATGGGGGAGTGGTGAGGGCATTGAGAATTCCTTTCCAGCAGATGGTATCATTTATCAGCTGGTTAAGACAGCAGCTAGATCTCATTTATATGTAGTGATTTCCCCTCTTTACCAGGGATGAACTCAGTAGAATCACTCAGAAAGACTAGTCTGCTTGCTACTCATCCTATCTAGTTAAATTTATTTTATGTAATTGTGTGCAATAGTTTATCTATGAAATTCCTCCAGGGGAGGGATAGCTCAAACTACTGAAGGCAGTAAATAGAATGGCCTTATGCATTTAAGTCATAAAGCAAACTACAGGGGATTGCTGAAGGGGGGAGAAGGTGACTGAAAATTCAGAAGAGGGCACCTTTGGGAAGGCACCTTTTCTTTCTTTCACCACATCTGACTCCCAGAAATGGGGTTTGGCAAATGAAATTTGCATTCGGCATTTATAATTTTTTAATTCATTTTCTTTTGTTACTCCTCACCCGAGGATATTTTTCCATTGATTTTTAGAGAGAGTAGAACGGAGAGGGAGAGACAGAGAGAGAGAAACATTGATGTGAGGGAGACACACCGATTGATTGTCTTCCGCATGTGCCTCGACTGGGGCCAGGGGTCAAGCCTGCAACCAAGGTACATGCCCTTGACCAGAATTGAACCCAGGACCCTTCAGTCAGTGGGCCGACACTCTATCCACTGAGCCAAACCAGTTAGGGCAATTCAGTTTTTATTGAGGTCACATCTATAATAATAAAAGCGTAATATTCTAATTAGACCAGATAGCTGAACAACCTTCTGTATGAAGCCGGGGCTGCAAGGGCCAAGGCAGCCGCTGCAGCTGTGAGGGCTGAGCCCCTTGCATGAATTTCGTGCATTGGGCCTCTAGTGTGTTAATAAAATTATATAAATTTAGCGTATACAGCATAATTTGATATCTGTATACTCTATGGTATACTCACCACCAAAGTTCTAGATTCCATCTGTTACCATATATTACACTTCCTTTACCCATTTTGCCTTCCCCCACCCCCATCCCCTCTGGTAACCACCAATCTGTTGTCCTTCTCTATGTGTTTATTTTTATTTTCTTTGTTTGATTGTTACTTCTTGTTTTATATTCCACATATAAGTGAAATAATGTTTTTTGTCTTTTTCCATCTGACTTATTTCACTCAACATAATACTACTATCAAGATCCATCCATGTTGTCACTAATGGCAATAATTCATCTTTTTTATGGCTAAGTAGTATTCCATGTGTATATGTACATATATCATATATATGTGAGTGTGTGTGTGTGCACACGTGTGTGTGTGTGTGAAATCTTTATCCACTCATCTATTGATGGACCGACACTTAGGTTGTTTTCATATCTTGGCTAATGTAAGTAATACTATAATGAACATAGGTGTACATATATTTTTTTGATATAGCGCTTTTATATTCTTTGGATAAATACTCAGAAGAGGATTTGCTGAATCATATGGTAGTTCTATTCTTAATTTTTGGAGTAACCTCCATACTATTTTGCACAGTAGTTGCACCCATTTACAATTGCACCAACAGTATATGAAGGTTCCCTTTTCTCCACATCCTCTCCCACACTTGTTAATTACCATCGTAATGATAGTTAAGTGCACAGTTCAGTAGTGATAAGTGTATTCACATTGTTGTGCAATTTCCAGAATATTTTCAACTTGCAAATCTGAAACTATGCCCATTAAACAACAACTCTTCATTTTCCCTTTCCCAGCCCCTGATAACCACCATTCTACTTTGTTTCTATAAATTTGATTACTTTAGATACTTCATATAAGTGGGATGATACAATATTTGTCTATTTGTGACTGGCTTACTTCACTTAGCATAATATCTCAAGGTTTCATCCATGTTGTAGCATGTGACAGGATTTCATTCCTTTTTTTTTCTTTTTTTTATTGTTTGAAGTATTACAAATAGTAGTACATATGTCTCCTTTTTTCCCCCATTGACCTCCCCCCGGCCTCCCCTTCCCCCCAGTACATGCCTTTACCTGCCCCCCCCCCCAGTGTCTTGTATCCATTGGTTATGCTTATACGCATGCGTACAAGTCCTTCGGTTGATCTCTTACAGCCCCCCCCCCAACCTCCCCTGCCTTTCCGCTGTAGTTTGACAGTCTGTTCAATGCTTCTTTGCCTCTGTATCTATTTTTCCCCATTTCTTTCCTTTAAAAAATCTTGCCTCTGCAGGATTTCATCCCTTTTTAAGGCTTAAAAATATTACATTGCATGTATATACCACATTTTGTTTATCTGTTCATTCAATGATGGACAGTTGGGCTGCATCCACCTCTTGGCTATTGTGAACAGTAGTGCAATGAACATGAGAGGACAGATATAAGAATGTCTTTTAATACAAAAATAGCTAACATTGATTAATGCATTAATGTCAGGAACTCTTCTAAAGACTTTATATACATTATCTCATTTAATCTTTCCAGCAACAATATGAATTAGGAAGCACTCTCATTATTACTATTTTACAGATTATTAAACTGAGGAACTGGAAGTTTAAGAAACTTTCCCCAGGCAATACCAACGGAGCTGGGATGCTCATCTAATCAAACTGGCACTAGTGTCATGCACTTAACCACCATGCTGCCTCTTCTCTATCTTATTTTTAAAAAATTTACTCATTTTAAGTGTGCTGTTGTTTTTAGTAAATTCAGTTTTGAAGACATCACCATAATTCAGTTTTAGAATATTTCTATCACCCCCCAAAATTCCCTAAGCATGTTTATATTTAATCTCTCCTCCTATCACTAGCCCTAACAACCACTTATTTGCCTTCTGTCTCAATATGGTTGCTTTTTTTGGACAATTAATATGAATGGAATCATACAGGTTGTGGCCTTTTGTGACTAACTTCTTTATCTTCTACTAGAGGCCAGATGCATGAAATTTGTGCAAGGGGCTTGGCCCTTGCAGCCCCAGCTTCGTCTGGAAGGACGTCCGGAAGGTCGTTCAGCTGTCCAGTCTAATTAGCATATTACGCTTTTATTATTATAAATAAAGGAGTGTACTGTGTGAGCTCATAAAATATTCAGGTCTCCCAATTACAGTCCCCTTTAATTAAAAACATGAGTATTCCCTCTTGAATCCCCAAATTTCTTTTACTTTTGACACATACAAACTGCAATATCACAAAGCATATTTATTAAGTATCCAAACTTATAAAGCTCATTTTCTTGTTCTGGCCAAGCATTTCAGTTATGCTGTACATTGGAAATAAGAAATCAAAATTAGCTTCATGTACTGAATTCTACAAAAAGTTATTAACAATTAATACAGACTTAAGGGGGAGGGCAGTAATTAGTCCGTTTGCCCTGAAAATTAATGGGTGCTTTTCATTATACTCCTAAGAGATATTTCACCCAATAACATTTCATTTCAGGTTAATGTAAAATGAAAACTACATTGAGACTGCTGTCTACAAAGTGATTACAAACCACAAATATCACAAAGATTATCAGGGAAGGAAGATCAGGTGGAACAAAGACCTATTAATAATTTTAGACAGGATGAAGATAATAAAATCAATGTGTCAATCATTCTGCCACAATTAAGAAGCCACAATATTTTTCAAGGGCATGGCTAGGTTTATGTAAAGTAACACTTGATAGAGTTCTTTATAATTTAAACTAGACTTTCAGAAGTGGGTAGTTACTGAATAGTTACAAAGGAAATAAAATTGCAATTTTAAAATACAAGCAAAGCCCTGTACACAGAGAAACTCTTTTCATTATTTTTAGGGAAAATCATCCCTTTCCTGCACCAAACACCAAAAATGATTCAAGCTGCCACTAGGGGGCAGAAGCAGACAGAATCTAATTAACAGGTTACTCAGAAAAGCCATTCACATTTGGAGTGACTTGAGATAGACTGATGATAATTGCCTCTTATATGCTAAGTTGAATTTGAATTTATCCTATTTCCTTACTAAGAACCAGAAACCAAAATAAGCTTGCCTAAACTTTTTTTCTGTTCTGATGCTTAAGTCACCATGTGGTAAGAAATACTGTCACCATGTGATAAGAAATACTGTCCCAGGAACCATGATAGCAGCTACATGAGTATAAGGCAATACTGTATTATTTTCTGTTCCTCTCTAACTCCAATTTTACAATCCTTTTCATCTTGATAGCCACTTGGTTTATTCAGGTTTATGCTTGTGGTTACCCTCATCACTTGGCAACTTGTGTCTCATCCCAGAAGCAATATCCAAACAAATCTGATTTTATGAGGTAGCCTATTGCCACACACATTTAACCTATAACACAGTCATTTCACAACAGGCATAGAGTTCAATTCTCTCACTTTGTAACACTGTGTTAAAGTTTAGCCAGGAATAGTTCTAAAGGAACAAATAAGCAAGTATCAAATATATGTAATAAATCATGGCATTCATGCCAATTTCTGAAAACTTTATCCCACATAAATCCACATAAATATACACTTTATAAGGAAGTAGTAGTGCATTATGAAGTATCGTAAACTATTATATATATATATATATATATATATATATATATATGTGTGTGTGTGTGTGTGTGTGTGTGTGTGTGTGTGTGTATCATTGCAATAGTGTATACTCTGAGGAGACATTAACACTGATGTTTTTCATTCATTAAACTGAATACTTAATATATGTCAGGCTAAATATGCATAAAATATGAACCCTGTCCTCATAGAGCTCACAACTGAGTGGGAAGCCAGATACAGAAATAGAAAAAGATTATAAATAGAACATTTCATTCTATATGATATTATAATGATTTGGATGGGTATTGCTTAGTTGGAATTCAAAATGGGAAGGATCAGATACCAGAAAATGCTTTCCTTCCTGGGAAATGGCAGCCTGAGTGCACTGTGAAAGTATAAACAGATGTGGTCAGGTAAAGAAAAGGTGGGAGATCATTAAAGGCAAGACAGACATTCGGAGCAAGAGTCAAGGCAAGAATATAGGATGGGTAGTAATGGTGGGTGGGTGGGCAAGTATCATAATCAGTTCTGTGTTGCTTTTGTATTCAGTGGGAATTGTGAAAGAACACGAGGGACAGAGCTCTATGGACCTTATACATCAGACTGATAATCAGGGATATCACCCTGTAGGCAACAAAGGGATGGGTAACTGTTTTGAGCAGGAAAAATTGATCATTCTGGAAGAAGTTGAGGGGCATGAGATTAAGGTCAGATAGACTACTTAATAAGTGGCTACAATTATCCAGAGATGATGCAAGCCTTAACTAAAGCACTTTCAGAGTGGGGGTGAAAAGTGTTTACATATTTGAGTTCAAATCTATAGGGCTTGGTAATTGATTAGATATGAGAATGACAGGTGAATGAAAAAGAAATCAAGAATGACTCTTGGAATTGTAACTTGGATGACTGGAAGAGTAGTGGGACCACCAGTAGAGATGGAGAACACAGAAAAAGGAGCAGGGCTGGGAGACAACAATGAGTTCAGTTTTAGGAAGGTTGAGATTGGGTGCCTCAGACATATGTAAGTGCAGTTGTCTGGTACACATGTAAATATCAGCCAGGCGGGTCTGAGTTTGGCTTCAGAGTTGTTTATGCTACACTCTTAAGTCACTGGTGGCAGACAACATGGGAGGATGAGATTTTTCAAGAAGAGAAGTAGAGCAGAAGGGCAAAGACTGAATGGCCAGAGAATTCAAGCATTGGATAGGTGGAAGATGTGAATCACCAGGCTGGGGTAGAAAAGGAATGGTCTAAGGCAGTGGTCGGCAAACTCCTTAGTCAGCAGAGCCAAATATCAACAGGACAACGATTGAAATTTCTCTGGAGAGCCAAATTTTTTAAACTTCTTCTAACACCACTTCTTCAAAACAGACTCGCCCAGGCCGTGGTATTTTGTGGAAGAGCCACACTCAAGGGGCCAAAGAGCTGCATGTGGCTCGCGAGCCGCAGTTTGCCGACCACGGGTCTAAGGCAAGCATTTTGTGGTAGAAAGTTTTGAGAAGAACCTCACATTACAGGTTAGAAGTATCTCAAGATCTTACTCATGCCATTCAGCTAGTAAATATTTGAGTGCTTAGCATTGTGATAGTCCCTATGAGAGGAGGAAGCCACTAAGAAATCTATCACAGAAGTCTTGAGGAAACAAAACTCATTCATAAAGAGGTTAAAGAAAGCCTAAGGGAGAAGCAAACAACTAGGGAGGATAAGGTCTAGAGAACTTTAGGAGTGAGGGAACCAAAATTTCAAACAGAGGCAGGACCTTGCTGACCTTTGGGGCAGGTAGGTCATAGGTGCAGGTCAATGTAATGTCTAGTGTGGATGGATCAGCTACTTCACATTTGAGAACAGAGACAGGTCCTACTGGAAAGGTAGCTCAAAGCCAGGTCTGAAAGGGCATGAATGCCTGCCTGGGGACTTGAGATTCTGTATAAGGGGAAATGGAAAGTTCAGTGCAAAAAAGGGGTTGCCTTCATTAACAAGCAGTTACCAAGTGTGTATTTATCAAAGAAGAGTAAGAAGAAATGTTTCTGACCTTCAGAGAGAAATGAAACAGTTTCAGAGAAATTAATGCAATGCTAGTGTATCTTTCATTTTCCACTCTTGAAATAGTCTGACAATTTTTTTAATCTTTAGAATGTGCAATTTCTCTGCTCTTTTTGTTGTCAAATGTCCTGCTTACTGTGGTTTTCTGCCTAACCCTCAAATTTCAAAAAAGAATAAAATTCTCCCTCAGTGAAACAGCCTATGAGATTCTGTAAACTAGTTTTATAGTAACTTTTCTCTTTCAGAGATTCTCAGAGAAATCTATGCTCAAATTTTTCAGAAATCATTAAAATACGGGTACATTAGTCAATTGCATGATAAATGATATCCATGTGGTGCTATATAACAAAAGAACTTTCTAAAATGTGATTATATTTCACCTTTATTTAATATCCTTAAGTCTTACAATTCAATGAAGGAAAAGCTAGCAAATTAATGGAAAAATGGGAAAAGGACATGGTGAGGCAGATTTTTTAAAAAAAGAATTACAGACAGCCATAAACACATGAAAAATGCTCCCCTTCACTCTTCACTAACATTGCAAAAATGCACGTAGAAACAGATTAGTGACTGCTATTCACATCTAAAAATGTTTGCTATTGTCCTCTGTTGGTAAGGGTATAGGGACTCTTGTCCGATGTTAATGGTAGTATAAATCAATGCATCTTCCCAGGACAATTTGGTATTCACTTTCACATTGTAAATGCATACACTCCTTGACCCAACAATTGCACTTCTAGACATTTATCCTATAGCTATTCTTGCACAGGTGTTTCAAGATGTGTGCGAGCTCTGACCCGTTTGGCTCAGTGGATAGAGCATCAGCCTGCAGATTGAAGGGTCCCAGGTTTTATTCCGGTCAAGGGCATGTACCTTGGTTGCGGGCACATCCCCAGTAGGGGGCGTGCAGGAGGCAGCTAATCGATGTTTCTCTCTCATCGATGTTTCTAACTCTCTCTCCCTCTCCCTTTCTCTCTGTAAAAACTCAACAAAATATATTTTAAAAAGATGTGTGCGAAAGGATCTCCATTGCAGCATTTTTTTATTGTTGATTTTTCTTTAAAAACAACAACAAAAATCTAGATTATTCAGTAAGAGATCAGAGTAAGAGGGTTGGAGTCACTGTGGTATCAACAGACACTGGACCCTGGAAAGTCATAAACCAAATGGTGTAGATTGGGGTGCACACTATTGTGGCCTTGGCCATGATCTATACCCTTAGAGACCCTCTACATCCTCCCTGAAAGACTCTAATTTGTTCCCGAAAGCCTGGCCTCAAAGTGAAGAGCTGTTTCATGGAAAAACTATCTACATCAATCTTACTAGGAAAATTGTGTTGTGTTCTAATCCAAACTCAAATAACCAAAAATGTTTTACAGATAGAAAAACAAATTGATGCAATGATGAAAACAAAAGACTTAATAGTAGGTGGTTGGTGGTGGAGTGGGGCACAAAGGTGAATACTGCTTTTTGCACTATTTTCTTCACTTTTATGTGGACTCATAGTTATCTTGCCAATACACTGTTCTTAAAAATAAAGTTATAACATAGATGCTTTGATCATGTGGAAATAGAACACATGAACTACAGACTAAAAGGCACTACTGTTTCATCCCTCTTGCTTGGGATGCAGTTACCAAACAAAACATTTTGGTTTCATCCCAACACGGTGCACAGTTCTATTATTTGAGTAAATTGGTGAGTGTCTCTTTGCCTGAAGTGTCAAAATTCTCATTATAGTGCATTTATTTAGTGTATCTTGTGGAGAAAAAGTCATTATACCCATTCAAAGAAGGTGTTGTTCCAAAAAATGATGTGGCTTTTCAAGAATAGTTATAGAGAAGATTAGTAATTAAGTGGAAAAAAAACCCTAGTATAATCTCCTTTGAAAAAGGACATATGCCCATAGTACATGTTTCTGGAGAGAAAAGTCTAAAAATACATATATAAGAAACTGTAGCAGTAGTCTTTTTGGAGGAGAAGAGTGGGGGCAACTAAGACTTATGTGTGCTATTAAACTTTTTACTATGTGAAAGTAAGATTTTTATAACAAAAAATCAGGCTAAATACAGAATCTTTCAGTGATTGGTCACATAGAGAGAAAAGAGTTACAGTAAAGTTTCAGGTATTGATAGAAAGAAAACTGCAGGATTTGTCTGTCCACACAGGCACCATCCATGGTGTGGCTCTTTACAGCCCCACCAAACCACTTGCCATTCCCAGAATAAACTATGCATCCCTAAACGTCTTTGTTTTTGTGTTATTTCCTCTCTCTGGAATGCCCTCTCCAAACTCATCTATCACAAACTTCTCTTATCCTTCAAGACCTAATTCAAGCATACCCTTCTATTGGATTTCTTTCTCGACCTCTCCAAACCTCAGTCCCTCCCCAGGCAAGTATACCCGGATATACTTTCCCTGAGATGAATGCCTGTGGATCAGCTGATGTGCAATGAATAGCTCCTCCTGGATCATGCCAAGCTGCCTGGGCCACCATTTTCCAATGTGAAGAAGGAGTAGCTTAAGGTAAAGTATGAGATGCATGTAATACGTGCCCCTGTCTGGGTGCAGGGTTCACTCACAAATTTTATGGCTCTTTCAACTTTCATTCATCACAGCTAAACAGCCACTTCCTAAACCCCTTTCCTTAAGGCCATTAGACCTGAAGCCAGGACTTTATGTCTTATTGGCTCAGTTAGTTCATCCTTGGATCTGGGAAGGTAGAGCTCTGACTACTGTGGGCTTACCCACTTTACTTGGTGCAATAAGTTAATTCTTCAGAGCAAATTCTGTTGGGTTATGTTGGCCCATGCAAAGTTAAACTTAGATTTACAAGAAAATTCTCTCTATTTAAATTGGTAATTTCATTCAGCCTCAGTTTTACTTATTTTAAAAAGGAAAGGAAATCATCTATAGAAAACAGCTTCTATAACATATGCAGAGGTCGGCTTCATCCTTCATGTCCTCTCACCCAAGGTTCAATGGTCATAAACAAATTTATAAGAATATTCACTACAAAATAAGCCAGTGAAATTCTGAAGTAGAAACTATACAAAGACAGTGGCCTTACCAGAAATTAAAACATACAGGAATGTCTCAGCAGTTGAAAGGATGCTTGACTAAAGAATGAGACCAATGGAAGAGAATAGAAAGTCTATAAATTAAACAAGGTACCTGATGCTAATCTATATATATATATATATATATATATATATATATATATATATATAAAAGGCTAATATGCTAAGTGTCCGACCATCTGATCAGTTGCTATGACGCCCAGTGACCACCAGGGGGCAGACACTCAATGAGGGGGAAACATTTCACACTGTAACCAAATGTCTGTGAAGCGTTTTCCTGTGCCTCATCTCATTTGATCCTCACAGAAGTCCTGGAGTAGGTAGATAGGAGACTCAGTGGAATCCTATTTCCTTTTCATTAGCCAGAAAATAGAGATTTAGAACGCTTAGAAACTTGACCTGACTGAAAAGAAGTAAGGAATGGTGGACCTTGAAAATGACTTCAGGTTTTCTCACTACGCAGAATATAGTCAGACACTGCTGCAGTTAAATATTTTACCCTTTGCTCTCCCTGTGTGATCTACAATAATAATCTGCTTCATGTTGATATTTACTGCTGTGTTGCTGACAATTACCTGAAAGAGAAGTTGGGGTGCTTCACTGGGATAGAAAAATTTTAGCTACATCAGAAAGCAGGTCTAATTAAGCAAGTTTATTCTATATCCATAAAAGGCTAAGTTGACTCGCACATGTGCAATACACATAAAGCTCTTGCTTGCGCCAGTCGCACGCGTGTGTTTTGATCTGTCATTGCCGATCGTGAATTTGGTTGACATTTCTATTATAGAGAAAGGAAAAACAGTGATATTAAAATATTTCTTCCAACTAATTTCCTTTCAATGTGCACACATCCGTGCACCAGGCCTCTAGTATACACTGTATGATAAAGATAAGATCCCTAATTTCTAGGCTCATGAAGACTTTGGACTACTGGGTTTTAATATGAAAAAAAAATACAAAGTTAGATGTATACCTCAAACTGTACAACTGTACACTAGAACAAGCTCCAAATGAATTGGAGATTCAAATGTAAAAAAAAACAAGAAGAAAAAAAATCATAAAATCATTTCAAGAAACATGGGTGAATAGACAAAGAAAATACACAAATGATTCCCCAAAACAAAACAACACAAATGGCCCCCAAAACATAAAAACATACTCAATGTCAGTCACAATTATAGAAATGCAAATTAAAATTATACTGAGGAATTATTTTTCACCTCTTCATTGGCAAAAATTTAAATGTGTGTCAAACATTCTACTGGTTGTGAGGCAAGCGCTACAACCCATATTGAGGGCAAATTACAAATATGTTTAACTTTTGAACATATTGCCTAGATGCACTTGCACATGTAAGAATTTACATGATTATTAATTGCAACACTGTAATTGCAAAAGAGTGGACACAACCCTATTGTTCATACATTGGGGACTGGTTAAACAAACTTTGCCCTATCCACACAATGGAATACTATGCAGTTGCTAGAATAGAATGAAGGTGTTCTTCTATATGTACTGATATGGGGGGAAATCTCTAGAGTATATTCAGTGCAAAAAGGGTGGAACTTTATATACAGTATGCTTCCTTTTAAGAAATGGAAAATATAAGACTAATTATTCACATCCACTTGTATTTGCATAAGGAAGCAGTGGAACACAATAAACTAGTATGACTGATTACATAAAGGGGACAGAAGAGAAAGGAGGGTATGGAGACAGTGTTATGCCTTAATATATGCATTTCCATATCACTTTAACTGTTAGCTATAGAGAATGTATTACCTTTTCAAAAAATATAAATATACTCCACAGAAAACTTTTGCCAAAGTCAGAGATAAATAACACAAGGGTGAAGTAGAGTTTATGCTTGAGAAGAAATCTAAGTTAAATGTGCTTTATTGTATTGTTAACTATGTCTACTTATGAGGATCAACTCTGATCCTTCACTGATGGCTCTGTCAAATGCCACACTAGGATGTCAATGTTGACAAAAGTCTGGCAAATACTACTAATATATTATTATGTTCATAGATTAGAAAATATATTCATAAAAGGTACAATATATTTTCATCAAGTATTCATTGAGAATACATATAGTGGAGCATGGTTGATTATATTGTGGGTAAATAATTAGCCCTAACTGGTTTGGCTCAGTGGATAGAGCGTCGGCCTGCGGACTGAAGGGTCCCAGGTTCGATTCCGGTCAAGGGCATGTACCTTGGTTGCGGGCACATCCCCAGTGGGGGGTGTGCAGGAGGCAGCTGATCGATGTCTCTCTCTCATCGATGTTTCTAACTTTCTCTCCCTCTCTCTTCCTCTCTGTAAAAAATTAATAAAAAATATATTTAAAAAAATAATTATGTGATTCTTGGCTTCAAGAAAATGGCATTTGATGGTCAGAAAGCAATTAGATTAATCATTTCCAAGTGCAAACTTACAACCAAGATTTCCTCACTAAGATTAAGCCATTAAACATGATTGTTAGGGAAACATACCTTGGAATCTTGTTCAGGCTATAAGGCCCCAAGGCTGATTTTACCCTCCACTTCACCAACCATAGAAGGTTTTACAGTTGTCCTGGATCAGAGGAATGTCATAATTTAAGCTTTCCTTTTCATATCTCTATTAGCATATTTTTCTTTCTCTTCAGCATTGGGGCTCACTCTGTCCTCTCCCTGGCTTTTTGCCAGCATGTTTTTTTCTCCCTTCTCTTCGATGCTGTTCAGTCACATAGGAAGATGTGCAGTGGCATTCACAGGCAATGATTGGCATCAGATTTCCCTCATTATTCTGCCATAGAGTCGGCATTGAAATCGATAGGAAACCAAGTGCAATCACATGAAATTGATTGCCATTTGGGTCCTATTGATTGTCCTGCCAAATCTATGACAAGAAGAATAGCTGTGATAGATGGCAAAAGGCAGTGACTACACATGCTTCAGCTGCCATTTGAAGTTGGCTAAAATGGCATCTACCTATTGATCTAGATCAGAAAATAAGGAATACCCCTACAGAAAGCAAGCCAGTAGAGGAAAAACATTCAGTCTTGCCCACTAATAATGGCCTCTTAAAATTAGCTTTAAGGACACTCATTCAATAATTCTCCTTTTTTTAACCTCAAAAATTGTTTGAAAAATGAAAACTTCTGGGACCATCTTAGACTGAGATTGCTATAGATGATCCTCCCACTGCAAACACATAGAGATGCTGGATAGGATATATCAACAATAACTTTTAAATATGTAGCTTAGTTTAAAATAAATGAAAGCAAATGCCTACAAGTGCAAAACTAAGAGGGAATCAAAAGCAAGACCCCAAGGGTTTGAGATGAGGATAGGTTACAGCAGCAGACCCAGATATAGATATTCATGATCAAGTGTTGGGATTTAATGGCCATATAGGAACAGAAGGCATGGCCTTGGATCCATGCAAGACAACTTGGAAGCCAGAATTGCAAAAGAGTTGTCCTCTCAGTAAAATAGACTTCAAAAAAAAAAACCTCTCCTGATTGGCCCAAGGATTTAACAATGAGATAATATATGCCTACAACTCTAGATATATTTATTTTAAGTTTCTGTGAGAAAATGAAGCTGCAGGTTTTTAGCACAAGTGGATCTGAAGTATGAATTTTCACTACCCATATGGCATGAGAAATCAATATAAAAACTGGTTCCAGGCCAGAAAAACCTCTGAGCCACCTGGCTGAGGAAAATGGAAGCACATCGTATAGGACTTCTCTATAATCCAGGACATATGGGACTTTAGAAATGTGGTAATTTAAAAAATATTGGCCAAAATATTCCTGATATTCCAGTGAGGGGTGGGATCTGTCTCTTAAGTCCAAGCATGCTTATGACTGCTTTGACTAACAGAATACAACTAAAGTGATGCTACATGATTTTGAGGCTAGGCTTTAAGAGGTCTTGAACCTACCACCTTGTTTGCTAAAACATTCATGCTGGAGCCCTAAACCTTCATGTAAAGAAGTATCACCATCCTGAGGCTGCCATGTTGGAGAGTTCACAATGCAGGTGCTCCCACCTACATGTCAGCTGAGCTGTTGGCTAACTACCAGGTTAACTGGAGCAGTTGGCATCAGACTGAAAAAACATAAAAGAACTCAAGCAAGAAATTCCAAATTAAGCCCTTCCTTAATTTTTGATCCAAAAAATTGTGAGCAACATAAAAATAGACATTTTAAGGCACTATGTTGTGAAGTGACTTGTTTGTAGCAATAGATAACCATAAAAAATGGAAACAAGATCTCTGGTGAAGGGATGCTTACTAACACAAATTATGAACATGAGAAGAAATGATTCTCAATGAAGGAGAAGTCCACAGACATTGTGCAGGAAGATACTGAAAACTGGAGACAATGCAATATTCTGAATGATATTATATGTGAGGTATAGTATTTAATTTATAATATTTAAAAATGATTGAAGAAGTCATTAGAATTAAAAATTCAATGGCTAAGTTGGACAGAGCTGAAAACCTGTGAAAATCACTCATAGATTTAAACTTTTTCACTCTTCTCCTTGCTGAGTTTTGGCCCATAATGATCCTTTTTTAAAAATTTAATAAATCTTTATTGTTCAGATTATTACAATTGTTCCTCTTTTTTCCCCCATAGCTCCCCTCCACCCAGTTCCCACCCCACCCTCTGCCCTTATCCCTCCCCACTGTCCTCATCCATAGGTATACAATTTTTGTCCAGTCTCTTCCCGCACCCTCCACACACCTTTCCCCCTGAGAACTGTCAGTCCACTCCCTTTCTATGCCCCTGATTCTATTATATTCACCAGTTTATTCTGTTCATCAGATTTTTTTATTCACTTGATTTTTAGATTCACTTGTTGATAGATATGTATTTGTTGTTCATAATTTTTATCTTTACCTTTTTCTTCTTCTTCCTCTTCTTAAAGAATACCTTTCAGCATTTCATATAATATTGGTTTGGTGGTGATGAACTCCTTTAGAATTTTCTTATCTGTGAAGCTCTTTATCTGCCCTTCAATTCTGAATGATAGCTTTGCTGGGTAGAGTAATCTTGGTTGTAGGTTCTTGCTATTCATCACTTTGAATATTTCTTGCCACTCCCATCTGGCCTGCATAGTTTCTGTTGAGAAATCAGCTGACAGTTGTATGGGTACTCCCTTGTAGGTAACTAACTGTTTTTCTCTTGCTGCTTTTAATATTCTCTCTTTGTCTTTTGCTCTTGGCATTTTAATTATGATGTGTCTTAGTGTGGTCCTCTTTGGATTCTTTTTGTTTGGAGTTCTCTGAGCTTCCTGGACTTGTAAGTCTATTTCTTTCACCAAGTGGGGGAAGATTGCAGTCATTATTTCTTCAAATAGTTTTTCAATATCTTGCTCTCTCTCTACTTCTGGCACCCCCATAATTCTGATGTTGGTACGCTTGAAGTTGTCCCAGAGGCTCCTTACACTATCTTCATATTTTTGGATTCTTTTTTCTTTTTGCTTTTCCGGTTGAGTGTTTTTTGCTTCTTTGTATTTCAAATCTTTGACTTGATTCTTGTGATCCTCTAGTCTGCTGTTAGATCTCTGTATATAATTTTTTATTTCAGTCAGTGTATGCTTAATTTCTAGTTGGTCCTTTTTCATATCCTTGAGGGTCTTGCTAAATTTATTGGCCTTTTCTAGAAAATTCTTGAAAAACCTTGTAACCTTGGTTTTGAACTCTTTATCCAGTCGTTTGCTTTCCTCCATTTCTTTCATTTGTGATCTGTTTCTTGGTCTCCGCATTTTGGCTGCTTCCTTGAGTTGATAGAGTGGCTTTGTGTGCTAGGTGTCCTATAAGGTCCAGTGGCTCAGCCTCCCCAGTTACCTGAGGTAGACACTCTTGGTGCACTCCTTTGTGGGCTGTGTGCACAGTCCTGTTGTATTTAAGTCTTGATTGTTGTTAGTATCACTGGGAGGAATTGACCTCCAGGCCAATTGGCTGTGAGGATCAGCTGTGTCTATGCTGGGAGAACTTCTGTGCTGGAGACACCCTTATGAGACAAGACTTGCAAAAGCCTCTGTGCTCAGCTTGTATGGGGTGAAGTCTCAGGGCGAAGCAGACAGCATTGGTTTCCTGTCAGCCCTGCCCTAATAGGCCCCTGTGTCTCAGTGTCCCGTGGTAATCGCTGCAAGCACCTCTGAGAGAAAGCCACCCTCAAGTTCCGCCCACTGCCAGACAGTCCAGTTTCTCCCCGAATGAGTCTGGGTCCCCAGAGTCTTGCCCGGAACTGGAGTTCAGCACAGTCGGGAGCTTTTGTCTCCCTCCCACTTGAGAAAGCCAGCCGCGTACTCAGTTGCCAGCCCTCTCCGCATGTGCCTCGGTACCTCTGCCTTCTGCAGTTCCTCTGAGTCTCAGTGTGCTTTTCTCTTTCCTTCTAGTTGTAGAATTTCTACTCAGCCAGCCTTCCTGTGGTTCTGAATAATGTCCGTTTTGTCTTTTAGTTGTAGTTTTGAAATTGTTGTGTGAGGCAGCAGTTTAGGTGTTTACCTATGCCACCATCTTGGTTTCTCCTCCCCTATCCCATAATGATCTTGAATTGAATTCTGTAATCACCTTAGAAATAAGTGTCTTTTACTGGTGAATAAGAATAAAGACTTTTCCAGTGTTTATTATTATTATTATTATTATTATTATTATTATTATATTTTTTTTTACCTCCAATGTCCTAATGACAACTTGGTGATAACTTTAATAAATTATTTTAAAGAACAAAAAAAGAAAATTGCTCATAATTTAGCAAAGAAAAAAAAGAGGTGAAAAATATGACAAAAATTTAAGAAACATGGAAGTGAGAATGAGAAGGTGCTACATACATCTGAAAGAGTTTCCAGAAGAATAGGTTAGACAGAATGGGATACAGATCATCATAGCAAAACTGCAATATACCAAAAAGAAAGAGGAATTTGTAAAATAATCAGGTAAAAAGACCAAGGAACAAAAACTATACTGAAAAGATATTTATTATCAACAACAATAATGTCAGAAGACAATTGAATAATATCTTCAACTGCTGGACAAACCTGAATTATTCTCAGCAAGATTTGCATTCAAGATTGAGGCAAAACAAAGACATTTCTATAAAGACAAAGAATGAGAGCCCACCACTCATAGAACTTTGATAACAAAAACTCTAAAGGATATACTTCAATAGAAGGAAATTAACCTGGAAGAGAGAAGTGGGTTGTAAGAGGTAATGTGATGGTCACAGACAACAGGGGGGTGGGGGCATGCGTGGGGAGGGGTTTGGGATGGGAATGGGGGGATGAGGACAAATATGTGATACCTTAATCAATAAAGAAATCAGTAAAAAAAGAGGCAATGTGAGTTGTCATTGCTGAACATGAAGTTAAAATGTAAGTAAATATAAACTGTAAAAACAATAACAATGATAAGGGACAACTAAATACTAGACAACAAAACCATGGACAATGGAAGATCATACTTGCAATTTGTGTACCAAGGTCTTATCTTGTTCAGGAGGAGGGTAGAGATACAAAGTTTTTAAACATTTAAGGATGCTCACTAAAAGAATAGAAATGGAATGATAACTTCCAAACCAGAAGAGAAAAAAGGGGAAACTATTTTTTAAAAAGATCAATTTAAGAAGGAAACCAAGATCAGGCATAGTACAAATAAAATGCAAAATAAAATGTTAGAAATGAATAAAAATATGTTAGTAACCACAATAATACGTATGAATTCATCTCAGAAGTTATAAAAACAGTTTCTCACTTCAGATTTTTTATGTTTTTAAAAACTATATTTTATTGATTTCAGAGAGGAAAGGACAGGGGAGAGATAGAAATATCAATGATGAGAGAGAATCATTGATTTGCTGCCTCCTGCACATCCCCTACTGGGGATCAAGCCCCCAACCCAGGCATGTGCCCTGACTGGGAATCAAACCATGACCTCGACTCAACCACTGAGCCACACCTGCCAAGCATCACTACAGATTTTTTAAAATGCAGAAACCCTCCTTAAATGTGATGACAGAAAAGTGTTAAAGGGAAAGGAAGAAAAAGAAAGATAGGCCAACCAAAAATAACCAAAAGAAATCAGGCATAGCAATATTTATGTCCAATGAAATAATCTTCAAGGCAGAAGGGCATTATTTGAGATTAAGTGGCTCATAACATAGTAATAAAAGAAAAATATAACAGTCATGAACTGATATGCATTCAATAATAGATCTGTAAAATACATAAAGCCAAAAAAGACGCAACAATAATGCATAGAAAAAATTTAAACTCAACCATTAGTGGGGAATTTTAGCACATCTCTTTCAGAAGATATAAATCTAGAAGAAAACTTATTAAGTGTATACAAGAGTCAAACAACACAATTAACAAACAATCTAAAATGTATAGAACTGAATCCAACAACTTGTGAATAGGTACTTTTTCTTAAGAACACCTACGAATATATACAAAAATTGACTACATACTTAGTTAAAATAATGTCTGAAAATGTCAAATAATACCTCACTCACTACCAGGAAAAATTTACAATATAGAAATCATTATACTACCTTTCTTTAAAATACTTTTTAAAATTCTTAAAAAATTCTTTAAAATATTTTTGTACCTTATATCATCTATCATTTGACTTATTTAGTGTTTTCTCATGTGTTCCTGTGTACATATACCAAATGCACATATCTTTAGAGAACACAGAGAGTGGAAGTTTTCTATAAAGAAATAAAGGTTATTTATCCTGTTTACTTTAGATAGTGTATCCTATGATTTCCTCTTCTACGTGTTGCTATTTTCATTGTGTTATTAAGCTGTATATCAGAAGGGTGGTGTTTAATTGGCAACACTTGTTCTACACATCTATGAATGAAATTTGTGAGCTCCCAGTTTGACCTCAACTTGAGGTTTTGGTGGCAAGGATAAAAAGTAGGCTAGTAGATCTTAGTCCTTTGAACTTGACAGCATAATGAAAGAAACATTGGAAGCACCTACTCATTCGTAGAACATCAATGCAAAGCTCAGAGTATCAATTGATACTCAATGTTGAGACTTGTAAACCTATTATATTGGACTGAGGTGAATGAATATCAGGAAAAATTCAGACCTATAATTGTACACCAAATGCAGGTATAGAGGAGAGACAGATTGGCTGATGCTCATTAATTTCTCCAGGACTACTTAGCTAGTAAATGACATCTCCAAATTTGACTTTAGGTGTTCTTTATTTCAAAGCTTATGTTCTTCATACCACATGATCCCACTATATGCACTACAAGTTTTATACTTTGAGTTAAGAGTTTAATTCACTTGAAGGTACATTTGGTAGTAACACCAGAATCCTTATCTATTTTGCCAAAGAAAGCCGTTAAACACTTAAGTCTCAAAAACAGCTGCATTCTCTCATATTTTGAAGAATGCATAACCAAGTCTATCAAATTTCATGTAGCAAACTGTACATAACCAAACATAAACAAATCTTATATTTAATTTATTTATTATTGTCTTTCTATGTACTTTGTTTTTTAACCATTGATTAGTATATTATGTTTAAATAATGTGGTAAGAAGCATTGTAGTAAAGACCTGAACAGAAGCACTTGATTGCTCTTGTATAGAGGAAAGATCATCAGCCTGAAGCCTCAGTTTTAGTCCCAGCTCATGTAATATCTAGATGTAAAAACTGAAACCCCAGCACTGGCAAACTGGCTACATCATTTAGAGTGAGAACTGAAACTGTCTGTCCAAGTTTACTAATATCTAATGTAAAACATCAGCAAGGGCCTTAAAAGACCTGATTCTACTCTTCATTTTTTGAAATGAGGAAACTGAAGACAAGGGAACAAATTATCCAAGTTCACAAAGGACAGGCTTGAGCATCTCAGCAGCCCCTCTGCCTGTCTTTGATGTATAGAACAAGTCTTACAATTTACTAGAGGCCCAGTGCATGGATTTGTGCACCAGTGGGTTTCCTTAGCCTGGCCTGTGCCCTCTAGCAATCCAGGACCCCTTGGGGGATGTTGAGAGCTGGTTTTGGCCTGATCCCCGCAGGCCTGATCCAGACAGGAGGGAGCCCAATCCCTGCAGGCCCAATCCAGACAGGAGGGAGTCTGATCCCGCAGGCCCGATTCAGATAGGTGGGAGCCTGATCCTGTGCATTGAGCATCTGTCCCCTGGTGGTCAGTGTGCATCATAGTGACTGGTCATTTGGTTGTTCTGTCGCTTAGGCTTTTATATAGATATAGATAGATAGATGATAGATAGATAGATAGATAGATAGATAGATAGATAGATAGATATTTGCAGCAATTAAGCTCTATAACTTCATTTACTCACTTATTTGTTTCCTTCTTTAACAAGCACTTATTAAATGCCTATTGTGTATCCAGTATCACATTAAATATTAGATAAGTTGAAAGCAAAAGACAATGGCTTCTATCATGGTAAAGCTTACAATGCAGCTGGAGAAAAGCAAAATACAAACATATACTTGAAAATAAAACAACTGTAGAATGACTATAAAATAACAAAGATAAATATGAGACTGTGTGTTATAGACATAAGTGGAATTGTAAGGACTTGAAGAAGAGTGTGATTTAATTCAGTCTAGGAAGGAAGCTTGGTTTGAGAGAATAGTAGGAACCAAAGTCAGAATATGGGACTGAGCCCTCTCTCTAAACTCCTAAACTCCTAAACTGACGAAGATTTTCCTTGTTTTATCCCTGCTTAAGCACCTATCACAATTTCTAAGAACTTCCAAGGCTTCCTGCTTATTTCCAATAAACAGGGGCTCTGTCATCTCATATAAATGTCTCCAGCACATGGTCAATTTCACATATATCTGGTGAATGAATAAATAAATGATAGCAAACCTATTTTGTCAAAATAAATAATGCTGCATATACAGATTGAAAATTTTATACTACTGCCTCATTTTATTTAAGACTAGAGGCCCTGTGCATGAATTCGTGCATGGGAGAAGGGACCGTGGGAAGTTGGCCACCAGCCCCAAGGAGGGAGCTGGCCCTCGGCCCTCCTGGGAAAGGGCTGTGTCCATCACCACCCACCCCCGGTTCCTCACCCCAGCTCAGGCCCAAAGGCCCCTGAAGGATTGGGAGAGGAGGCGATGGTCCCTGGACCAGGTGCAGAAGGAATGGATACCAGATGCTGACACCACCATCAGTGCCCTGCCATTGCGCAGTTCCCCTCCTCTTCCCTCCTCCTTCCCTTGCCACTGCCATTGTGGCAGGTGGGCGGCCCCTATGGAAGGGAGAGGACAGTAGTGAGACAAACCCTTGTGTCAAGGGCTGACTTTCAATAGATCTCAGTGAGGGAGCTGCTATACTACATACAAAACCCCGACCTAGGTACATGCCCTTGACCGTAATCGAACCTGGGACCCTCTCTCATCAATGTTTCTAACTCTCTATTTCTATCCTTCTCCCTTCCTCTCTGTAAAAAAATCAATAAAATATATTTTTAAAAAAACAAAAAAACCCGACCCAGAAGCAGGTCTCTAGGAATGGTTTAGCACCAGGGGCCGAGGGGGGCTGGCCAGCTGGTGGGAGGGGCCACAGGATGTTGGCTTTGGGAGCACACTGACCACCAGGGGGCAGCTCATGCATTGATCACCTGCCCCCTGGTGGTCAGTGCACATCATAGTGACTGGTCGACTGGTCGTTCCGGTCGTTCCAGTCGTTCGGTCATAATGGTGGCTTAGGCTTTTATCTATATAGATATAAACAAGCTCTAACCAATTTGGCTCAGTGGATAGAGCGTTGGCCTGCAGACTGAAGGGTTCTGGGTTTGATTCCAGTCAAAGGCACATGCAGGAAGCAGGCAATCAATGATTCTCTCTCATCATTGATGTTTCTCTCTCTCCCTCTCCCTTCCTCTCTGAAATAAAATAAGATATAAATGATTTTTCTAAAACAATGGTGTGTTTTTTTCTAGGTGTTGATTGGGGAGCTCTTATCTACTTTAGTGAGATTTGGAGAATATAATGGACATATTTGGAGAAGTACAGACAGCTCACAAGACTCATGAGTAGAACTCTATTCATTTTGTGAAGGTTTCTACTTTTTAAGGCAAATTTTAAAAATTATTTTAATATTCAGTGCTTCAATGAGACCATGTGTGCTCTGTTGATTAGAATTGCATAATTTCTCTTCCTATTTTACACAGCCTCTTAGATAATGTGTCTGTATAAAGGCTGTTATAGAAAGCAGTCTTGGAAAACCTGGTGTGGTACTTAGCTAATAGATAATGATTCTGTAAGAAATGCATCAAATCTAAAAATTCTTATATGGCTTCTAGTTGGGGCAAGATCATGATGACAATGTAGTTTTAAAATCTTTGCAAATCCCCTCATAACAACGAGTATAGCAAAAAAACACACAAAACAACATAACCCATGGATAACATCTTCAACAAAAGAAAGTGACAATTATGGCCATGAACCCCATAATATTGATGGATAGGTCTAAACCCTGACAGTAGCAGAACCACTATGGATTTAGTAGCTGTTTGAGGTTAAAGACTGTTGGAGGACACAGAAATTGCCAACAAATACTTCCAAAAGAAGAGAATCTCACTTTGAGTGGAATGTTCAGTGAGCAGGTCTGAGAACAACTTGAGAGACATCTACATAATTTCCATTTGTACATAAGTTCAGAAAGGACCATGAGGACCCACTTATGGGCTGCAGGAATGTCACAGAATAATTAAGAACCTCCCTGAGAAAAACATTCTGGTTGGGAGTGGAATCCAAATTAAGAAAGCCAGAAACACTGGCAGGAGAGAGAATTTTCACATACTGGCCAGGAGAGATCCAGACCAGCCTGCCCTCATAATTGTGCAGGTGTCTACACAGAGAGGCCATGTGTTTTCATACTCCTTAGCAGGATCAGTTATACAATTTTCAGAGCACAGTGCAAAATGAAAATTGAAGACCCCTTGTTAAAAATTATTTTAAAATTCAAAACAGTAAGAGCAGAACAGCATGGACACAGAGAACCCTGTGTCCATGAAAGCCAGGCCTGCTTCTGTGTCAAAGCAGGGATACCCCTTCTAAAAGAGGAATGGATTCAATAACCTACCAACAGATAATGAAAGCACAGCAAAAAAATATGACAAAGAAACAAATAAAACCTCTTATGTAATAACATAAAATAAAGTTAAAAGAAAATAAGAAAACTGTAAAGCAATGAAAGAGCATGTAAATCAGAAATGGCAAAGCTCTGAAATACTATGGGAAACAAACAGGAATGTGTCAAAAGAGTTTTCAAGATTTGAGAGAATTAACAAATAAAAAAATCATTTCATAAATGAAAACTCAGAGTAACGCAAAAGAGAATAGACTGCATGTGAAGTACAGTAAGGGAAATAGAAGATAGAAAGAGAAAATAAAACAAATAGAAATAAAAACCTTGTATGAAAAGCAAATTTCATAATCTCTAACCACTTGAAATCTATTTGACAAAGAAGCAATAACTTTGTGTTTTTACTTTATTGGTTGAAGTTTGGTCAATCTTAGCCAAAGAGGTTATAGTTAATTTTTTAAAACTCCAGTTTCAAATATATATTCATGAAACCAATTTTGCATTAATATTCTTCACAAATTCATTTGATACTTTGAAAACATTAACAAAAACATTTTAATCTGCTTTTCAAAGGGAACATCTGTGCATTATTGTTTGTGACAGTAGCTTTGTTATAGCAAGTGAAACATCTGGAGAGACTTGATTACTTGTTGACAGAAACTCCAATGCAAAACATAGGTGAACAACAATGTATTCTCAGCGGACTCACATGAATAAGTCCAGTCGATGATATCAACTTAAGCTAATAAACTGGAACACAGCAGTATCTGGGCCCTTTATTGGTGAGCCATTCATTATAGTGAGTCTGTATTTGTGGCCAATTTTAGTTCTTACCTAACTTGGGGAGAAAAACACACAAGAATTAAGACTCTTAGCTTGTGGTTTTTACTCTGGATGTTAAGAGTGGCCTGTTTAGTCTCCTTAGATAACTCTCTGCTAGAAACAAAGAAAATCCAAGTCTCACTAATACAGATTGTTTGAAGCTATGTTGATAATAACCATATCTAGGACTACAGAAACAAACAAGTGACTTCTAAGATCCCAGAAGCAATTAATTGACCATTTTAACTATTATAGCTTAATTAGGTAAATAATGTAATGCATGTGAAGGTGCATAATACTTATTTATTAAATACTAGTAAATGTATTAAATGAGAATAACACTATCTTATTGTTGAAACAATTTTACTCGGGTATTTATATGCAACCAAAAGCATTGCAATTAATACATTGAAGGAGATTTCATTTTTAAATATATCAATAGAACCTAAAACGAATTTCCTTTTAATCTGCCTGATAAATGTACAAGTTGCCAGTGGGGCAATAGGTCCTCTCCAATCCCTGAGTCCATTTCCACACTCTCCATTGCTTGTCCTCAAATTTTCTTCATCCACTGAATGGAGATGGTTGCTGTTCCCCAACTCATTAGGTGATTATGATGACTGGTAACCTAATTGATTTGTGGTCCCCAAATTAAGGGCACTAGTAAATATTTTTAAATAGTAGTTTTCCATATAAGCTCTGCCAGGCTGGGCTGTAATTTATGGATGTGCTAACAGGCTAAAGAACAAAGTGATGTGTAATTTGCCAGCAGAGCCCTGAGAGGTTGGGTAATGTACGTTCCTCCCCATCATCACATGAGTAATAACCATCAAACACACTGATGGGCAGTGAGTGACTTCCTTGCTTCTGAGCTTGTATACAAACACCGTGCCCAACAGCCTTTGGTAATAGCATCCCAAAGAGATCAGGAGTGCCAATATGAAGAACGAATCAGCACAGTACATCACAGAATCCAGCCCAGATTGAAAAATGATGAACAATTATAGGCTATCAAATAAATATTTAATGAATATTTAAATGATATGAGTCAATACTGAATTGCTTGATGAAAAAGAAAGCAGCAGTGGTATGGGGGGATGTCTTTCTCATGAACCATTGTTCTTTAACTAAAGAGTCAGAAGATGCCAGGGGGTACTCTATTCTCAGTTTACTCTTGGGTACCAAGAAGAGGCAATAATAGTGCTAGGGGCTGGAAACAAAAAGAGTTTCCAAGGAAAACAGTTCAATAACCAAGCTAGGGATTGAAAAATGAGGAACCAGGCCCAAAGTCTTCTTTTCTGTTTTCCCAGATGGTATAGGAAAGAGCAACTTCTTCATCCTCCAGGGTAAAGAGAATGCATTGCCTATGCTAGTGCATCAGCTCTCCAGCACTCTGTAGAAACTACTTCACCATATTGGGGGCTGAACTCCATTCCCAGAGCAGTAAGGCTATGATATAAGCAACATGGAGCTGTCAGTGATGCTGCTAAAGCTCCAGAGGAGGTGAACTTGGCCCTCTATGATCATGATCATGTCCACTCCTGTGCAGCCGTTAGACTTCATCTTACCCTACCTTTGTCTAAGGAAGACTCTGCAAAGGGGAAGCCCAAGGAAGGCTGCTGCTGCCATTGGCCAATACAAACTGTTGCTTTTACACCCTCTCTCCCTGCTCCAGTATGCTCACCACAAACTGGAATTGTGAGAAAGGCTGTTCAGTCACTCTGTCATCACCTTTCAAAACTGTTTCTATGCTATTTGGTAGCTCAACAGGTGGCTTCCTGTCTTAGCCTATTTTGTTCATGAAGACTGATTCTAGGACCTACAAGACTCTTGGTTCCACACTAATTTTTTTTTATTTCTCTAAACAGACTTGCGAGGGCTCAAGTGAGGCTACATGTGATAGAAGATAAAATGTTTTCCCTTGCAATGCTAGAAACAGAAAACACTACAGGTATTTCAAACCAAGGTAGGGTTAATACCAGCAGCTGTTTACATGGGTCCGAGAAGAGTAAGAAGCCAAAGAGGGGCACAGGAAGATGCTGTAATCCTTAGTACTAGGGGGATATGGGAGGAGGTGGTGAATCCTGAGACCAGAAGTTAGGGTGATATGTCAGGAGCTAGAGACAGTGAAAGCTGCTGGGTGGAATCTGAGACCATGGAAAGAGGCTACCAGGTGGGGGCTTGTATTTGTCCACTGGTGCATAACAAATTATCCCCAAACTTAGCAGTTATAAGGAACAAATGTATTACCCCACAGTTTCTGCCAGTCAGGAATCTGGGAGAAGCCTAGCTGTGCAGTTCTGGTTCAAGACCTCTCACAAGACTGTGATCAAGGTATCAGTTGGGGCTACAGTTATTTCAAGGTTCAAATGGAAAGGATCTGCTTCCAAGATTGCTCATAAGGATGTGGACAGATTGCAATTCTTCACTGGTTGTTGGTTAAAGAGATAAATTCCTTGCCATGTAGGCTTCTCCATAGGGCTACTCACAATATGGCAGCTTTATTTCTGTAAAGCAAGAGTTCTGAGAGACAGAGGAGAGAGAGAGAGAGAGGGAGAGAGAGAGAGAGAAAGAGAGAGAGAGAGAGAGAGAGAGAGAGAGAGAGAGAGAGAGAGAGAGAGTGAGAGAGAGAGAGGAGAGGAGAGAGAATAGAAAAGGAGAGCAAGATGGAAGTTATAGTATTTTTATAACCTAATCTTGGAAATGACATCTTAACACTTTAACTATATTCTATTCATTAGAAGGGAGTTACTAGGTCCAGCCCACACTCAAGGAGATTAAAAGGACTTGAATATCAGGAGGCAGGATCATGGGAGGATCATGGGGGACCCTCTTGGAAGCTGCCTGCCAAAGGATTGTAGCCACAGATGTAGGAGTAGCTCCAACTTTGGGGGCCCAAAGATTAGACAACCTGGGAAACTCTTTTTTTAAAACAAAGAATGTAAAATTACAAATAAAAAATTAAACTCAGGTCCAGCAACTGGTGAATGTATAAACAAAATGAGGACTACCCATACAATGGAATACCATTTGGCAATAAAAAGGAATGAGATATTGATATATGCTGCAACATGAGTGAACCTTGAAAACATGATACTCAGTGAAGAAAACCAGCCACAAAAAAACACATACTATATGTTTCCATTCATATGAAATGTCCAGAATAGGCAAATCCATAAAAACATAAAGTAGATTAGTGGTTACCAGGGCCTGGGATTGGGAGCCAGGATTGACTGAAAAGACACAAGGAAACTAAAACTGGATTGTGATGACGGTTGCACAACTTGATACATTTACTAAAAATCATTGAACCATACACTTACAATAAAGCTGTTTAAAAAATTATATGCACAGGGGCCTGTGCAAGTGAGAGACCCTGGAGCTTAAGCTTCATTAACTTTTAAGGAAATTTGCCTCTGTGGAGGAGACACAGCTATTGCAGAGATGCCACTTGAGGCAGTGAGAGGTTGGGGAAATCACCAGCTTCACCCCTTTCTCTCTCCCTCCAATCTTCTGGCCATGATTCATATTGGCCTAACCTGCTTAAAAGCCAGAGGAATGCAGTGCTTTGTGATACAGAGTGGAGAAATATGAAAAGCTGGAAATAAATCTGTGATCATGAACCAAACCTTGCAGTGGTACCTCCACACCTACACAGAGCCCACTCTCCATCCCCCATACACATATATACACAAATAAATGATTTTGAGCCTTCAGGTGACCAAAAGGTACAGTTATCCAAGTTGTCTTCACATTGCCCTAATGTGAAGACAACTTGGATAACTGTACCTTTTGATACTGAGAGATGTTTTGAGAAGAAATCCAGAGAAGGCCCATGTTTCCAAATGAAGGCTTAAGCTATTGATTATTTATCATCAAATAATTGAGAACACTGGACTTGGTTACCTTTTCATTCATTGGTCACCTGAAGGCTCAAAATCATTTATTTGTGTATATATGTGTATGGGGGATGGAGAGTGGGCTCTGTGTGGGTAATAGGAGGAGAACGAGGAGATAACTCAGCAAAGAAGTACAGACAGTACAAAATGTTTTATTAAGCTTTCATTTTAGTAAAATGTAAAACAAAATAAAAACCAACAGTATAGTACCAAAAGAAAAAAGAAATTGGATAAATACTTTTATTGATATTAATGTATTTTTAAGGAGGGGGAAACCAGATAAAGAAACACATTTAATAGAGTGAATACCATATGATTCAAAGAATGATTTACACCTAAATTGACAGATTGAAGCATCGCAAGTTCTATTTCTTTATTTTCACAGTCACTGTGCTATCATTGTTTCCAAATCTACCGTTTTAATGCAGGAATATGTAGCACCACCATAACTAGAGACACAGACTGCACCCAAGGTGAGCTCAGATGATTCTGAACAAATACAAACTTACTCTAGCATTTAATGTGTGTGGCTGACTCCAGATGTGTCAGTGGTTTACTATGTCATTGAGGGTTCTCTGCATCATTTTCCATGCAGAAAACAATGTTTATTAAAAGGTAAGTAATAAAACTGTGTTTATTTGAAGCTTACATATATATTATTTAAAACTCAACAGCAACCTCGGCAATTTTAGAAATTAAACCAATAAGGTGTTGGGTGGGGGGAGGTTGAAGGGATGAGTATTACAACTAACATTGTTTAGAATTACTTGGTAAGATTGATAATAAAAGCTACCAACTTTTACTAGGTTTTATTATTGCTTTGAATTTCTCTACAAACAATGTATTGCACCTGCGGCTGACCGATCCCTCCACCCTGAATTTGGTATGCAAAAGTTAAATGAGAAAAACTGCCAGGACAATATAGTCCATATTGAATATTTAACACATCCAATACTCTTCTTCTCATGGCTGCTTTAGCTGAGTGAGTTAGACTCACTACCACCAAGAAGGAAATCTCCCAGTAAAATCATATGGGTGATTTCTAAGTGGACAAATGTAATATACTCTGACTTTAGCTCAGCTTGGTTGTTTACCAAAATCTTTGAGAAGGGAAGGATGACAAAAAAGACTAATTTTTTAAAAAATTAAGATTCTTGGTATTGTAAGATATATTTAACTCCTGTAGACATAGCTGTGCTTGCAAACTTTAATAAAGACTGAAGAAAGCTACATGGTGCTTCCATTACAGGTAATACTGACCTGCAACGCTAGATGGCAAAATGGTGCTGTAGTACAATGTTCTGATCTGAAAAAACCTGGTATAAAAGTCTTGCAAAATACTCAAATCCACTGAGCTGTCGTTTTTTTTTAAAAAAACGTTTATTCTTGGAAAACAAAGTTCTATGTGAAGTTAATATCTTAATATTTAAATCATTGTTTAGAAATGCCCCCTTTTTTTAATTGTCCCAGTCTCCTAGGCTCTATCAAATAAGTAAATATATGTCTCTTTGCCTAATGGCCAGCTGGTCAAAAGCTACCTCCTAATTGATCAGATAAAAACTAGAGGATAACAGAAGATAATGGAGATAGTATGAAATGTACTTTCAAAAGCTGCATGTTAACACAAATGTGACATAAATGTGACAAATATATATGGCACAGATGTCATCTGTCATGGTTTCTTCTGTATAAATAAACTTGGAAGCAAATAACAAATTGGACACACTGCTGTTTCTCATTTCATTTGTTCAAGAATAAGCACCTCTTATGTAAAAGGCAATTGTAGGCAGCACAGAACACAAAGAGAATTCTACCCTGGCATTTAAGAAATCTGTGTTCTAGAGGGGAACAAAAGACAAATGCACCAGTACTGTCAACCATCAGCCCCCAAATAATTCTTTCTTCAGAGCCTCAAAGTTAGAGCTGCTGTGAGGCTCTGGAGAAAGCCCCCCTCTCCCTTCCCCCACCTTGTAAGCCTTGGGACCACCCAGGGTCCTGACCTGGGGCAGGCAGCACATCAACGTATCAAGATGGGCTTTATCCAGCTTAGGCTCAGGGCTAAGTTTGTATTGCTCTCTGAATTGCCTTGGCAAATCAAATTTAACCAAGCCCCTGCCTTATCAGAGGTGCAGAATAACTAATAGCAGGAGGGGAGAGGAATTATGGTGTTCAACCACCCAGAATCATTGCCATAGGCAATGAAGATGAGGTAGAACTACAAGCACAGAATATCATCTGCAAAGACACGGAGACAAAGAACTCTGTCCTGGTGAGAGGAGCTACAGGGGTTAGAGAAGTGGTCCTTGAAATGTGGCAATCTCTAGGAAATTGTTAGAAATGCAAATTCTCAGGTTCCACCCCAGACCTACTGAATGAGAATTTTTGACGGTACTGGATGGCCAGTCTGTGTGTTAACAAGCCACCCATGTGATTTTGATGCATGCTCAAGGTAGAGAACCACTGAGTTAGAGTATGCTCCCTTCCAGGGAGGGGTGATGGGGTGTGTTACCTGCCACTGAGTTGGCTATGACTCCTGGTGACCTTAAGAATGAGTGATGTCCATACTCTCTTGTCTTCAAAACCCTGCTCAGCTCCTGTAGACTCATGCCTATGGCTTCTTTTTATGGAGTCAATCCATCTCATATTTGGTCTCCCTCTTTTCCTGCTGCCTTCTATTTTTCCCACCATTATTGTCTTTTCCTAGCAATCCTGCCTTCTCATGATGTGGCCAAAGTAGAACTTCAATTTTGTCATTGTCATAAACATTAGACCTTGAAGAGCCTTGTGATAAGGTGATTGGTTGTGTGTTGTTTTTTTCCTGTTTGTTTATCTTGTAGGCAAATATGAGAGTCACTGAGGATTTGTAAGCAAGGAAGTGACCAGAATAGATCTGTACTTCAAATCCAACCCTTTCATTATGGCCTGAAGGAGGATGTAAAAGGAGAGAAGATGCCCTCCTCAGGGCATCTCTAGTTTATCTTCTGCATTCACCACAAATTTCCAACCTTGATTCTCTTCTCTTGTTTTTCTATAGCCTTGTCTCCCGGCGATCCCACGCACTCCCTTGGTGTCAGCCACCCCCTTGGCAGGTTACCACCAGTGCCACCTCTTTAGTCTGTATCTTGTGCCACATAGACTGGTTTAGCTTCCTAGATATCCAGCTGCCATCTCACATTCAGCACAACCAAATCTGAATTCATCATCCACAAACTAGAGATTCCTCTTCTTCCTTTTCAACCGCTATTAATAGTATGACACTCTATACTATTTCTCAGGTTACAGTTCCCCTTGGGGTCACCCCCAAAGCTTATTCAACCCCTAGACTCATTTTATAATTGCATATTCAGCATTACAGGAGTCCTTAGCACATGCTTCTATTCCAAAACATTGACATGAGTGCCAGTGTCTATGGGTAAGCACTGAAAGAAAAATATAGGCTTCATTTGTATATGCATTGAGCTGGCATCCAGCAGGGAAGCTGGGTAGGTTCAACCATAGATGTTTTAGTGAATGAAGTGACTTCCACCCTTTAAAGCTGAGGGACAAAGACCAGACAAAATCAGAGAGATGGGTGCAATGCCAATTGGAATGGAGGCTGCAAAACCCGCAGAGGGTCTCTGTTAAATCCTTGAAGCATGTGTAGCCTGCTCTATGAGGGAAAGATTCTGAGGAAGTGGAATTAGGTTACAAGAAATTACAGAGGCAGCAGGTATACATTAAGCTTTTTAGAATACTGGTTAAGAAAGGAAGGGAGATGAGATAGCATTTCATCGGGGAAGGAAGGTAAAGTGAAGGGTATTTGGGGGATTGTTTTTAAAGGTAGGGGAAGCTTGAATATGCAATTCAAAAAAACAGCAAAAAAAAATCAGTGGAGTAGGAAAGATTTAAGATGACAGAGAAGTGTTGGGAGAGTGCTCAAAAATCACAAAGACTAGAGGAGATCATGAGCACAGAGGAAGAGGCTGGTGGTCTACAACAGAGGATTTGTCTCAAAGATATCAGCAGATGGGCTGAATTTATGGTTTCTGAGTGTGTGATCTCTGATATTGGTGAGGAAGAAGTAGAAAAAGATACAGGAATCTTGAGATGGGGAGGAAGAAAAGTCATCAAGTTCACATGGATGTCTGATTTTGAGAAGAGGTAAATGGAGGCAGGGAAGGGTTGGTGTCCTTGGGGAGAATGAAAAATATTTGCAACGTGAAGAATTTGACTGTCAGTAAGACGCCCAAACAGGAGCTTCCCAGCTTTGTCTACATTGGGTCCACTGCCTATATTGCCTTTGTTCCTCATCCTGCCTGTTGAATGCCTTTTTGTCTTCAAGGCCCAGGACAAAAATTACTTTCTGAAATCTTCCTTGACCACCTTCCTCACCCTTCCCCAAGCACAGCTATTCTCAATAATAATAGCATTTATGTAGTGCTTTATAGCTAAAAAGCAATTACACATTCCTTCTCTTATATATATTATCTTAATCACTCTCTCCTCTGTAGTTATATCACACTTTGTTCATTACAAAAATGTAATACTTTATCAGTTCATATTCCCAAAAACTAGGTGTTCATTTTGACTACTAAACAGTGAGTTTATTAAAAACCAGGTTCACATCTGACTCTCCTTTAGAACCCCTGTGCCTAGCATAGCACCTGGCCCATATTAAAAATGCAAAGGCATGGGCTGAATTGAATGTATGAATCTCTATTTAAAATGTATGCATAAAATAAGCTTGCTGATTCTTTGAGTCCCAATCCAGTAACAATTTTTTCTTATCTCCCATGAGTAGTATCTTCTCCAGATTAAATAAACAGAGTTCATTCTACTTTTTCCTCAGAAAATGTACTTTCATTCTTTAGCTTTCAAAGTGATTTTGTTTAGACTTCTCAAAATTATTCTTATACCTTTAAAGTTATGGAGCCAGCAATGGCCTGACTGAGGAAGGGGAGAAGTCCAATAATGCATGCACTATTGAGCTGCTTACCACTGTGGGAAACCACAACTCAGTCTCACTAGGAGCTCATGGGGACAGTAAAGCTCACATTTTAGAACTATTACACCCACTGTACTGATAAAGGTAGGGTATTTGTCAATATTTGTCGTTGACTCCATGACACTGCCAGCCTGACATACAGGTGAACCAAGGGGGCTCTGGCAACTGGAGAAAGTGGAGAAAGCCCAAAGTCAAAGAGTTATAGATGTGGCCAGTTGGAGGCTATCTGGTTTGAACAGCAATGATCAATGTCCAGGGGCTATGGATGGGGCACTAATAGTGTTTGTTACAACACACATCTCTGGTGTTTTGAATCTAGCCAAAGCTCAGAAGAGACCAGATTAGGGAATCTCATTAGGATTTTTATGCAAAAACTCAATAATTTTATTTACCTTTTTTTTCATGAGCTTGCTGACCATACTCCTTCCCTTGAAACAGCCATCAACAAAGATGACAATGCCAATCTTTTGAATTAAATGGATTTCAATACACTCTGAACTTTTAGCTGCAATACTTACTACGAAACAACTCATGTGAACAATGCATAACTGACAAGAAATGGCTTGAGTTAGAAGGAAAGAAAAAAAGCACAGTGTTTCATCTATTGCTAAAAAGGAAGGAGAAAGGGGTCATAGTCCATATTGAGGTATTTCAATTGGCTCACAATGATGAAGCCAAGAACATTGGCATTTTCTATGCATCAGGACTGCCTGGGATGCCTTCCAGCTGCAGCATTGGGACCTTAATAAACGAGCCATATTATGTTTATACTTTACTGTTTAAGTAATGCTATTTCATTCTGTGTAAAGCCACTTAAAACACCAGTGGAAACACATGCATGCACCATGAAACAACTTTAAATGGATAATCAATTTTTATCACATATTGAGGGTTAGACTGGTATATCTGAGTGAATTATGCATGTCTGTATGTGTCCTGGATAGGAGCGTTTGCATACCAAATCTTTTTTTTCCTTTGTTACAGAACCAATCTATGGTAAGAGAGTTGGGAATTTCCAAAATCTAACAAAAAATTTTATTCTGAAAGAATTTTTCAGAACTTTAAAAACATGGATGTATATTATTTGGGCTTAGATATGAAAGACTGTATTAGAACATCTTAATGCCTTTTTACACTAATTCTCTCCTAAAATAGAGGGGATAGGATCAACATGTAAGACATCAAGAAAACATGGCCAGCATGAACATGAACTTATTGATGAATGTCTAGAATATACAGTGTACCCTAAAACTTATGGAGCATGATTTTAGAACAAACATGAAGAATTTGTTTACACAGTGACTAGTAAACACATGGAACTTATTATACCCACAAAGCTGGGCAAGATGAAAAGGTAAATGTGATCAAGCGGAATTTGGATCAATTCATAGATAACAGAATCTTAACAGTACACTAAGGGGAAATTAGGCAGGTTCAAGTTACATCCCTAACCTCTGAGGATGATGTCATGGATGCAAATTGCCACATTCATACAAAGGAATGGTATCACCTTCCATTACAGAACACAAGACTGTTGGACCACTGATCTGACACATTGTGACATTTCTTACGTTAACTACAGGATGTTGAAAATGTCATAAAACCTGAGTTCCCTGAACCACTAGGCTCTTTCATTTCCCAAGTTCCTTGAAGCACTCGTCACTCCTTTTCCAGTCCCAAAAGTAAATGGAGTGGAGAAGGTACCCTGTCATGATCACCTTCCCCACACATCCCACGAAACACACACTGTGAACTAAGACTTCCTAAACACTTTCAAAATTGATATTATCCTGTACATCCTATCTAATAAAGTGGGAATGTGCTAATTGACCGTCACACCCTCACAAAGATGGCGGTGCCCACAGCCAATAAGGAGGAATATGCTAATTGACTGCCATGCCTTCAAAAATGGCGGTGCCCACAGCCACAAGATAGCGACGCCCAGTTCCCTCAGCCCTGCCAGGGCGCGGCATGGCCGGGCCCGCCCCCAGGCTGGTCCAGCCACTCCACGCACCTGCCTCTGGAGTCCCCCAGTCCCCTCAGTCCCCCAGCCACCCAGGGCCGGCCCAGGGTGCAGGTAAGCCTCAGATGGTGGCTGCTCAGCCACCCAGGGCTGCACGAGGCTCAGGTAACCAGGGCTAGCTGAGGCTTGTGCTGCTGGCAGTGGCAGCAGCAGAGGTGTGATGGGGGTGTCACCTTCCCCTGATCTCCAGGTCACCTTCCACCCCTGAGGGCTCCTGGACTGTGAGAGGGGGCAGGCAGGGCTGAGGGACCCCCCCTCCAGTGCATGAATTTTCATGCACCAGGCCTCTAGTGTATTTATAAATGAGGGCCAAGAATGTTGAAGGGCAATAGAATAATTCTTTAAAAAGTGATTCATGCCTCATCCAAACATTAACTCATTAATTCATCATGTTTACCCATGTTCTAAGCACCAAACTAGGTTCAGAATCAGCACTCCTGCTAACATAACTTTTTAAAAAATATGTTTTAGAGAAAGAAAGAGAGAGAGAGAGAGAGAGAGAGAGAGAGAGAGAGAGAGAGAGAGAAACAACAGTGATGAGAGAGAATCATTGATCAGCTGCTTCCTACATGCCCCACACTGTGGATTGAGCCCATAACCCAGGCATGTGCCCTGACCAGGAATTAAACTATAACCTCCTGGTTCATAGGTGGATGCTCAACCACTGAGCCACGCAGGCTGGACATGCTACCATATCTTAATAAACAGTCAGTTTCACTTTTAAAACCCAGTATTTTGTGAGGTTTGACTACATGACAAGTCAAGTAAGACTATTTTAACCAAGTCCCCATTTGATATTTGACCATGTGACATATTCACACATTCAGGTACAACCAAAGGGGTTTCATATATTCCTTAAATCTGAACCTTCACATCATGACAGGTTACTATCAAGAGACCTGATGCTATAAGACAGGATTTTGTGCATGTGACAATTTTAACTTGTATTAATTGATTGCATTAAATCATGGGATATTTTGTTAACCACAGTTTGACCTATGTACTGAGATGAATAAACATGTCTAAATGTAAAATAATGTTACATGAGAAAGAACATTCTGGTTTTGTTTTAGACAGTCATCACACAGATCTTTTCTAATTCATATTATTTTTGAAAATGTTAATAACCCTCTGAGAATTTATTTCTTTTACCTACCACCTTTATTCTTTGTAGTTCAAGAGGAAGGAAAAGAAGGAGCCAGAAGAGGAAGAAATTTAAAAAGACTGAATTTATTATCAAAGAAGAAATAATTTGTGCATAACAAATATGCATCTAATCAACAAATGACTTAGGTAAAACCTCCATTTTAAGTGATAAATATATCAAGTTCATTTAAAAAGTAAATGATGGTAGTCTTCATTTAACTGATATTAAATTCATCACAATTTATAGATTTGGGTTTAAAAGAAAAGTAACTTAAAACTTCCCATTTAAATCAGTTGCTATCAGATGTTGGACACTGGAATACACTATGATTCTGGTTGAATCAAGGACTATTTTGAGTACAAAAAGAATGCCTGAAAATTATTTTAAAAATAATTAATATTGCAGTAGCTCTTTCCTGCTTACTAAATATCATAGAAAAATAGCAAGATTCTGTTTTTACTCACTTTTAATAAATCCTTAAACACCTTGCTTTGATGCAAAATTGGCATAAAAATAAGAAAAAAACACAATGAATTGAAGAATATTAAAATATGAAAATTATTGCTATAACCAAAGCCAACAAACTATAACATTCTAAAGATTTTGTTATATTCCTGCATCAATTCCTTGAACCCCCAGTCTAATCTCTTATGATAAGTCAATGGTAAATAATAACAAATAAATCAATTCATTTGTTTGAAAGCAGTTTTAAGTACTTAGATGTCATATGTTTTAGACATGTTATGGGAATAGCTAAAGGAGGTTACAAAGGTTTCAAACTATTTCTAAGTTGAAATTAAATTAGGAAACAATACACATAAAACAATCAGAAAATTATAAAATAGCACATTAATAAAGAAAAATAAAATAGCATAATCTGTATACATAAAACAGAAATAACATAGATAGAAATGTCTGGTTTCAGATTAGAAAGAGACTTTACATACACTAGTAATTGTCCAAGTAAAAAAAGATGTATTACATACACATTTATTCTAAATACACACACACACATATACATGCGCACACACACACACATATATATATATAATTAGACATTCCTGATGCTTCCAGATTACACTGGCACTCAGGTATTTTTCCAGATAATACTGTATTCACTGTAGTTTCTATATTTAATTCTCTAGTTTGAATTTGATAAGAATTCACCAGTATTCAACAAAGTTATGAATTAAGAGGAAATAGCAGATAATCTTCCTAATGGGGGAAATCCCCATATGCTCCTGAAATAAACTTTATCTCTGCCTAATTCATGTATAATTCCTCATGTGTTTGTTTCCAATTACTCCACATTAGGCAAAAATATGCGAAATTGCTATGCTTTACCCTAATGTTCTTCCGTACATCTCCTAAATCCTAACACATCTATAACATTCATTTGATGAATAATAACATTTTGGTACACTAGGTAATACATATGTTTTTTATTTGCCACAAAGAATTGTATTTCCTCAACTGATTTATGTACCACCTGGACAAAATTATTTTTATTATGGTTTATTTCATTTTCTCCGGCATCCACAACTGAAAAGCACTTGTAAACCACCAATGACAATGGTTAAAAAAAGAAAATCTAAAATCAAACCCCCACATTTCTTTAGAGAACCCTAATGAAAAGTGCAGCTGCAATACTTTTAAACTAACAAATTCAAGGTAAAACCAAACAGTCACCTATTTTTTCTGTGTTTCTTTATAGACATCTAGAAAAAATTACAGACAGTTTCAGTTTTCCAAAACAGAGATAACTACTTGGGTTTAGAGTTTGCATAAGGGACTTGTAAAGAAACTATCCAAATCATAAAAAAGACATAATAACAAAGATAGTTAATGATATTTTCTAATCACATATCTTCCATTTCCTGAATTATACTTCGTCTAGAACCTGAGAAAAAGCTCAGGGAGGATTCTCCTATTTCTAAGTTAAAGTGCTTTTTCACATATAATTGTGTGTTACATCATTTTGATGAGTTCTACCTATTTTTTGATAATTTTTAAACAACAAAATTGCAACATGTTAAAGTCAGCAATTTACAGAGTGTTTGGGAAACACATCAAATGTTTCAGGCCATTTGCCTAATGAATATAACATGGGCTCACTTCATTCCTCCTTTCCTGGAATAGCTTTGCATTTCAAACATTTGTTAGCCATTAACTACATGTTGCATCTCATACTTCATATGTGTATAATGCATTTTAGATTCCACATGCAAAACTAACTTATTTGTGACCCTATAAGTAGATTAATTGTCCTGCCCAATAACCACTAAGGTCAACTCCCCTGACCCCACTGCATCCAAATCTGAACAATCAGTTCTGATTTAAGGTCAACAGATTAACAGAATTCTTCATCCAAAGATATTTGGTGTGCCTTTCAAAGTCACCCAAGCAAAGTTCTCCAGAATCTTCTCTAAATGGTTCATTGTTTTTGTTTTTTTTTTCTGTTCAAGTTTAAGTTCTGCCTAAGTTGACCTTTGCATTAGTATAAGCCTACCTTCAAAATCTGGTGACACTTATTGAGTATCTACAGTGCTCAAAACTGTTTTATTATGGACAAAAAGGACACACACACACACACACACACACACACACACACACACACACACACAACCAGATCAAGAAAAGTATAGTAGCTGCCATAAGATAAGATCAAATGGGAATGAGAATTCAGAAGCAGAAGATATTATTTTGTCCAAAGAGTTCAGGGATGATTTCATGGAAGAAGTCTCAGTTTGGCTATGCCTTAAAAGATTGGGGTGAATTCAATGAGTGGGAAATGGGTTGAAAGAAGGGGGTGGGCATTTAGCTATGGAAGTAAAAAAAAGTGCAAAGGCATTGAAGAGGATAATCAGACTGGAGTATGGCACACATGATGGGGACAAGAGGGAACAGACAAAACAAGGATCTGGGAGCAGATATGTGGAGCTCTAAATAGTAGGATATGGTATTGGATGGACAGTGGAGACATATAGCAGGTTTACCATTAATTGCCTTTAAACTTTTTGTAATTGTGAAACATAACAGAAATTCAGAGAAGTGTATAAATCATGCATATAGCTAAAGGAATTATCATAAAGCAAACACCTATGGACCTACCACCCAGGTCAGTACCTTAGAGGCCTGGTCCTCATGTGTCTTCTTAGTCAATATATTACCCCTTCAAAGGGAACCATGAACCTGACTTTTATGCTAATGACATCATTGTTTTTCTTTAGAGTTTTACCACGTTGGTATATACTCCTTAAACGTAGTTTAATGTTGTTTGTACTGTTGAGTTTTATATAAATGCAATAAAGTAGTATAAATTCTTTCGTATGTCTGGCTTCTTATATTTAGTGTTACATTTGTGAACTTCAACCATGTTGCTGTGGTAGCTGCAGTTCATTTATTTTTATTGCTCTAGTCTAGAGAGTATGCCTTGTGTGAGTATACCACATTTATCCATCCTACTGTTGATGGATATTTGGATTGTTTCTAGTTTGGGGCTATCATGAATAGTGCTGCTAGGAACCCTCTTGTATCTGCCTCTTGATGTATATACCATCTCTTAATGGTTGTAGCATCATAACAACACATGAAGACAGAATAGCCTGCAGAGAGACTAGTGACAAGGAAACTCCTTTGAAGATCAGGAAACTAGTTAGGCAGCTTCTAAGTAGGCTTAAGGTTCTGATACAAGATGTTGTCTCACTTGTCAAAAAATCACTACACAAAAAGTCTCTGGTTTCTAATATTCAAACCAAAACAAAAATCTTTCATTTTTTTTTTCTTGTAGCATTGGATTTTAGGAGCAAAGAATCAGATTTATCATCCTTGGTCCATGATGGACTCTACCATTGGTCCATGTATTACCTACTTCAATAAATGTTTTATTCTGTTTATTTGGTTAATTTGAATAATGTAATAATCACCTGCAAATCCACAGTCCAAAACAAAAGCTAGGACCTTGGTTGTAACTACAGCTAAGCCTATGTTGCCCTCTTCTTTCCATCCTCTGACCTCTCCCTACCTGGTGTAGAAGTATTTTTGAACATTATGCATAAAACCCTCAAAAGGGACTATTGTTCGCAAAGTAAGTATCCATTTGTACTAGGCAAGTAGAAAAGAATATTGATTTCATTGAGTTGTATGAATCACGTGAATACATATTCTTCCAGAACAAAGCACTTGCAAGGGCTTCACAGTTTGTTCATATGTACCTTGATGATAAAATTGAACAAAGCCATTGAGTTTAAATACCTTATATGTTTTGCCACCAAAATTGCTTGGTTTTTAGTTTAACCCTGAATACCCAACTTCGGTGAACTAAGTAATGCTGGGACAAAGTAAAGGAGTCTGAACATCACAGTTTTTGAGAAAAATACGATAAATCCAATATTACAAAGTTACAGTAGATGGTGCTAGATGGGTGCAAAAGACTCCAACAGCCATTTGGGCCACCTTCAAGATTTCTCCTGAGCTTCGCAGTTTAGAAAATATGCAATTTAGATTTATCAATTCAGGAGAGGCACTCAGATAAAACAGTTGAATTAGTAAGATCAATGAATGCAGAACCCTATAATTAGACAAATGTTAAGGTTTTTATGGAAATTAACAAGGAAGACAACTTTAAAGCCGAGGTCAAATTGTCTATCTTTCTGGGGTACTGGTGCCAATGTTAAATTACTAAAAGAATGGTTTTCCACTCATTTAAAATAATAACTATAACGGTAATTTTTAAGCTAATTTGCGTTTGGTATTGGTTATTTATCATTTATAAAGTATTTGTATGCTTTGTTGGGTGGCTTTGAGATTTAAATGTCCTGTATAATGTATACAAAGTGGATGTAAAGTATTATTATTTTTATCACTATTACTTAAGTGCTTTTTAAATATCTGTGCTCATTACTTTTTTACATCTACTTTGTGCAGGGTATTCTTCTTATTCTTTTAGCTTTTTAGGTGAAACGGCTAAGCCGTTCAACAATGACATGAATAACTTCAAACATGTGTATTGCCCCCTTGCAGCCACAGCACAAAATGATACACAAGTCAGTGAGCCAGAGCTCAGACAAGCACCTGCCCTTACTGAAAGAGTTTATCTAGGGCTAAGAAGAGAGGCTCCAAGCCATCTCACTGGGCACATATTTGTAACAGATGCTTCTTTTCATGATCTGAGCATTAGTGGATGTGTTGGTCTTTGGCTTCCCTCGAGAATGGAGCAACATGAAAATGCTAACCATACGCAGGATATGACTTATCTCAGAATCTGTCATCCCCTGTTTCTCCCCACATTTAGTCTAGGTTCATTTATCAGACAGGGCATGGCAGAAATTTCTTTTCTAAATGGTAACCCACATTCTCCAGAATTCAAAGATATGTCTGGCCTAAAATACTTTATTAAATGCATATTAGCAAATCCTTGGAACTCTGAAGGCTTTTTCTGAGGCTGAAAGGTTATACCTTTAAGTGAATTCAATCTCTATATATACTTATGAATCATTATGGCCTATTGATTGAATACATGATATACAGTTCTAATACATTTGTCTATCTTATCTAAACAGAATATAAAGTATACTGTGGACAGGGATACTATCTATAATGATGAGGTTTTGGTACTATTTGCTTTTTACAGACTCTTGCTCCTAAATGCTTAAATACATTAATATTAACATAAAATAATAATAGTAATATGAATATTTTTCTTATTTATTTTCCAATATGTGTTTATTGTGCATGGAAGAATGTGCCTTATCATTGCTATAATCAAAAGTTATAGTAGTCATGGTGGAGATGGCTTCTTCAATTACACTGACAGTATATCCAGAAACTAATATGCAATAGGCCTGTCCAGTAAGAAGGAAAAAATCCATATTTTTAAATGTCATAGAAGCTATTCCTGCAGTTGCCCAGCAGCTGACTTTCAAATGTTAATAATTAGTTTCTGGGCCAGGACTATTGCTCAGCAGTTAATATACTATGTGTGCTACACACAAGAGACCTTGATCTGATGCTTGTTGAAATCTTTCCTATCTTCCAATGGGAGCAGGAAGTACTGTGGAGGTGACACTGGGTGCCTTTAGTGGAGAGAACTGTGTGATGTATCACCACTCACCAGCCCTCGCCAAAGACCTGTTTAGAGCGAGATTACAGTCTCAGCAGAGCCTCTCATTTCTCCTGGTCACAGGGTTATGGAGCACTTTACAACTTGTGCTACAGGAAGCCAGAGAGGGATTTAAATGCAAGACTGGAAGAGCTCCTCCATAAACCTCAGCCAGATCAGCCTTTATTCACAAGAAGTTTCTACTTTCTCTGCCTCTGAGATGGCCAGATCCATATTTATAGAAAAATGTAAACTTGAAACATGGAATGGAATATGAGTGGACCATATTTTATCTGATCACAAATTTAAGATGCCTTGGAAAGACTCCGAAATTCTGGCAAGAAAATGGCTCTTTCTCAGAATTGGGGTATCTTTACTACTGATCTCTATGGAGCACGTACTAACACTAATGGGAGAACAACCCTAATAAGGTCAACAAAAATGTTCTTGTAATAGAGTTCATTAAAGTGCTGCTAGGTGACTGTTTAAAATGGTTACTGCTACAGTCTCTGCTATGGATGAAATATTTTGTTTCATTTTTAACCACTGATTGGAAATCTATGATTTACAAATTTTCACCTCTGCCCCTTACCTTTAAGACACAAACTGAGATTTTTTAAAATTATTTTGAATTTACAATTTCTGGGAATGGTTTTAGTGATATTTTTTCAAGTTAACCCATTACAAAATGAGATAATATTCCTTTCTTGAAGTTGCTCAGTGTTCCCATCAAAGGGTCCAAGAGATTCCCAAATTCATAACTTTATCACTTTGTCCCCTTCCCCTCCTCTGTCTCCCACGTACAATTTATCACAAAACTCAGCATTTTTGTCTCCATAACACCTCTATAACATCTATTTGTCAATTCACTAAATATTTTCTAAGCAACAGTGGGAAATACCATAAGTGGTGGTTTTGTGCGACAGGTAGGCCTGGGATTAACTTATTTTCATAGTTATTACCCTGGACCAAGTCTATGGTAGGTTAAAGATTGCTATAGCATCACTAATCATCCAAGAAATGCAAATCAAAGCAATGATGAGGTATCACCTCACATCTCTCAAAATGGCTACCATCAACAAATCAATAAATGACAAGTGCTGGCGAGGATGTGGAGAAAAAGGAACCCTCGTGCACTGCTGGTGGGAATGCAGACTGGTGCAGCCACTGTGGAAAATAGTATGGAGTTTCCTCAAAAAATTAAAAACAGAACTGCCTTTTGATCCAGTGATCCCACTTCTAGGAATATATCCTAAGAAAACAGAAACACCAATCAGAAGGAATATATGCATCCCTGCGTTCATAGAGGCACAATTTACAATAGCTAATATCTGAAAACAGCCTAAATGCCCACGAGCAGATGAGTAGATTAAAAAACTGGTACATCTACACAATGGAATACTACGCCACTGTAAAAAAGAAGGAATTCTTACCATTTGAGACAGCATGGAGGGACCTTGGAGAGTATCATGCTAAATGAAATAAACCAGTGAGAGAAAGACAAGCATGACATGATCTCACTCATATGTGGAATCTAAGTAACAAAATAAACTGATGAACAAAATAGATCCAGAGACATGGAAGCATGGAACAGACTGACGAATCTCAGATGGAAGGCAGGGGTGGGTGGATGGAAAGAGATTAACCATAGAATTTATATGCATAAATGCATAACCCATGGACACAGACAATAGTGTGATGAAGGCCTGGGGGGAGTGTGGGGTAGAGGAGATCAATGGACAATAAAAGGGGACATCTGTAAACTTTCAAAATTAAAGATGCATTTTAAAAAAAGAGGCCAAATATATTATTTGAATCTGTCATATCAATTTCATTGGGCAGTGATAATTCATGCCCTTAGATTTAAATGTTGATATTAAGTTATCAATAAACCATTTGAATTCTACAAGTGCTTGGAAGCCATTCTGGATTAAACCCAACTAACAATTTGAAGTTTAGTGTTGTTAACAAAAAACAACCAAGAGGAAGGCTGATGTATCAAAGCATGGTAATTTTAAAAGTACATAAATATCCTATCTAATAAAAGAGTAATATGCAAATTGATCATACCTCCGCTACACCCACAAGCCACGTGCAGCAGCCAATCAGGAGCAAGTATGCAAATTAACCCAACCAAGATGGCTGTGGCCACGGAGAGAGCAGGAGGCTTGGGTTTCCCTGGCAATGGAGGAAGCCAAGCTTTCCGCACACCCTGGCGGGCCCAGGCCTCCACTCAAGGCTACAAAGTTTAAATTATAGAAGATAAATAAATTGCAACAAAAATGGCAGCAGCCATGGAGCTGGAGAGAGCAGGAGGCTTGAGTTGCCCTGGGCGATGCAGGAAGCCAAGTTTCCACAGCCCTGGCCTGCCTTGGCCTCCACTTAAGGCTACAAAGTTTCAATTATAGAAGATAAATAAACCCCAGATACCAGGGCCTCCACTTGGGTCACCAGGGGGCGTGGCCAGCCTGCAAACCACCACAGGCCCCTCGCCCAGGCCGCCCCATGCCCCAAAGGAATCCCCACCCTGATCCAGGAAACCCTTCAGGGCAAACCAGCCAGCCCCCACCCATGCACCAGGCCTCTATCCTATCTAATCCTATCTAATAAAAGAATAATATGCAAATTGACCATCACTCCAACACACAAGATGGCTGTCCCCATTGGTCAAAGATCCTGCCCCCATGTGGACACAAGATGGCCACCACAAGATGGCCAGCAGGGGAGGGTAGTTAGGGGTGACCAGCCCAGCAGGGGAGGGCAGTTGGGAGGACCAGGTCTGCAAGGGAGGGCAGTTGTGGGCAATCAGGCCAGCAGGGGAGGGCAGTTAGGGGTAACCAGGCCAGCAGAGGAGGGAAATTAGGGGTGACCGGGCCTGCAGGGGAGGGAGGTTAGGGGCAAACAGGCTGGCAGGGGAGCAGTTAGGCATCAATCAGGCTGGCAGGGGAGTGGTTAGGGGGTGATCAGGCTGGCAGGCAGAAGTGGTTAGGGGAAATCAGGAAGGCAGGTAGGCGAACAGTTGGGAGCCAGCCGTCCTGGATTGTGAGAGGGATGTCCGACTGCCTGTTTAGGCCCGATCCCACTGGGTTTAAACGGGCAGTCGGACATCCCTCAAGGGGTCCCAAATTGGAGAGGGTGCAGGCTGGGCTGAGGGACATACTGCCCTGTGAACGAATTTCGTGCACCTGGCCTCTACTATTGTATAAACAAAAATAACAACTTTTAATTATTCAGGGGATTCTTATTTTTTTCAGGAATTGCTTTGGACCCTCACTCACCACTCAGTATATTAAAAAACAGCAAGTAAAAAGATGAGTGACATTCATTTGTTTTCAAAGCCATAGCTATGTTGGCTGTAGTTATTATGCATGCTTTATTTTTACACACAGTTAATAAAAACAAACAATTTGATGAGAATGTATTGAACACTTAACCATGTAAAAGCTCATGCAGGAATTGTTTTTCCTTAACATACTGGGGGATATGTATGTAACAATACTAGAAAACATTGATGTAAACTGCAAAAATGAAATATAAAAATACAAGCTCAATACTTTGTTAATACTATGGTGAAGTGATTAATTTCACCTGGGGTAAAATGTGAATAGGGACAGGAGTCAGTGAAGAAATCCTGGAGTGATCACTTCTCTTTTAGGGATTGAGGAATAATTTTAACCAATGTGGAGGGAAGAGGCAGAAGGTGAGTGATAGGAGGGAAAAGAAATTTTAGTTGAAGGGACTGCATGAGTAAAGTACAGGTTAAATTTGGAGACTGGAGAAGGCAGGTCCCAACGGACTTTAGAAGACCACCTTGGGCATTTGGATTTTGTAGACAATGGAAAGCCATAGTGATTTTTGGGCAAGAAAGCAACACTACTACCAAATTTATTTTTGTTAGATTTGTTGTCAATAAAAGGATTTGAAAGAAACTAAATGTTCAATACAGAGACCCATAGGAAAAAAAATAGTTCTTCCCCACAATAGAATATTAAACCACAATGAAAAGGAATAAGGATGATTTCTATATTTTAATACATCTCCATAATCTGTCTTAAAAGAGATACAAAGCATTGTATTTAGCATGCTATCTTATATTTAAGAAAGGGAGAAAATACTAATAAATACATGTACATACACACAATTTTTGCTGTATTTGCCAAAAAAAGAAATCAGTGGAAGGACAAATGAAAAACTAATAAATATATTTACCTATAGAGGAGAAAGAGGAAGAAGGATGTAGGAACCAGTAATTAGAGTGAAATTTTCTCTGTATCTATGAATCTGTTTCTATTTTATTTGTTCATTTATATTGTTCTTTAGATTCCACATATAAATGAAATCATATGCTATTTGTCTTTCTCTGACTGACTTGTTTTACTTAGCATAATACCCTCTAGGTCCATCCATGCTGTTGTAAATGGTAAGATTTCTTGCTTTTTTATGGCCAAGCAATATTTCATTGTATACATATACAATGGAATATTATCCACTTGGCTGTTGATGGTAACTTGGCTTGCTCCCATAGTTTGGCTATTGCAAATAATGCTGCAATGAACATAGGGGATGAAAAAGGTAAAAGGATTGAGAAGTACAGAATGGTAGTTACCAAATAGAGATGTAAAGGACAACATAGAAAATTTAGTCAATAATATTATAACTCTGTATGGTGTCAGGTGGGCACTGGAAATATCAGGGAGAATGTTTTGTAAAGTATATGATTGTCTAACCACTATGCTGTACACCTGAAACTAATACAGAATAATATTGAAGTACTAGCCCATTAAATAGTGTCCATTTGTGGAGAAAGAAAATAAAACTATATTGGAAAAAATAAATAAAGTGAAACTTTTCTGAGAATAACCTGTTATATTATTTTGATGTTGGAAATATGGATGTATTTTAGATTATTAAAACCAATTTTAAAAGGAAACAAATTGTTGGCAAATACAGAAGAGAGAATGAAAGCAAGGATACTTAGGGGTTATTGCAATAATTCAGTCAAGAAATGATAAGGTGAGGGAAAAAATAAGTGTCCTGAACTACATCACTGGCAGGAAGAGGTCAGAAAGAGGCACAGACACTGGTGGTGGCAAAGTCATCACCTCTAAATGGTGCTTTCCATGTCTATTAGAAATGTTTGTCTGATTGAAGACAATTCATACAACTTTATAATTTACCCATGGGGACAATAGAGATTGGTAGGAAAGCCACCACAGTTGAATGAAGTAACTAGTCTGGGAAGTGAAACTTGCATTTTATTAAAAATTGATTAATTCTTGCTTATTCAGCCAACACTAGCCAGGAGGATGGACAGATGAGGCTGCGGTTAAAAATGGCTATGGTGGAGTTCCAAGATGTCTGCCTACAGGACGGCAGGCTGCAAGATAGTGTGTGAGTGAAAGAGTGAAAGGTGAGTATATGGATATGTGGGGAGTGTCTGTATTTGTGAGGGACAGCTATATTCCACAGGACTGTTGGGGACTGATGGACTGGGCTTCCCTGGCCAGGCAGCCCCTACTGCTGTTGAAATCTCTTGCAGAGCAGCCAGCTCTGCCACAGAGACTGCGCCATTTTGAAGGGGACACCGGCTGTGATCAGAAGCCCAGCCTTACCTTCAACTGGGGAGACCTCAGATACCTCCCGGGACCCTACAACTACAACACCCAGGGACCAGCTGCCTCAGCTGCGAACCCACGAACACTGGGACTCCAGCCTCTCCGACCATGGGCACTTAAAAAGTCTGTCCAGGGGGAGACAAAGCAGAACTGAATACATGGACGGGACCTGAGCCTTCTCACAGAGCAGGTAGAAGGAACAGCTGAATCGAACAACACCCACCCAGAATTGATGAATTAAACATAGCCAGTGAGGCATTCCATGGATAGAAAGATCATATATCGGATAGAGAAAGATTCAACTGGGTGTTTGTTGTTTGGGTGTTCGTTGTTTGGATTTTTTAGATTAGTTGTTGTTTATAGTTTGCATTAATTGTGGGTGTTTGTTGTTTGCATTTTTTTGGATTAATTGTTGTTTTATTGGAGTTTTCTCCCCATATACATATATTTTTCCCCTTCTTATTTCTATTCATTCTTTTCCTCAATATCATTTTTGCACTCTTTTCTGTCCCTTAATTCTCTTTTCTCTTGTGGTAACCTTTATTTGGGGTTACTATTATCATGAATACATTTGTGTTTGGTGCCCTGTGCATTGTGTCTTCTTGTGTTGTATTCTGTGCCTTTAAGTGAACCCAGGAGAGAGAGAGCTACATAACCAGAGACCCTGAGAAGAGCGATCATGGGGAGACAAAGAAACAGCCCGCATATGAAAGAAAAGGATGAATCACCAGAAAAGGAACTAAACAAAATAGAGGCAAGCAATATGTCAGAGAAAAAAATTCAGAGCAATGTTCGTAAGGATGCTGAAAAGGTTGGAAGACAAATTCAACAATATATGTAAGAACCAAGAGGAAATAAAGAAGAACCAAGAAGAAACGAAAAATGACATCACTGCAATAATAGAAAGCATCAACAGTAGACTAGAAAAAGCAAAGGACCAATTAAGTGAGCTAGAAGACAAGGTAGGAAAAAATACCCAAGCAGATCAGCATCTAGAAAAAAAACTTAGAAAACAGGAGGAGAGCCTAAGGGAAATTTGGGACAACGTGAAACAAAACAACATCCGCATAATAGGGGTGCCAGAAGGAGCGGAAACTAAGCAAAGACTAGAAAACCTGTTTGAAGAAATTTTGACAGCAAACTTCCCTGATATCAGGAAGAAAAAACTCACACAAGTCCAAGAAGCTCATAGAGTCCCAAACAAGATGAACCCAAAAAGTCCAACACCAAGACACATTATAATTAAATTGGCAAACACCAACAACAAAGTAAGAATCTTAAAGGCTGCCAGAGAGAGACAGAAAGTTACCTACAAAGGATCTCCCATTAGACTACCAATTGGTTTCTCAACAGAAACACATCAGGCCAGAAGAGAATGGAATGAAATATACAAAGTCATGCAAAGCAAGGGTCTGAATCCAAGAATACTGTACCAAGCAAGGCTATCAATCAAAATTGAGGGTGAAATCAGGAGCTTCACAGATAAAAAAGGACTAAGGGAGTTTATTACCACCAAACCAGCAATGCAAGAAATGCTAAAGGGTCTGCTGTAAAAAGAAGAAATGGGAAGGGAAGAAGGAACACCGGCATAAAGAATAAAAATGGTGACAAACAAGCACCTATCAATAATGACTTTAAATGAAAATGGATTAAATGCCCCAATCAAAAGACATAGGGTAGCTGAGTGGATAAGAAAACATGACCCATATATCTGCTGTCTACAGGAATCCCACCTCAGAACAAAGGACTGACACACATTGATGGTGAAGGGATGGAAAAAGGCTTTGCAGGCGAATGGAAATGAAAAAAAAAGCTGGGGTAGGAATACTTATATCTGACAAATTAGACCTCAAAGTGAAGGCCATAACGAGAGATAATACTAAAAGGAGCAATTCAACAAGAAGATATAACTCTGGTAAACATATATGCACCCAATACAGGAGCACCCAAATACATAAAAAGACTTCTGGAGTGAATCAAGGGAGAGATTGACAGCAATGCAGTCATAGTAGGGGACTTTAATACCCCACTAACACAACTGGACATATCCTCTAAACAAAAAATCAGCAAAGAAACATCAATCCTAAATGACTCACCAGATCAGATGGAATTAATTGACATCTTCAGAACAGTTCATCCCAAAGCCACAGAATATACATACTTCTCAAGTGCACATGGGTCATTTTCAAAGATAGACCACATATTGGGACACAGGCAAAGTCTCTTCAAATTCAAGAAGATAGAAATCATATCAAATATGTTCTCAGATCACAATGGCATAAAACTAGAAACCAACTACAATAAAAACAATTTTAAAAATCAGACACCTGGGGGCTAAACAGTATGCTATTAGACAATGATTGGGTTACCAAAGAGATCAAAGAAGAAATCTAAAGCATCATGAAATAAATGATAATTAAAACACAACAATCCAAAATCTATGGGACACAGCGAAAGCAGTCTTGAGAGGGAAGTTCATAGCTCTACAGGCCTACCTAAAAACAAGAAAAAATGGTAATAAATTATCTAACCCTACAACTCAAAGAGTCAGAAAGAGAGCAACAAGAAAAGCCCAGCATAAGCAGGAGGAAGGAAATAATAAAGATCAGAGCAGAGATAAATGACATAGAGAACAACAACAACAACAACAACAACAAAAAAACACAACAAAAACAAAAGATCAACAAAACCAAGCTGGTTCTTTGAAAGGATAAACAAGATTGATGAACCACTAGCCAGGCTCACCAAGAAGCAAAGAGAGAGGACCCAAATAAACAAAATCAGAAATGAAAGAGGTGAAATAACAACAGACCCCACAGAAATACAAACGGTTATGAAAAATGCTGTGAACAACTCTATTCCAACAAACTGGACAACCTGGAGGAAATGGACATATTCCTAGAAAAATACAAGCCCCCAAAACTCAATGAAGAAGAATCAAAAAAACCTGAATAGGCTGATAACTACCAAAGAAATTGAAGCAGCAATAAAAAATCTTACAGCAAACAAAAGCCCTGGTCCAGAGAGCCTTACAGGGGATTCTACCAAGCATTCAAAGAACTAAAACCTATTTCCTCAGACTATTCCAAAAAATTCAAGAGGAAGTCACACTTTCAAGCTCTTTCTATGAAGCCAGCATCACCCTAATACCAAAACCAGACAACACAATAAAAGAGAACTACAGGCCAATATCCCTCATGAACATAGATGCTAAAATCCTCATCAAAATTCTAGGAAATTGGATTCAGTATTACATTAGAAAGATCATACACCATGACCAAGTGGGATTTATTCCGGGGATGCAAGGATGGTACAATATCCACAAATCAATAAATGTGATACATCACATAAACAAACTGAGAGACAAAATCACAGTCATATCAATCAATGCAGAAAAACCATTTGACAAAATCCAACACCCTTTCTTGATAAAAACTCTCAGCAAAGTGGGAATAGAGGGATCATACCTCAACATAATAAAAGCCTTATATGACAAACCTAGAGCCAACATCATACTCAATGGGCAAAAACTAAACTCATTTCCCCTAAGAACAGGAACAAGACAGGGATGCCCACTCTCACCACTCCTGTTCAATATAGTGCTGGAAGTACTAGCCATTGCAATCAGACAAGAAGAAGAAATAAAAGGCATCCAAATTGGAAAAGATGAAGTAAAACTGTCCTTATTCACATATGACATGATACTATACATAGAAAACCCCAGACTCCATCAAAAAACTATTAGACCTAGTAAGTGAATTTGGCAATGTAGCAGGATACAAAATTAACACCCAGAAATCTATGGCCTTTTCATACACCAATAATGAACTCACAGAAAGAGAAGCCAAAAAAAAAAAAATCCCATTTACCATTGCACTAATAAAATTAAGATACCTAGGAATAAACTTAACTAAGGAGGTAAAAGACCTGTACTCGGAAAACTACAGGACATTGAAAAAAGAGATAGAGGAAGACATAAACAAATGGAAGAACATACCGTGTTCATGGATTGGTAGAATCAATATCATTAAAATGTCCATACTACCCAAAGTAATCTACACATTCAATGCACTCCCCATTAAAATACCAACAGCATATTTTAAAGATCTAGAACAAACGCTCCAAAAATTCATCTGAAATTTAAAAAGACCCCGAATAGCCACAGCAATCCAGAGAAAGAAGAACAAAGTTGGAAGGATCACAATACCAGATTTCAAGCTATATTACCAAGCCATGGTTCTCAAAACTGCCTGGTACTGGCACAAGAACAGACATATGGACCAATGGAACAGAACAGAGAACCCAGAAATCGACTGAAGCCATTATATTCAATTAATATTTGACAAAGGAGGCAAGAGCACACAATGGAGTCAAGACAGTCTCTTCCATTAATGGTGTTGGGAAATTTGGACAGATACATGCAAAAAAGTGAAACTAGATCACCAACTTATACCATAAACAAAAACAAACTCAAAATAGCTAAAGGACTTAAAAGTAAGATGGGAAACCATAAAAATCCTACAAGACTCCATAGGTAGCAAAATATCAGACATATGTTGTAGCAATATCTTTACAGACCCAGCTCCTAAGACAATGGAAACCAATGAGAAAATAAACAAATGGGACTACATCAAAATAAAAAGCTTCTGCACAGCAAAAGAAACCATTAACAAAACAACAAGAAAGCCCACTGCATGGGGGAAGATATTTGCCAATGTTATCACCGATAAGGGTTTAATCTCCAAATTTTACAGAGAACTCATACAACTTAACCAAATGAAGACAAATGATTCAATCAAAAAATGGGCAAAGGGTAGAATCCCCTGTAAAGCTGTCCAGACCAGGGCTTTTGTTTGCGGTAAGATTATTTTTATCACTGCTTCGAAAGAGGACATACAGAAAGCCAAGAGACATATGAAAACATGCTCTAAGTCACTAATCATCTGAGAGATGCAAATGAAAACAACAATGAGGTTTCACCTCACACCTGTCAGAATGACTATCATCAACAAATCAACAAACGACAAGTGCTGGCGAGGATGCGGAGAAAAAGGAACCCTCGTGCACTGCTGGTGGGAATGCAGACTGGTGCAGCCACTGTGGAGAGCAGTATGGAGTTTCCTCAGAAAACTGAAAATGGAACTCCCATTTGACCCAGTAATCCCACTCCTAGGATTATATCCCAAGAAACTAGAAACACGAATCAGAAAGGATATATGCACCCCTATGTTCATAGCAGCACAATTCACCATAGCTAAGATTTGGAAACAGCCTAGGTGCCCGTCAGCAGATGACTGGATCAGAAAACTATGGTACATCTACACAATGGAATACTATGCTGCCATAAAAAAGAAGGAATTCTTACCATTTGCAACAGCATGGATGGAACTGGAGAGGATTATGCTAAGCGAAATAAGCCAGTAGGAGAAAGTTAAATATCATATGATCTTATTCATATGTGGGATATAATGATCAACATAATTTGATAAACAAGAATAGATCCAGAGACAAATGGTAGGGAAGGGGGGGGTTAGAGAGCAACCAAAAGACTTGTGTGCATGCATATTAGCATAACCAATGGACTCAGACACTGGGGTGGTGGGGGCTTGCCCGGGGTGGGAATGGCTGGGGGGGGTCAGTTGGGGGAGAAGGAGACATATGTAAAACTTTAGACAATGAAAAATAAAAATAAAAAAACCAAACAGGCCAATTACAAAGAAAAAAAATGGCTATGGTAACAAAAACACCTTTGGCACTGAGCCCCCTGAACCTTACAGGATTCGTAAAACATCAGGGTCCTTCCACTTTGTCCCAAGTGAGTCAGAGTCACTCAGTTAAGTAGCAATTAAATTTGTTCCCTCACCTTAGCTACCCATATTTTCCTACTGTTGGTGATTATGCTTGGGTCCTTGCTTTCTCCACCTACAGTACTCATACTGAGCTGATCTGGTAAGCAGCATAAACCCTGCATATTTCCTAGTCACCTGCCTACTTTGATGCCATTGCTTCCAAGGTTTCTCAGTTGACCTCACTGAGGTGAACTTGTTCTGATTTTTTCAGCCTCTCTCAGTGCAGAAGTTTCCTGAAGCTGGAGAAGGGAACACCTGGAAGCATCAACATGAACTGGACACACAGCAACCAACTGATCTTGACTGTCTGGAGAGGCAACGAACCTGCTGGACTCTGAAGAATTGGTGTAGTCATTGCGTTCTTTACATTAAGGAATTTTAATCCTAGCACCCATATGTTAATTACAATTGTGATAATATCAATGAAGACCACTTTGAAGAACTGTCAAAAGCAAGTGTATTTACCCTAAACTGGTGGTGGGTAATATTTTTGTTCATTGTTATTAGGATTCTTTACATCTTACATATAGGTTATAATTATTCTCTTATAGCTATTCAATATTTAATCACTGTTTAAAGAAATATTCCATCTACACTCTAGGGGAGTTCTAAGGTTTTCTTCATCTGAGTTCAGGTTCCAGCTCCAACATGATGATGGGAAATGATAGCAGAGAAAAATGCTCATAATCATTATGCTAAGTGAATAAGCCAGTCAGAGAAAGATAAATATCACATGATCTCACTCATTTATGGAATATAATGAACAACATAAACTGTTGAACAAAAACAGATCCAGAGACAGAGAAGCATCGATCAGACCGTCAAACCTCAGAGGGAAGGTAGGGGAGGGTGGGTTAAGGGGGAGAGATCAACCAAAGGACTTGTATCCATGCAGATAAGCCTAACCAATGGACGCAGACACGGGGGGGGGGGGGGAATGAGTGGGGGGGATTGGGGGTTATGGGGGAATAAGGACACATATGTAACACCTTAACAAATAAAGAAATTTAAAAAAAGAAAAATGCTCATAATAAAATGTGCAATGGAAGAAGTCTACCAATATTTAATTGCCTTAAAATTATATATACATATTTAACATATACAGTAATATCTGGATGCTATATATAGAAACAATACTGGAATAAAATAAGACAAAATGTTATTAGTGGCTATCTTTTAGGAAACATGATTACAGGTGACTTTCATTTCTTTTTTATACTTCTCTATATTTTCCAAATCTCCACCACTGAATATAGTTACTTTAATAATTTGACAGGATAAAATAAATATGACATCATATATTTAGGGAGCCAGAAGCAAGATGAGAGTGGAGAGCTAAATAGAAGGCAGACCATGTAGAGCTTTGTGAGCTATCTCAGGACGTTGACACTCCATGTTTTAAATGGAAATGGGAGGCCACTCAAAGTCTAACAATGATTGGGATAGGGCCCAAGCTGAATTTCTGAAAGCTCACGCTAGATTCAGGGTTTCAACAAAATATAGTGAAGTAAAAGCATATTTGTTACACTTTTTTGCTCAAAGCTCACAGGTTTAAATGAAGGAAAACAAAATTCCATCTACAACGAAACTAATAAATGGCTACTACAATCCAAACAGTGGAGGATTTTTGCATTTGGGCAAATTTATGGGCTGATGCTGGAAGGTAACAAATAATTGTCCATGTCTCAAGCAGGGTATAAATATCTCTGTACATAAGTGAGAGGGTTTTGAGGCATCTACAAGCAAGCCTTTAGATGCACTGCTGAGGTTGGGCTGGGGGAATGAGTGGGCCGTGGTAATAGGGATCATCCCTGTGCAGACTTGTATTCACCCTGAAGAACTACAGACAAAGCCCTGGTGAAGAAAATACACCTGGGATATGCCACTTTTGTTTTCCCCAGCACAGATGAGGTAGGAGTGTCTTTCCTTCACAATCTAGATGAGGCAGAGATAACAGATTGCCATAAGGCTGCTGACAGCCATAGTCAGAGAGCAAAGAAAAACCAACCAATCAAAACAAACCAAACCAAAGCAAAACAGACAAAAACAAACAAACAAACAAACAAACAAAAAAAAAAAACACACACATATACATAAGTCCATGGAAGAAAAAAATTTCAGTGAGCTGATACGTTAAAGCAACTAATCTCTCCTGTAAATGATACCTTCCTTTTAGGTGTGTGCTGAGAGATTTTGAAGACAGTTAACCCTTGGGATGAGATATAGATATAGCCACAAGGTTTTCTAAGCCACTATACCTGATTGAAAGTTGCAGGCTACCACAACATCTTTTTATCTTTTCTTTGTTGTTGTTGCTGCTGCTGTTAGAAGAAAATTTATCTACAACAAAATGCCCAAATCTTAAGCTTACAATTCAGTGAGTTCTGACAAATGTATAGACTTTGTAATCACCATTCTGATCTAAAACAAAATAGAACAATTCCATCCCCCCTTTCAGTCAGTCTCTAACTCCTCTCCCCACACTAATATTAATTTTTAATTATTAGTTTTCTTTGTGTCCTGATTAGGAAATATTTGCCTTCCTAAAGTCATAGTCTTCTATATTTTATTTTAGAAGTTTATAGTTTTAGCTTGTTTGCTTAGGTCTATAATTCATCTAGAAGTAATTTTTATATGGTGTTAGGTAATTTATTTTAAACATATAGATAACTAGCTGTTCTAGAAACACTAAATGACCTTTCTCCCATTGAATTATCTTGGCCTCATTATTATAAGTCAAATGTATACCTATGTATTTATGTATGTGTTATATTTTATTTCATTAATTTATGTGTCTTTCTTTATGCCTTGATTTCTGTCTTGATTTTGGTAGCTTTAAAATCATTAAAATCAGATAATATGAGACCTCTAACCTTTTTTTAAAATCCCAAGGCTGTATTCGCAATTCTAGGTTCTGTTTCACATGTGTCTGATGCCCCAAACTCTGATATCCTCAGTACAGTGAGACTGGTATACTCTGCTTGGTCTACACCAGGATGAATCATGCCCCAAATCTTAGCCATACCTGATTGAGATGATTTACATAATGAGAGTTGGGACTTTTTGAGATTTTTAACTTTTTGAGTTGATGACAACATAGATGAGAATTTGGATGCAGAGTTAATGCTTAATGAGTTAAGACTTTTGGGGATCTATATTGCACATGGGATAGATATGATTTGGGGTGAGTGGGAAGACAGGCTGGGGGTGGGCTGTACTAGGTTAAATAGTGTCTCTGAAAAGTTCATGTCGACCCAGAACCTCAGAATGTAACTTTAATTAGAAATGGTATTTGCAGATATAATTAATTAAGTTGATATGAGGTCATAATGGATTATAGTATACATGGGACATATTGTCCCTCAGAGCCTCCAGAAAAACAACAAAATAAAAAAGCCTTGCTAAACCTTGATTTCAGACACAACTGTGAGGCAATAGGTTTATGTTGCTTGAAACCATCAAGTTTGTGGTACTTTGTTACAGCAGCCCTAGGAAGGAATACAATGTTCTACCTGAGCTCCTTCTCCCGCTCTAGTTAGCCCAAGTGGGGTTTCTTCTGTTAAATAACAGTTGTTGGGGCCTCAATCACATGTCCTTTACCTATGATTTCTCATTTATCTCTCCTTTTTCAATTTTGTAGAGGTATAATTGAAATGCCCTATTTCATTTCTCTTTTGCATGCACTGAGGATTTGGAGGAAGCTCCAGGCAGTGTCAAGAGATGATCCCCTCCCCCATGTAACCTCCTGATGATCACACTGGCTTAGCTGACATAGAATTTTCAGAACCATTTAATTAAATAAATATTTAAACAGTAAAAATGGCCTCAAACAAAATTTTTCATGACAAAGGATACCATAAAGTAAATAAAAATACCTGGAAATATATTTTAGCCCACAAGAAAAAGGCACACAAAGAGCTCTTACAAATTGATAAGAAAATAAGAAAAAAATTCAATAGAAAACTGAGAAAAGAGTATAAACAGACTAGTAACAGAAGTGCAATTCAAATGGCAAAATTATATGAAAATATGCTGAAATTCATGAGTACTTAGAGAAATGAAAAGTGAATAAGCAATGGTCACTTTATATACAATAAATGTGGCAAAGTAAAGGACAATGCTACCACTTCTTGGCAACAATGTAGGGAATAATATCTTAAATTGCTGGTTCAAGTGAAGCATCAGAGCCTTATTTGAAATGTAGCTTGGACATAGACAGCTTGTGGCTGGTAAAGCTGCTCATAGATGTCACCTATACCTAGTTTCTTATGGATTCATGCTTTATGTGTGGGTATCTTTCTTATGGTGATAAATGGATGCTGCATCTGAAACACCAAACTGGTTTTCTGATGGTGAAAAGGAAGGACAAATAGAAAAAGGCAAAAGCACATGCCAGTGTAGTTTGTCCTCTTTTAAAGCGTTTTCCTGGAAAGCCACTGAGAAACTTGCTCTCCTATCTGCAATGTGATCATATCTTGGAGATATTTTGAAGTTTGAGCCAGGGTGATTTATTGATGGGTTCAAGGTTATGTTAGGAGAGAAATAAAAAAGTAAAAAATGCATAACTGAAAAAATGCAGCTGCCCTCAGTTAAAAGGAAATGTACAATTATAAATAAGTTATACCAAAAGATTTTTTTAAAACAGGATGCTGAGAAAGAGATATAAAATATACTGGCAGGTCTCAGGAAATATGGATAATAACAAAATAATTTTTCTGAACCTAATATTACTCTAAAAAATAAAGGCCATTTAAAAAAGAAATGTCAGTCAAAAAAAGCTAAGAACCATATGATTTCACTTAAAACTTAAACTCATGAACACAAACAGCAGCATGGTGGTTTCCAGAGGGAAGGGAGTGGGGGAGAGGGGGTTCTAATATGAGGTGACAGGAGAAGATTTGACTTTGGGTGGTGGGCACATTGTGCTGTATACATATTTGTAACATGGAAACCCATACCTGAAACTTGTATGATCATGTTGACCAATGTCACCCCAATACATTGAGTTAAATTTTTTAATTAAAAAAATACCTGAAACTCATAGACATACACAACAGTATGGTGGTTACCAGAGGGAAGGGGTGAAGGTATAGCAAAGGGTAAAGGGGGCCAAATACAGTGACGAAAAATGATTTGACTTTGGGTGGGGGACACACAATGCAATATGTAGATCATGTATCAAAGAGCTGTACACTTGAAACCTATAGGTAGAGGGTTGTGTTCTACAAGAAAAGCAAATTAATACCTTATGCTTGGATAAATAAAAACTAGACTTCTGAACAAACATGACATTAGGTAGTAATAACCCAAGCACTCTATTTTCTAGCCATGAAGGAATTACAAATGTTATAAAGAAATGTGAAGTACTTGAACTAATTGGTTGGAAGTACGAAAGGCTTGATCCCTATAGTAGGCCAAGAAAAACATTTATAAAAGCAGCTGAACTGGTCATTCTTAATGGCATCCAATTTGCAACAGCTTGGATCTAACAAAGTTGAATGTGCTGTCTGAAACTAAATGAAATAATACGATTGAATGAACACACAAACTCACACTTAGATTTTTTTTTTAATTTAACATTTTATAGACTCTCAAGAATCTTCAATATGGAATATTCTGGATTCTACATGCAAAGCTCAATAATATTTTAGATAATCTTCTAGTGGAGGAGACTAGTGGAGGAAAGAGGTGTTTTAATACCTAGCCATATTGTTCATTTTTTTCTCTTACAAATTTTTGTTAAACAAATCAAGATTGTTCTTTCTAAACCCCAAAATCTAATTACTATGTAAATCACCTCAGCATTCCCACTTATATTAATGGTTTAAATCAGTATTAGAATGATATTTGAGTCCTGCCAATAGGAGTCAAGGAAGTCATTTCTATCGATATTGTGTAGCTCAAAATAAATATTTATGACAAATATTGCTGACTGAACTCTATGCCAAAAACACTTTATACTTCCAGCCAAAGTAATCACTCACTTTGCACAAAATGAAATTATACAAGACACTCTGTGTTTTAAAGTTGGAAAACATATGTTTCTTTGTTTAATATTTTTCCAGGAACAAAATGATAATTATAACGAAGTTCAAGGTGCTAATAATTATGTACACATGAATCTATTTCCAAATTTCTACTAATTGTGAAACCATTTAGAAAAAAGGAAATTGACCATGTTATTCATTTTTGTGGATAATTTGAAATATCTGATATATACTATCCTTTCTTTGAAGTCCACACTTGTTGAAACCCAAGAATATATATGGTTTAGTACCCTACTGTGCAAAGATTATCCTTGCCAGTTTGGCCTACAAAAATTGAACTTTAGATCAGCTTAAAGCAAGGAATTGTATAACAGAGGCAGATTCCCATTAATAAATGTGATGTGCAAGTGTACTTTTAGAAATGGTATTTAGGGGGTTTATAGAAAAATACTGTTCTAATGAAATTGTCTCTGAGAATATCATCTGTCCAAGACCAAAGCTTGAAGTAGAGAACAAGAACAGTAGTTCCTGGCCAAAGGGCCCAAAGTTAAAAGGGTTTACTGCTTTTCTACTCCCACTTAATATTTGGGTTCACAAATGTTTTTACAAAAAACAATATTGAGAGCATTTAATTCCAAACCAGATTACCAAACCAGACTGTTGACTGACTGACTCTCTCTCTCAGAGAATTTTATATTAATGGAATTTTTAAAAATATACTCAAGTACAAGATATATGAAGAAGAAAGTTCAAAAATAAGTGTCAGCTTAACAAGTTTTCACAAATTGAACACACTTGTAAACTGGAACCTAGCACTCAGATGAAGAAATAGAACATTACTATACATGCTAAATTAAATGAAATGTTAAAATTAATTTTACTTGAATTTTGAATAGTAAGTGAAGTAATACTGAAGGTAATACTGAACTTTGGAAAGAGATTCTTTGCTACAGAATATATTGGTTCATAAATGATTCCTCTAAGCTGAGAAAAATATTTTGAAAATTATTAAGATGCTGGTGTCTTCATTTTTTAAATCATACAATTTGGTTTTAGACTGCAATAAAAGCTGATTAGCTTTGCTACTCTTTATTCCTCCATCTTCCAATTTTGTTGTTTGCATTGTTTTTACATTGGCAGTGTTTAAAATATTTATTCTGCTTTGAAACCATAGTACCCACACTGTTTAATCTTATTTTTATATTTAAATGGATTCAAGCTAAACATGAATCTCTTCTTCAGGGTTTCTCTATTCCTGAGTTATTTATTTTTATTCATTTTTTGTTGGCAGAGTTTTATCACTGAAAAAGTTTATCTCAAGTAAACCTCTGAGTTCATGTTTGAGATCTCTGAATGTTGTTTTTTACTTGAATGATATAATATTCTTGAGCCACATATTCTTTCTTATAGTTCTATACTCACCTGTCATTGAATGTTTCTGTAAAACTAGCTTGATTCTACCCTCTCCTGCTACCACCAACTTTTTTGGTGACTTCTTTTCTTGCTTGGATACTTGAAGACTCTTTTCTTTTTCCTTGAAGTAAAAAAATATAACTAGATTGATACTAAATGTGAACTTTTCTGAATAAATTTACCTAATACACAGTTTGATTATTAAATCGGCAGATGAATGTATTTTATCAAGGGAATTTTTCTACATATCTAAATTTTTTGTTTCATTGTTGAGATCTTTACCTCAATGACATCAATTATGTGTATATTGTGTTATCTTTGTCTTCTATATACAATATATATACTTTCTATTTTTAACTCTTTGTGTCTTTTCTCTGTGATTATCTGAACCCTTCACTGTATGCCAGTAATTTAACTTTCTGTCATGTCGTTTGTTTCCAGTTCATTTATTAACTCTTTAGTGTTTTTTATTCAAATCTTGTTTCCTTTGCTCTATAATTTTCCTTTTTATAATCTTCCTAATGGTTCATTATTTTTCCTATTCTTACTAAGGTTTTCTATAGTTAGAATATTGTGTGGGTTGTATTTGCTTCCAGATTTATATCTTTTGCATATTTTCTTTATTTGGGCATTAGTTTATTATAATATTCTTTTTTCATGCTCATGATTATGAGATTAGCCTAAGTACTCTGTCAAAACCTAATATGATGTAAGTGAATTCTCCTCATTCGAGTGCACATTATCTAGGTCCAATTTTCTTTATTAAAAGAGTAAATTATGGTATGAAACTATTGAACCTTTCTATCAGATAATATTGTACTTATGATATCATAGCCTCAAAAATTATTGTATATATATATATATATATATATATATATATATATGTATAGCTATACATTATATATGTGTATATATCTATACATAAAAATTTGTGGCCAAAACCGGTTTGGCTCAGTGGATAGAGCGTCGGCCTGCGGACTGAAAGGTCCTGGGTTCGATTCCGGTCAAGGGCATGTAACTTGGTTGCGGGCACATCCCCAGTAGGAGGTGTGCAGGAGGCAGCTGATCGATGTTTCTCTCTCATCGATGTTTCTAACTCTCTATCCCTCTCCTTTCCTCTCTGTAAAAAATCAATAAAAAAATATATTTAAAAAAAATTTGTGTATATAACAATATAATGGGATATAGAGGTAGTTTTATATAAAACCATATATAATCCAGAGACATTAAAGCATGTAACAGACTGATATATTTCAGAAGGGGGTTGGTGGGGAGAGATTAACCAAAGAACTTATATACATATATGCATAGCCCAGGGACAGACAATAGTGTGGTGAAGGCCTGGGGAGGGGCCAGGAGCATGGTGGATACAGGTCAATGGGGAGAAAAAGGCAGGACATCTATAATATTTTTAACAATAAGATAAATTTAAACAAACATGTATATAAAACTTAGGTTAGGACTTGAACGTATGAAATATTTTTTCTCCATATGTTAATTTAGTATTATAAGTTGGAAACAATTAATATAATTTCAGAATTCAAACTAACCATGATAAATGAAAACAAGATAGAGAGGGAAGAATACTCTCATCATTCCTTCTATACTCTACCCCTGAACAATAACCCCTTGTTTGTTCCTTCTATGCTAATAGCGCAGTAAGGTGCTGAAGTTCTAAGAGATTCAGGAATAATCAAATTGAGAAGCTCCTATATGTTGGGTAAGCAAACCTGAGTTTTGCACTTTTCTTATCTACCAGACTCAAATTAAATGCATCATTTTCTATATAGTTTAGAGTTCTCAAAGATGTAGAAATGCTGAGAACATAACAAAAGATAGTCTTTAGTATTTTCAACATTTCTATGCTCCATTCTTCCTGATTATGAGGCTAAATAGATTTTTTTAAAAAGTGAGATTGTGGCAAAATGTTTGAGGCCATCAGACTCACTACTGCCTTGTTCTAGGTTTTTGCAACTTCCTGTCTATCTTTTCCCAAATAAATCTTCATGGGCATGTTTCCTATAATGACAAAATTAGATTACTTCACCCTCAATTTTAATCCATAATATCATGATGCTACTTCTGCATTTTTAATCGTGCAACAGTGGTTCTTCTGTGGCAGATGACACAAATGCCCTGACTCCATCAGAGGAAAATTGGCTATTAACTTGGGACTTTAGCAAGATACTTAGCAAGGTCTCTCATAATATTCTGTGGTCAAGAAGAAAAATATAGGCTAGATGATTATATAATTAATGTGATTCATAGCTGGCTGAAACAACATATATGAAAAGGTGTTAATTAATAGACTGATAGCAAGCTAAAGGAGCTCTCCAAATATTCTACAGCCCTTTGCCCTTTGCCCAGTGCTACCTTTTACTTATTATCAATAACCTGGATGAATATATATAATAGTTATCAAAATCTGGGTAAGATCCAAATACATTAGATCACAGAAATAGAACCTAAATATTGGAACAGACTAGGGTAATGGGCCAAAACTAATAAGATAAAGTTTAAGTAAGACAAATATAAAGTTCTGTACTTTAGTCCCCTGCTCATAAATTGAATACACAAAATTTTGTTAACCAGCAGCATATGGATGTAGCTGTTAAAAGAAGTCCATTAAATGTTAGGCAGCATTGTAACAATAGATATTTTTTGGGTTGTAGAAAGAAAATTGGTTCTAGTATCAGAAAACTAGGTCAAATCTTAATTCTGCTACTTTGGTCTCTTAAACTCTCTAAGCCTTACTTTTGTTGTGAACTTAAAATGTGTTAATATGTCTAAGTTCCAAGCACTTGTGTGCAATAAATATGACCTAGAAAAGTTACAATTTACAATAAAATGGTGGCTGTGCCACTCCATTTTGTGTTTGTGAATGAATTGCAAGGAACTGGAGCTACTTCCAAAGACAGTGACTAGGATGGATGAGTACCTCCAAGGAGGACAAGAATGACTGTTGCAGTAACTGGAGATAACTGCCTTTTGAAGAATAGTGGATTCAAAGGACATGGTATCTACATTCAAATATCTGATGGTGAACTGCATGGCCTCCTGGAGGGGTCCAGGAGGGAGAACTAAAAATGAAGAAAGGAAATTACAAGAATGTGGGCCAGGGTTAGCACTTGGGGATGTTGTGAGTGATTTCCGCACAACTAAGTGGTTAGACTACATGACCTTCAACATGACAGTGTGATGTCATATTTCTAGGTCACTTTACGTGAAGTGGTTCTTGCCTCAAAATAATCCAGAAGCTCCACTATCTTGGGTTGGGCTGGTTTCTAGCCTTGCAATTATATTACCTTTCCTCCAGCTCTAGGATAAACTTCTTATTTCTTCAATCTGCCTTCTTTGACCACTTTACTCTTGCTCTACTGTATTAATTTTTGGACGTTTAAAATGCCACCTTTCCCAGAACTGAACTATCCAAAGGATACAGTATAAAGGATAATTTCTGGATACCTTTTGGGAGATGGGCTAGCAAAGCATGATTTCCTGGTTGCTGAAGTAAGGAGGTAAAACGAGAATTAAGAACCGGAATTTAAGAGCTTCAGAGTTGGAGCTATGGACGAATAAGTAGGGAGGGCGCCAACCTGACAAGTCTTTTACTGAAAAGGAAATGGAGACACAATCTTGAGTGTGTTGGCCTCAAGTACTCAAAAGTTTTTTGCTCAACGCGTGACTTCCTCTGTTTTCCCAAGGCCAAGGAAGGCTGGGAAGCCTGTTCCTTATGGTAATTGTGAAAGTGCCTAGTGCAACCAGACAGGCTGCTGCCCACCTCCGACCTGGCCAGGGCACGCCCGCTTGCTTCCCACCAGTGACTCCAGAGAACCATTTATTTTTCTTTCTCTTTTTATTTTTTTTTTCCTTTTTCTTTTCTTTTCTTTTTTTTTTTTTTTAGGCACTGGTAGGGGAAAATTGGCTGAGCGCCGGTTGTCAGTGACGCGGCAGTGAGTCTGGCGTGGCTAGGGTGAAAGAGGACGCTCGGGGGAGGGAGACCTGGCTCCTGACTGGCTGGGGAGCGAAGGTTTATTTGCATAACGCTGTAAGACAGCATTTGATTGGCTAAAGCCAGAGGGGCGGTGGTGGGGTGATTCCAAAGGCCCCGCAGTTCTGGTCCAGGACCTTTCCATTCCGGAGTTACCCCTGTGGCCTTAAGTTGTTGTGAGGCTCCGGGGGAGCTGAGGACACCGGGTTTGGGAAGTTCTGTAGGCAGGTGCATGAGCCATCTTTCCTTTAAGAAATGTGAAAGAACAAGGGTAGGAGTCAAGAAACTGGGGGATGGAGAGTGACCTGGAAACCAGAGAAAGAAGAGAAACAGACCAGGAAAGAGGAGGAGGCCCAAAAGAAGGCAATGGGGGCTTTCTCCCCAGCTGGGCTTCCCCCCCCCCATCCCTTTTCTAGATCACTTTAATTTCCATTTTCTGTGAGTTATTGTCACACTTTGCTGTGACTGAGAAGAAAAAGGGCGAATTCTGGGATTTCATTACTCAAATCTGAATACCAAGTTTTCATCCAGAGACATAGGTACTTAAAATATCAACAGGGTTTGTCATTGGGGACAGAATATGTTTTAATTAATGAGAGGCTCAGCTAGTGGAAACTGGATATGTGTTTTTCTCTTGCAATGGTGTGTGTCTCATTGGACACAGGATTTAAAATCAACCTGGACTATTTTGTACTCTCTTGCTGCCTAAGCACCAGGGAGGGGGGGGTGGAGGTGGAGGGTGTCTGTGGCTCACATTCATCATAGAATTGTCCTACATTTTGAGGGTTTCTGATTCCTCCCATAAACACCTGCTGGTTATGATGAGGTCCTATATGCAGGAAGTACAAATAATGGTTGTAAAGTGCATTGCAATTTACATATTTTTTAAACCCATTATTTTCAACCAAAATTTGGCAAGGCCCATGGGAGAAGTAGGCTACCTAAGGCTGAAAAAGTTTCTAAGTCTCCATGTGTGCAAAGAGGGAGGGTGAGATTATTTTAATGCTTTAAATTTATATAGTGCTTTTTGCTCTACATTTTTCTTTTCATTGATCCAAAGATCCTGATAGGTAGGTTGAGCAGGTAATATTATCCCAATTTTATAGGTAAGAAAACATGGGCTATAATCTGGTGCTCATAGGCACTGGGAGGGGGCCATCCCCAGACTGGGCTTTGTGTCCAGGGATCACTGACTTGTGTCCCATTGAGTCTTTGCTGCACCAAATCAGATTTTCATTCAAAAGACAATTAGGAAGATTGTTTGCCATGGAAAAAACTTAAATATAGATTGTAAAGTGAAAGAAATAAACCTCTTTATATGCTCTTTGCTTTTGGCACTTTTTGTCCTGCAAGGAAATACTGTACTAAAACTACTCCTGGAAGGTTTTAGAGAAAAACGATTTAAAGTTAGAAACTTGAGTCTTGTTGAATTATTTGTAGGACTGTAGGAGAAGACCGGTAGATGAAGGATGTGACAAGGGAAGTGAGATTATAAAAACAAAAATGAAAACAGGCTGTGGTTTGGAATATCAAAGTGAAAATTTAAGGTTCGAGGCTCTTAAAAGTTAATCCAAGTGATATGGTACATAGCTTATTAAGGCCCTATTAAATGGCTTTGCATTTTAAGAAGTATCTTTGGAAAGGAACGCTTCAAACATGCCCCCCCTGCCTTCAACATATTATTGGAAACCTTCCTACTTTTCTGTTAAATGATGACAGACGCGACACCAGGCCTAACTACTGTCACCCTCTCCTGGCTCTCTGCATTGGGGCTGTCCAGCATCACCGAGTAGCGGGACTTGGACAAAAGCCAGAAATTTAGTTACTTCTTCTAATTGCCATGTTTGATCTTTTGGAGAAAATTGTGCAGATCTGATGGGGGGGGGGTCACTCTTTATCCCTGGCAGCAACTATTAAAAGAAAGACTGAGAGACCTCACTAAGAGTCTCCCCTGCCCCAGCAACTGGCCAAGGACAGGGCCACAGTGGAAGCACTAAGAGTCCACGTGCACCCCGATGTGCTCAGCCACCCTTCTTACGTAAGAGCCCCGGGATAGAGTTGCGGCTGCTGCGGGTCCCTATTTCCCAACAGCTAATAATAAACCGGGACAGTAGTTTCCCGGTTGAAGCCACTATTGGTGAGTGGTTTAAAGGCTCATTTTGCAACCAGAGCGCGTGCATTTGGGTCATCCTATTCCAGGAGCACCGGCAAGGCCCACCCAACCCTGGCACTCCAGCCCGCCCTCTTGCCAGTCCAGACGCTGGCGTTTTCTTTGCCCGCGCAGTGCCTCGCCCTCCCCCAACTGGCCTGCTTTGCTCTCGCGCTGGTGGGGTGCGGCTGTTCCAGCCCAACCCCGGAGCTCGCCCTCCCTCCACCCGGGCATCAGGCGAGAGGCGGAGCTGGCCTGTGGCGCCCCGCCCTCGCTGTAGAAAGGGCCAGGGCAGTGTTACTCCCGGTCATCCTGACCGGGGACTTTTATCTGGGCGCTGGCGGGAGGCGGGAGGAGGAGACACCGGGGGTGGCCCTGATCGCTGGCGACACCTTTCCGGGCTCTATAAATTGAGCACCTGGGATGGGTAGGGGGCCGACGCCACCACCACCAACCCAGTCACAGTCCGGTCACTGACCACAGCTGCGGGAAGGCTGAGCTACTCCGCGACAGGGAATCTCCGGGCCAGGACGAGGTGGGTGCCCCCGCCCCATCTCTGCCCCAGTCAACGTGTGTACTTGGACTGCGCTTTACGGAGGAAGACCGGGGGTGGGGAGCGACCCCTCCTCCTTTCCCGGGCCCTGGGCTGGCGGGGAGGTGGGGTAGCCAAGCTACACACGGGCGAAGTCCCAGGGGAGCAGTCATCGCGGAGGGAGGTGTGTGCGGGCGGGGACGCCCGGTTCCCCAGTGGGGTGAATAATCTTCTCTTCGTGCCCCCTCTCCCAACCAGGTCAGGGCTCGACCCACGGACCACGCGCCGCCATCGCGAGCTACTGGGCGCCGAAGCCGCGCATCCCGCAGGGCGGGTCTGGAGAGGGCGGAGGAGCAGCCGAGTCCCGCCGCGTCGCGCTCTGGCTATAGCCGGGACCCCGGCGCGGGTTTCCCAGAGCCCCCGAAGGCGGGCACCCCCTCGCCTCCGCCGGCCATTCCGTGCTCCTGTGCTCCAGCATCCGCGCGGTCACCATGATGCAAATCTGCGACACCTACAACCAGAAGCACTCGCTCTTTAACGCCATGAACCGCTTCATCGGCGCCGTAAACAACATGGACCAGACGGTGATGGTGCCTAGCCTGCTGCGCGACGTGCCCCTGGCCGAGCCCGGGCTGGATAACGACGTCGGCGTGGAGGTAGGCGGCGGTGGCAGCTGTCTGGAGGAGCGCACGTCTCCGGCCGCTGGCGCGGGCAGCGCCAACGGCAGCTTTTTCGCGCCCTCCCGGGACATGTACAGCCACTACATGCTGCTCAAGTCCATCCGCAACGATATCGAGTGGGGGGTCCTGCACCAGCCGCCACCGCCGGCTGGGAGCGAGGAGGGCGGCACCTGGAAGTCCAAGGACATCCTGGTGGACCTGAGCCACTTGGAGGGCGCGGACACCGCCGAGGAGGACCTGGAACAGCAGTTTCACTACCACCTGCGCGGGTTGCACACTGTGCTCTCTAAACTCACGCGCAAAGCCAACATCCTCACCAACAGATACAAGCAGGAGATTGGCTTCAGCAATTGGGGCCACTGAGGAGGGTCGCCCACCTCTGACCAGCACCCTTCCCAGCCCCATCTCTTACCCTCTCTTTTCTCAAAGCTGTTTTCTTTTTGGCTGTAGAGCGTGATGGGCCTACGGCAAATTTGGAGGGCTGAGTACGTGAAAGGTGTGCAGCAGGGCTGCAAGGAGGAGGGGGCCTCTTTTGGGAGAAGAGACGAGAAGAGAAAGAAGATAAGAGAGAAGAGAAGGAGAGGAGAGGAGGAGAGGAGAGGAGAGGAAAGGAGAGGAGAAAAGTGGTGGAGGAGAGGGCGGTTGCTCAAGGACCTCATTGCCTCCCGAGGACGGTGGGGGGAGGAGAGGTCTACCTTGGTGGGAATGCAACTGGGCTGACCCCCTGCATTCAGCCTGTGCCTTTCCTGGAATTTCTTTACTGTTCTTTCCGGTGGAGGAGGGCCGAGAAACGGCCAAGCCAGGGCGCGGCGCTGGGTTGCCACACTTGGGAGCGCCGCCCAGAAGAGCTGGGCGCTGGGGAAGGCGGGGCACGCAGCAGCCTCCCGCCTCCCCGCGCTTGGGCTGTTGGAGGCTGCAGCAGTTGCTAGGATTGCATCAGTTTTCCTGTTTGCACTATTTCTTTTTGTAACCGTGGCCCTTTCTTAAGTATTTCAAACCTCCTCCTTGCTCTGAAACTTCGGCGATTCCATTGTGATAAGCGCACAAACAGCACTGTCTGTGGGTAATCGGTACTACTTTGTTATTAATTATTTTCGGCTCCACAGTATAGTTGTCCCATGCCTTTCTGGCCACCCCTGTCCCCATCCCAGTGAGTGTAAGTTGGCGCTGTGCCAGCTTGTACGAAGCTTGCCATTCAGCCAGTGGAAATAATATTATTATGAAAGTGAACTTGTCTGAAATGGAACCAACTGATGTTCTATCAGTGTTGTGCATAGAATGATGAAGAGTTCCACTGTTATGTCTTAAATTTATTTAAAACTTTTTAAATCCAGATGTAGACTATATTCTAAAAATAAAAAGCCAAATGTGTTAATGAAACTCCACAAAAGTTTGTTGCTCTTTAATCCATCAATGAATGACTTAGTAGTTACATAAAAATAAATTATTTTTAGCAAATTTATTTTCCTTTTAATATTTCAAGATAGTGGATAATCATCTCTGTGAGTATTCAAATTTTTTTGGGAAGCAGCTCTGGACAAAATTTACTTCCAAACTTTTTATTTCTAATTCAGTACCAAGGTAGGCCCATACACCTCAACCAAAAGTTCATAAGTATTCAAAGTATTTAGAAAGGTACATATATAGTACTTTCTAACAAAGTTGACCAGCTTATTGGAGTGCTTAATTAACATTTTGATGTTTTTAAGAACCTTAAGCATAAACAAGTTTTGAGGCATAAAAACTTACCTTAAGGTGCAAATCTCTCTTGACTACTAAGTAGTGAAGACCTAGAAAAGAGACACAAGGTAAATTAGTGCATACACCTTGCAAGTCTTTATTTAAGAATGTTTTACGTTGGTCTTAAGAGTTACTTAAATGTGTGATAACACGTGCTCTGGTCTCAGTAGTTTCCAGTGAAGTGCTACAGTTTGTCAGGCAGTGTCCGCAATCCTTCCAGTTTTTCAGTGGGCACTATGTAATTGTGGATAGCTGATGTGGTCAAGGCTGCAGTAGGACTCTTGGGAAGGGAACACTTCGATGCCATTCTGATGCTTTCCCGGGATGGGGGGATGCGTAAAATCCATTGCTCTGTGTTTTCTTTATTTCATTATTTGTTTAGGGGGAATACGTGTTACATCAACTTCAGTTTTCAGACTAGCAGTCATGAGACATCTCTAAGCTTATAGACCTTGAATTTAATATACATATAACTGTTGCAGTTTTTTAAAGCAAGTGTCTGTCTGGTATGGGCAATTCAAGTGTGTTACCAGCTTTTAGCAGCAGTGACAAAATGGGAAAGTGTCAAGACAGGGTGCTTGCTGTTGCCAGAGAAAGTCAATTGTTAAATATAAAGATAAGCTGGGCAGCACAAAAAGTAAGATATAGAGCTTATTGCTTTGTATTCCTTTTAAAATATCAAAGTGCAAGCCCCCCCCAAAAAAATACAAAGAAAGGAAATTACAGAAGCCACCAAGAGAGGAACACGAAGACTTTGGAACCAGAAAGTGTGTGCTCAGATCCTCTTGTTCCTACTTCATAATTACAAGTATTTTAGCATCCAAGCTTGTTGCTGCACTTGAAATTAGGTATAACAATAATTATAATGCTTACTTCATGGAATTACAGTAAGAATTAAATGAGATGATATATAGTCTGTCAAAGATTTATAGAGCTCAAAGTTTCTTTGAGAACTACTCAAGGGTTTTACACGTTTCTTTCTTCCTATATCTTAATGTTGTCTCATATCTCCGTTGACCCCCTTGACTTCTCCAGGGATATACAATATGTCCATTTTGGTGAAAAGTAACATTTCAATTACAGACATAAAACAACAGGTAAACTATTTATTTTCTCAAAGTCTAAAAGGAGAGCCTGAATTAAAACAAAAAGTCAAAGTTTAGGCAATAGAAGAATTTTATGAGATGCTAATTGCAAGCTGTTTTCAGAATATTCCTGTGGTATATAGAATACAGTAAAGTACATGTTGATAGAAAACTTAAACTACAAATAGTTATCAATGTTAACTTTATTTCTGAAAATGTCACATTATTTAAGAATATTTTTATATATATTTTATTCTAACCTAGAAGTAATGACAATCTCTGTTTAAAAGGATTGGTGTTTTTTTTTAATGAACCAATGAGGTTTTCCAGGCCCAATAAGCTATTCCACTCTGATAGTGAAATAAAACTGGAAAACTCCCCAACAGATTCACCTGTTAGAACCTTTCAAGCAATTTAAAATTTTGCTTGACATCTGAGGTAAAGTGATAAGGGACTTTATATTTTCAGAAGGTCTTTACTGGGGGAGCTCAAAGTACCTTATAGATTAAAAAGGTACAAACAGGAACAAAATAGGTCCAGAGGCATGGATGCCTAGAACAGAGGGACAGATCTCAGAGGGGAAAGGTGTGGGGGGCAGGAAGAGATTAACCAAAGAATTTATATGCATAGCCCAGGGATGCAGATGTTAGTGTGGGGAAGGCCTGGAGTTGAGTGGGGCTGGGTGGAGGGAGGGAAGTTCGGGGGGGTGGGGTATAAGGGACATCTGTAATACTGTCAAAAATAAAAATAAAAATAAACTTAAAAAAGTTACAAACATTGTGTGGCACCTCCCTTAAAAGCTCTTAGAGATCCTCGTCATCTGACAGCGCTCATCCCAGAGGCAGTTTGTGACTAAAGAGAATGCACAGATAGATGAACTAGGCAAAAATTAACAGCTTAGAATGCATATGATCACCACAGGGATATTTACATTTGATAAGGATTTCCTACATAAAAATCTCACACCAAAGCCTCTGAGAAGATCTGTTTTGGACCCTAAAATAGCTTTCTGCTTTGCTCACATTGGCTTTTTCATGTTTTACATTCACAGTGGTCTGGTCTAATTTACTCTTTCTCTGAACCTGAACCTAATTGTTAAAGAGCACTTCATGGCAGCTGGGATTATTATTCTTTGGACCAACTTGAAAACTACTCTAGTTAGTTTTTTAAACATTTTTCTTTTAAAAATGAAAGTTATTGTCAGTTCATATGCTTCATCATTTCCCCTTACTTTTAGTTGCTGAACAAAATCATTTTGGAAAGAGTGTCTCCCCTTCTCTCCCCACGCCTAGCCCCTTACCCTACCCGCCTCCCTTTCTTCTGTGGTTCTCAGATGTTTGAAAATTGGATATAGCTCTGGTGGAGGGAGGGCTCCAATCTTATATCATACACCTTTTTTTAAAAATTATGTTTTAAGGGGACATCTAGTACATTTATACCATTACAATCTTGTGTGCTTTATTTTTAAGAGTTTTGTAGTAAATAATGACAAAAGCAAAGTTTTCATTAAAATTGTGGAGGCAATTTTTAACCCCAATAAAAAAATGTTACCCCAAATCAAAAAAATCTGAATCAGGAGCTTATGAAAACTTTAATCATGTAGACTATTGGATGGGTCTCTTAAAATGATTAGTCTTTTTAAAATTTCAAACTTTATGTAGTTTCTGATCAGACTAAATTGTTTTAATTAGCAACATAATTTAAACTTAAAATTGTTTTTTTCTTTTAAGTTGTGTTCAATTTTTTTAATAATTCAGGGAAATTTAAAGGTTGTTCTTGAGTTATTCTAAATACTTTATTAGGTCTTCAATTGGTTCATTTTGAACTATGTAGAACTTTCTGATAAGTGGTAGAGATTATGATGGTCTACTACCAATAACCATTTTTTAAAATGTGGAAGCCAGTACCATCCTTTGCCTCATACAACCAGGGCTCCTTCCCTGCCCCCCCCAACACACACTTTACAGGGCCCCCCATGCTAACTCTTGTAAGGCTTTGTTACTCCCCATAGTTCAAGGAATCTTCATAGCCAAGGGAAGGCCCAGAGCTTGAGCCCCTACTTGTAGAGCACACTTGGGTACCTGGGTCCTCAGAGTTCCCTATCTAAATGGCCCTGAGCCCATTCAAGGGACTTCATAGGCATTTGTCCTGAGATTATCCTCCTGGTGGTGGACATGCTTGGATGGTGGACAGGGCTTGGACAAGTAAAATGAGTTGCCCAAGGATGGAGATTGGGTAGAGAGATAAGGGGCCATAGGGGGGCAGAGCATAGGCTGGAGGAACCTCTGGGTTTTAGAATGAACAAAGGGTTTGAAAGCCAGTAGAAAGGAACTGAGAGGTGAAAGCAGCTCAATCTTTATTTTAAGGTCTTGTCCAGTATTGGCAAATGAGGATTCTATGGGTTTTCTCCCTATTTCCCACAGTCCTCAGGAGTCTCCACGCTCCACTGAAAGTATGTCAATTCATTAATGAAGTGTTGGCTAAAGAAAAGGAAAACCACATCTCTACACAGAGCTTTTCCAGCTGTTTGCTATTCGGTGAGTGCTTCAATGGTGGCAATGATAATCAAGACTCAAGGAATACATCTCCCATAAAACCATAATGATTTTACCTCCTCAAATTTTCTTTCATTTTTTAAAAAATATTGTTGGCTGTCTTCTTTTTAGCATCAAAGTTCAAGCTGGGATAGAATAATAATAGTTGTTCATCTGTTTAAACAAGGCCTCCTAAAACCACAACTATCTCATCAACCCTTCCTGTTTGGGCATTCTCTATTTTTAAGAGAAGCATTTTTTTTCATAACTTTCTGTTCTTGTTATCATATTTTATTAGTTCTTTGTTACTTCAGAACACTTTGTTGAGCAGTTTTGAAAATTTACCTGTTGGTGTACCCAACTTCAATAATCTCAAACTGGTAAGAATTTTAATTGGATTCAACAATAAAGATTTAAAAATAAAATAAAATGTTTACCATTAATGAATATTCCTCCAATAGCAATAGCTTGATTAATATTACATCTTTAAAAAATAGTTTGTCACCTTCAAAAATTTTTGATTGGAGAAAGTCCTTATAATTTAATTGAGAACAAGATAATAGAAGGTAGTCTTTTGACCTTGAACTGTCTAGATAAAGTGCCTTCTAACACAGATATGAAGACTGAGAAAATACTAGGGAAACATAGATCCCAGTTCTTTATTTTAGCAAGCTAAGTAAACAATGTTGGGGGGTGGGGTGTTTTTTAGACTCTATTTTACTCTTCAATACCAATCATATTAGTGTTGATATGTGCACTTTTATCAACCAGCATTCAGTTAACAGGATGAAACTGGACATGATTCATTTGATGTTTTCAAAGGTAGAAACCAACTTTGTAGTTTTTTTTTCCTTTTGAATACCACACTGCTGAGGTAAAGAATGTTATAGCTTGTGGGTGAGCTCAATAGGACCAATTAAAACCTGACTACTCTTCCACCATGTTGAAATACCTCACAGAACTTGCTGTGTCCTTGGATGATGGCATTTTTTTTTCTTCTTAGCAGACATCTAATTGAGGAGAGTTCCTGTTTGGTAGTCAAGGAAATATGAAAATGAAAGTACTACATTGTTGGTTCTGACCAAAGTCTTTAACATTTTCCAGTTGATTACAATGTGATATTAATTTTAAGCCCTGCTTTTTTAAAAAACAAAACATACACATTGTGAAAGAACACCCATAAGTTCTGTAGTAGCCAAACTATGTGTAGAATGCATGGAGTGTAGTTAGTGTACTTTAGTCATTCAAAACAAGGTGTAGTATTTTGTGGCATGTAATTGACATTGCAGCTTGTAACTCATGGATGCTTTGGGGGTATAATTTAGTTTCTGTTGTGATATGTAATTGTTGATAATTTCTTCATAGCTTAAATGCTTGGAGGAGGAAGTGCCAGAAATTTAGATGTTTAACTCAGATGTTGAGGGCTAAAAAGAATCTCAGAAAACTATAGCTCTTTCCCTGTAGTCGGTTTGGGAGCAGAGGAAAAGGCTCACTCCCTGCAGCCAGAATGGGCCTATGTGGGAAAAGGGAGGTGCTGAGAGAGGCCGGTGTAATTTAGTCTTTCCAAATTTACGAAATGTCACCCCACTGTCCCTGGTTCTTCGTGATAAGGGGAGTGGTGGAGAAAGGCAAAGTATGTTTTGGGACACTCCCAGGAGTGGAGAGGTAATCATTCTCTTCTGATAGTAGGTTGTGGTGCCTTTTTCTCTGACTAGAAATGCAGCAAATATTAAGTTGAAGCATGATATTGTCATTTTTGTCAGTCCAAGATGGTTGAATAATTCCTAAGTCCAGCAATTAGATGTTCCTCTGTGGGCATACTATAGTCTTTTTCCATCACTTTATGAAAGTATTATTTGCCAACTCAGGATTAACCTGGTTTTGAGGTAGAAGTAGTATGGGACAAAGAAAGATGAAGGGGGCAATTATATAAGAATAGAAGAGGTGACTTAAAATGACAGAAGAAATTGAAAATTTACAGGAAGCTTTGGCAAACATTTCCACCTTTCATCAAGAGGTGGAATCTTTGTCTCTTAAGATGCTTGTCCTTGGAACACAGATGCAATGCTGTGAGGAAGTTCAGCAGCCAGCCTCAACTCCAAAAATGTAAAAGAGCTTTTAAGCCACTACAGCTGACACCAAGTGAAGCAGAGACAAGTTATTCCCATCAAGCCCTGACCAATTTTCAGGTTTGTATGCAAATTTTTTTATTCTTGTAAGCCACTGAGTGGTTTGTTATACAGTAATGGATAATTAAAAGAGACCTTTCCCCATATTACAGAAGATTGAAGAACTAAGTGAAAACAATTGAAAGTAGAATGTAATCTATGGGACTGGATCTATTTTAACATATTTACCTGAGTAACAAATAGCTTATAATAGACCTGAAACCTTTGGAAACATTCATGTGATGGCTGGTATAGAGAAGATAAGAGTTAGAAGTGATGGATGATTAGACAGATGCTATAAGTAACATTTTACTGTTCTGTTAAAGCTCAGCATCTAGGCAGAATAATGACCCTCCAAAGATGTCTGTCTTAATCCATGGAACCTGTGGATATATCACCAAAGGGTAATTAAGGTTGCAGCTGTAATTAAGGTTGCTAATCACCTGACCTTCAGATGGAAAAAATTATCCAGATTATCTGGATAGGCCCAATATAATCACAAGGGTCTTTAAAAATGGAAGTAGGAGGCAGAAGAGTCAGAGTGATGCAGCATGAGAAAGACTCAGTTTGCCTTTACTGGCTTTGAAGATGACAATAAAAATGAAGATGAAGGTGGCAGTGAACCAAAAAAAAAATAAAAATAGGCAGCCTCTAAAAGCTGGGAAAAGCAAGGAAACATTCTCCCTGGAGCCTCCAGAAGGTATGCAGCCCTGCCGACATCTTAATTTTAGCCCAGTGAGACACATTTTAGACTTTTGCCTTCCAAAATTGTAAGATAATAATTTTACATTGTTTTAAGCCACCAAGTTTGTGGACATTTGTTAAAGAAACAATAGGAAACAAAACTACTTGGCCTCTCACATGTAGCTCTTAATCAGTTCATTATCTTTGGACTGATAAATACAGAATTTCAAGCACAACAACTTGTTGAAAACAGTTTTAAAAGGTTTTTAAAAAATCTTCTTTTGTGAAAGAGACTTATTTTTCTTTTAAGTTCCAGTCTTGGTGACAGTAGCCCTGCATAAACAGACACTATGCATACAAGTCCTTTGGTTGATCTCTTACCACCTCACCCCCACCTTCCCTTTGGAGTTTGACAGTCTGTTCCATGCTTCTATACCTCTGCTACTATTTTTGTTCATCAGTTTATGTTGTTCATTATATTCCACAAATGAGTGAGATCCTGTGATATTTATCTGTCTCTGACTGGTTTATTTTGCTTAGCATAAATATGAGCAAAGCCAATGAACACAGACAATAGGGGGGTGAAGGTTTGTGCTTGGGGGAGGGGGTAACAGGGGAAAGGTGAATGGGGGAAAAAGGAGACTCATGTAATACTTTAAACAATAAAGAATTTTAAAAAAACAGACACTATGGTGCTGCCATCATATTACTAAAATGGTTTGTTTCAAGCATAGCAGCACTATTTATGCCCTTTGTGGCTAAGGACTTAGACCCATTATGTCTTTATTTTCATTTTTAATTCTTCTTTCCCTTTTAAAAATATTTTGTGATATTTATGTACAGCATCTATTTCTGCAGCCCCCATCTCATTATTTTCTTTGTATTAAAATATAGTTACATGCAATAAAATGTACATATTTTAAATATATAATTAAGTCTAATTTTTTTTCTTTATTGATTTTAAAGAGAGGAAAGGAAAGAGAGGAGAGAGAGAGAGGGAGAGAGAGAGAGAGAGAGAAAGAAACACGTCAATGTGAGAGAAACATTGATTGGTTGTCTCCTGAGCACCCCTACCTGGGATTGAACCCACAACCTGGGTATGTGTTCTGACTGATAATCAAACCTGCCACCTTTTGGTGTATGGGACAGCACTCAAACCAACTGAGCCACAACATTCAGGGCTAGTTTGTTAAGTTTTGACAAATATATCCATCCATGTAATCGACACCTCAGTAAACGTTCTTCAATTTCATATAAATTGAATCATACAGTATGCACTCTTTTTGTTGTTAATCCTCACTTGAGGATATTTTTCCATTGATTTTTAGAGGGAGTGTGAGGGGGAGAGAGAGACAGAGAGAGAAACATCAATGTGGAGAAACACATCGATTGGTTGCCTTTGCACATGCCCCAACCAGGACTGTGATCAAGTCTGCAACTGAGGTACGTGCCTGTGACTGGAATCAAACCTGGGACCCTTCAGTCCACAGGCTGATGCTCTATCCACTGAGCCAAAGCAACTAGGGCAAGTATGTACTCTTTTGGATCTGTTTCTTTCACTCAACAGAATATTTCTGAGATTCATCCATGCATTTGCATGTTTGTAGTTCATTCCTTTTTATTGCTGAGTAGCATTCCATTTTCCAAATTGCCACAATTTGTTTATTTACTTTCCTGTTGATGGACATTAATCCAGTTGTTCCTATTTAATTTTTTTTTCTTTTAGTTATGACTGAAGTTATAAATAACATTCTAGTTCAAGCCTTTTTTGAAAAATACATAGGAGTGAAATTGTTAGTTTATAACAAAGGTATATATTTAACTTTATAAGAAACTGCCAAAGATTTTTCCACAGTGATTATATAATTTAACCTCTTACTGACAATGTAAGAGAGATCCAGTTGTGTAACCCATTTTGATTAGTGATGCCTTCAATACTAGTATCTAGTATTGGCAGTTTCTTACAAAGTTAAATATATACCATTGATGGGGTGCTGCATAAAAGCATTTTTTCAATGGAGAGATGCATATTAGATGCTGTCTTGGTGAACATGAGGTTTATAATAAGAGAGGTGGTTATAGCGAAGTTAGGTAGAAGGAAAGTTAGCACTCAGTAGTGAAAGAAAACCTGAATTTACAGTCAATGAATCTGGACTTTAGCCCCAAGTCTGCCAGTTTGTTTTGTGTTTCCTGGGGAATTTAATTAGCTTCTTGTATTCTTGTTTGTTTTTTTCTTTTGCAAAATGGGAATATTACCTCATAGGTTTAATAGTAATAGCAATGAACAACTGCTTGGTTCACACTTATTTTGTATAATTCCTTCAAAGGAAGAAGAAAGTCTTTATTACTATGACTGGTGCAAACCTCATGCATTATCTCATTTTTCCTCACATGGATATTCTGAAGCAGGGATTAATGTTCTCATTTTATAGATGAGTAAATTATGTCAAAAAGACTGCTTGTTGTTTCTCAATCTGTTCTCCCCATATTCCTTCAATTTTTAGCTGGGAACTTTGTCACCACAAATAAAAGCTACACTTCTCAACTTCCCTTGCAGCCAGGAGTGACGATGTGACAGTTTTAACCAATGACCACAAGGCAGAAGAGTCATATATGACTTCTAGGAGGTATCTTTAAAGAATGAGAGAGTAACTTTGTTCCTTTTCCCTTCTTGTTGGACTGAATGATATGGGTTGGCTGGTGCTTCAGCAGCCATATTGGATAATGAGGTGGCAGCAATTTGCTGATAACAACAAAGCAACAACAGAGAAGGAACCTGGGTTTCTGATTGCAATGGATGCCTTATCTCTGGATGTTGTTTTCAAAAACCAGAAATAAACTACTATCTTGTTTAAGCCACTACTGCTATTTCCGTTGCTCTTGGTCAAATCTAATTCTAATAGTGAAATGTGGATTTAAAGAAATTGTTATAAGGAAAACTGAGTCTTCAAGATATTACAAAGATTAAATTATAACATGTAAAATCTTGGAGTGTTTGTGAGGAAGGAGCTCCTTTTCTTTCACCTGACTTGTTATTTTAGGCTTTATAATACAATGCAACCAAATGCTGAATTATCCTAATTATTTAATCTGTAAATTTTCCAGACCTCTCTTTCTCTTTTTTCTCTTCTTTCATTTACTTCTCTGTTTACTAGTATTAGTATATGCACTGATGAGAATTCACATTAGAAGCATTAGATTCTTGTTAAAAACTCTTATACATTTTTGTTTGTTTCTGTTACATTTGTTTTATTTTTTTCATTTAAATTCTTTATTGTTTAAAGTATTACATATGTCTCCTTTTTCCCCTACTGACCTCTCCCCAGCCACTCCCCCACTCATGCTCTCGCCCCCCTACTGTCTGTGTCCATTGGTTAGGCCCATAATGCATGCATACAAGCCCTTTAGTTGATCTCTCCCCTTTACCCCCACCCTCCCCTGCCTTTCCTCTGAGGTTTGACGGTCTGATTGATGCTTCTCTGTCTCTGGATCTATTTTTGTTCATCAGTTTATGTTTATCATTATATCCCACATATGAGTGAGATCATGTGATATTTATCTTTCTCTGCCTGGCTTATTTCGCTTAACATAATGCTCTCCATCTCCATCCATGTTGTTGCAAATGGTAAGAACGCCTTCTTTTTTTACTGCAGCGTAGTATTCCATTGTGTAGATGTACCACAGCTTTTTAATACAATCATCTGCTGATAGGCACTTAGGCTGTTTCCAAATCTTAGCTATGGTGAATTGTGCTGCTATGAACACAGGGGTGCATATATCCTTTCTGATTGGTGTTTCTGATCTCTTGGGATTTCTAGAATGGGATTACTGGGTCAAATGGGAGTTCCATTTTTAGTTCTTTGAGGAAATGCCATACTGTTCTCCACAGTGGCTGCACCAGTCTACATTCCCACCAGCAGTGCACAAGGGTTCCTTTTTCTCCGCATCCTCGCCAGCACTTGTCGTTTGTTGATTTGTTGATGATAGCTATTCTGACAGGTGTGAGAGGGTACCGCATTGTTGTTTTGATTTGCATCTCTCGGATAATTAGTGACTTTGAGCATGTTTTCATATGTCTCTTGGCCTTCCTTATGTCCACTTTCAAAAAGTGTCTATTTAGGTCCTTTGCCCATTTTTTGATTGGATTGTTTATCTTCCTTTTGTTAAGTTATATGAGTTCCCTATAAATGTTGGAGATTAAACCCTTATCGGATGTAACATTGGCAAATATGTTCTCCCATGCAGTGGGTTCTCTTGTTGTTTTGTTGATGGTTTCTTTTGCTGTGCAGAATCTTTTTATTTTGATGTAGTCCCATTTGTTTATTATCTCCTTAGTTTCCATTGTCCTAGGAACTGTGTCGGTAAAGATATTGCTACAACATATGTCTGCTATTTTGCTGCCTATGGATTCTTCTAAGATTTTTATGGTTTTCCATCTTACATTTATGTCCTTTGTCCATTTTGAGTTTATTTTTGTGTATGGTGTAAGTTGGTGGACTAGTTTCATTTTTTTGCATGTATCTGTCCAATTTTCCCAACACCATTTATTGAAGAGAATGTCTTGACTCCATTGTATGCTCTTGCCTCCTTTGTCAAATATTAGTTGAGCATAATGGCTTGGGTCATTTTCTGGGTTCTCTGTTCTGTTCCATTGGTCTATATGTCTGTTCTTGTGCCAGTACCAGGCAGTTTTGAGAACAATGTTTTTATAATATAGCTTGATATCTGGTATTGTGATCCCTCCTACTTTGTTCTTTCTCATAAAGACTTTTTAAAAACATAATTCAACATCAAAGCAATCATTCCTTAATTGGAGATGACAGAGGGTAGGAAGGCAGCTAAAGGAACAACATCTCTATATCTACCTCTCTTTTGATATAAAGGACATAATTTGTTCAATTGGAAAAAAAGTCTGTATATTAGATAATTGTTTTGTAGCAATGTTAATTTTGTGAATTATGAAAATTGTATTACAGTTATATAAGTTGTTGTTCTCATTCCTAGGAAATATAAACTGATGTGTTTAGGAGTAAAGGGGTATTATGTTTGCAATTGATCATTAAATGAGAAAGAGAGAGATAGTAAAATGGGATATCTTGATGAGGAGTATATGGAAAGATATTTTTATATTACTCTTGCAACTTTTTGTAAGCTATAAATTATTTAAAACAAAAAAATTAAAAGATTTTAAATTTATTTATAGAGAGAGAGAGAGAGAGAGAGAGAGAGAGAGAGAGAGAGAGAAACATCAACGTGAGAGCAAAACTTCGATTGACTGCCTCCTGCATGCCCCCTACCGGGGATTAACCCTGAAACCCAGACATGTTCCCTGACCAAGAATTAAACCAGCAACACTTTGGTGCATAGGATGACACCCAACCATCTGAGCCACACAGGCCAGGACAACTAAATTAAAAAATATATATCCATACTTAGCACTTTCGACTTATTCTGAGGACAAGAAGAAATGGAGGGCTTTGTGTTTTACAATGATGTCTCATTCTGCAGTGTAATGAATGGTTCAATCTGGTGTGGACTCATCACCAGTTCAGAGGCTCTTGTAATAATCCAGGTGAGTGATGATGGTAGCCTCAAATAAAGAATGGCAATGGAGGAGAGAAGTAGATAGAGAAATGAGATACCTAGGAAGTAAAAATCAGAGGACATGATGGGATGTTATAGAGGTTATAGAGAGGGATGAGTCAGTGGTGACCTTTGGGATTCTTACTGAAGTGATTGAGTAGATGTGCATTGAATTTGTGAGTTAAGCACCAGAGGCAAAGGAGCACATTTTAGTGGTAAGGATGATTTTAGTTTTAGACCTTACCAGCAAATTAGCTCTAGCTGTAGCCTTCCCCATTTGAATTGATAGTAATGCCTTCCTTCCGATTGCTCAGGTCCAAAACATTGGAAATACACTTGACACTTCTCATTTTCTCACATCTGACATCCCGTTTACTAGGAAACCTTGTTGGCTCTGTCTTCACAAAATACCAAATATCTCACCACTTCTCACCACTTCCACTGATACTGTGCTGGTTCAAGCCACTGTCTGGAATTTTTCACAGCTTCTTAACAGGTCTCCTGCATCTACATTTTTTCTATACAGTAGCCAGTTGGAAATTGTTCAAACACAGGTAATGCCACCCCTCTGATCTAAACTCTCCAATGACTTCAAATATCTCTCAGTATAAAAGTCAATGTCCTTCCAAAGGCCTTTAAGATTCTGCATGGAATGACTTCCAGTACTGCTTTGATCACATCTCACATTCTCCCCCTTGTTCATTCTGTTCCAGCCACAGCAACCACTCCAGCCTTGGGCCCCTTGCTCTTGTCCTCTCTTCTGGAATGCTCTTTCCCCAGATAGTAACATAACAGAAAACTCTGAAATGACAAGGACTTAAACAAGGTAGAAATATTTCTCCATATAGTATAAAGAAAATGTAAAAATAAGGTGTGAAAGGAAGCTATTGTGACCCCATGGTGTGTCATTAAGCCCCAGACTCAGACATTTTTGCTTCTATAGCTTCAGCATCCTTCCTTAAGGGTACTTCGTGACACAGGGTGCATACTGGAGTCCCAGATATGTTCATATTTTACACTGCCACCAGGAGGGTAGGCAGAAAGAAACTCTCAACTGAGTCAGTTCCATCATAAGAAGCAAATCCAGCACTTCCACAAATAAATCTGTGTATAGCTCTTTGATTACATCTTACTCACAACTTACCTTTAAAAGCCTTTAAAGGACTTTGGATTTCAGGTTGAAAGATCATATTTAGGTGCTAGGAAGGCTGGAAATGCAGTTGTTTATTTCAGGTGTCAACATGCTAGCTAAAAATTAGAGTTCTGTTACTAAGGAGAAAGGGGTGAATGGATATTGGTGAAGGGAGATAGCAGGTTTTGTTGCAGATATCTTATTTCTAATGTCAATGACTTCATCATTACCTTGTCCTCTGCCAGCACAGCCACAGGGCTTGTTGCCACATTACCCATCTTCATTGTGGGAGGTGGGCAGTGAAGAGCTTGGCTTTTAAGCCAAACTGGTGATGTGGTAAGAAGGAAGGACAGGCAAGCAGAAAGGGTGTGGTAGCCCTGGACATCTAGGAAAAGGGAGTGTTGGTCTTTGATCAGTTTGTGACTAAAGTAAAGTTTGAGTCTTACTGTTCATTTTTATCCTTGTTTTTCTTTCCTCTGTAATCATTTGCACTTACAGTTGTCTATATGTGATTTGGCATGAGATGTAGGTGTTCTGCTGGACCTGGGTGTGAAATGTGTCCATGTTCAGAGTTTCTCATATTTCTCATTACTTTTTCATTTTCATTTCTGTATAGGGCATTGGTAAGGCTTTTTAGCCACATGTGTGATATTATCAAGTACAACTTGAACAAAGAGATGCAAGTATGAGTGAAGCTTTGCTACAGAGATAGATAGGACTTAAAGTTACAATAATGTATTTTCTGAGGTGTAAACTTCTTTGTGAAAAGAATGTGTATATAAATGTAGCTGTTTTTAATAAACTAGTAGAATTGAGGGGTTGCTAGAGTTAAAAATAATTAAATACCAGGAGATTATTTTTTAGGATTTGACAATTTTAGAAATACCTTTTAAAAACAAGTTAGATAAAATATACATATTATAATATATTCCATAGAAAAAAAGTATTTAGGAATATCCATTATTCTCCAGCTACTGGTTATCTCTTCCTGAGTGACAGGAGGAATTTTATTTTGTATTATCTCTTTTTATGATTGGTTTGTATACTTTTTTATTGTGCATAAACCCTCACCCTCAACCCCAAGGCAAGACAAATAGCCCAGGAGTGATGCAGATTACTCAATGAGGAGGTAGTCAACATATGATGTTCCCATGTGACACAAGTGATACAATCTATGGCACATGGGTTGGAGGTGGGGGCAGTTCCTACTTATGCCAACTTCTGAGTTACCTAGAAACTGTTCTAACCACACAAATGAAAGTTCCTTTTGGGAGGTATATTGTAGTTGGGTAGTTTCCCTTCTGTTGTAAGGATAATGTCTAAGCAAGAGGTCCCTGGGTTTGCTCTGTTCAGAAACCCAGGGTACAGTAATCAGACAATAACCAACACAAGTGATTTATTCTAAAATCTCCGACTCATATCAAGATTTACCATGTTGTATAGTGCCAGGTGGGTACTGGAAATTTTACAGAGATCACTTTGTAAAATATATGATTGTCTAACCACTATGTGTACACCTGAAACTTACATAAAACTAGGGGCCCGGTGCATGAAATTCGTGCACTGGCGGGGGGGGGGGGTGGTCCCTCAGCCCAGCCTTCCCCCTCTCACATACTGGGAGCCCTCAGGGGATGTCCTACTAAGGCGACCGGGCTGATCAGGGGAAGGCACCAGCCCTATCACCCTGCTGCTGCAGCCACTGCCAGTCACCACAGCCACCAAGGTGTTTTCATCAACATGGACTCCAGTCCTTCACCATGAAAAAATGACAACTTTCTTTAGGCATTTTCAAGATGTGTCTTTCATAGGATATGACATTTCTTTATTTTTTTTATCCTCACCTGAGGATATGTTTCCATTGATTTTTAGGGAATGTGGAAGAGAAAGGGAAAGACAGAGAGAAACATCTAAGTGAGAGGAACACTTTGATTGGTTGCCTCCTGCATGAGCCCTGACCTGGGCCCCGGCCAGGGAGGAGCCTGCAACCTAGGTACATGCCCTTGATCAGAATCTAACCTGGACCCTGTGGTCGGCAAGCCAAGGCTCTATCCACTGAGCCAAACCGGCTAGGGCAGGATATGACGTTTCTTAGCCCTCCAGCAGCGGACCTTCGTTTTTTTCTCCAGCAGTGTGGTGGAAAATCCCTAGGTCACCTTTTTGGATTCTTATACCCAAGCTACTAAGAATATTACCAGTGGCAAACAGGGAGCTTAGCCAATGAGCAGTCAGAAAAGGTGTTTCCTCTGTAGTTCACACCCATCGCCTCCGATCTCTGGCTCCGCTCCTGCCAAGGCCTAAAGCCTCCTGGCCTGGGCAGGGGCCCCCCAGCTCCCTCCGATCGCCAGCTCCACCCCTGCCAAGGCCTAACGGCTCAGGGACTGGGCAGGGGGCTCCACCCCTGTCAAGGCCTAAAGCCTCAGGGCCTGGGCAGAGGCCCCCCAGCTCCCTCTGATTGCCCCATTGCCCGGCTCTGCCCCTGCCCAAGCCCCAAACCTTTGGTCCGGACAGGGGACTCCCAGCTCCCTCTGATCACCCTGATCCACCCCTGCCTAGGTCCCAAGCCTCTGGCCTGGACAGGGGACCCCCAGCTCCCTCCCATCACTGGCTCTGCCCCTGCCCAGGAGCCCCCTGGCTCAGGCCCTTCCCAGTTGCTCAGAACCCATGGGGGCCTACCTCGGAGTGACCTGGGTGCTGAGAAAGTTCCTGGGACCCAGGCTGCTGGGCGCCTATGTATGCAAATTAACCTCCATCTTTGTTAGGTTAATTTGCATACTCACTCTGATTGGCTGTGGGCGTAGCAGAGGTACAGTCAATTTACATGTTTGTCTATTATTAAGTATGATAATATTGGTTGTAAAATGTAATTTAAAAATAAGATTTTAAAAAAGGAAAAAGATTTACCATGCACATATCTATCTATTTTGGGGAATGTTGGAGAAAAGATAGGGATCTTTTAAGTGTGAAACACTGGGAAAGGCAGGTTATTCAAACTTTTAAGCCAACAGTGGTATGGATACTTGGAAAAACATTTAAATGTATGTTGCATATACAGCAAAGGGGAAGGTAGGGATGAGGGCTGAACAGTGAGGAATGGAGCCAAAAAAGATGAGATAGTATGATCAATATGGAAGGCAGCTCTGATGGTGACAAGGAAACCAAGAGGAGCATGGCACAGCTGGGCAGGACAAGCCAGCTATTGAGGAGAGAGTGAGAGTTCACATGCAAGGTCAGAGCCAAAGTCCATGAGAAGAGAGGGCAGGAGGAGTCAATTTCAATATTTTTCCTCTGTAAAATGCCTCAGAAAGATATAAATAAATATATTAATATCTGTGTTTTATAATATCAAATGCTTTTCCACCTCAGCAAGCTAATTTTTCCCCAAAGATATAGTATTTGTAAATCTGTAGAAACAGCTTAATTCTCTAATATAATGCCTGGTAGGAATTCTAGCCTCTTTTCTATAAAGCTCAATTTCTTCCTAATGACTCTTTTCTCATGGAAACACAGTATTGTCCAAGATTAGCTACAGAGATCTAATGATTATTCCAAAAGAAAATAAGTGTCTACATTTTTAAAAATAAATCTTTATTGTTCAGATTATTACAGTTGTTCCTCTTTTTTCCCCCCATAGCTCCCCTGCACCCCGTTCCCACCTCCCCTGCCCTTACCTCCCCCACCACTGTCCTCGACCATAGGTGTAATATTTTTGTCCAATCTCTTCCCGCACCCCCTACCCCTTTCCCCCCGAGAATTATCAGTCCACTCCCTTTCTATGCCCCTGATTCTATTATATTCACCAGTTTATTCTGTTCATCAGATTTTTTGTTCACTTGATTTTTAGATTCACTTGTTGATAGATATGTATTTGTTGTCACTTTGTTGTTCATAATTTTTATCTTTACCTTTTTCTTCTTCTTCCTCTTCTTAAAGAATACCTTTCAGCATTTCATATAATACTGGTTTGGTGGTGATGAACTCCTTTAGCTTTTTCTTATCTGTGAAGCTCTTTATATGCTCTTTAGTTCTGAATGATAGTTTGCTGGGTAGAGTAATCTTGGTTGTAGGTTCTTGCTATTCATCACTTTGAATATTTCTTGCCACTCCCTTCTGGCTTGCATAGTTTCTGTTGAGAAATCAGCTGACAGTCATATGGGTACGCCCTTGTAGGTAACTGTTTTTCTCTTGCTGCTTTTAATATTCTCTCTTTGTCTTTTGCCCTTGGCATTTTATTTTATTTTTTAAATAAATCTTTATTCAGATTATTACAGTTGTTCCTCTTTTTTCCCCCCATAGCTCCCCTCCACCCGGTTCCCACCCCACCTTCTGCCCTTACCTCCCCCCAACTGTCCTCATCCATAGGTGTATGATTTTTGTCCAGTCTCTTCCTGAACCCCCCCATACCCCTTTCCCCCTGAGAATTATCAGTCCACTCGCTTTCTATGCCCCTGATTCTATTATATTCACCAGATTATTCTGTTCCTCAGGTTTTCAATTCACTTAATTTTTAGATTCACTTGTTGATAGATATGTATTTGTTGTTCATAATTTTTATCTTTACTTTTTTCTTCTTCCTCTTCTTTAAGAATACCTTTCAGCATTTCATATAATACTGGTTTGGTGGTGATGAACTCCTTTAGCTTTTTCTTATCTGTGAAGCTCTTTATCTGCCCTTCAATTCTGAATGATAGCTTTGCTGGGTAGAGTAATTTTGGTTGTAGGTTCTTGCTATTCATCACTTTGAAAATTTCTTGCCACTCCTGTCTGACCTGCATAGTTTCTGTTGAGAAATCAGCTGACAATTGTATGGGTGCTCCCTTGTAGGTAATTAACTGTTTTTCTCTTGCTGCTTTTAAGGTTCTCTCTTTGTCTTTTGCTCTTGGCATTTTAATTATGATGTGTCTTGGTGTGGTCCTCTTTGGATTCCTTTTGTTTGGGGTTCTGTGTGCTTCCTGGACTTGTAAGTCTATTTCTTTCACCAGGTGGGGGAAGTTTTCAGTCATTATTTCTTCAAATAGGTTTTCAGTATCTTGCTCTCTCTCTTCTTCTGCCACCCCCATAATTCTGATGTTGGTACGCTTGAAGTTGTCCCAGAGGCTTCTTACACTATCTTCAACTTTTTGGATTTTTTTTTCTTTTTGCTTTTTCGGTTGAGTGTTTTTTGCTTTTTGTATTTCAATTCTTTGACTTGATTCTTGTGTTCCTCTAGTCCAGCCATGGGCAAACTACTGCCCGCGGGCCAGATCTGGCTGTTCTATCCGGTTCTCTTGCTCTCTCCTCTGCTCCTTTACTTTGAATTTATATTAGTTCACACAAACACTCCATCCATGCTTTTGTTCCGGCCCTCCGGTCCAGTTTAAGAACCCATTGTGGCCCTCAAGTCAAAAAGTTTGCCCACCCCTGCTCTAGTCTGTTGTTGGGTCTCTGTATAATATTTTTTATTTCAGTCAGTGTATGTTTAATTTCTAGTTGGTCCTTTTTCATATCTTCGAGGGTCTCATTATATTTATCGGCCTTTTCTAGGATATTCTTGAAAAGCCTTATAACCGTGGTTTTGAATTCTATATCCAGTCGTTTGTTTTTCTCCATTTCTTTCGTTTGTGATCTGTTTCCTTGACGCTGCATTTTCACTGCTTCCCTGAGTTGGTAGGGTAGATTTGTGTGCTAGGTTTCCTATATGGCCCAGTGGGTCGGCCTCCCCAGTTAACCTGAGGTGGATACTCTTGGTGTACCCCTTTGTGGACTGTGTGTACAGCCTTGTTGTAGTTAAGTCTTGATTGTTGTTGGTATCACTGGGAGGAATTGACCTCCAGGCCAGTTGGCTGTAAGGATCAGCTGTGTCTATGCTGGGAGAAGTTTGGTGCTGGAGACAGCCTTATAGGATTAGACTTGCCAAATTGCAATAGCCTCTGTGCTCAGCTTGGATGGGGTGGAGCCTCAGGGCGGAGCAGACAGTCTTGGCTTCCAGTCAGCCTTGCCCTTGCGTGCGCGCGCCACCATACCTCTGCCTTCCCCGGCTCCCAAGTCTCCACCCGAGAGTCCAGATTCCCCCCTGTAAGAGCGTGGGTCCCCAGGGGCTCGCCTGGAACTGGAGTTCAGTGCAGTCAGAACTGGGGTTCAGTGCAGTCAGGAGCTTCCGACTCCCTTCTGCTAGGGAAAGCCTGTGGCAACCTCCACAGCCTTTGTGCACACTGGTGCGCACGCGCCTCCAGACCCCTGCCCACCGGGGCTCCCCCGGGTCTCCCCCGGGTCTCCGAGTCTCCGTGTGCCTTTCTCTCTACCTGACAGTCCAAACTCCCCCTGTATGAGCCTGGGTCCACGGGGTTTCGCCCGGGACTTGGGTTCAGTGCAGTCAGAACTGAGGTTCAGTGCGGTCGGGGGCTTCCTTCCCCCTTCCACCAGAGAAAGTCAGCCAGGCTCTCAGCCGCCCTTCCTTTCTGCACGCACAAGGACCCTTTGCCGTACCTCCAATTCTCTGTGAGCTTTTCTCTTTCCTTCTAGTTGTAGAATTTCCACTCAGCCAGCTTTCCTGTGGTTCTGGATGGTGTCCGTTCTGTCTTTTAGTTGTAGTTTTGAAATTGTTGTGCGAGGCAGCAGTTTAGGTGCTTACCTATGCCGCCATCTTGGTTTCTCCTTCTGCCCTTGGCATTTTAATTATGTTGTGTCTTGGTGTGGTCTTCTTTGGATTCCTTTTGTTTGGGGTTCTCTGCACTTCCTGGACTTGTAGGTCTATTTCTTTCACCAGGTAGGGGAAGTCGGATGTTGGTACACTTCAAGTTGTCCCAGAGGCTCCTTGCACTATCTTCATATTTTTGGATTCTTTTTTCTTCTTGCTTTTCCAGTTGGGTGTTTTTTGCTTCTCCATATTTCAAATCTTTGACCTGATTCTTGCGATCCTCTAGTCTGCTGTTGGATCTCTGTATAGTATTCTTTATTTCAGTCAGTGTATGCTTAATTTCTAGTTGGTCCCTTTTCATATCCTTGAGGGTCTCACTATATTTCTCAGAGTTTTCTAGAAGGTTCTTGAGTAACCTTAGAACTGTGGTTTTGAACTCTATATCCAGTCATTTGCTTTCCTCCATTTCTGTTATTTGTGACCTGTTTCTTTGTCTCTGCATTTTGGCTGCTTCCCTGTGTTGATAGAGTGGCTTTGTGTGCTAGGTGTCCTATAGGGCCCAGTGGCTCAGCCTCCCTAATTACCTGAGGTGGACACTCTTGGTGCACCACTTTGTGGGCTGTATGCACAGTCTTGTTGTAGTTAAGCCTTGATTGCTGTTGGTATCACTGGGAGGAATTGACCTCCAGGCCAATTGGCTGTGAGGACCACTTGTGTCTACAATGGGAGAACTTCTATGCTGGAGATACCCTTATGGGGCAGGACTTGCTTCAGTGGGGCTTTGGTGCTCACTGAGTCTTCCCCCTGAGTGTGTCTCTTATGGATATGAAGAGTTGTAATCTGGATGGTCTCACTCTGACCACTGGGTACACTGGCTCTTGGATCTCCAAGGAGGTGCAAAGTCAGCCACTGTCTGAGGCCACCCAGCAGGAGCTACAGAGAGATCTGCAGATTCCTCTCTTTGTTTGGGGTTTGGAGGTGCCCAGATGAGGGCCAGCTGTGAAGCAATGCAAGCTGCTGTCCAGCCTTGGGCCTTCTTTTGGAGGCTCTGGGGCTCTTTGACCCAGCTGCAGTTTGTTTGGTTTTAGATTGCAAAAGGCCAGGCCATTCATATGTAAAAGCTTCTGCATACAGCTTGGGTGGGGTTGTAAATTAGGTAGGGTGGGGTCTCAGGGAATCACCAGGGTGGAGCAAAGAGCAATTGCTGCCTGTCAGCCCTGCCCCGAAGAGGCCCTTGGGTCTCTGTGTCCCACGGCACCATGCAGGATCAATGATTGCTGCAATAACCTCTGAGAGAAAGCCGCCCTTGTATTACTGCCCGATGCCAGACAGTCCAGTTTCTCTCCGTATGAGTCTGGGTCCCCAGAGTCTCGCCCGGAACTGGAGTTCAGAGCAGTTGGGAGCTTGTATCTCCTTCCCGATTGAGAAAGACAACAGTGTACCCAGTTGCCAGCCCGTTTTACGCACTTCCACACCTCTGCAGCTCCTCTGAGTCTCAGTGTGCTTTTCTCTTTCCTTCTAGTTGTAGAATTTCCACTCAGCCAGCCTTCCCGTGGTTCTGGATGATATTCGTTTTGCCTTTTAGTTGTAGTTTTGATCTGGTTGTGCATGGCAGCAAGTCCAGGTGTTTACCTATGCCACCATCTTGGTCGTCCCCTACATTTGTTGATTTAAACCATTTGCCAAAAGAAACCATTTCTTCTCTTAATTGAGTAAATAATCTTATCTAAAAAGTGTAAATTCTTATTTGTGGTAGAAATTCACTTTTCAAGGTGAGCCTATGATTCTATGTATTCATGGTGTCCATGGCATCATAAGCATCACTGTTAAAATATAATAGTGGGTAAGTTTTAATTCTTGACCCGGGTGATAATGTTACCTTTATATCAATTTCAGGGCAATTTATTTATTTTGGTCACTTAAACAATATGATTATCTCTACTCATTATGAACATCATGGTTTTCAAAATATGGTTCGTTCACATATGTTTGCAGCTATTATATTTGGATTTTGTTAAACTTGAAAGGACAGTGTCTTTTGTTTTTAAATCATATATATTAAAATGCAGAACATAAGCCACTGTGATATTCAATATGATATTTTAATCACCTAAGTCAAAGGAAATAAGGTTCCATTTTCATGGCAAATATAATTTGCAGATGACCTTATTGTTTTTTTTTTTAAAATATATTTTATTGATATTTTACAGAGAGGAAGGGAGAGGGATAGAGAGCTAGAAACATTGATGAGAGAGAAACATCGATCAGCTGCCTCCTGCACACCCCCTACTGGGGATGTGCCCGAAACCAAGGTACATGCCCTTGACCGGAATCGAACCTGGGACCCTTCAGTCCGCAGGCCGACGCTCTATCCACTGAGCCAAACCGGTTTCGGCTGACCTTATTGTTTATTTGCATTTGTCCCTAGGGTGAATTAGGTGTCTTAAAGAAGTCTTCACATCAAGAGAGTTACTGAGGCTAATACTAGTAGTTTAACACCAGAAGTGTCCCTTCCAATAGGTTTTTGCCTAGTTGAGAAGCAGATGATTTTATGACCTGAAAACAATCATGTGAATAAGGATAACTCACTGAGGGATATTGTGTGGGAAGAGAAGTGTCAAGTACTGAAAGCCCAGATATAAAAAGAGTAATGTGATGCATGAAAAAGTTGCCAAAATGGTAATCCTGATTATATAAAAAGGAAACACCTAAGAGATGACCTTAATTGTTCCTTAAAAACAGCTTTGGTGTACTCTACTGAAAGCTTGCTCTGTCAACAGTTGAACCCCTCAGCTTCTCATGATGGTTTCACATTAAGGTGGCATGTATTCCCTTTAAAGTTAACACCATTTGTACCTACCTTCTTCCCAAAGCAATTTCTTTCCATTTAAATAACCCAGGCTGCCTTTAAGAAGTCTCTCATGAGAATTAACTGCATATGATACTAAACTACTTAGTAAACCTTAAAGTGTCAAATGAATGCTTAGTCTTACACCAGGGAGGCATAAATCTACCTCAAAATAGAGTTGTAAAGGCAATGCAAAATTTTCATCAGATTGTAATTTACTAAATTAATGAAGACATTTTAATATTATAATTCTTGTAAAATGAATGTAACTTTATATAAGAAAATAATTTAACAAATGCCTCTAATCTGATGCTCCCCCTTTCCTGGATTACTTTGAAGTGAGTTAAAACACTCTGATGAAAAGGTTACTTATACAAATGCATGTCTATTATTTATACGTGTATTAAATACCAGACAATAGAATTCATAAAAGGTTAGAGCTGAAATGAACCTTAGGGATCATCTAGTACAGTGGTCGGCAAACTGCGGCTCGCAAGCCGCATGCGGCTCATGAGCCGCAGTTCGCCGCTCTGTTGACTAATGAGTTTGCCGACCACTGGGATAGGGGCTTAGTCACAAGGAACAACAACAGCCTGTAATTATTGGAATCGAGAGTAATTTTTCATTAACTAGTCTTTGACAGAGGCAAAACTAGAATTTAGGCCTTTCAACTTCTAGTCTTTGTTCCTTTCATTACACTGAATTCTTTATTGCCCTCATTTAAATTACTTATTTTTTGAGAAAATTAGTAACTTCACCAATGCTCTTCAAAATTTTATTTTTAGATATGAATTTCTAAAATTTGAAGTATGTCACTAACTTCTATGGGAAAGATTATTTGATAATGTATATTATAAATAATTTTTAAACCTAAGACATAGCTTTCTCTACCTCAAACATGGGTTAGGAAGGTTGATTAGCAAAATAAGTCTTTACTTTCAACCTTGAAAAGATTTCATTTCTCTTTCATGAATTCTGTAAACTTTTTCTTCTTTGATAGTCACATTGAGCTGCTATATAAGTCAAAGTTTAAATGCCCAAACTCACTGTAGGAAGGCAAACATTCAGTTTTGGCAGTACAACTTTAAGGAAAATTTAAAGTCCTTGCTTTGTCATTGTCTCATTCAGATCATCATAAATATTTCATTCCTAATCTAATGGATTTGGCTTGGAGTTACCTTACATAGCCATATTGTGATGTTAGGGTTTGGTTTGTTTTAAAAATTTATAGCAGTTCCAAGCAGAAGTTAGAGCTATTCTCACAACTGCCAATAGTGCAGGCCATTTTCTATAAACATCTTCTAAAAAAAAATCAAACACACATTATCCAAAGAACCAAAGACACAGCTGTTTCTGGTTCTGATCTTAAGAGACATCAACTTTTGCTTGACAAAGTGTAAGTGAGCAGGGAATTGATGAAGTCTGATCACCTATTCCAAGGAATTCTGCCTGGGGATGGAAAGAATGGAAGAGGATGTCACTGACATCATTTTCCTGTTTAACTCAAAAATTATTTCCTAGCTGAGATGAGAAAGTAAAAGTAGTGAGATATCCATATAGTCCAAAATGAGGTAAAGAATCATTTATTTTGTCTTTTTTATTTAAAAAATTTAACTCATTTGAGTTAAAGTATACTTACTATATGACCTAGCAATTCCATTCCTAGGTATTCATCCAAGAGAACTAAAAGCATATGTTCACACAAATACTTCTACATAGTTTTCTTTTTACTTCTAAAATCCTCAAACTGAAATCAATCCAAATGCCCATTGATAAAGAATAGTATAGTCATACCAAGGAATACTATTCAATAAAAGGAACAAACTATGGATACATAAAACAACATGAATCTCAACATTTTGCTGAGCAAAGGAAGCTAGAGGCAAAAAGAAGAAGTAAAGTCTTATTCCATCTATATAAAGTTCAAGAACAAGCAAACTATTATATGGTAGAAAAACATCAGAATAGTAGTTTTCAGGGATGGGTAGTGTGGGATTGACTGAAAAGAAACACAAAAGACTTTTGGAGTGCTGCTATGACTTCATTGGGAACAGTCTTTATATAACAATGTTGTTGTTACTGATATTTTGGGGCTGGATAATTCTTTCTTGAGGAGGGCTGCCTTGTGTATTACAGATTATTTAGCAGTGTCCCTGGCCTCCATTCTCTAGATGCCAGTAACACCTCCACTTATCTCAGATGTGACAACCAAAAGTGTCTCCAGACATTGTCAAATGTCTTCTAGGTGACAAAATTACCCCTGGTTCACAATCACTATTGTGGTTCAGCAATTCTTATCAAATGGTATACTTGAAATGGGTGTACTAATTTTGCTATATATACACATTATATCTCAGTAAAGTAATTAAAAATAACCCCTTTGGGGAAAAAAGAGTAACTTTACAGTGCAGAAACCTGACAAACACTACCTCAGCCAAGTGATCAAGGTCAATATCAACAGTGATAAGTCATGTTGATAGTATGAACTCTATGTATAAATATAATGAGAATTGGTCTTCTTTCCAAAAACACATGACCCCAGTGTAATCATGAGAAAGACATCATACAAATTCCAATAAGAGGAACAATCTATAAAACCAGTATTCCTCAAAACTATAAAAAATAAGAGAAGTCTGAGAAATTGTCACAGCCTAGAGTAGCCTAAGGGGAAATTATAATGAATATAATGTGGGATCATGGATGGGATCCTGCAACAGAAAAAGGGCAGTAGGTAAAAAACTAAGGAAGTCAGAATAAAGTATGGACTTTAGTTATTAATAATGTAACAATATTGGTTTGTTAATTGTGACAAATATACCACACTAATGTATGATGTTTATAATAGGGAAAACTGTGTGTGGGGTATATGAGAACTCTTTGTACATTGATGCAATTTTTCTATAAATCTCAGTCTTTTCTAAAATAAAGCATTTATTAAAAAACTAGGGGTCCAGTGCATGAATTCGTGCACCTTGAAAGGAACTGTGGGCTGCGAGGCTGCGGTGGGCACAGGGGCAGTTCTCAGCTCATCCTCTGCTCCCTCACCCGGCCCCTCCTGCCACGCCACGCCCATCCCCTCTCTACTGGCAGCCCCACTCCAGCTGCTCCCAGGTGCTGACTGCGCAGGCCCCACTCATACCCACTGATGGCACAGAGTGAGTGGGGCCGGTGTCAGTAGCGGGTGCGAGTGGGGCCAGTGCTGGCAGCAGGTGCAAGCAGTGGCTCTGGCGCCGGCAGTGGGTGCGAGAAGCAGCTGCCAGCCCCGATCACCCCTCAGGAGTAGGGAGCAGGGGAAGGTGATGATGCCCTGAGGGGTGATTGGGGCCGTCAGCTGCTGCTCGCACCTGCTGACAGTGCCAAGCAATTGAGGCCGGCGCTGGGCACCAGTAGCAGGTGCAAGCGGTGGCGCTAGCAGTGGGTGTGAGTGGGGCGAGTGCCAGCAACAAGTGTGAGCGTAGGGTGAGACCATGGCACACGGGAGCAAAGAATTTTTAGTAACCACTAGAGGCTTGCACAGATGATAGCAACCAGTGCTCTGCCTTGGTCTGGCGCCCCTGCTCACCTGCTCCACCATCCTGCCGTGGCCGATGCCCACCATGTTCCGCGCTCTGCTACCAGCTGCTGACGCCAGCCATGTTCCACACGCGCCCCCTGGTGGTCAGCGCACTTCATAGCGACCAGTTGTTTGGTCTACTTGCATTTTAGGGTTTTATATATATAGATAACTTAGTATTGACACTAAGCTTATAGAACACACAGAAATCTACTTATGTATTTTGTTGGATTTAATACTGTTAACCACAAACATGCCAAAGACATTTTATTAACTCATTACCATCTACCCCTAGACCTTTGATCTTCTAAATGACCTTAAAATGTGCTTGGGACATGTTGGGGCCAAATAAGATTTAATTAAATAAAAAATTTTTGAGCACTTACTATATGCCACACATTGAACTAGTTATTGGGAACAAGAAGATGGATGAGATCTGGTCCCTGCTTTCCAGGAACTCAAAGTCTTGAAAGAGGACACCATCTGGTGTAATGGTGGAGTTATTTATTACAGGAACATCAAGGTGAAAAAGATTATTTTATAATGGCAGAGCCTTTTTCTCTCCCACAAAACAGATTGTAGTGATTCTGTCCTAGGGAGGGCCCAAGCCTGGATTAAGGTGTTAAAGGGCTATTTTTAAGAAGAGAGGAATACCAGTCAATGGGAGGTAAGAATATTTCTTCAGCATGCTTCATCATCCTCACTACTTTTTCAATGTTGGCCTGTGGAAACAGTTGGGAGAGTTTTGTGAGCCATGATATTTGCATTCTGTATTAATAACAGCAGAACAATTGAATTCTGCCAGATAGGCTTTTCTGCCTGATTGTGGACTGACCTCTAAGTCTTCCTATGGCTGTGCTTATACCCGAGTTTCCACATCTGGACAGACCTGAGGAAGGTTTAGGCCAGATGTTGTATAAATTACTGAAAGTTTTGGCATCTCCATTTTCTTATCCGCAAAGAAAAGAAACCCCAAACCTCATGGGATGGTTGGGGTAGGGCAAATGAAAATTCTTTATAAATGGTTAGGTGCTTCCCAGATGTTGGTGGTTTTTACTGTCCAGATCTCTATCTTGACCTGGAACTTATATGGGCACTTTTATATTGGGCTCCTTTGCAGTTTTAGAAAATTATGGTATGTCACATGAGGGAGATGGTATAGCATGGTAATTAAGAACACAGACTTTGGAGTCAATGAGACCCTGGGTTTGAATCTCAGTTTGGCAATTTACCAGCTGTGTGATAGAACTATGCTTCCACTGGAGGTTCTTATGAAGATTAGAAGAAATAACGTACAGTTAAGTACCAATTATAGTGCCTGATGTGCAGCAAGCACCTGATACTAAAGTTGTTATTTTTATCCCATTTCTTTATCTATGTTCCACCAAAATGTAAACTCAATGAAGCAAATAATTTTTATTTCATTCACTGATATACCCCAAATACCTGGAATAGTGGCTATCATATGGGAGGTGCTTAGTAAATACTTATTAAATAAATGAATGAATCTGAGCTTCACTCCAGGCTCTGTCTGCCACACACAGTATTAAAGACATTCTGGTAGGAACAGAAAACTCTGCGGCTCAAGAATATCTGTGCAATTCTCTAATATACCAACAGTTCCATTGTTTCAGGCAGGCAGATAATCTATTCAAAATCTCCAGCTGTAGTGGATTGAAGATGACCACCGTTTTTTATACTCCTCCCATGGTGAGATAGGGTCCATGTTCTTGCCTTTTGAATCTGGGCAGGCTCTGCGACTGCTTTAACCAATAGAATATTACAGAAATGAGGTTGTGTCAGTTTTCATGCCCAGACCTTCAGAGGTAGACTCTTCTAAGCCAGCTACCATTTAAGAAGTGTGATTACCCTGAGACCATCATGCTGTGAGAAGCTTAAGCAACATGGAAAGACCTTGAAGAATGATGTACCATGTGGAGGGAATCAATAAGTGGAACACCCACTATAGAGAAAGATTTTATCTATGAAGACAATGAAACTTAGAATCAGAGAGATCAATTACTAATTTTCACCTTTACCTCCCTTTGTTCCCAGAAATGAAATTGATGATCTGACTACTTTGAGCAGAGAAGATAAAGGGGCAACTTGCCTCATCAATAAACACAACAAATCTCTCTTTGGGGTGACATTATCAAACAGGTAGGCCTACAAGGTTATCATAATACCTTTGATGGCCACTGTAGTAGCCAACCACCAAGGTACTCCAATGATCCTCATCTGCTAGTATTCACATCCTTCTGTAGTCTTTTAAAAAAAATGAGTAGAGCTGAGTAAACTAATAAGATAGTATGAGAATGATGGAGTGTGATCCCTGATGTTAGGTCATAATGTTGCATCTTCCATCTTTCTTATTTTGGTTAACTTGCTCTAGTAGAAATAAACTGTCATGTTTTAAAGACACTCAAAAAGTCCTATGGAGAGGTCCATGTAGTGAGAAACTGAGGATTCTTACAAACAACCAGCCTTAACATGCCAGCTACATGAGTGAACCATCTTGGCAGTGGATCCTCCAGCCTCATTCAAGCCTTCATATGAATGCAACCCTACTTGTTGACATCAAAGATCATGACTCTCAATAACCTAACCAAGATGCCTACATATTTCTGACCAACAGAACCTGTAAGATAATAAATATTATTTTAAAGTTTTTAGGGACTGTGTTAGACAGCAATAAATAACGTAGCCACTCTCCTCATCCATGCTACATTTATTTTTCTTTGTTAGTTTGTTACTATGTTCACTCAGATTTAGCCTGTATTTGAAATTCAGAGCTTAAACACAAAAATTGCTTTCTAGTTCTATGGTATCTGAGGAAATTTATCGATATCTTCCTTTAATAGTAGGCACACTCCATCTTGTCATGTGCCTTACAAAAGCCCAACTCTTAGAGGTAGTGACACTTATAAACCAGCCCAAAATTGCCTAATGGGCCCATGTTTTCTGAACCATATTACTATTATTTCCATATAACTCTATTTATGAAAAAATATTATTTATATGGGAAAATTAATGCTGAGACCCAATTAGGCATATCTTTATGGTGTGTCTCTCCCAAGCACATGCATACAAAGAAAAGAGGTGATGGAGGAGTAAGAAAACTAAGACATGTCCTTAGTGACTAGCAGTAGAAATTCATAATATTGTGACTTAGGCCCCACTTTCCCTACCTCCTTCCCAAACAGTATTTGGCAGTGAAACCAGGAACTTATCACTTAGGTTTTCTTATAAGTTACTTTTCTAGATGAGTGGTTCTCTAAAGGTTCAGAATTAATTAATTAGAGCAGGGTTAGTTGTCTATACCATAGGGAGGGGCCTTTTCATGTGGACTTTCTCACTCCCCATCTGCCCATCTGGCTGTGCTTTCGAAACTTGATGACTGTCTTGGTATAAAGTGATCAGGGAGTGATAGGAGTCCTGAAAAGTTCTACTCCATACCTCTAGAAAGACAAGAAAGAATAGACTTTGATAAGGCAGGGGATAATTTCATCAAGTATAAGGGCTTTTTGTCAACTGGGGCCAGAGAACCTAAGAATGGGTTTCTCAGCTAAGAGTATGTTGTTACCACTCCAAAAGAATTTTAAAAGGAGAGTTGGCAATGATTCCACCTGAATGGTTTATACTCCCTGCCCTATAATTAGGACCCTGGATCATACAACCTCAAAAATATTTTGGTCCAACTCAGATTCCATGAAGAATCCACCTGGTATAGTTTCTTCTCCAGATGTCATACTACATTCCCATTTATATGAGAGCTAGAAGCTTTAATAGCTACTGTCTTTTTTCTTGTTGTTTTGTGTGGATGTTGTTATAGTAATGCAAGTTGATTTTGTTTTTCTACATCTTCTTCCTCTTCATGGTATTTAATAAAGCAGGTTTATGCTCAACTTTAATATCTCATGAATATGTAGGGGAAAAGTAGTTAATTGCGTTTGCATCAAAATATGTTCAATAATGCTGAGCAGGAACAGCAATAGAGGTTAAAAGTAACTCCAATTCATGAACTAGGAACAGGATGAGAAGGGAGATAATTTATAGCCAACTGGCAGCTGCAAGGTAGTGAATTGATAAGGCCACAGTCACAGACCTTTAATTGATGGCTCTACCATCTGTAAAGAAACCATGTGTAAATAAGAATGAATAGTTTGGGTGCAGAGCTCAATGTGACTGTGATTGTGTCATGGAAAAAGATGGAAAAAATAAATTTAATCCTCATAGTTTATGTTGCTCAGTCTCCTGCTAGTTGAGAATGTTTTCTCTGTGATGGCTTAATGAATACTTCATTTTTATGACTTAAGAGGAGAAGCTTCTACAACAATGTGATAACAATAGCATCACAAACTTCTACCTAACAATTATTCTGTGCTGGCACATTCTAGTCAAGTCTCTCAAGCAAGCAAAGAAACAACAATCATAAAAATGATCTGTATGCACTTGTGTGGACTTGCTTCTGCCATATGTCCACATTTGTTTAGCTCAGGTTGTATTAGAATTCTGGTACCAAAGGTCCTATCTTTTCAGGTGCCTCTCATGTGGCATGTCTGCAGTGATTCAGATTGAGGATTATGACCTGTTAATTTGCACCATGAATATCTGGTAATTGGAAAGGACTGAGCAGTTTCAAAAATACCAGAAAGTGTGTGACACCTCCTAGTTTGAAGGAATGGGGAGGAGAAAGCATTAGGTCACCTCTCACAACCCATGCTAAGTGCTATGCAGTCAGACAGATACCAATTCTGGTCCTGATTCTTTCAGATTCTAGTGTGTGAATGGGCAAATGGCCTCAGTTTCACCATTTATAATATGGGGATAACATTAACTACTTAATATGATTTATAAGAGGCCTAAATAAGATAATATCTGCAAAGCAATGGCATAATTTCTTTAGATAATAAATGTGAAATATATGTTAGCTACTGCTGAATCATTGCTCAGTTTTTGTAAATGAACCCTGATCCAAATAGTTTTGCTCTTTAAAATGTTGTCATATTTACCTACACTCAAAATTATTTACTTAGGATAAATTCTTAGCAGCGGAATAAAAGGCATAAACATTTTAAAGTCTTGATTTAGATGCTTTTCTAGACTAGTTATATTTATTTGCACCCACACTAACATTGCAGAGTACTGGTCATCTGGCTCCATCCTTGAGAGCACTGTGTATCATCTTTTATAACTGTGCTAATGAAATAGGCAAATAATATTTCATTTAAATGTGGATTTTGTCGGTTACCTAGTGACATTGAATATTTGTTCATATGTTTGCTTTCTTTTGTGAATTGTCTGCCCATCAATCAATACATCATGTGCCACTTGTGTGCCAGAAACTGCTAGATATATCATGGGAACAAATTTGTGTCAAGAAAGACATAATCCAAACTATTTAACACACTATTTATTAAAGGTGTTCCTCATGTTAATGCACTGGGCTAAATACTTTATGATAATGTAAAATCCTTTGCATTTCCTGGTTAAAAATTAAACTCCTCTGGTTAATCTGAAGTCTGTTTTGCAATTTCCTTATTTTGACCACATTTTTCAGAGTTGAGGATGCTATGTTTACATCTTCTGCACAAGTAAACTGCTGTGGTATGAATTTAAATTTCACACACATACATAAAACAGAGATGGAGGATGAAATCACTGTAAAAGGTATAGAGAAGTGATGAATCAATAACATTTGGGTGGCCAGAAAAAGCTGAAGAATATATAAGCCATATAAACCAAACTAAACAATTTTAGCATGTGTAAAGCAGGTGCAAATTGATCCAAATTAAGATGGTGTTCTTTGACTCCTCATGTTGAAAAGCCTGTCCTACATTTGACAATTTGAGTGGAAACATCTTGTGGTAGGCACCCACCCATCTGCACACCCATTGTTCAGTTATATCCTATATTAGAAGATCAACTTTGGTTTGACAACTGCACAGTGGCATCTTTTTTGCCTGTGTAGGTGAATTAGAGCAGTCCAATGGCAGGTAGAGGTGAAAGTTTCTCCTTACTTGCAATGGTAGGTATAGGAGTCCCCAACATCTTACAGTACTTTCAGAAAGTTGTTATTCTCAGGGGTGTTTATATCACCTTCTGGCTCACTGGAACTTTCCAGTTTAGCAGGGTATTATTTATTGCCTTCTACAAAGTAATACACAGGAAAGAGAAAAGGCTAGCTCATGGTCATTCTGCCAACTCATATTTTCATTGCAATTCACAGTATTCAGATTATTTTCACATATATTATCACAATGGTCCTGGGAGGTGTTGAAAGCTGGCACCCAAATATATATCAACACATAATAAGACAAAGCTGAGCTTCTTGCTTTAGCATTGTCTCAAAGGGACGAAGGTAAGGGCAGAGTTTATTGAGAATTGGAATTTTGGTTTAAGGCAGTGGTCGGCAAACTCATTAGTCAACAGAGCGGCAAACAGCGGCTTGCGAGCCACATGTGGCTCGCCAGCCTCAGTTTGCCGACCACTGGTTTAAGGCAAGTCTTTCAATGCATGGAGACTTCATTAGGATAAGGTAAGAGTCACCATATGTCCAGGATTGGTGAAAAGAGCAAGATGAGAATTTTGAAGTGAAGAATTCAAAGAATGTTAGTGTATAAATTGTCTATTGATACTTTCTACAGAGGAGTAGATGGTTCTGTTGGCAAAGTCCTATAATAAACAATCAAACCATTTACTTGGGCAAGACAGTCCTGGTAAAATAAAGTAACACTAACAAATGCAGTGAAATAGCAATCATGTTAATGTAGCCAGTAAGGTGTGGATTAGGTTCTCAGTATCCATGCTGAGTGTGCGGTAGATGGTTTTGGTTCTCAGAGGAAACGTGGTCATATATCCATTTTATAGATGAGGAAACTGTGGCTCAGGAAGATTAAGTGGCTTTCCAATGTCACACATCTAATTACTTTTGGAGAGAGAACTAGCCCTGAGCTTTTTTTCCATCTTGTCCACTCAGCACTTGCCTCTTATGCTGTTCATCTTGCCCTTTGTCTGAAGTCTCGCTGAACATTGATGAGTTGCTACAGCAAAAGGAAATTTCAAATGGATTTTAAAGTTTAAACCACATGGTCTCCCTTGAACAAATGATAAAATGCTTGCTGAGCATAGGTTTGTGCAATGAGTCTAAGTGCACTTCACTCTGTTTTTCAAAGATAATTAATGGATGAAGAATAGGGAACTGAGTCCTTACTAGAAGTTTGATGTGACATATTAATCATTAATATGGCACTGGCTGCTATATCAATAGTATGCCAGGGACAGAAATTATTTGCTATTTTTAAAAATATATTTTTATTGATTTCAGAGAGGAAGGGAGAGGGAGAGAGAGATAGAAACATCAATGATGAGAGAGAATCATTGATCGGCTGCCGCCTGCACGCCCCCAACTGGGGATCGAGTCCAAAACCTGGGCATGTGCCCTTGACCAGAATTGAACCTGGGACCCTTCAGTCTGCAGGCCAATGCTCTATCCACTGAGCCACACCAGCTAGGGCTATTTTCTGTTTTTGCTCTACATTTTTAAATAGGGACATCTTTAAGTGAGAACCAAGGAGGAGAAGGTGAAAAAGAGAAAAACTGAGAGTGGGTCCTATTGATTCTCTCTCTCTCTCTCTCTCTCTCTCTCTCTCTCTCTCTCTCTCTCTCTCTCTCCTCCCTCTCCCTCTCTCTCTCCCCCTCTCTCTCCATCTGGATTTTCTTTTTGTTCATTTTCATGTTGCTGGCTCCCCTGTTCTAATCGCCAGTCGACCTCACCCCCACCTCTTATGTGGTTCAGCTGCTTCTGTGGACATATCCCATGAAGATAAAATGCTTCCAAAGTAAAATCACTATAAAGAGAAATGTGGTGCAGAGAAACTGTTTATTAAATAATAAAAACTAATAAAAAGTTTATTAGTGAGAACCCAAGTGTTAGTGGGGTAAATTTGGCACAGATTATTTTTTTATAAGGCCACTAGAATGTAAGCTTCAGATGTGCAGAGGTATAATTGCTTCAATATTGAATCTCTAGTGTTAAGAGCATATAATAGGATGCCCTGGCCAGTGTTTCTAAGTGGTTAGAGCATCAGCCTGTGTACCAAAGTGTTGAGGGTTCACTCCCTGCCCCTGGTCATGTTGGAGGCAACCAATCGATGTGTCTCTCTCATATCAATTTTGCGCTCTCTCTCTCTCTCTCTCCCCCCTCTACATTCTACTCTCTCTGAAAAGCAATGAAAAAATATCCTTAGGTCAGGATAACAACAAAAATTGTTTTAAAGAACACATAATAGGCACTCAAAAGCATTTGTTGAAAGAACAAATGAAGAAACAGTGGGCAACTAATACTATTTAGCTTTTGAGAAAAATTCACAATGTAATTTGTTTTCCTAACTGATCCTGGATATGCTCATCAGCATGTGTTCTAATGTCAGTGGGTGTGAATCAGGTCACTAACAGTGATAGGGTTTGGTGGTGTATTTGCTCTGCTGCTACTACTGAGAGTGCCAAGTCCTTATCTAGGTGTGGATGGAGATGGGAGAATGGAAACAGAGGCTTGGGAAAGAGAAATTCTGGATAAGAACCAGAACACGTACTTTAGCAGAGACCGAAGGGACAAGTATAAAGGGGTGGTATGACACTGGGGGAACAGAGCTATTTTGATTGGAAACTCATTGGATTTTTGAGAGGTTAGTTTGTTCTAAGGTTTTCTATAGATTATGCTCTCATGTTGTTCTCCATGAAATAATTTAACTTGGACACCAGGTCCTTGCAACAACTGATCACTTTTGAAGGAGTGTTATTAACTACGGTAAAACATTTTGAACTATTTTCTTTTATTTTTACAACTCAGCCTTCGTGGCTTATAACAAAATTTTCAACTAGAGAAAAAATTCAAACTGTTAAGTTCATAGGGAGCCAGAGAGCTCAGTGGTAAGCACAGTACAACCAAAGCTTCTTGTTTCAAAAACTCATCTAAAGATATTTGCAGAAGTATTATTGATTTCGTTATAAAAATTAACCCCTCAGGTGATTTAACAAATACTTAAAATTTTTACAATAGGATGCTATATATTGCGACATATATGTTTCAATATACTTACTTCTAAGTATATTTTGAGTCTAGTTAATTTTAACAGTTATGGGACACCAAATTAAATATAAAATGAAAATATACACAAAATGCAAATACAGAAACAAACGGATAAAATTGCTAATTGCTCTGCCTTTCAAAAAAGCTTCTGTGTGGCAAGTGTACATAAAATATATTGCTAGTAGTTAAAAGTTTATTTGTTCAAGGCTTGAGTAGGGATATAATCTGTTACATATACACATGAGAAGTTGAATTTTTGGAGACAGTGACTGCCATGAGCATTTTTAACCCATCTCTCTGGTATTGTACTTAAATATAATTAAAAAGTAAATTATGTATTTTTATTTTATTTTAAAAAATAGAGTCCTGAGATTGGCAGAATAATGGAATAGCCAGTAAAATAGTATGATTTTTTTTTGTTAATCCTTACCTGAGGATACTTTTCCATTGATTATTAGAGAGTATGGAAGGGAGGAGGAGAGACACACAGAGAGAAACGTTGATGAGAGACACATTGAGAGAGAGAGACATCAATTGGTTGCCTACCGCACGCTCCCTGACTGGGGCAAGAGTAGCATGATTTAAACCACTATTTGGTAGTCATTATGTCTTTTTGAGTAACAGAGAAAATAAAAAGACAAGTAATTCTTCTGTGGGGGAGTTTCAAGGTAACCTGATCATTTAAAAAAATTTTAGACCTGTGTCAACTTAGAATGAGATTTTTTGTTGTGGGTTCCAGACTTCTAACCTTGGCCTTTTTTTTTCCTTCACTTTTTTCAGCTAATTGAGTAAAGACCTAAAAGACACATGAAGAAGAAAATTTAGAAATGAAGCAAAATTAGGAAAGATAGTTTGTGAGTGTTAGGTAATATGTTAGATGATGAAATGAAGATCCAAAGATAATAGTAATAGACTGAAATTGGGAAACAAAAGCAACAAGATTAGAACTAACAGATAAATGCAAAATTTTCATTAAGTGTTCATACTTTAATTACATGGGCACAAGATGGAGGAGATCTCAGAAGTTCTTATAAAAATGACCAGGAGGATTTAATTGGCTCTAAGTTTAATACAAGCCAATAAGTCTAGAAAGATATCTAAAAGCTATTATTTATTTGCCTATATAAATTACCAGAGGAATATCCTTTTTTCCCTCCACCCTTCAATCTACATCTGGGGATTCATCAGATTCTAGGACATGATTATGCCATGTTTGCCAGTGGGTGGGGTCACTGTGTGCTGACAGGTCCCTGAAACACTGATAAAGTGGGAAAGATCAGGGCCTATCCTCCATGGGAGATTCTCTTATTTTCTCTTCATTCTCTGTAATCCATATGGCAGAAGTAATAAGCTGACTCAAGGCCTACTGTTTTGGAGCATTTTTATTTTTCTTTCATTTTTTAATTTTTTAATTTTTTAAAATTTCTTTATTGATTACGGTGTTACATATGTGTCCTTATTTCCCCATTACCCCTCCTATCCCCCTCCTCATGCCTTCACCGCCCCCTGTTGTCTGTGTCCATTGGTTGGGCTTATATGCATGCATACAAGTCCTTTGGTTGATCTCTCCTCCTTACCCCCACCCTCCCCTACCTTCCCTCTGAGGTTTAATGGTCTGATCGATGCTTCTCTGTCTCTGGATCTTTTTGTTCATCAGTTTATGTTGTTCATTATATTTGGAGCATTTTTCTTTACAGGGGGCTGGATTATGGTAACATCCAAAATTGGGGTAGGTGAAGTATTAGCAGGCCTTACAACCTGATCTGGGCTGAAGGTATATAGGCAAAGTAACTTAGGAAAAGATTATGGGCCACATGGCCACATGTTCCATATGGTCCATGCTCCATGTGGCCCAGCCTAAACATCAGGGTATCTTTTGGGGAACTTGGGGTCTAAGCTCATAAAGTAATACTTATTGAATTTTCCTTTTTTGTCTGTGTTTGTGTCTCTCTCATGAATCTTTTGAAGGAGGATATCTAGAGCAAGATACACATATTCTTCAATTCTTTTATCATAATACCACTTAAGAGCACAGCACCCTAATCCTTCTACTGACTCTAACAGCAGGATTAAAAGAACAGTATAGTGGTTAATGTCCCTTTATACTCCAGACAAATGGTTTACTCACTATTGTATACTCCCATTTGAGTACCCCAGAAGCACCTAAAATTTTTATTTTCAAAATTTAACATCTTTTTGTAAACTCTTGCCCTGATTCCCACTACTACCACTAATTTTCAAATGCATGTCTGCTGCTATTTGAGTTTTCCCTGGTTCTTTGAAGATATCACCACCTACCTTGTTGCTAACTCCTTGGCCCTCCATATTTAGGTGGTCACTAAATTCTGTCATTTAAAATTTTAGAAAGTGTTTTAAACATGTCTATTCCTGCCTTCACCTAGTTGGCCTTTATTATCTGTCACCTTGATTATTTTTAGTCATGACCTATGTTTTCATTCTTACCACAATGATTGACACATAGCTTGTACTGACTATAAAAAATATAGCTTTTGTGTTTATCTTCAAATGTTTAATAAAACATAATATCAAGAGACAAACTTATTTAGAGTTGCTTTAAATGTCAGAGAGGTAAATTTTTATTAATATTAGGTAGAACTTAAAGCAGAATGACACCAATTGCAGACTAAACTATTTTATAAAGCTTTGAGCTCTTCATTATAGGGATTATTCAAGGAAAAGCTGGGAAAGCATCAGCTGTTTTTGTTTTTTTTTTAATTGATTTTTTACAGAGAGGAAAGGAGAAGGATAGAGAGTCAGAAACATCGATGGGAGAGAAACATCGATCAGCTGCCTCCTGCACACCTCCTACTGGTGATGTGCCCACAACCAAGGTACATGCCCTTGACTGGAATCGAACTTGGGACCTTTCAGTCCGCAGGCCGATGCTCTACCCACTGAGCAAAACCAGTTAGGGCAGCATCAGCTGTTGAGAGGATTCTGGCTTTGGTATAATGCCAGACAATAAGACCTCTAGGGTCCCTTTTAACTATAAAATTTAATGATTGCTATATTAACTTTACAGGTTTGTGTAAAGTCCAAAGTATTAATAGCATTGGTTCTGATTGGTAGAATTAGAGATAAACATTACTTTTTTCCTACTGCTTTTCTGTATTTTTAAGTTTTCCAAAATAAAAATGTAATACTTTCATAATCAGAAACAATTTTATTATGAGCAACCTCAAAATTGTGTATGTTAATAAAACACTCTATCTCTTTAAAATATAAACATAACCTTTTGTAATAGGTATCAAACATTTTTGTTTTTGTATATATGCCAGCTGTTAGCTTTAGTCTTGGCTGCATATACCAGAAAAAAATTAACAGTGACTTTAGAAAGCTAGAAGTCTAATTTTCTTTTATGTAAAAGAAGTTGGGATGTAGACAGCCTGAGGTGGTATGCTGGTTTCACTCTATCAGGCACCAACACTCTTTTATCTTATTCAGCTGTGTGTCCAAAATGGTCATTGAATACCAACATTACATATGTGATCTAAATAGCAGGAAAGGAGAAGATGGACCTGCCTCCATCGTTTTAAAGATCTTCCTAGAAATACCAGATAACATTCTATATAAATTTCCTTGGTGAGAATTTAGCCATAAGGCCATACCTAGCTTTGAGGAATTCTGGGGAAGAGAATCAGGACTTTGTTTCTAATAAAGAACAAGAGAATGGTTATTGGGAAGCTAGTAAGTGTTTCTGTTACACCTAATTACTAAGGGTAAGCATAATACAGAATCTTTTTAAAAATGTCACTGGCCATAGCTTCTTTGCTAATAGTTTTATAAAATTTCAATTGGGCTCCATTTATTTACATCAGTCAACAGTTATTTACTAAAAACTTTCTATTTGCCTCAGTGTTGTTTCTCATTTTTACAATTTGGTTGCACTTCCTAGAGAAGCTGACTTGCTGGCCTATACCACCTTAAGCTTGTAAATATCTTTCTGATTCTTAAAAGTTCCAGGAAGAGATCACAGGCTCCATCATTTTCTTTTATGCCCACTTGTAAAACTATTATTAGTAAGTTGTTGTTGTTTTTTTAGGACAAACACTCATGAATTAAAGTAAGAGTATTTTTGCTTATTTTAAGACTATGCTATTTACTAAAAATTGTATCCATTGAGTGAATAACAACACAGGTACAGGTGAAAATGGATAATCTATTAGAACAGATATTGCCTGCTTTTTTTTAGAAGGGAAGTCTTTCCTAACCTTGCATTTTATTTTATACAGTACATTTGCTAAGAGAATTCAAAGGAAGAGATCGGGCCTATTGTCCTTCATTCCAGTAGTATTGAAGGCCCAATTTCATCTTTTGAAGTTCTTAAGGAGCATACTACATAAAAAGGAATGGACTGCTTGCTATTCAACCATTTCTGCAATAGCAATATCAATCATTATACTGTTATCTATTTGAAAAATGTGGATTTTACTTGGAAATGGTATTTATTGAAGCCTGCAAGAAATCCACTTCCTGTCTACCTGGCAAGAACAATCTGAAATGGAAAATTTAAGCTCAGAGATCAGTTGAAATTTGACCTTCTATATATTGCTGTGAATTTTTGGTATGATGATATATGTAGGGGTTGGAGTAAGGAATATCCATTGGCTTCCAATCCTGTGCTGGGTTTGTCTCTTGCTGCACAATAAGGCAATCTAAGAGAAACCTTCTCCGGATTTATTAAAATGGAGGAGGGTGTGGGATGCCGGGGCTGATGCACTTAAAATGTGCTTTGAAGCATCATGGAAATTTTACAGAAGACTCTTATGTAGCAATGATTCTATTGATAGAGTCAATGAGAGTTTTGTCTGTGCAAGAGCTGCAGGATAGGACCCCAAGTCACATGCTTTCAAAATTATTCTCCCTTTGTTAGATATCACAAAGGATATTTTCCCATGAAAACAAGATCTTTTGTTTCTTATGAATTCATTCTAATTGTGAAGCCGGTTGATAGGGTTACTTCATGTTCTCGCACTGGCAGGTGGCCTGAGGGAGCTGGTGAAAGGGGCTCAATCATCTATTAAGGCTTTTCCTGGTATTAATGTCATTTACTTCTCATCTAAAACCATATTCCTTGATGTTCATTTTCAAAGGTGATAACAGTGAGGTCATGGATAGTAATTTGTTACTGTTTAGCTCTTAAAGGCAACAGGCAAGATATCTCTGCCTTCATGGTTTCCCTACCTTTTTGCAAATGTATAGGGCTAACAAAAATTGCATAGAAAATCTAGACAGGTAGGGAAACTTTAGACAAGTTTAAGCATCAGTTTTCAAAAAAAAACTTATTAAATTGCATGTGCTAGGTTCTGTGCAGAAAATAAAACAGATACAGCTCCCTCAGGCTGAGAATTCACACTTGATCCAGCCAGTGTGCTGTGTGAAAACAGCAATTTAGCAAACATTTACGTAAAGGATCTGTAGAAGATCTGTACAAACTACTGAGGATTTAAGACCAGTATGGCTTAGCCTAGTCCCTCAAGGAAGTACTACAGAAAATGTTACATTAAGAAACGTGAGGTTGTGCTGTGTTACAAGATTGGGACTAAGGGGGTGTGGGCATCTTTAAATAATAATAGTAATCTGTGGATGTGCCTGTGCACATGCACACACAGGACATTGTGACCACCAAACTTTTAGAGAGCATCTATATGCAATAAAAGAAGGTGAGATGTAAGAGCCTCATTCATTCATTTCATATCTTTGATTTGAGGGCATCTTATAGCTTTTGTTTGGTGATTCATCCCCAGTATGAATTATCATTTTCATCAATGTGCAGAATAGATAAACTATGGTGACTTTTAGAGGACAGAGTGGGGCAAGCTATAGCTAGAGGCAGAAATGAGTTGGCAATACCATATATGGACAATACATGGACTCCCTTTTGGATCTACAAAAGAGGACTTTGCAATGGGTGGGATATGAATTGTTTTATTGACTGGAGAAGTGTAGATTTTTCCCTTTTCTGATGAAGGCATGGACAAAAACTCTGATTAACATGGATGAATGGGAGAAAGAAGTGTTCTTGGCACAGGTATAGGGGTCAGGTGTTAAAGGCATAGAGTTAAAGGCATAAGGAGCATTTGAGCAGTCATTGAGCCTGGTTTGACTGCAAGGTTTTCAAGAATAGGAATGCATGCACAATTGACAGGAGAAGCGGAGGATGCTGAGCTGAGACCTGGTTAAGTGGTAGGATAACCATAGTCTTGAATCAGAAACAGGGAAAAATGGCATCTGAAAGACTGTATTTGAAGAGGAATAGAAAAGAGGTGAGGTAGGCAGGGCATGTGATTTTAGTAATGATGGTGATGAAATAATCACAGTAGGATTATACTAAAAATAGGGATTCTAGTGAAGTCTGGATTTCAGAAAGAGAAAACTATTGCTTTATATCCATCAATCAGCATTCACATGAAAATTTCAAGGTATTTGGATTGCACAAACTGCTTATATAGTGCTATATAAGACCTCAGAATGCCCTGGTCACACACTAGCCTATAAATGCACAAAAGCCAAATTAGGTGATTAGTATGGGGGAAAGGTTCTCTTTTGCTATATCAGACTTCAGAAGGCCCTGGTCACACACTAACCTAGAAATGAATAAAGCCAAATGGGGAAAAGCTTTTCTTTCTCACGTGTTGTTTTGAAGAGGGTATTGATGAACTCAAATGGTTCTCACCAATAGCCCTGCATCTGTCTGGATTAGTATAGCCATAAGTGGACTGAAACCAGAAATCCACAGACTTAATCAAGACCCAAAACATCAGTGGGCCAAGTCTACCACAATTCTTATGATAACCTTACCAAGGGGCAGGCAGGACCCCCTATCACCAAGCTGACAAATAGGCAAAGGACAATATGATCCTCAATGTTTGACTGGATATAATGTTACCAAAAGTCTTTTTAGAGACTCACAGTCTTGCTAACCATTTGGTTGCTACAACTCTACAGAATGTAATGCAATAAGGATGAACTGATTTGTTGGTAGACCACCAGTGAAGGGTACTTATAGCTTTTGTTATCAGTAGTTTGCTGGAGCCCGCTGGCTTGACTCCATTTCTGAAAACTACTAAACGAATTAAAAGGCTATAGAAACAGCATGGATGAATCTCACAGACATTATACTGAGTGAAAGAAGCCAGACACAGAATATCACATACTGTATGATTCTATATGAATTTCTAGAACAGGCAAACTAATCTATGGTGAAAAAATGTCAGGATGGAGTTACATTTGGAGGGGGGAATTGACTGTGAAGGGGCATGAAGAATTTTTCTAGAGTAATGAAAATATTCTATATCTTAATGTGGGTATGGGCTACACGGGTATATACATTTGTTAAACAGTCATCAAATTGTACATTTAATATCTGTGCAGTTTACTATATGCAAATTTAACCTCAAAAGAAAAAAAAACTGCAAACAAATATTAAACCCTACTTAGTAGGTTTGCTTGGCACAATTGTAAAGGTTAGCAATTTTGAAATTATTTGGGTGTTTTAGGTTAGAGCAAATGAGTAAATATATTGAGGATAATGGGAGTCTTGTTTCTCACTGCTGGAGAAAAAAATGTCCCTATGTAGTGATTCCAGGATAGAATGAACACTGTGATGAAAAGAATTTAACTATATTACAAATGTGTGAAACAACCTCACTATAAGGAATGTGAGAGGAGGTGCTGATGTAAATAATTTAGGAAATGAATATATTCTCTAATAAGATGAAAAGGCAAAAAGGAGGAGTGGCACAGAAGCGCTGTACCAACAGAGGTCCAGATTAACAATTCTGATTCTGGTGCACATGTATATTTGAATTGAATGATTTAGTAAATAGATGGTGAATGGTAGCAGCCAGGTTCCTCACTGTTGGAATGGGAATTTATAGGTAAGCAAGGGAAGGAGCCTAGAATGATCCATATGGTACTGGGTTAGAGTTGGAGACATGGATATTAAATAATGTTTAGCTTCATATTTATAAAAATGTTAGATATAAAAATATTTAGGAAGATGGCAACTGGCAAGAAGGCAGGCAGGGAGAGTGTGTGAGAAAGTGAGGGAACAATAGAGGAGTGTGTAGATGTGGTGTGTGTGTGTGAGAGAGAGAGAGAGAGAGAGCGCGCGCGCTAGGGACAGTTAGATCCTGCAGGACTTTTGGAGGGCTGGTGGACTGGGCAGTCTTAGACTGCAAGACCCCGCTGCCACTGCAAACACTCTGAGGCGGCACAGAAACCACATCATATTGAAGGACAGAACTGCTTGTGACTAGGATCCTAGCTTCACTACCACCCAGTATGGCCTCAGACGCAAACTGGGACCCTACAGCCACTCTGGACAAAGACCTGCTACCACAGCTGCAGACCCACAGACACCGAGACTCCAGACATCCAGGCCATAGATTCCTGTGCATCACAGAGCTCATTCCCCTCCCTGCTGGCCTGCTGCAGTGGCATAGGGCCTGCTAGACCTGTGCTGCATGAGCAGGCCTTCTGCTGACACAGGATGGCTGTGCAACTTGATTTTAACTCTGGGCATGTGCACGCAGGAGTCTGTTTCCCATGGCACATGAGAGAGCCTCTCACTGACACAGGGCACCTGGGCAAACCAACACCCTTAGCAGGCTGGGGATCCTGATTCTCGGTGCACGCTTGAGGCTTCACTGAGCACCAGTGACTTTGGCTCTGGGCATGTGGATGCAGGGAGTCTGTTTCCTGTGGTGTGTAAGCAGGCCTCCCACCAACACAGGGCAGCTATGCAACCTGACTTTGACTCTGGGTGCATGTGCATGGGGAGTCTGTTTCCCACAGTGTGCCAGCAGGCCTCCCACTGACACAGGGTAGCTGTGCAACCTGCCTTTGACTCTTGGCACACATGCACAGGAAGTCTGTTTCCCATGGCACATGAGTGGGCCTTCCGCCGACACCGGGTGGCTGTGCAACCTGACTTTGACTCTGGGCACACACACACGGGGAGTCTGTTTCCCAGTGAGTGAGCAGGCCTCCCGCTGACACAGGGAAGCTGTGCAACCTGGCCCCCCAAGCAGGCTGGGGACTCTGATTCTCCATGCAAGAGGCCACACTGAGCACCAGTAACTTTGACTCTCGGCGCGCGCACGCGGGGACTCTATTTTTCATTGCATGTGCACAGGAACCCTAATTCTCAGTGCACACACACTGAGCACCAGTGACTCCAATTCTTGGTGCTTGCATGCACAGGGACCCTGATTCTAGGCGTGTGCACAAAGCCACACCAAGCGACACAGTCTCTGATTCTCAGTTCTCAGTGTGTGCACACAGGGACTCTGATTCCAGGTGTGTGCTTGGGGACTCTGATTTTCAGCGCACAGCTGTGGGGACTCTCTTCCTCAGTGTGGCACATGTGGGGACCTTGATTCTAGGTACACGCATGAAGCTGCATTGAGTACCTGTGACTCTGATTCTCAATACATGTGGCTCCCACCAACCCATGGCAGCCACACGTCTCAGTGTTGGAGCTCTTTAGTGACACTCGGGTGGCATGATGCTCTTGCTGCAAAGAGCTCAGGCCCTTGCACCTTGGCACTTGGACCTTCTAGTGATAGATAGAATGGGGAGACAACGAAACAATCCCCAGAGGAAAGAAAAAGAAGAATCACCAAGAAAGGAACTAAATGAAACAGAGGAATGTGATATGTTAGAAAAAGAATTCAGAGTAATGGTCATACAGTTCATAAACCTGATGGGTAAGGAAATCAACAACCTATGCAAAAATCAGGAAGAAATCAAAAGTGATATAAATACAATAAAAAACACTGTGGAAGGTTTCAACAGTAGACTAGGAGAAGCAGAGGACCGAATTAGTGAGTTAGAAGATAAGGTAGAGAAACAACCTCAATCTGAACAGCAACTGGAAAAAAAAAATTAAAAAGCAGGAGGAGAGCCTAAGGGAGCTTTGGGACAACATGAAACGAAATAACATATGTATAATAGGGGTTCCAGAAAGACAAGAAGAGCAACAAGGATTAGAGAATATATTTGAAGAAATAATGACAGAAAACTTCCCTGATATAGGGAAGAAAAAAGTCACACAAGTACAGAGAATCCCAAGCAAGATGAAACCAAAAGATGCACACCAAGACATGTTATAATTACAATGTCAAACATTAATGACAAAGAGAGAATCATAAAGGCTGCAAGAGAGAGACAGTTACCTACAAAGGATCCCCCATCAGATTATCAAATGATTTCTCAACAGAAACACATTAGGCCAGAAAAGAATGAAATGAAGTATAAAAAGTGATGCAAAGCAAAGGACTGAATCCAAGAATACTCTCTCCAGCAAGGCTATCAATCAAAATTGAAGGGGAAATCAGGAACTTTGCAGATAAAAATAAGCTAAGGGAGTTTATCACTACCAACTCAGCAATGCAAGAAATGCTAAAGGGAATGCTGTAAAAAGAGGAAACAGAAAGGAAGGAATGAACACAGGCATAAAGAATAGAAATGGCTACAAACAAGTACCTATCAATAAAAATATTAAACATAAATGGATTAAATGCTCCAATCAAAAGACATTGAGTGACTGAATGGATAAGAAAACATGACCCATATATATGCTGTTTACAAGAGACCCACCTCAGAACAAGGGACTCACACAGACTGAAAGTGAAGGGATGGAAAAATATCTTTCAGGCAAATGGAAATGAAAAATGCTGGGATAGCAATACTTATATCTGACAGAATAGACCTCAAAGTGAAGGCCATAACAAGAGACAAGGAATGCCACTTCATAATACTAAAGGGAACAATTCAACAGGAGGATATAACTATGGTAAACAAATATACATCCAATGCAGGATCACTCAAATACATAAAAAAAAAAAACTCCTGGAAGATATCAGGGGAGAGATCGACAGCAATACAATCATAGTAGGAGACTTTATTACCCCATTAACACCACTGGATAAATCCTCTAGACAAAAAATCAGTAAAGAAACAGTAATCCTAAACGACTCACTAGATTGGATGGGCTTAATCAACATCTTCAGAACATTTCACCCCAAAGCTACAGAATACACATTCTTCTCAAGCACACATGGGACATTCTCAAAGATAGACCACATATTGGGACACAGGCAAAGACTCTCCAAATTCAAGAAGACTGAAATCATATCAAGCATCTTCTCAGACCACAATGGCATAATATTAGAAATAAACTATAATCAAAACAATCACAAAAATTCAAACACTTGGAGGCTGAATAGCATGCTATTAGACAATGATTGGGTTACCAAAGAGATCAAAGAAGAAATTAAAAACATCCTGGAAACAAATGACATTGAAAACACAACAATCCAAAATCTATGGGACACAGTAAAAGCAGTCTGAGAGGGAAGTTCATAGCATTACAGGCCTACATCAAAAAAATAAGAAAAACTGGTAATAAACCATCTAAATATGCAACTTGAAGAATTAGAAAGAGAGCAACAAGCAAAGCCCAGAGTGAGCAGAAAGAAGGAGATAATAAAGATCAGAGGGGAAATAAATGACATAGAGACCAAAAAAACAAACAAACAAACAAAAACAATACAAAAGATCAATGAAACCAAGAGCTGGTTTTTTGAAAGGCTAAATAAGATTGATGAACCTCTAGTCAGGCTTACTAAGAAGCAAAGGGAGAGGACCCATATAAACAAAATCAGAAATGAAAGAAGCAAAATAACAACAAACCCTACAGAAATATGAAGAATCATAAAAAGTAAGATGAGCAACTCTATTCCAACTAACTGCTCAACCTAGAAGAAATGGACATATTCCTAGAAAAATACAACCTTCCCAAACTCAAACAGGAAGAATTTAAAAATCTGAATAGGCCTATATCTATGGAAGAAATTGAAGCAGTCATCAAAAAACTTCCAACAAACAAAAGCCCTACACCAGATGGTTTCACAGGGGAGTTTTATCAAACATTCAAAGAAAAACTAAATCCTAGCTTCTTCATACTATTCCAAAAATTCAAGAGGAAGTAACACTTCTAAGCTCTTTCTACGAAGCAAGCATTACCCTAATTCAAAACCAGATAAAGACACTACAAAGAAAGAGAATTACAGGCCAATATCCCTCATGAACATAGATGCCAAAATTCTCAACAAAATTCTAGCAAGTTGGAGACAGCATTCCATTAAAAAGATCATACTCCATGACCAAGTGGGATTTATTCTGGGAATGCAAGGCTGTTACAATATCCACAAATCAATAAACATGATACATCACATGAACAAACTGAGAGATAAAAATCACATAGTCATATCAATTGATGCAGAAAAAGCATTTGACAAAATCCAACACCCTTTCTTGATTAAAAAAAACAACAAACTCAGAAAAATGGGAAAAGAGGGATCATGCCTCAACATAATAAAAGCCTTATATGACAAACCTACAGCCAACATCATACTCAATGGAAAAAAACTAAAACCATTTCCCCTAAGAACAGGAACAAAACAGGGATGCCCACTCTCACCACTCTTATTTGACATAGTACTGGAAGTACTAACCATTGTGATCAGACAAGAAGAAGAAATATAAGGCATCCAAATTGGAAAAGAAGAAGTAAAATTGTCATTATTTGCAGATGACATGTACATTGAAAACCCCAATGACTCCATAAAAAAACTACTACACTTAATAAATGAATATGGCAAAGTAGCAGGATACAAAATTAACACCCAGAAGTCTATGGCTTTTATACACCAATAATGAACTCACAGAAAGAGAAACTAAAAAAAAATCCTATTTATCATTGCAACAAAAAAATTAAGATACCTAGGAATAAATTTAACCAAGTAGATATAGGACCTGTACTTAGAAATTTTCAGGAAACTGAAAAAAGATATAGAGGAAGATATAAACAAATGGAAAAATATATCATGTTCATGGATTGATAGAATCAACATCATTAAAATGTCCATATTACCCAAAGCAATCTATAAATTCAATGCAGTCCCCATTAAAATACCAGTGGCATACTTCGAAGACCTAGAACAAACTCTCCAAAAATTCATCTGGAATAAAAAAAAAATACCCCGAATAGCTGCAGTAATCTTGAGAAAGAACAAAATTGGAGGGATCACACAACCAGATATAAAGCTATATTACAAAGCCACTGTTCTCAGAACTGCCTGGTACTGGCACAAGAACAGACATATAGACCAGTGGAACAGAATAGAGAACCCAGAAATCGACTGAAGCCATTATGCTCAATTAATATTTGTCAAAGGAGGTAAGAGCATACAATGGAGTCAAGACATTCTCTTCAATAAATGGTGTTGGGAGAATTGGACAGATACATGGAAAAAAAGAAACTAGTCCACCAACTTACACCATACACAAAAATAAACTCAAAATGGATAAGGGACTTAAATGTAAGATGGGAGACCATAAAAATCCTAGAAGAAGCCATAAGCAGCAAAATAGCAGATATTTCTCACAGCAATATCTTTTCTGATACAGCTCCTAGGGCAATAGAAACTAAAGATAAAATAAACAAATGGGACTACATCAAAATAAAAAACTTCTGAACAGCAAAAGAAACCATCAACAAAACAACAAGAAAGCCCACTGCATGGGAGAACATATTTGCCAATGTTATGACCGATAACAGTTTATTCTCCAACATTTACAGGGAACTCATACAACTTAACAAAAGGAAGATAAACAACCCAATCAAAAAATGGGCAATGGACCTAAATAGACACTTTTTGAAAGAGGTTATATAGAAGGCCAATAGACATATGAAAACATGCTCAAAGTCACCAATCATATGAGAGATGCAAATCAAAACAACAATGAGGTACCATCTGACACCTGTCAGAATGTCTATTATCAACAAATCAACAAATGACAAGTGCTGGCGAGGATGCGGAGAAAAAGGAACCCTTGTGCACAGCTGGTGGGAATGCAGACTGCTGCAACCACTGTGGAAAACAGTATGGAGTTTCCTCAAAAAACTGAAAATGGAACTCCCATTTGACCCAGTAATCCCACTCCTAGGAATATATCCTAAGAAACTAGAAACACCAATCAGGAAGGATATATGCACCCCTATGTTCATACCAGCACAATTCACCATAGCTAAGATTTGGAAATAGCCTAAGTGCCCATCAGCAGATGAGTGGATTATAAAACTAAGGTAACATCTACACAATGGAATACTACGCTGCGGTAAAAAAGGAGTTCTTACCATTTGCAACAACATGGATGGACCTGGAGAGCATTGTGCTAAGTGAAATAAGCCAGGCAGAGAAAGATAAATATCACATGATCTTACTCATTTTGTAATATAAAGAATATTATAACCTGATAAACAAAAATAGATACAAAGAACAAACTATGGCAGAAAGGCAGGGGAGGGTTAGGACTTGTATGCATGCATATAAGCATAACCAATGGACACAAGACACTGGGGGTGGTGAGGGCATGTGCCTGTGTTGGGGGTTAGGGGAGCCAAGTGGGGAGGATCTTGTGGTGCCAAAAATGTAAGAAAATGCTAAAAGATATTCCAATGATAGAAATATGCCAATGGGACACAGGAGCCAACTGAAAGAGTTCCCACTGGTCACAATAGAAAAAAAATTCAGCAGCAAAATAAAGTATTATTTGATTAGTAGCAAAAGTGTAAAATAAATATCCATGAACCCATACTGATATAAATAAGTTGTCGAGTAAGTAAATAAATGGAGGAGAAGAGGAAAATCTCCAGTGCATATGAATTACAAATAATTTATGTAGATACTCTGTCCTCAAGGAGAGGGAGCATAACTCCCCACACCTTAAGTGTGGACCGCACATAACTAACTTCCTTTAAAAGAGTGAAGTGATGGAAAGGGGAAAGAAATTACTTTACAGTGGGGAAACCTGACAAACACTAGCTCAGTCAGGTGATCAAGGTCAACAATAGTGATATGTCATGTTCATATTATGTATCCTGGATATGATTTGACAAGAATGACATTTTACCTCTGGTCTTTTTCCCCAAAACCCACAACCCCAGTCTAATTGTAAGAAAAACATCAGACAGATTCCATCTGAAGGACATCCTACAAAATACCTGTACTCCTCAAAACCATCAAGGTCATTGGAAGTAAGGAAAACTAGAGACATTGTCACAATCAAGAGGAACCCAAGGAGTCATGATGACTAAATGGAATGTGCTATCCTGGATGGGATACTAGAACAGAAAAGAAACATTAAGTTAAAACCAAGGAAATATGAATAAGTTTGAGTGCTTGTTAATAATAGTGTATCAATATTAGTATACTAGAGGCCCAGTGCACGGAATTCGTGCATGGGGGTGTGTGTGTCCCTCAGCCCAGCCTGCACCCTCTCCAATCTGGGACCCCTCAAGGGATGTCCGACTGCCCGTTTAGGCCCGATCCCACTGGGCCTCACAATCCAGGATTGCTGGCTCCCAACTGCTCGCCTGCATACCTTCCTGATTGCCCCTAACCGCTTCTGCCTCCCAGCCTGATCACCCCCTAACCACTCCCCTGTCAGCCTGATTGATGCCTAACTGCTCCCCTGCCAGCCTAGTCACCCCTAACTGCCCTCCCCTGCAGGCCTGGTCACCCCTAACAGCTCTCCCATGCAGGCCTGGTCACCCCTAACTGCCCTCCCCTGCAGGCCTGGTCACCCCTAACTGCCCTCCCCTGCAGGCCTGGTCACCCCTAACTGCTCTCCCCTGCAGGCCTGGTCACCCCTAACTGCTCTCCCCTGCAGGCCTGGGTCCCTCCTAACTGCCTTTCCCTACAAGCTTGATCGCCCCCAACTGCCTTCCCCTGCAGGCCTGGTCCCTCCTAACTGCCCTCCCCTGCAGGGTTGATCGCCCCCAACTGCCCTCCCCTACTGGCCATCTTGTGGTGGCCATCTTGTGTCCACAGGGGGGCAGGATCTTTGATCACATGGGGGCAGCCATCTTGTGTGTTGGAGTGATGGCCAATCTGCATATTACTCTTTTATTAGATAGGATAGAGGCCTGGTGCACGGGTGGGGGCCAGCTGGTTTGCCCTGAAGGGTGTCCCGGATCAGGGTGGGGGTTCCCTTGGGGCGTGGGGCGCCCTAGGCGAAGGGCCTGTGGTGGTTTGCAGGCCAGCCACGCCCCCTGGCGACCCAAGCAGAGGCCCTGGTATCTGGGGCTTATTTATCTTCTACAATTGAAACTTTGTAGCCTGGAGCGGAGCCAAGCCTTCTGCTTGCCCTGTGGTGGCAGCCATTTCTCTTGGGATTTATGTATCTTCTATAATTGAAACTTTGTAGCCTTAAGCAGAGGCCTGGGCCGGCCAGGGTATGCGGAAAGCTTGGCTTCCTCCATCACCGGGGGCAGCCCTAGCCTCCTGCTCTTTCCAGCTCCGTGGCTGCTGCCATTTCTGTTTGGATTTATGTATCTTCTATGATTGAAACTTTGTAGCATTGAGTGGAGGCCTAGGCCGACAAGGGCAGGCGGAAAGCTTGGCTTCCTCCATTGCCGGGGAAACCCAAGCCTCCCTCCTGCTCTCTGTGGCGGTAGCCATCTTGGTTGGGTTTATTTGCATATTCTCTCTGATTGGCTGGTGGGCGTGGCTGGTGGGTGTAGCGGAGTGAGGGTTAATCTGCATATTACTCTTTTATAAGATAGGATTAATTGCAACTACTCAAATGTACCATGCTAATGCATGATGTTAGCAATAGGGAAAATTGGGTGTGGGATATACAGGAATTCTGTGGACTATCTATAATTCAATAGCTACAATATTTTTATAAAGCTAAAATAGCTCTAAAATAGTTTATTTAAAAAAGTGAAACCCCTCAGATATAGATTGCTTGCAGATCCATTACCACATGAATCATTCTACACTCCTTTCCTTGCTTACCTGTAGATTCCCATTCCAATAGTATGTAGAGGAGAATGCAGCTGGGATGTGCACAGGGCCTGGACAGCATCTGTATCACTTGATTATCTGTAGATGGGACCAATCATGACTGTCATACGGTGCCCTTTTGAAAGTTCCTCTCTGTCCAATGGTCTTTTCTTGGACGATTTGCAGAGCACAACTCCTAATCTTCTGGCAGAGGGTGGGCTCTGATTAAAGCCTGCATAGCAGCCTCAGGAGGGTGGCAAGTCCAAACAGGCCCCCAAGACTATTTGACACCAAGACTGGGGCGCTTGCTCATGTGGAGCTCTGCTGACCCAATAGGCAGGTAATTTGCCTCTGTGTATGGGACAATGCTTGTTCCTGGGAAACATAATGATGCTGCCCCCAAACTTGGGCTGTTTTCTTGGGGTTCATAAGGATCTAACTTGAATAAATCAAGAAGTTCTGCTTTGAGGGTTTCATTGTAGTCTCTCTCATATGATGTAATCAGGCAATTTCATCTGACAAAGTTCCCAAACTAGAGAATCAGGGGAAGAAGCAGTCTTGGCTCTGGCAGACTCTCATCAGGCTGTTGCTGCGGTTTGTGGAATTTAAATATTTAAACAAGAGTTGAAGGTGCTATGTCTTAGTTTCTGGGGGAGTCATGAATACAAACAGTCTGTGTTTGCACTCCACATGTGGTTAGGAGCATAGATTTCTTTGCTCATAACAGTCTGGTGTGTTTTGGTCAAGAGTGACTGAGTAGTTAAGCAAGCTGACAGACTTCAAACTAGTCTGTATGCCTCAAAGCAGCCATGTTAAGTACAAGTTTGCCACCATGTTCCAGGGTACCAGCCACATATAGCCGCTAGCTAATACTATTTGAGAGTGGCAAATACTTTCAGTTTTTTCCCCCAATTTCCCTTTGAATTTTAAAATTGGGAGCCTGTTGTCCCATAGCCAGAAGGTAAGGTATTAGATAGCAATTCATGTAGACCAAAGGTTCTATCCCTTTTCCACATGAGTTTGGGAAAAATACTATTGAGTTATGTGTTGGGCCTACATCAGACCAGCATAAAGCTAGAGCAATTAAGATGGAAATAAAACATTAATTAACAAAGAACATTAATGTCTTCTGTCTTGCACAGCAAGGATTCCCCTCACCAACAGAAGGATTTCTCTTACCAACAGACCTGGAGAAAGGAACCTTGGAAAAAATTTTGTCTGACATTTTGTTTAGTACATCATGGTAAGTAGATATAATCAATAATTGGCTTTGAGGTTCAGGGCTTTCATGTATGCATAAGCAAGCCCAGAAAAGTTGATAAGGGATGCCCAGCTCTATACCTATTGATCTAAGATTGGGATTTACTGCTGTCTAGAAAGTTCTACCCAATTTCAGCTTCTGCAGTATACCCAACAGAGGGAATGATAAATACCACTGTGCCATTGGGGCTCTCAGTTTACAGAGTGACATGAATGATGATACAAGACAAACACAAATTCTAGAAAAACTTGAATTGGCTTTCCTGTCAACACTACTGAAATGTGAGATGGAAAACTATTGATAGAAAGCACTGAGTGTCCCTGATAAAATGTTATATAACAGTGACTATTCAGTGCAAACGTACATTTCACTGTCTCTGGAAAAACAGGAATGTGTGTTCCTTGAGGTGTCCTTAGGTGGGACAATTCTGAGGCATGTTCTACAAGATTCCTCAAAGGGCCCCTAGTAGGATTGAGCTCTGGTTGCCCATTCATTAAAGCACCATTTTTGTGTCTTCTTTCCCTTTGTTATCTCACTTTCTCCACCCTCTCAACTGTGCTTCTTGCAATCACCTCCCAAATAAATTGCCTGAGCCTAAGTCTTTTCTCAGAGTTTATTTTTTGGGATAATCAGAACTGAGAAACGTATCCTTGGTCTTAACTGCTGTTGAGCATGGGAAGTGGAGCCATAAAAGATCATGGCAAAAAATACATTATTTTTAGCTACACAATGAGGTATCATCTAAAGCCAAATAGATGCATGCTGATTTTTGGATTTATAGAAAATGACCACAAATTTTTGTATCAACAAAAAGCAGGCTTTTGGGATAGTGACTATAGATAGCAAGCAAAGGAAAATGATCACATATACTCAAATGTAGGAAGAAGTGGTGGCTGCATTGTAACATGTAAGAAATTTCTATGCTTATGGGCCATAAACTTTGCTGCTTCTATCATGTTCCAACATGGACAGGAAAACATATAGTATGTAATACAGTGGTCTGCAAAACTGCATTTGCTGCATGTAAAAAAAAGGGGGGGGGGAACCTGTTCAAGGCTTTTAGTTGGGTATAAATTTATTCCTCTAAAGGAAAATGCCATCCTAAACATTTTTTTACTTGCAAAACCATCTTCAAACTATAGAGCAATTTATTTCACATGAAATTTACAAAAAATCAACAGAAGTAGCTTTTATAATGTGTGAATCCACAAATCATGTTTCCTTACTATGGTTATGCATTGAAATCTCTTGAGGTCTCCTCTTGTGCTGCCCCTGGGAGAAAGCCTTTAGAGATGATTGTTTCTTTTCACATAAGTATCCTTTTCTCAATGGAAAATTTATATTATTCCCTACTGAGGCACCGCTGCTTTCTCCATTCCCAGGTCCTAGACAAAGGCAGTCATTTACAAGGGTTTCGACATTCTATCTAATGCTTCCATTGTCTCCAAACTTTCATATGGTGCATTACTTGAAACAAGCAAAATTTTAAATTTAAAAAGACAAACTGAAGATAGGAACTCCATATTAATGTAATGCAATTCAACTGATATAAAATAATTTAAAGATGGAAATTTGGGTGACTTCATTAAGTATAATTATGACAGGATCTAGGAAAATTTGGTGACAGCATTAGTGCCCAAATTTAGCACTAATTATTCCCAGTGACCACCCCCCCTTCCCATTCACTCCCTTCAGTATTTGGAGGGTGGCTTTCATAATGTCAAGGGTAGAGTGAGCTCTCAATTTGGGGATGCATAACCACAGCATCAACTCTCCAGCCCAGGCTTCTGCTCTTTTCCATTTAATACTGGTAAACAGAAGATAGATGGTAAGCAATTACTTTCTTTTTTAAAAAAAGTGTTATACTTTTTTTAAAAAATTTTTTATTGATTATGGTGTTACATATGTGTCCTTATTCCCCCATTACCCTCCCTCCCCACCTCATTCCCTCACCCCCCTGTTGTCTGTGTCCATTGGTTAGGCTTATATGCACATGCAACCAAAGGACTTGTATGCATGCATATTTTCTTTATATATATACTAGAGGCCTGATGCATGAAATTCGTTCAAGGGTAGGCCCTCGCAGCCCAAGCTGCCTCAGCCCTGCCAGCCTCAGCTTCATTGCTTCATTTGGAAGGTCCTTCAGATGGTCATTCTGCTGTTCAATCTAATTAGCATATTAGCTCTTTATTATATAGGATATATAATAAAGAGCTAATATGCTAATTATCCATTACGCTCTGAGGCTAATGACCAACCACATAACAACCTGATCATGGATCTGCAGGAGGGTGGGGCAGCAAACAACAAGCTACATCTTTTTTTGTTTGTTTGTTTAAAGTATTACATATATTAGTACACATATCTCCTTTTTTTTCCCCATTGACCTTCCCCCAGCCTCCCCTACCCCCTGTCACATGCCCTCATCCCACACCCCCAGTGTCTTGTGTCTATTGGTGTGCTTATGTGCATGTATACAAGTCCTTCGGTTGATCTATTTCCCTCCCTCCCCCACACTCCCCAGCCTTCCCGCTGTAATTTGACAGTCCGTTCGGTGCTTTACTGCCTCTGTATCTATCTTTTTGTTCATCAGGTTATAATGTTCTTTATTTTCCATAAATGAGTGAGATCATGTGTTTTTTTTTCTTTCATTGCCTGGCTTATTTCACTTAACATAATGCTCTTCAGGTCCATCCATGCTGCTGCAAATAGTAAGAATTCCTTCTTTTTCACCGCAGCATAGTATTCCATTGTGTAGATGTACCACAGTTTTTTAATCCACTCATCGGCTGTGGGCATTTAGGCTGTTTCCAAATCTTAGCTATGGTGAATTGTGCTGCTATGAACATAGGGGTGCATATATCCTTTCTGATTGGTGTTTCTGATTTCTTGGGACATATTCCTAGAAGTGTGATCACTGCATCAAATGGAAGTTCCATTTTTAGATTTTTGAGGAAACACCACTCTGCTCTCCACAGTGGCTGCACCAGTCTGCATTCCCACCAGCAGTGCACGAGGGTTCCTTTTTCTCCGCATCCTCACCAGCACTTGTCGTTTGTTGATTTGTTGATGATAGCCATTCTGATAGGTGTGAGATGGTATCGCATTGTTGTTTTGATTTGCATCTCTCAGATAATAAGTGACTTTGAGCATGTTTTCATGTCTCTTGGCCTTCCTTCTGTCCTCTTTCGAAAAGGATCTATTTAGGTCCATTGCCCATTTGTTGATTGGGTTGTTTATCTTCCTTTTACTAAGTTATATGAGTTCCCTGTAAATGTTGGAGAATAAATCCTTATCAGTGATAACATTGGCAAATATGTTCTCCCATGCAGTGGGCTTTCTTTTTGTTTTGTTAATGGTTTCCTTTGCTGTACAAAAGCCTTTTATTTTGATGTAGTCCCATTTGTTTATTTTCTCTTTGGCTTCCATTGCCCTAGGAGCAGTATCAGTGAAGAAATTCCTTCGGCATATGTTTGAGATTTTGCTGCCGGTGAAGTCCTCTAGTATTGTTATGGTTTCCCGTTTTCTGTTTAAGTCCTTTATCCATTTTGAGTTTATTTTTGTGTATTGCGTAAGTTGGTGTTCTAGTTTCATTTTTTTTGCATGTATCTGTCCAATTTTCCCAACACCATTTATTGAAGAGAATGTCTTGACTCCATTGTATGCTCTTGCCTCCTTTGTCAAATATTAGTTGAGCGTAATGGCTTGGGTCAATTTCTGGGTTCTCTGTTCTATTCCATTGGTCCATATGTCTGTTCTTGTGCCAGTACCAGGCTGTTTTCAGAATAGTGGCTTTGTAATACAGCTTGAAATCTGGTATTGAGATTCCCACCTACTTTGTTCTTCTTTCTTAAGATTGCTGCAGCTATTCAGGTTCTTTTTTTATTCCAGATGAATTTTTAGAGAGTTCATTCTAGGTCTGTGAAATATGCTGTTGGTATTTTAATGGGGAGTGCAGTGAATCTATAGATTGCTTTGGGTAATATGGACATTTTAATGATGTTGATTCTACCAATCCCTGAACACAGTATGTTCTTCAATCTGTTTATGTCTTCCTCCATCTCTTTTTTCAGTGTCCTGTAGTTTTCTGAGTACAGGTCTTTTTCGTCCTTACTTGTTTGTTCCTAAGTATCTTAAATTTTTTGGTGTGATGGTAAATGGGATTTTTTTTAAGTCTCTCTTTCTGTAAGTTCACTATTGGTGTAGAGAAATGCCATAGATTTCTTGGCATTAATTTTGTATCCTGCTACTTTGCCAAATTCATTTATTAAGTCTAATCATTTTTTGATGGAGTCTTTAGGGTTTTCTATGTAGAGTATCATGTCATCTGTGAATAATGAGTTTTATGTCTTCTTTTCCAATTTGGATGCCTTTTATTTCTTCTTCTTGTCTAATTGCAATGGCTAATACTTCCAGTACTATGTCGAACAGGAGTGGTGAAAGTGAGCATCCCTGTCTTGTTCCTGTTCTTAGGGGAAATGGTTTTAGTTTCTGCCCATTGCATATGATGTGGGCTATAGTTTTAGCATATAAGGCTTTTATTATGTTGAGGTATAATCCCTCTATTCCCAATTTTCTGAGGATTTTTATCAAGAAAGGGTGTTGGATTTTGTCAAATGTTTTTTCTGCATCAATTGATATGACTATGTGATTTTTATCTCTCAATTTGTTTATGTGATGTATCACGTTTATTAATTTATGGATATTGTACCTTCCTTGGATCCCTGGGATAAATCCTACTTGGTCATGGTATATGATCTTTCCGATGTAGTGCTGGATCCGATTTGCTAGAATTTTGTTGAGGATTTTGGCATCTATGTTCATGAGGGATATTGGCCTGTAGTTCTCTTTCTTTATGTTGTCTTTATCTGGGTTTGGTATTAGGGTGATGCTGGCTTTGTATCAAGAGCTTGTAAGTGTTCCTTCCTCTTGAATTTTTTGGAGTAGTCTAAGGAGGATAGGTTTTAGTTCTTCCTTGAATGTTTGGTAAAACTCCCCTGTGAAGCTGTCTGGCCCTGGACTTTTGTTTGCTGGAAGCTCTTTGATGACTGCTTCAATTTCTTCCATAGTTATTGGCCTATTGAGATGTTTAGATTCTTCCTGATTGAGTTTTGGAAGGTTGTATTTTTCTAGGAATATGTCCATTTCTTACAGGTTGTCTAGTTTGTTGGAATAGAGTTGTTCATAGTATTTTTTAACAATCCTTTGTATTTCTGGGGGTCTACTGTTATTTCACCTCTTTCATTTCTGATTTTGTTTATTTGAGTCCTCTCTCTGCTTCTTGGTGAACCTGGCTCGAGGTTCATCAATCTTGTTTATCCTTTCAAAGAACCAGCTCTTGGTTTCATTGATCTTTTGTATTGTGTGGTTTGCTTTTTTTTTCAGTCTCTATGTCATTTATTTCTGCTGTGATCTTTATTATCTCCTTCCTTCTGCTCACTCTGCGCTTTTCTTGTTTTTCTCATTCTAATTCTTTCAGTTGTAAAGTTAGATGATTTACTACCATTTTTTCTTGTTTTTTTGAGGTAGGCCTGTAGAGCTATAAACTTCCCTCTCAGGACTACATTCATTGTGTCCCATAGATTTTGGATTGTTTTTGTTGTCATTGTCATTTGTTTCCAGGATGTTTTTAATTTCTTCTTTGATCTCTTTGGTAACCCAATTATTGTTTAATAGCATGCTATTCAGCTTCCAAGTGTTTATTTTTTTATTGTTTTGATTGTAGTTTATTTCTAATATAATACCATTGTGGTCCTTGAAGATGCTTGGTATGATTTCAAACTTTTTGAATTTGGAGAGATTTTGCCTGTGACCCAATATGTGATCTATCTTTGAAAATGTCCCATGTGCACTTGAGAAGAACATATATTCTGTGGCTTTGGCATGAAATGTTCTGAATATGTCAATTAAATCTATCTGTTCTAGTGAGTAATTTAGGATTGCTGTTTCTTTGCTGATTTTTTGCCTCAAGGATTTATCCAGTGATGTCAGTGGGGTATTAAATTCCCCTACTATGATTGTATTGTTGTCGATCTCTCCCTTGATATCTTCCAGGTGTTTTTTATATGTATTTGGGTGCTCCTGCATTGGGTGCATATATATTTATCAGGGTTATATCCTCTTGTTGTATCAATCCTGTTAGTATTATGAAGTGGCCTTCCTTATCACTTTTTATGGCCTTCACTTTGAGGTCTATTCTGTCAGATGTAAGTATGCTACCCCAGCTTTTTTTTTTTTTTTTTTCATTTCCATTGTCCTGAAAGATATTTTTCCATCCCTTCACTTTCAGTCTGTGTGAGTCCCTTGTTCTGAGGTGGGTCTCTTGTATGACATGTATGGATCATGTTTTTGTTTTTGTTTTTGTTTTTATCCATTCAGACACTCGAGTCTTTTGATTGGATCATTTAGTCCATTTATGTTTAAAGTTATTATTGATAGGTACTTGTTTGTAGCCATTTTTATTTTTTGTGACTGTGTCCCTTCTCCCCTTTTTATTTCTTCTTTTTATTCCAGTCACTTTAGCATTTCTTGCATTGCTGGCTTGGTAGTAATACACTCCCTTAGCCTTTGTTTTTTTTTTGTTGTTGTTGTTGTTTGTTTTTTTGTCTGTGAAGCTCCTTATTTCCCCTTCAATTCTGAATTATAGCCTTGTTGGATAGAGCATTCTTGCATTCAGTCCCTTGCTTTGCATCACTTTGTAAAATTCCTTTCATTCTTTTCTGGCCTGATGTGTTTCTGTTGAGAAATCACTTGATAATATAATGGGAGATTCCTTGTATGTAACTTTCTCTCTCTCTCTCTTGCAGCCTTTAAGATTCTCTCTTTGTCCTGAACGTTTGCCATCATAATTACGATGTGTCTTGGTGTGCGTCTTTTTGGGTTCATCTTGTTTTGGACTCTCTGTACTTGTGTGACTTTTTTCTTCCCCACATCACAGAAGTTTTCTGACATTTCTTCAATAGGTTTTCTAAACCTTGTTCCTCTTCCTGTCATTCTGGCATCCCTATTATTCGTATGTTGCTTCTTTTTATGTTGTCCCAAAGCTCCCTTAGGCTCTCCTATATTTTAATTTTTTCCCCAATTTTAGTTCAATGTGGGTGTGTTTTGCTTCCCTGTCTTCTACTTCACTAATTCGGTCCTCCGCTTCTCCTAGTCTACTGTTGAAGCTTTCCATGGTGTTTTTTATTGCAGCTATATCACTATTTCTTCTTGATTCTTACATAAATTGTTGATTTTTTTATCCATCCAGTTTATGAACTGTATGGCCCTTATTCTGAATTCTTTTTCTGACATATTACATGCCTCCATTTCACTTAGCGGCTTTTCTGGCAATTCCTCCTTTTCTTTCTTTTGGTGGTTTCTTTGTCTACCCATTTTTGCTCTCACCAAAGGATCTAGGTGTCGAGTCGTGCAGGGATTGCACCTTGGGTAGCAGTGGCTCCTTGGGTGGTGGCTGATCCTCAGTTGGCAGTGGCTTCTCTGGTCGGCGCTGTTTGCAGCAATGGTGGTTCCTCTGGCTGGTGGGGGCAGGCTGCTCGAGTAGCTGCTGCTCCTTGGATGGGGGCTGGCTGCTCACAGGGCTGCTGCTTCTCAGATGGGCTGGGCTGCTCATGAGCTGCTGATCCTCAGAAGGGGGCGGGCTGCTTGTGGGGGCTGGCACTCCTTGGATGGTGGTGGGCTGCTCGTGAGGCTGCTGCTACTCAGACAGGGGCAGGTTGCTGCTGCTCCTCATATGGATGCAGGCTGCTCACATGGCTGCTGATCCCTGGATAGGGGTGGTCTGTGTCTGGCTGCTGTTTTTCGGATGGGGGTGGGCTGCGTGGGGATGCTGCTCCTCAGAAGTGGGCGGGCTGCTCGTGTGGTTGCTGCTCCTTGGGCAGGGGTGGGCTGCTCCTCAGACCAGGGCAGGCTGCTCATGCAGTTGCTGCTCCTCAGATGGGAGTGGGCTGCTCGCACAGCTGCTGCTCCTCAACCTGGGGTGGGCTGCTCACATGGCTGCTGCTCACATGATCGCAGTGCCCTGGGCTAAATTATTGGGCCAGTCAGAGGGGAGCGTGCTTCAGAACTCACAGGAGCCTGCACCCAGGGTGGCTGGAGTCTCAGTGACCGTGGGACCACAGCCGAAGCACCAGCTCCCTGGTGGGGGTGGCTGTAGAGCCCCAGGTATTATCTGAGGGTGCCCTGGGTGGAGGTGAGGCTGGGCTCCCAGTCACAGCAGCTCTCCCCTTCAAAAAGGCAAGGCCTCTGCAGAAGAGCCAGCCACTCCAGGGCTGTTTGCAATGGTAGCAGAGGCTGCCTGGTTAGGCCAGCCCAGTTAGCCTGACCCTGAAGGTCCTGCAGGATCTAACTTTGCCACACACACACACACACACACACACACACACACGACCACACATTCCTCTTTTGCTCCCTCACTCACTCACGCTCTCTCCCTCACTGTCACCTTCTTCCTGCCTCTGTATTTGGGTCTGGAGTATTATTGACCCATTTGTGGATGGAGTCTCCTCTCTGGGTGTCTGGTTATGTGGCTCGATCACTAGCACATTGGCCAAACAGGATAAAATTCACCTTGACAAGACATGACGCAAAGGGAACAAAACATGAATATACTCAATGACACCAATAACCCCACTATAAGTGACCACCAGAGAACAGAGAATTAGGGGAGAGAAAAGAGAGCACAAATGATATTGTAGAGAAAAAAAATGGTTTGAGAGAATAGAAAAGAAAAATATATATATGAGGAGAAAACACCAGAGAACAAACAGATAAACCAAAACATACAAACACCAGATACCCAGTAAAGAGGATTGGGGGCAGAATCTTATATACAGAAAGTAAGGTTAAGAATTGGATGAATATGGGGAGGACCTCAGTTCAGTATAGAAGAAGTAGAAAGAGGATGAGTGGATAAAAAGAAAGAGAAAGAGAAGAAAAAAATAATAATAAAATTTAAAAATGGATTAAAAATCTATATATATAAAAGCCTAAGCCACCAGCAGACTGGCTGGTAGCTATGACGTGCACTGACCACCTGGGGGCAGATGCTCAATGCAGGAGCTGCTGAGCAACAGCAACTTTGCAGAGTGCCCTCTTGCACTCCAGGACCCCTTTGGGGATGTTGGGCTGCCAGTTTTGGCCCGATCCCCGCTGGACAGGCCGAGCGACCTCACTGGTGCATGAATCCATGCACCAGGCCTCTAGTAGGATAATAAAATAAAATAAATTAGAATGATGAAAAAATAATGTGAAAAGAAACAGCAAATAAAGAAATAAATGAAAAGAGGAAAATAAAGAAAAAAGAGAACAAAATAATATTAAAATAAAATAAAATGAAAATGAAAAAGTGAAGTGTCATTCCTTTGGCTGGTTTAAGATCCCACTCTTCTGTACTGTCTGCGGTTTCTCAGTTTCCTGTTGCTGGGACTGAAGGCCTCTCTTTGGGCCAGTCCCTGTGGACTCTCAGGGACTATTCAGATTTTTTTTTGTATCTAGGGTGTATTCTGGGTGTGGCTCTATTATTTGCCTGGAGACTGCAGGGAGGGGCTATCCCTTCAGGATAAAATGGCTGCCTGGGTCCTGCACATCAGGAATGACTCAGCACCAATCTCCTGGCCACCTCTCCCAGACCCTCTCCTCTCCCCGGACTCCACAAGTCCTCACCTCCACCTGCACCTCAGCCACAGTTGAGTGTCTGTATTTGAAAGATCCTATGAACTAGGTTCAGCGAGCAAAAGCAAAGACCAACAAGAGGGGAAAGAGCTGTGCCTCTGCAAGCCCTTCTCCTCCCAGCATGGCGCGGCCTGGAAAGCCGTCCAGAATGACCCCTCTGGTCTCAGTCTCTCATGACTGTGGACCCAGATATAGAATCCCCTCCCACCAGCCAAAACCGGTTTGGCTCAGTGGAAGAGCATCAGCCTGCGGACTGAAAGGTCCCAGGTTTGATTCCGGTCAAGGGCATGTGCCTTGGTTGCGGGCACATCCCCAGTAGGAGGTGTGCAAGAGGCAGCTGATCGATGTTTCTCTCTCATCGATGTTTTTAGTTCTCTATCCCTCTCCCTTCCTCTCTGTAAAAAATCAATAAAATATATTAAAAAAAAAAAAGAATCCCCTCCCACCAGCAGTCCTGTGGACCTCCTTTCCACAGTCAGACACTATGGCTATCTCAAGGGACCAGCCTTGGTGCTGTGCAGTTTCCCTCTGACCCTCTAGACTCGGAGATCTCACAATTCTCTCCAGCCCAGGTCCCTGATTTTATCATTCTCCAGGTGTCCTCTGCCCTTCCTGGCTGTGAATTGTCTCACCAGCTGTGTCTACTTCACCAATTCCGGGTGGACGTTATTCGATTTAGTTGCTCATTCTATCTGCTCCAGGACAAGGCTCTGGACACGTCCATATACTCTGCCACCATTTGTCTCTATCAGCAATTACTTTCTGATAGCTTATTTCAAAATAATCATTATATTTAAAATTTTTATTACAGATTTTTTTCTTATTAAGTCAAGATCCTTGATCAGAAGGATTTACAGTTTTTGAGCAAGGATACAATGGTAACAAAGCAAAGGTAAATTAAAACTGTAACACTGGAGCAAGCTTGCAAATGAGTAAGGCAGCATTGAAAGGGCAGAGGGTGTGCTGTCAATAAAATATAGGTGAGCACAGGGGTTGCTTTGGATTTATTTATTTATTTTTTAAAATATTTTTATTGATGTCAGAGAGGAATGGAGAGGGAGAGAGAGATAGAAACATCAATGATAGAGAGAATCATTGATCAGCTACCTCCTGTATGCCCCCCACTGGTGATTGAGCCCTCAAGTTGGGCATGTGACCTGACCCAGAATCGAACTGTGACATCTTGGTTCATAGGTCAATGCTCAACCACTGAGCTATGCTGACCAGGCAGCTTTGGATTTATATAATTTAAGTGAATTGAGATTGTGCAAGTGAATTGAGATTGCTTCAGGTTCCTTTGGAAGAGTTTGAACTCAAGAATTAAGTGGAAACTTTCCAATTTAAGTTAGAGAAAAAATGTTATTGATAAGCACAATGGCCTTCTCGGGATGGTGAATCTTACTAAGCCAGAACCAGGGGTGCTTTTTTAGAATTGTGGTAAAATTCACATAAAATTCTCCATTTTAAAACAGGGCTTCTTAACATTTTAAAATTATTTTTTTAAATTTATCTTAGAGAGTGGAAGGGAGGGAGAGAGAGAATGAAATATCTATGTAAGAGAGAAACATTGATATGAGGATTTAACCTACATCCTGGGCATTTGCCCTGACTGGGAATCGAACCTGCCATGTTTTGGTATATGGGCGACACTCAACCAACTGAGCCACACTAGCCAGGGCAATCTTTATGCCATGGATCCTATTGGCAGTCTAGTAAAATCCATGGGCCCCTTCCCAGATCCAGGTTTTTAAATGCATAAAATAAAATATATACAATATAAAAAGGAAGACAATTATTTTGAATTTTTGTTATCAAACTTTTAAGAGCCATATCTATAAAAAAGTAATATATGGCTTTCTTAATGCATTCATAGCAAAACCTAATAACTGGTATAATTTCAAAGTAATGATTTAGCTTCAACTATTGTAATCTGAGGTGAAAATATCTGTGACTTTTCTTGGTGGCAATAGTATCAGGTACCATGCTGTGCTTTGTTGCCTATATTCATAAAAGAAGCAAATACTAAATGTTAGTTAGAGGTTCATGAAAATTAAGAAGTAACATTTTTTCAACCCAAGTTTGTGGAATCTCTGAACTCTTTTGTCTGGTTATCTAAGTTTAGAAGCAGACTCTTCTGCTAATTGAGGGTGTGGGAAGAAGTTGGAGTGAGAGGGGCTTATCCTGGAAGGAAGGAACAATGTCAGGTCAGTGCCGCCTTGGTAGAGGGATGGCCATGGGGCACTTTAAAGGTAATGATGCATATACTCTCAGAAAGTTGTTTGCAGCAAACAATGTCGACTATTTCTCTATAACTCTCTGAACTCTTCACTAAAGTCTGGTAAGTTCTGGAATATATTATGGGAAGGAACTTTTTGTGGTCCTTGAAGAAGGCCTGATTTATACACTGGAGAATTGAAGCTCACTGATTACTCAGGCAAAACTAAGAGCCTGGAGAACCTCTGGGAGGGTATTTGGACTCTTGATGCACATAGAGCTTGGGGCTTGGGTTTACCAGGGAAGAGGGGCCTCCGATGATATGTAGTCATAATTGGTTTCTGTAGAACTGTAGAAGGTGTGAGTTTGACCCAGTGTAACCCAGAGTCCTCCCTCCTTTTTCAGCTGACTTCTAAAGTCTGGAGGTCTTCTGTTCTGGAGTGGAGCCAAGGGTTAGAAACTAGGATTCAAACTAACTGAACAGTAGCACTCTGCCTATTCTGACCTTATGCAGAGGTCACTACTTGTCCCAGTACTAGGATAACTACAACTACCATTTGGTTATTGTCTCCTGTCACCGCATTATAGATATATCTGGGTATGAGAAAGATGGTGACACAATAACTGGAGCACTGCCCTGGGTTCAAGGACCTGAATGAGCAAGTCCCTATACCTCTCTGCAAAGCAACAATTGTCTCCGTATTAAATGAGGAAAAACTACACCCAATTCATGCAGACTACATAAGAATTAAACCCAATATGTATGCAAAGATTTCTGTGGTACATTCATAATGTAACTGTTATTATTATTGTTGTTATTTATTATTATTATTATATTAGAGGCCTGGTGCACGACTTTGTGCATGGGGGTGGACTGCGGGAGGTTGGCCACCAGCCCCAAGGAGGGAGCTGGCCCTTGCCCCCCCCTGGGAAAAGGGCCACGTCCACCACCACCCACCTCCAGTCCCCCATCACAGCCTGGGCCAGAAGGCCCTGGCAGGATCGAATGGATGCTGGATGTTGGCACCATTCCACCATGCGGTTTCCCACCTTCCCCCTCCTCCTTCCCTCACCACTGCAGTGGGAGGGTAGCCCCCAGGGAAGAGAGAGGACGGGAGCGAGAGACAAACCCTTGTGTCAAGGGCTGACTTTCAATAGATTGCAGTGAGGGAGCTGCTCTGCTACGTACGAAACCCCGACCCAGAAGCAGGTCGTCTACGAATGGTTTAGCGCCAGGGGCTGGCTAGCCAGGGGGAGGGGCTGCAAGAGGTTGGCTGTGGGAGCGCACTGACCACCAGAGGGCAGCTCCTTCCATGTGGTGGTCAGTGTGCATCATAGCGACTGGTCAACTGGTCGTTTCAGTCGTCTGGTCATTCAGTCATAACAGTCACTTAGGCTTTTATATATATACTAGAGGCCCAGTGCACGAAATTCGTACATGGGGGGGGTTGTCCCTCAGCCCAGCCTGCACCCTCTCCAATATGGGACCCCTCGAGGGATGTCCGACTGCCTGTTCAGGCCCGATCCCGGTGGAACATCCCTCTCACAATCCAGGACTGCTGACTCCCAACTGCTCGCCTGCCTGCCTTCCTGATTGCCCCTAACTGCTTCTGCCTGCCAGCCTGATCACCCCCTAACCACTCCCCTGCCAGCCTGATTGATGCCTAACTGCTCCTCTGCAGGCCTGGTCACCCCTAACTGCTCCCCTGCAGGCCTGGTCACCCCTAACTGCCCTCCCCTGCAGGCCTGGTCACCCCTAACTGCCCTCTCCAGCAGGCCTGGTACCCCCCAATTGCTCTCCCCTGCAGGCCTGAGTCTCCCCAAACTGCCCTTCCCTGCAGACCCAGTCACCCCCAACTTCCCTCCTCTGCAGGCTGGGTCACCCCTAACTGCCCTCCCTGCAGGCTTGATTGCCCCCAACTGTCCTCCCTTGCAGTCCTGGTCTCTCCCAACTGCCCTCCCCTGCAGGCCATCTTGTGGTGGCCATCTTGTGTCCACATGGGGGCGGGATCTTTGACCACATGGGGGCAGCCATCTTGTGTGTTGGAGTGATGGTCAATCTGCATATTGCTCTTTTATTAGATAGGATAGAGGCCTGGTGCACGGGTGGGGGCCAGCTGGTTTGCCCTGAAGGGTGTCCCGGATCAGGGTGGGGGTTCCCTTGGGGCATGGGGCGGCCTGGGTGAGGGGCCTGTGGTGGTTTGCAGGCCGGCCATGCCCCCTGGTGACCCAAGTGGAGGCCCTGGTATCTGGGGTTTATTTATCTTCTACAATTGAAACTTTGTAGCCTGGAGCGGAGCCAAGCCTCTGCTTGCTCTGTGGGGGCAGCCATTTCTGTTGGGATTTATGTATCTTCTATAATTGAAACTTTGTAGCCTTAAGCAGAGGCCTGGGCCGGCCGGGGTGTGCAGAAAGCTTGGCTTCCTCCATCGATGGGGGCAACCCTAGCCTCCTGCTCTTTCCAGCTCCGCGGCTGCCGCCATTTCTGTTTGGTTTTATGTATCTTCTATCATTGAAACTTTGTAGCCTTGAGTGGAGGCCTAGGCCAGCAAGGGAAGGCGGAAAGCTTGGCTTCCTCCATCGCCGGGGAAACCCAAGCCTCCCTCCTGCTCTCTGTGGCGGTAGCCATCTTGGTTGGGTTTATTTGCATATTCGCTCCTGATTGGCTGGTGGGCGTGGCTTGTGTGTGTAGCAGAGTGATGGTTAATTTGCATATTACTCTTTTATTAGATAGGATGTGTATATATATATATATATATATATATATAGAGAGAGAGAGAGAGAGAGAGAGAGAGAGAGAGAGAGAGAGAGAGAGAGAGAGACTAGAGGCCTGAGATTTGTGCATGGGTGTGGTCCCTAGGCCTGGCCAGTGATCAAAGCATGAGTATCTGGCATGGAAGTGCAGGTCCCAGCTGACCTCTGGGTTCTGGGCAGCACCTAGGCCCCCAGGCCCCTGCACACCCTGAGTCACAGTGCCTGAGTCACCACATGGAGATGCAGTGATTGCAGCCGGACGTCATGGGCTGGGGTGCAGCGTGGGCCTCTGGGCTGCCCAGCAGCACCAGACAGAAGCTGGGTGGGCAGCATGCTCTCTCCCTGCCAGCCTTGCAGACGACTGCAGCTCAGCTCACCTGGAAGAGTCCATGCAGGTGTGGGGCAGGCTCCTCGCGGATGCCCAGCACCTGATCGCAGGGCCTTCCCCAGCGCGTGAGCCCTGGTGTCCCAGGGAGAGTAGCAGGGGGAGTGAGAGTGAGCTCAGCAGACACCCCGCATTCTCACTGCATCTCTATCCCCATCACCCCTGCCCCCAGGTAGCTATGGAGAGGTTGCAGCACCCCACAAGGGCTCTGTGGGAGGTTGGTCACTGCTACTCACCCCCAGTTCCCTGTCCCAGCTTGGGGCCTGGCCCTGATCAGGCGATCAGAGCCTGCTGGCCGCTGGTCACTGTCTACGGGATGATCAGTCAGGGCTGGGCCCCCTTTCCCAGCTCCCTCAGCACCTGGGAGCCGGGTGGTGGCCCTGTCCCCTGCTGCTGCCACTGGTCGCCATCTGCAGGGTGATTGGCAGGGTTATCTGGCCCCTGCTTGCACCCGCCTTGGCCTGGTGCTGCCCAATCACCTACTCCACCATCCCTCCACAGTCCCACTCTCGTCAGGGCCCATCAGGGCCAGCAGCACCTTCACTGCTGCCCACTGCCAGCACTGTGTCGCCAACGCCTGCCATGTTCCATGCCACCCCCTGGTTGTCAGCGCACATCATAGTGAGTGATTGAATTCCCAGTCGAGGGGACAATTTGCATATAAGGCTTTTATTATATAGATACTCCACTCCCTGTCATATACACGCCCACCATTTCATTTTATTTTCTCCCGTTTTCCTTTGGAATGACCGCAGGTTAAATTATATTTCAGGAGGATGGAAGATTTCTTGAAAAGTATCTTCAACTTTGTCCACTACTTGCTACCAATGTAAACACACACACACACACACACACACACACACACACATTCTTTTTTCTTCCTGCAGTCAGAGAATTAAATCCAGGCCTCCTGCCTGGAACTGTAGAACATTACCATCAGGCTGGTCCATTAAATATCATTTTAAAGTCAATTTTATCCCAGAGTAGTAAGTAGTATGCATGCTGATGTCTTCATCTACCTTAATTAGGAAAAGCAATTCGCTGCACATTTTTTAAAAACAGAAAAAAAAAAAACTGATCAAATTTGAGTTCCTGATAGATTGAAACACAGCACATGTGGTGGTGGTTGTAGAAAGATGTGAAACCACTTCCCACATCTAAATTATGGTTTGGTCTAAAAACAATCCAGCCTTATGACTTACGTGTTTTCTAAGTAACCTGCATAATTGCCCATAATTATGGAAATTGGGGATGTCTCCTAAAAGCCAGGCCCAACTCATTTTGTTTCTTAACCCAGAATAGAAAACTCCATTTTGAGTCTATCACTGGAGGTGTTTTGATCCCATCATATCTTCTGTGATTCTGTACCATTAACAATCTCAAGACCATTTTCTCACATCTTCTTTTGCCAAAATGGTTGGAGTGTCTGAGAAGCTATAGCACTGTTGAACCTAGGTGTCTGCTTTTCTCATTTATTTAATTAGGCCAGGCCAATTTTAACTCACATGGGTACCTCTAACTTAAGTTCTGTTACATGGTGGGGTGCCAATGGCACATGAGCTGGCACTCAGATGACCTGGGAGTGTCTAGATGGCTGCAGGGGCAAGCCCATCAGAAGCCTTTGTGTTGAGGAACTAAAGAGCCTCCTCAGAGGGCAAACCCCCGAGAGAAGGATGAGCAGGGGAGGAAGCTGGATATTATTGTATGTAAATTGTATATAAACATGACAAAAAAGCACTTCATAGCCCTGGCAGGTATGGCTCAGTTGGTTGGAGCATCGTCCCAGACACCAAAGGGTTGTGGATTTGATTCCCAGTCAGGGCGCATACTGAGGTTTCAATCCCCAGTCAGGGCACACACAGGAAGCAACTTATGGATGTTTCTCTTTCACATTGATGTTTCTCTCTATCTCTCCTTCTCCCTTTCTCTATCTCTAGAATCAATTAAAAAAATAACACCTCATATTCTAGTATGGCAACAGATACTAATGAATAAATATAGTGGAGCAAACCCATTTGGTACCTCCAAACATTTCCTGTTAGCCCATGTCTGATTTCACCCACTGCTCCAAGGAACAGTTCCCTGCAGACTCATATGTCACAATTTTTTTTCACATTCTGCTCTGGAGCTTCTCTAACAACTTTGGACTATTCAATCCACAGGCAAATCACATGGGGTAAGGTCCAGAATTCCAGGAGTCATTCTGTATACTTTTTTTGGTGGGGGGAGGCATCCTAGTGTGACTGAGACCAAAAGACCTGACTCCACATCTTACTCTCCCCATTTCCACACTCCTGCTAGGTGTAATTACTTCCCAAATAAATTACTTGTGCCAGAGCCCTTGTCTCAGACTCTACCTTCAGGGAATGTGGACTAAGACACATAATATAATGCCAGATGATGTCAAGGAAAATAAATCAAGTAGAGGGATGGAGAGATAAGAATGATGCTACAAACAAAGTTAGGAAAGATTTCTATGAAGTGGGGATCTCTGAGTAGAAGCCTAAACTCAGCAAAAGAGTGACCCATGTGGCTATTTAGGGGAAGACAATTTTGGACTGAGGAAACAGCCTAAATATGGAACATTCTAGACATAGCAAAGAGTTCACTGTAGCTGGAGATAAGTGAGCAAAAGATGAGGGCCTGGAGGTAGTAGAGCAAGATCATGGAGGATCTCATAGGCCACAGAAAGGACTATGGATTTTATTCTGAATGAGCTAAGAGGCCATGCAAGGTTGTGAGCAGAGAGATAAAATTATCTTACTTATGTGTTTAAAAGGGCAACTTTGGCTATTGTGCTGGATGAGACTGTAGGGGTCAATGATGGAAGTAGGGAGAACAGCCAAAAGCCTGTTGCAACCACACACGTAAAAAATGATGGTAGCCTGGCCAGTGTGGCTCCGTGGTTGAGGGTCAACCTATTTATGAACCAGGAGGTCACGGTTCAATTCCCAGTCAGGGCACATGCCCAGGTTGCAAGCTCGATCCTTAGTGGGATGCATGCAGAAGGCAGCTAATCAATGATTCTCTCTCATCATTGATGTTTCTATTTCTCTTCCCATTTCCCTTCCTCTCTGAAATCAATACAAATGAAAAAATAAAGAAATGTTTTTAAAAATGTTGGTAGATGAAACCATGCTGGTAGTGGTAATTTCTGCTGATAAGTGGTTAGATTCTGGATATAATTTGCAGGTGTAACTGACAAAACTTGAAAGTGGATTGAATATAGAATGTAAGAAAAAGGAGAAGAGTCATATTCCATTGTATCTATGTACCACATCTTCTTTATTCATTTGTCTATCAATGGACACATAGATTGCTTCCATATCTTGACTAATGTAAATAATGCAGCAATGAACATAGGTGTACATGTGTCTCTTCAAATTAGTGTTTTTGATTTCTTTGGATAAATACCCAGAAGTGGATTTGCTGGGTCATATGGTAGTTCTATTTGTAAATTTTTGAGCAACCTCCACACTGTTTTTCATAGTGGCTGCACCAACTTACAATCCCACCAGCAGGGTTTCCTTTTCTTCATAACCTCACCAGCACTTGTTGTTTGTTAAGTTATTGATGATAGCCATTCTGACAGGTGTGAGTTGATACCTCATTGTTATTTTGATTTGCATTTCCCTGATGATTAATGATGTGGGGCATCTTTCCATAATGTCCATTGGCAACCATAAAAAGAATGAAATCTTGCCATTTGTGAAAATATGGATGGACCTAGAGGATATTATGATAAGCAAGTCTAGGGTAATACATTCTGATGTGTCTATAGAGCAAACCATTTGTTTTGACAAGGGAGTTTGTCTTCTGATGAGTTTCATGAAGACTTACCTCTTGGTTTGGATTTTAATGTTAAAGGCCATAGGCTAATACCTCCCAGGTATTGCCTGGATTATCCTGCCACAGCTGTCCTTTCCTTAAAGAATGTTATTAATTTAAACAGACACTTAAGTAATACAGAAGTTAAATTGCCCTTCTTATTCATAGTCACATACAAATGATTTGGAATTACTTCCCTCACTTCCTCCTTCATTCACCTAGAAAATAAAGGTTCGATGGAATTATACAGCAGTCTTACATTGGATGTTGATTATTTTTAAGCTTGTTCTATTATTTAAAAGTAATAGAAATTGCAATTTTATATGATCTGATTTTTATTCATATTTGAAAGTCATTCACATCAAATTAAAATTCCTTTGGGCTCTTTAAATGTCTTAAAGTTTATGATTTAATAACTAAAGGGTGCAGAGGGAATGTGAACTGACTTTCTGACACTTCAGTGATATGAAAATTTCCAGAAGATTCACAGACTCTCCAAATTAACATTTCCTCTATTTAGCAGCCACCATGGTGATAGGGAAGGATCCAGGACTGTAAGCGAAGATATCTGAGTTTCAGTCTAGGTTTGCTGAAAGTGAGTTAGAGCAAAGAACACCTAAAATACTTAGTCACTGTCCTTGAGGAACTTAGGAAATCAGAGGACAAACATATAGGGGAAAAGAGTTACAAATAAATGTGTAAAAGGCTGGTAGTATGAAGCAAGTCACAGTGAACACAAACTGCTGATGATTTCTAGTTCTAGGAGAAAGATTTTCCTCTTTCCCTTTTCCCCTCCTTCCTTCCACTTTTCCCTCCTCCCTCTCCCCTTCATTTATCCCTCTTCTCCTTTCTTCCCTTCTTCCTTCCTCCTCTACCCCTCTCTTTTATCAAGCAACTTATATAACCAAGCAAGAGTTTATTAAACATCTCTTAGTCCCAGAGATATGGGAAGTACCATCCATACTGAGACCAGAGCTAGAGGGATATCTGCCCTTGGTCCATGCCCCAAAGTCCTGAGCCTGTTTCCAGGGCCCACACTATTTCTACAGCCAGTATGCATTCCTCTAGTCCTGAAGGGTGGCCAGGTGTCAGTGCTTGGAGGGAAAAAGCAGGGAGGTCTGTGGAAAAAGCTTGGTAATGAGGCTGAAATATCCACATCTTTGTGCCCATGGTAACTCAGTGCAGATAGACATGTAGGTGGGGAAAAAAAGGAGAATGTCTGAGTGCCGGATCTATGCTCCTCCAATGAGCCCCCAAATTCTAAAATCACATGATAGAAGGAGAGAAGCTTTTTAATTTAAACTTTTGGTAGCTTGATATATAATTTTCAAACATTCAGCCACATGGCATGTGGGCTTCCATTTGTACTCTTGGCTCAGTCCTGCTGATGTTAGAGAGAGCCTGCTAGTGGTGTGGTGAGGGGTCTTTGAGGTTTTTTCAAGCACAGCATGCCTTCCTTATCTTCCGGAAATACAAAGTTAGAGCAGTGCATCTGTCTAGCTGTCTCCCTAAAGCTGTATTCCTTTGTGAGCTTACAAACTATTCCTAAACCTTGAATCCTTCTATTTAGGAAAATTTCCTTTAGATTTTCTTATAGGGGCTATTTGTCCATCCTTTTATCAAGCCTTCTTCTAGCCTCTTCTTAATTGTGTGCTCTCTCTCTCTCTCTCTCTCTCTCTCTCTCTCTCTCTATCTCTCTCCCCATATGACATCTTTATTTGACAATGAAATCTGGCATTTGTTCATTACAATTCCTTAGAAAACAAAACAAAAAATTAGAACAAATTAATTAAAAATAAAGATTCAATTAACCTGTTTATATATAGCAAAGATAGCCTAGGCATCATCATCATTATCACCACACACACAAGAGTCAGTTAAGGAATTAATAAGCTTTGGGGACTGCGGGAAGCAAACTCCACATTTCAGCAATTTTAAGATACCCACCAACCCATGAAGTAAGGGTGCCTCATATAGCCAGTGGGATAACAACTGGCTATATGTGTGGTTGGCAGCTTTATTTTTCTACTCAGGATGTCTCAGAAGATAACTCTGAATCAGAAGCTGACAGTGTCTTAGATTCAATGAGATTTAGTCTATTTGGACTCAAGCTCATAATAGAAGTAGAATTTTTTCCTAAGCACCTGCCCAATGCAGGACATAAAACACAATTCCTCCAGCTTAGTACCCAGCATCTTGGACCCCATCCATAAAATTCTTATTTGCTAAGGGCAAGGTCCAAAGATCTGATTTTAAGCAAACACTTCAGTAATTCTGATGCTGATGGTTGGTGGATTACACTTGGAGAAATCATGGCATAAAAAGAAGCTGGCCTAACAGTCCCTATGTGGCCTAGTTCTGTTTATATCCCACGTCATGTCTGTCAACTAGCTGGTGATTCACAAGTAGCTTTGAACTCATGAAATCCTCTGCATTCAATTTAACAAATATTTATTAGGAATCAGCTCTGCATGGAGAAATATAATGGGCACCTATTCTGTTTATTTACATAAAGTCAGGACTGTCATCAATATAACTTTGGAATATCTATTTTGTTTGTGAGTAGAGTCCTATGTTTGAGAGAAAATAGGCACAAAACAGAATATAGATGAATTATGCAATATTGATTAGTTAAGCACTATGTATTGAATATATCTATAGTCACAAAGTAAAACATTCTAACAATCCCAACTGCAATTACAATAAATCTATGTTAATAAAAAACCATCAATTTAAAAATCAGTGGAAAAAAATTAAGCCACCAAAAATGAAACTTTGAGCTCATATGAAATAATTTTTAAAAGACTTGTAAGGAGCTGCCTGTTAGCAAGACAAAGTATATATAGCTATAATTATGTGAAATTGGGGAAAATATCCATTTAGGCTGTATTATGTAAAAAAAGGAGGAAAAAATTTAATTCTTTCTAGCCTGGAATTACCCAATTACCTGATTATCTGTGTTGTTCCCAGAATTCAGGATAATTGTTTGAACTTGGCTCTCTTTAATATAGCTTGGGTATGGAATTATAGATGTAAGCAGTATTGTTTTTATGAATTTTCATGCTTAGCTTATGAGATCTAGCACACTAGCTGACATCCTTGGACAAAGCATATAAATCCACCTGGACACTGTTCTCAAAGTTTCTCTTCCACAGTTCACTGTGAAAGCTATGAGCCTCTGAGGAAGAGTTTTGTTAATTAAATGGCTTTTAGGCATAAGGTTTAATGAGACTGCTTTTAAGATATATTTGGGGAATTAATGGAATATCTATTTTCCTTTTACACTGTCCCCCACCTCACACATACACACACACACACACACACACTCACACACACACACATACACATACACACTCCCTTACTACCATCTCAGAAAATAAATAACACAAAAAAGCTGTGTTTGTGATATATTATCAAACTGAAGCTAATGATTAAACTAAGTGCTGCCTCTCTAAGAAGTAACTCAACCTTGTGGTGTGTAAGTGGTGTGGAGGAGTGTGATTTGGGATTGGGAGAATGTCCAATCTAAAGTCAACAAAAATAAAAATATTCTCCCTCCACTTTATACTCTCTTGTTTTCCCAGGCTTGTATTGTATGCGTGTGTGCATGCAGATACCCACACTCCCTTCCCCCCAACACACAATTTTCCAGCGCAAGAATTGTCTCTATAGTAAGCCTTGTTGATGGCCATTCAGACCCTGCTTAAATGCTTCCAATGATGGGAATCTCATTCTCTTGGGAGGTTGCCCATTGTAGTCCACAGTACAAATATCCAGATACCTACTTGTAGGCAATAAATTTAATGTTGTGATTTCAGCCAACGCAGCCCCTCTGAGGACCACAGATCTGAACTAAAAAGGCTTTGGCCTTTAAGATGAAATGGTGAACCCAGCTGTTCTCTAGGTCTACCATTCTCTAACCTCAAATAGCTGTTAATTCTCAGGGAATCTAATGCTATGATCTTCGTATGTTTAATGTAAACAACTCTATTGTGCTTCAAATTCTGTTACAACCGTATTTGCTTCTTTGTCTTTGCTGAAAATGATGTTCTCTTGGAATTTCTTTGGGTTTAACTACACTAGGTAGAATGTCTTTAAGCAACTCTGAATAAAGAGATGCATTTTCAAATGAAGGCAGGTAGAAGTAGGAGTCATACAAAAATATTTGAGTTGGATTTTCTCAGAGAGACTATAATACCTATTTGCCATGTTTTATGTTTATTATACAGAAAACTTGATACTTTATTGGCTTGTCTGAGACATAATTATTCCTCTTTCACCTTTGTCTTGGCAGGGATTGTGGTGAGGGGCTTAACTCTGGGTTTTGTTTGCCAGGCTAACTACTAACTTGCAGTGTGACTGTGGACAAGTCACTTACCTCTCTGGGCCTCAGTTTCCTCTTCTGTAAAATAAAAATGACTGTGCCTTGCCTCTCTTGGCACATTATTATGGAGATTAGACAAAATAATGTGAGATGAAACACTGTATGGATAACTCCTGGTCATAGTTATGCTTTGTATACACACTGAAAAGCTTATCCTATATAATAAAAGCCTAATATGCAAATCGAAGAGCAGAATGACTGGTTGCTATGATGCACACTGACCACCAGGGGGAGCGCTGCTCAGCCAGAAGCCGGGGGCTCATGGATGGTGAGCTCAGTGGGAGTGGCAGGAGCCTCTCCTGCCTATACAGCAATCGCTAAGGACCCCTCGGGGGATGTCTGACTGCCAGCTTAGGCCTGCTACCCGGGGGAGTGGGGGGTCCCGGACTGCGAGAGGGCACATTTTGAGTTTTTTATTGAAATGTAGTACTCATACAGGAAGTGCACAAATTATAAATGTACAATTTGATGGATTTGCAAAAGTCAACACACCCATGAATCCAGCACCCAGATCATGAAACATCCTAGAAGACTCCCCAGACCTCCTCCTAGTCACCTCTCCCACCAAAGGTAAACCACTCTTTTGTCTTCTAATACAATAGATCAGTTTTGTCCATCTTTGAACTTAATATACAGTAGTCCCCCATACCTATGATTTCCATTTCCACAGTTTCAATTACCTGTGGCAAACACATTCTTAAAATATTAAATGGAAAATTTTAAAAAGGAACAATTTATAAGTTTTAAATTGTGTGCTGTTCTGAGTAGCATGATGAAATCTCCCACTATCTCTGTGCATCCCACCCACTATGTAAATAATCCCTTTGTCCAGTGCATCCACACTGTATACACTACCAACTTGTTAGATATCTTAGTTATCAGATGCATTGTCACAGTATTGCAGTGCTTTTGTTCAAGTAACTCTTATTTTACTTAGTAATGGCCCCAAAGCACACATGTAGTGATGCTGGCAATTTTAATATGCCAAACAGAAGCTGTAAAGTATATGTATGCATAGGGAAAAATATTGCATCTGGAGGTTTTGGTACTATCCACTGAGGGTCTTGGACCATGTCCCACAAGGATAAGGGGGGGGGGGACTACTACAAATGGAATATTGTAGTATATACTCTTTTGAGCCTGGCTTCCTAGATTCAACATCATGTTTGTGAAATAAATCAATATTTTTATATATAGTTATAGTTCAATTATTACCATTTCCATGTAATCATACATTGTTTGCATCTACCACAGTTTATTTTTCCTTTCTACTTTTCATGGGCATTTGGGTAGTTTGCAGTTTTGTTTTTTTCTATTCCAACATGCTTTAAACATGTCTTTTGATGAACTTATGCATCCATTTCTATTGGGTATATTCCTAGAAATGGAATTTCTGGTTTGTGTATATCATGTTAGTAGATGCTGCTAACAGTTCTCCAAAGTGGTTGCACCAATTCATACTCATATTAGCAGTGCAGAAGAGCTCTGGCTTCTGTCATTTTACACTATCCTTCTGTAACCCCCTATCTTGGGTAACTTTCAGCTACCACCACTGTGACTATCTGAAAGTGTTCTGTGAGGGGATTTCACTTGAAAAGGGTGTATTCTGGAACTGTCTTTTCTATTCTCTTAAGTAGCATACTTTCTGTAGCCACAGCACTGCAGACTGCTTAACGTCTGCTCAAGTATGAAATTAATCTTTACGTAATGCTTGCTGGATTGGAGTGGGTGCAACTAGAGGAAACCATTCTGGTTATTGAGATTTGTTTTGGGGAATTATAGTCTCAAAATGTCCCTGATTCCCTGGATTTTGAAGCTTATAGAAGGAATGAGTGAGAACTAAATATGCTTTCTGAGAAGGAACATAAGCAGATGTTAAAGAGCATTAAGAGAATCAGTAGGAATTGTAATTGTGGTTGGATTATGTGGGTTCAAATCCTGGCTCCATCACTTATTGTGTGATATTTATTATGTAAATTACTTAACAACTCTGTGCCTCAGTTGCCTCAGCTACCAAGTGGAGATATTTGTAACATCCACTTCACAGGAGTAGATTTATGACATATTCGTGAAACACTTAGAATTCCTGGCATGTGGAAATAGCTATATGAGTGTTAGCTGTACTAGTGCCTATCTGAAATCTTGAACCCTAAAAGCAGTGCCTGAGAGGAGAGTCTTGTTCAAATTCAATTGAGGGAGTATTCTCAGGAGAGAGGAAGAGAGGGAAGCAGGACAGAGCAGGGGAGGGGAAGGAGCTAAGCAAGCATGTTGTCCAGCTGGAGTCTAGCTTTAGCCTAATCCTATGGAGACTCTTAGGGCGAAAATGGCACCAGAGTTGTCCCACCTTGTAGCAAGGGGTTGGCTGTTTATACTCCTATTTCTGTCAGTCATTGGTTATTGGCTGCCAGGGACAGAGCACTCTTGGAGTGGGGACTCTACTCCTGTGAGCTGAGGCCAATCCTCCAGAGAAGGGGATAGCTGTGAGCTCTTTGCAGCCAACAGTTCACAGCAGCTGTCTATTATTCCTAACTAGGCTTTTATTTGTAGTCAAGTCAGAAGAATCACAAGACCAGTGATAAAGAAAGACTTTTAGAGGAAAGGAAGGTAGCTTTCTGGACTTTTTATGGGAAGCGGAGGTCAGAACCAAGATGTACTCATGTACTCATGAGCACTAGAAGTCTGTTCCTGAGTGAGTGATGAGCATGTGAATGTATAACTCCCCCATTAGTAGTTGCCTTGGTACAAGCTTAGTCTTAAGGCTCTCCATGTAATCTTGTTCTTTCCACTCAGCTGGCCCCTGCTTAGTGCTGTTTCTTGAGACATTTACCTTTCTAGACCACCACTTTTAATGTAAGTTTTTTTCTGCCTATGGTCATCTATCTGTATTCCTGTGGGAGAAATGAAAAAAAATTACAGAAGGCATCATCTCTTTGAGGCTCACTGGATCTGTGGGGCTTCATTGTGAAATGTCACCATACAACCAGCTCATGACTTAATCAGCATTTAGGTAATCTGCCCCTCTCTGTGGGAGATGGAAGCAAGTCAGCTCTGCCAGATGAGTGTTTGGTTTCTAGGAGGTGGCTCTGCCAGCCGTGGCTCTCTCAGCAGCCAGATTTCCACTCACACCAGACAACATTATAGCAAGATGAGTCACTGTGTGGACAAATAGGAAGCAGCTTACTTTCCTGACTCTGCACCCAGGGAATGCAGGGGGGAGCCTGTGAACACCCTGGGGCTAATGGGGTGAGGTTTTAATGTACCTGAGTCAGTCTCACACTAGTGTGTTTTCTAAATTCAATCCAATAAACTGGGAGATGTGCTACTCAGCCTGCCTGGAAGGTCAAATCTCCTAAATGAAAATAGGATGTACAGTAGCAATAAGCTAAAATCGGACACAGGTACCATTTCTAAGCATTGGCTTGTTGAATAGCAAGTAGTTCATTCATTCATTCATTCATTCATTCATTCATTCAACTTCTATTCAGCAAGTATCCTCTGTTTGCCTATTTCTGTGCTCCACAATGGACCTATAAGGAATCAACCACAAAATAAATAGCTGTAATTGTGATGAGTGCTAAAAGGCCAAACTCAGCAGAAATGGGAGGTCTAGCAGAGTTGGGAAGTTTTTCTAGCAGAAGGCTAAAGCCTAAAACAAAATTAGATTTTGCATTCCATTGCGTTGGATACAATGAATGACCACACAAATGCCTGGCAGTTTGTTCACATATTCATTTGACAAACATCTGAACACCTTCAGGATACACCGACTGGACTAATTTCTGATTCTTCAAGATTATTTTCATAATCTTTATAGTGACTGCTTTGCTCAGATATACCAGAAGACCAGCTGGGTAGGTGAGAAGTTAAAAGGAAAGCCTAATGGAAAAATAAAATGATTTCATCAAGAAAAAATGCTAATTGTGGTTCCTGAGCCTTTCCCCCAAGGACATTTTAACACCAAGTAATGAATTTTCATGTGATACACAGGAGATTTTGTTTATGTCTTACTCCCGAGAAACAACAGGAGAGCTACCCAATGTTCCGTGTGATTGTTGGTCACTATGTGACTCAGTGGTCAAAACAAAACCCGTGGGACCTGACTACTGAGGCCTGTGCTTCACCATCAGTTATAACTTCCTCATTTCTTTTTATGGCTGGAGAATTTGGCTCTTTAGAATGGCATTGAATGAAGTCAGTGCAGTCATCTGTTCAGTGTATGGAGGCAGAATAGATCAGTTAGGCACAGCAGCAGCAAGAACAGCCATAGCTACAACAATAGTAATAAGAATAGCATAACAAGAGTAATAGTAACAGTAATAGTAAGAATAGGAGCAGTAACAATTTCTTGTATGTGTCAAGCACTGTATTTAGCACTTGTCTGGATTATCTCATTTAATTCTCTCAGTAGTTCCAGGATGTAGTTTCTAGTATTATTCTCAATAGAGATCAGCTAACTTGCACAGGGTCGCAAGTTTAAGTGCCAGAAACCTTATGTCAAGGTTTCTCTAAATGTAAAACTCATTCTCTTAATTATTTTGTTTGATTATCTCTCAAGAAAGTGGGCTTTGACCTAAAACAAAAATAAAACTGTCAGTTAAAGCTCTATGACTGTGGTGAGGTTATCTAAAAATTTAATCCTTTGATTTTCTTCTCTGAAAAATGCACACAACCCAGGAGGGTGGTGAGAATTAAGTGGATTAATTAATTTAAAGTCTCTGGCACACAGTAGGCACTCAGTAAATGAGAGTTCACTTTCTCCCTGCAAAAGCCACTTGTATCTCTTTGCAAAATGAAAATCAAGGGAGCATTAGCTCAAATTAAAGCTTTCCAGAGGTCTGAACCTAACACTGCCTGGGTTTTCTCAGTCCAGGAAGTAGGCTAGCAAATATCTTCAGCTAGGTGCCGACTCCTGAGTTAGCTCTGATCCCTGCCAGGTAATGGTGGCAGCTGGGAATACTTCTGTTAAATGGAATAACTGATGTGGAAACACAAGCCAGTTCATTGCCATCTGAAGATTTAGTCTATAACCATGTGTTTTTCTAGTTACTCTGAGAGAAGAATGCTAAAAAACTAGAGCTGTAGGCCAATGAACATTTTCACTTTTGATAATAGAGCTCCTGACAGTTTGAGAGACTCTTTCCCTGATGCCTTGTTGAAGCTTCCAGAGAGTGATCCCAGTGTGACTTCTCATCTACTGTTTTATGATTGGGCATTGAGTCACATTCCCACCCCCAACCCCTATAACACTCCCCAATTGGACTTCCTGTCAGCTTTCCAAACCAGGGCACAGTCATATTCCCACAGACCTGCTGAGAGATTCCTATAACAGAGGCTGCTTGAGGAGTGCTAGCTCAAGGCCTGCATTTAAGTCCTGGCTCTACCTCAGGCTGTGTAAAATGTTCTCAAATCAGTCTTGTCAATTGTATTTAGTCTTTTCATGTATCTGTCCAATTTTCCCAGCACCATTTATTGAACAGACTGCATTTTCTCCATTGTATACTCTTGCCTCCTTTGTCAAATATTAATTGAGCATAATGGCTTGGGTTGATTTCTGGGGTCTCTTCTGTTCCATTGATATATATGCCTGTTCTGGTGTCAGTACCAGGCTGTTTTGATTACAGGGGCTTTGTAGTATAACTTGGAATCTGGTATTGTGATCCCTCCTACTTTGTTCTTTCTCAAGATTGCTGCGGCTATTTGGGGTCTTTTTGGTTCCATATAAATTTTTGGAGTGTTTTTTCTAGATCTGTGAAATATGGTGTTGGTATTTTAATAGGGATTGTGTTGAATATATACATTGCTTTGGGTAGTATATTTTAATGATGTTAATTTTTTCAATCCATGAACATGGTTGTGCCGTGCTCAGCATGGCCAAAGGTGAACCTGAGGGGGGGGTGGTGGTGAAGGATTAAAGAAGACAGACAAGAGAATAAAGCTGGGGCTAGGTGGGACACTGCTCTTGGATGGAGAGACAGTGCCACAGCCTGCAAGTCAAGTCTTTATTGTATAGCCAGATTCCAGGAGGCAAAGTAAGGGCATGGTCAAGATGTTTACAATGTTCTCTCGGGTTTTTTTTTTTTTTTTTTTTTTTTTTTTAAATATATTTTATTGATTTTTTACAGAGAAGAAGGGAGAAGAGTAGAGAGTTAGAAACATCGATGAGAGAGAAACATCGATCAGCTGCCTCCTGCACACCCCCCACTGGGGATGTGCCCGCAACCAAGGTACATGCCCTTGACCGGAATCGAACCTGCGACCTTTCAGTCCGCAGGCTGATGCTCTATCCACTGAGCCAAACCGGTTTTGGCGTTCTCTCGGGTTTTGAATCTACTCAATTACATGCACCTGAACTCCATCAAGCTTTGTTTTGACAGAACTTGGTGCACCTCCCACAGCCTACCTCACTTAGCCACCTGGGACCACAGGTTCGGACCATAAGGTCAAGCTTACAACTACAGCCTTTGGCTATAATTGTGCTGGGAGGGCTTTGCCACGAGAGGACCATGCCATCTCATTAGTCCGAGGCTTAAACCTGTCCAAACGCTGTAGCTGCTCTCCACACACGGTATATTCTTCCACTTGTTTATATCTTCCTCTATCTTTTTTTTTAATGTCTTGTAGTTTTCTGAGTACAAGTCTTTTACCGTCATACTTAAGTTTATTCCTAAGTATTTTCAGTTTTTGTTTCAATGGTAAATGGGATTGTTTGTTTAGTTTCTCTTTCTGAGAGATCATTATTGGTGTATAAAAATACCATTGATTTCTGGGTGTTAATTTTGTATCCTGTTACAGTGCTGAACTTATTTATTAAATCTAGTAGCCACTTCTGGCTTTGCAGAGCTTCTCTATTGTACATATTGTTCTTTTTTTGTCTTTATTATTTCTTTCCTTTTACTTAACTTGAATTTAATTTGCAGTATTTTCCCTTCTTGAGATGATTACTGAGATCACTGACTTTTAATCTTAATTCCTAGTTTATTAATTTGATTTTATAAAATTTCCTGTAAGCATAGCTTTAGCTGCATTCCACAAGTTTTGCTGTGGTATATTTGTCATTATCACTCAGTTCAAAGAACTTTCAGGTTTTACTGTGATTTTACTTTTACCTAATGGTTATTTAGAAGTATGATATTTAATTTCTAAATATTTTACAATCCTCTAGTTATACATATTTTAATTGGTTTCTAGATTAATCAACTGTAGTCATAGAACATTTTCTAAGTTATTTCAATTTTTTTGAAATTTATGGCTCAACATACATTTAATTTTGATAAATTTCATGCACACTTGAAATACACATGTGTGTGAATTTTATTATTTGTGTGGTTCAAATCTTCCATATTATTTCAGATTTCTTGTCTGTTTTTTTTTTCTATAAATTTTGGAGGGAAATAACAAGAAGAAAATTATAAGAATAATCCAATTCTCAGAATAAAGTATATACATGGAGTGGCCAGATTATTATGATCTCTGAATGCATAATAATCTGGCCACTCAGTGTATATCTTATATAATAAAAGGCTAATATGCAAATTGTCCCCTCGACCAGGAGTTCGACCAACAGGCAGTCCGGCCAACCGCCCATGTCCCCTCCCCCTGGCCAGGCTGGCCAGACCCCACCCATGCACAAATTCATGCACAAATTCATATATACACACACACATACACTGAGTGGCCAGATTATTATGCATTCAGAGATCATAATAATCTGGCCACTCAGTGTATATACCTAGATTTTCATTCCTTGGAATTTTTTTCCATCCTTGGAATTATTTTAGACAATTACCTGAAAGATGTGTATTTGGAAAATGGTGGTATATAGGCTTGCTGACAGCCTTGGACTTTCAACAATAAGGCAATTACATTAAAATTCTCCACCACGATTGTGGATATATCTGTTTCCTCTTTATTTCAGACAACTTTTGCTTTGTATTTTGAGGCTATCTATCTATATAAAACTCTGTATGCAAATAGACTGAACGGCAGAACAACTGAACAAACGGTCACTATGACATGTGCTGACCACCAGGGGGTGCGTGCAGACCATGGTGGGCATCATGATCAGGTGGCAGAGAGCGGAACATGGCAGGCATTGGCCGTGGCTGGATGGTGGAGCAGGTGAGTGGGGATGCCAGACCAAGGTGGGGTGCCAGTCGCTGTCATTGGGGCGAGCCTCTGGTGGTTACTGAAAATTCTTTGCTCCTGCATGCCATGGTCCTATCCAGTGCTTACACCTGCTGTTGGCGCTGGCCCCACTTGCACCCACTGCCAGTGCCTGGCACCAGTCCCGATCACTTGGTGCCATCAACAGGTGCCATCAGTGGCTGCCAGCCCCGATCGCCCCTAAGGGCTTTTCCACCTTCCCCTGCTCCTGAGGGGCAATTGGGGCCAGCAGCCGCTGCTTGCACCCACTGATGGCGCTGGCCCCACTTGCACCCGCTGCTGGCGCTGGCCCCAATTGCTCCGCGCTATCAGCAGGTCTGAGTGGGGCTGGTGCCATCAGTGTGTGGGAGTGGCGGTGGCAGGAGCAGGGCTGCTGGCAGATAGGGGACTGGGGGCATGGTGAGAGGGGCCAGGCAAGGGTGCAGAGGATGGGCTGAGACCCACCCCTGTGCCCACTGTAGCCTCGTGACCCACAGTTCCTTTCAAGGTATATGAATTCGTGTACTGGGCCCCTAGTATTATTATATACATATATGGTTGTTTTATCTTCATAACAAACTGACCCTTTTTTATCAAATGTCCTTCATCTCATAATGCTTTTTGCCTGTAAGTCTACTTTTTTTACTTTCTATTATTGTAGCTATGCCATATTTCTTTTGGTTAATGTTTTCATGGTATAACTATTTCCATCCCTTTACCTTCAACCTTGTTGAATCTTTATGCAGAAAGGATGGGTGTTATGTCAAATGCTTCAAAGAATCTCAGGCTCACTTCAGTATGTTTCCCGTCTCTCTGAAATCTTAGCTCCTCAAGTTCTGGCCTACTGGGTAGTCCTGAACTCCAAGTTTTGTTTTCCCATACTCTGAGACTACCAAAAGCTCCATTTGGCTTCCCAGTGTCTTAGTTGCCACTTTGTACTTGGCTTCTTAGACTCTTGGCCCCAAGTTGCCTATGAATCAGCAGATGCCTCAAGGGGGAATTTGTGTACAGAATGCCAGATTCTCCTCAATGCACTTTCTATCTCTCTTGGATTCTAGCTGGTGTAGACTGAATGTTTTTGTACCCCCCCCCCACCCCCATTCACTTTGTACAGTCTTAATCCACTCAGTGTGATGATGAGACGGTGGGGCCTTTGAGAGGTGATTAGGTCATGAGGAATGATCCTTTGTGAATGGGATTAGTGTCCTTAAAAAGAGACACCAGAACCATATTTCATTCCTTCAACCATGTGAAGTTGCAGGAAAAAAGATGGCCATCTATGAACCAGGAAGCTGGCCAGACACCAAATCTATCAAAGCCTTGATCTTGGACTTTCTAGCCTTCAGAACTGTGAGAAATAAATCGTTGATATTTAAACCACCTAATACTGTTTTTGTTATAGAAGCCCAAGAGGACTAAGACACAGGCTTTTCAAGTTCCTGCTGCTTTGGGAGCTCTCTGAGGCCTTTGTATTTCAGTTTCACTCATCAAGTCATTTTCTGTGAAAAGGCTAATCTGCAAAAATCTACTCCAACCTTGACAGAAGTGGATACCTAAGTGGATGTTTTGGGTGGTCATTTAACCTGGGTAAGCCTTAGTTTACTATTTAATAAAATGGGGGCATATGAAAGATACCTTCTGGGATTGTTTTGAGGCTTAGATACATGTTGAATTTACTTTGTAAGCCTAAAAGCTATGTGAACACAAGCTGGTATTATTAGGTCTTTAGATGATTGAGGTTCCTAGTGAAAAATGGTTGTAGGTATCCATACAGTGCAGCTTTTTTATGTAGGCAGGTCTATATGGGTGGGAGATATAGAAGTTATTTCTGCTGAGAACTTGTTATTATGACTGTTGAATTTATCATTTTGTGTGTGTAATAAGTTACCTCCTTGTGGTGGTTGAAATCCTTACAACACTATTCCAGGCACTTTCTCTGAGAACTCACTTTTGAAAACCTGACTATCAGCAAGGCTTTTGACCACCCTTACATAGGCACACATCTTTTTTGGCAAGCAGGGATTTATCTAAAAGAATTTGAAGAAATGCAAAACACAAGTATACATGCTTCATTCTGAGATCTGGGTTGCTGTTATAATTTCTGTCCTGCTAATTATAATCTTAGGGTTCATCTTGGACTTCTCCCCTGAGCAGGTCTTGCTCAGCTCAGGTGATATAAGAGAGTTGCACAACTTGTGGGTCTATTCTGCGCAAATATTTGCATCAATTTCAATCCTTTTTTAACTCTCCTGACAGTTCTCTATTTACCTACCAGTTGTGGAGCTCTATGGCTTTTTTTTTCCTTGTGCAAGGTTAGCACCATCCTTGCAACACAAATATGCATTAATCCATCTTTTGAGTGGTCTTTTTGAGACTGCTTTACCTCTTCCCTGCCAAGTCATGGATGATAAGACCTGTTTCTAGTCCATTCTTATACCCATTATTATGTCCACTATTCCAGGAGTCCCAGAATCCTGATGTCTTTTTGTCTGCCATTAAGGTCTGTGCAATGTAGTCACTCACTGATCAGGTCTCAAACACACTTGACCTACAAATGTTAGCTTAAAGGGTAGCAGTGTGATTCAGGATCATCCATTAAAAGCTGAACTCCAACCAACCTTTTTAACTGGCTAACACGTTCCTTGACTGTCTTGATGGACTAGAACATGAAACATTACAGGGGTAAGTAAAATGAAAAGTTCTAGATGTGAAAGCCTTGGTTCTCATTTGTGGGATGTAGGAGTAGGGAAAACACTTTACAAATAGAAATAACAGGCTATGCCTTTGGTCTATTGAATCAGAACTCAGAGTAGAGGCAACTCTTGCCCTCTCCTTCTTTCCCTATCCAAATAAATGCCATGGTGCCAAAGCACAGAGTGGGTTGAGGGGTGAGTTTGGCACCATTTTGATTGTGTCGGCCTTCAATAGATAGTCAAGAATGAAATTATTGGCCCTGGATGATGTAGCTCAGTTGGATGAGCAGCATCCCATGCACTAAAAGGTCACTGGTTTGATTCCTGGTCAGAGCACATGCCTGGCTTTCAGGCTTGATCTCCAGTAGGGGTTATGCAAGAGACAGCTGATCAATGTTTCTCTCTCACATTGATGGTTTTCTCTCCCTCTCCTTTTCCCTTCCCCTCTCTCTAAAATCAATAAAAATATATTTTAAAAATTAGTTGAATTATATTACTTAAAATAAGAAAATAATTAAATTATTAGACAGAAAATTTCTAGGTTACAAGAGATCTGGTTTAGTTACACTATTCATTCACTCTGGAAGTAATCAACTTAATCTCTTAAACAACAGTTTCTTAAATGAGATGAGCTAATGAGAATAGATGCTTGGTAAAAGTTTTCTTCTTGACTGGTTGGTTTTTGTTGTTGATGTTATTGAAGAATTGGGTATTATTATCTGCAGTGCCTTTGGAGATTCCAGATGAAAACTGGCTGGCTAGTTAAAGGTTGATTTATAAAGAACACTTCCTCCTTATGCTAACCACAAATTTCATGATCAAGTAGGTTTCCCTTTTCCCTGTTCTAAATATTTTAAGTATACAAGTTTACAATTTTTTAACTCTCTTGAAAAGAAGTTTTGCAGCATGTATAAATGGGCTTTAAATGTTCATTCTATGAATTAGTATTTTTATATAGCTATCTAAAAAATAGACAAACACCTATTTTTTTCTTTAACTAAAATATTATTTGGGTGAAGTCAGGGGTCCTTTTTTGTTCACCATTAAATTCTCAGGACCCAACACAATGCCTGGCACACAGATGGTACTCAACATATATTAGTTAAATGAATTGATAATTAAATGCTACATACATGTCTCTGGATAAGTCATTAACTTGTCTTGCCATCCATTTTTTTCTCCTATGAAGTGGTACTAATAATATTTAATCCTTGGAGTATTTGAAGGAAAATAGCTGTAGTGGATGCTGAGATATGCCTTCTGAATCCCCTCAGTTGAGTCTCACTTTGTGATTTATCTTAGCTGCAGAGAGCCATCTAGCTCAAGGTCATACCACATTCCCAAGGCATCCCATACCCAACAGCTAGCTGGCACAGTATTTAAAGGTTCAGCCCCCTTGTCCCAACTGAGGACAACTCTGATGAGCCATTTTAGCTAGAGCTCCCTATGAAATCAGCTGATGCCTTCAGTGAAACTGCTTTGCAGTCCAACTTCATCTGCTCACTCCTGCTTCTCGTCCTTTCCCAGTTGTGGATGCATAGAGCAAGCCCGAATAAATTCCTTGTTTCCCCATGAATCCAACCAGAGATAATAGAACATAGCATATGCTAAATAAAATACTTAGTTGTTCTGACAGTCAAAAAGATGCAAGTATCTACTGGAACACATGGCTATTTCTCTCCGCCCAAGAAATAGGCTCTTTTGTGAGCTCTGCCAGTCCTAATAAAAGTGTTTTCTGTTAAATTTTTATTGGTGAAGGTCAGGGAAGGAGTGGCAATAGTGGCCTATAAACCTGCATCTGTTTCAATGAGAACAGTGTCATAGTTAAGTGAGTGAACTTTGAACATAAACAGCCTTGAATTTAGATGTCAACTCTGCCATTCACCAGTTATTTGACCTTTGACAAGTCATCTTTAGTGCCCTCCATTGCTTCATCTAAAAAATGGGGATTTTATAAATCCCTGTCTCTTAGGGTTGTTATGAGAATTAAATGAGATAAGGTAGGCACTGCTCATAGCATGGGGCTAATCAGTGCTTAATAAAATGAGTTATTATTCTGTGATCAATGGAGATTTATAACATGATCTGGGCTGGAAAATGACACGGAGATGTAGACAGCTGGGCTATAATCACATAGTTAATTGTAAATATCTCTGTGGTAGACACAGGGGTGCATGGCTTAGATCCCCCTCCAAGGAAGGACTTTGTATTGTTGCTGTCAGCTTAGTCAGTGTTTGCCTTAGCTTCAGGGAACCACCTCAACCTAAGAGCACACCCTTGCCTTTGCAATGACTGAGTGATAGGGGATAATAAGGTCCCAAACATTTCAGCCCAACACAGGACCACTCTCAAGCTCCCCAGGAAAGGGGGTCTAGGCTGAGACTTTGTCCAGCCTGCATCACAGCTCAACTTCTTCCTCTGCCCAATCCTGCTTCATCCTCCTGCCTTCCAAACTGGTGATCCTTCATAAACAATCTTCTCCCCAAACTCCATTTCAGGCTTTACTTCAGAGAATCCAGCCTGTGACAAAGTCTGAAAGCACAATTAAAGGGTAATTCGTCAGGCTCCACAACTCCCCTCCTTTCCTTTGTTCATTCTTTTGTCTTTTAATCTTATCCCTTTGTCTGTGTTTTGCACTCTCCATATTCAGAACATTTTGTTTTAATGGTCTGTTGTACACAACTTATCCACGAGCTGTCAGGTCGTGACAGAAGCCTATTTAGACAAGTTGTCAGGTTGAATGGGAGAGGGGAAAAATCGTAAATCAATGTGTTTTCACATGCAATCACACGTGGGCTAATTTATCTGCAGCCACGTTTGGCATAATGGTCCTCAAACAAGGGGGCTGCAAATTGGTTGATCAACAGAGTGATTTTTATTGGGAGGACAACACAATTCTTTTATAGTAATTATCACCATTTGAACCTGTGCTCACACTCATGGGGAAGCTTAGAGAAAAGGCTCTCTGTGGATGATGAAGCAAGTTGAAACATGCACAGGCTAGAGGGCTAAACTATTTAGGATATTAATGTTCTCTACTTTATGAAAAGTCCCTAGTAAGTGACATGTTGGCTTATTTTTTAAATAGTCCTCCTGTCTTATCTGTGGGATTGAACTCAAGTAAGTTCCATTTCTAGAGTTGGGAAAACAGCAGGTTAGATTACTAAGGTGATTTGATTAGATATAACAGCCAAGTTCATATCAAGCCTAAGAACACAGCCAGTCTTTCTGAAGGTGTAGAGCCCATTAAATGTCTTCTCTTATACTTAACACAACCCCCTCAAAAACAATAATAAAAACAACACATACAACATACACACACAGGAGATATTTTTTAGAGTGTGTTCTGGCTGTGGTGGTTTTAAACTTGAAACATTCCACAAACCACAGAAAACTTCCCAGCTAAATTGAAAGCTCCAACTGGGAAAACACAGACTTTGGTATTTTCTTCTTTGATATTTTATTATTTTCTTTGTATCTTTGTCCATTCCCATTGTCATATCTGAGTTTAGGATAAGACAGAGCGAGATAAGTCTGTCACCACAAGGCAAAACAAGCAGACAGCTATAAAAATGTTTTGCTGACTGGAAATAGTTGTTTTAAAGGTTTGTGGTTTATGATTAAGTTAAAAGAATGTTGCTTAGATTATTAAGAACAAACTCTTTAGAGTTTTCAGCTGTATCTGTAGCTAGAATTCGAAGCACACAGTAATGGGCACTATGACTTTTGAAGATCTTCCCACTTCTACCACTTTCTCTGCCTTTCATTTTTATTCCCTTTATAAGTAAGAACCATTAAATGATACCTCTCTACTTGTGGCTGGAGCAGGAGGGGAAGGGCAGGGGCATTTCTGACAATCGTTTTGTTAAGAAAACCCAGGCTCGGGAATCAAGGCAGCTTTCTTTCCTCCCAAAAAAGAAGATAGATTCTGTAACTCCCACCCAATCAAGAAATGCTTGCCTCAGAACAGAATATTAGAAAGTTGAGCTGCTGAGGGCATTTTTTGAGCCGGCAGTTGGGCTACCATTCTGCTGCCATTTCTAGAATGTCTTAGAAAGACAAATTTTATAAAAAATTAAATTAAAACATTTGACATGAAAATGTAAAAGTTTATTTTCCCTCTTTGTAAGGCCACTGAAAATTTATGCTAAGGGAGAGAAAATAAATTCTGTATTAAAAGAATATGTTTAAATTAAATTAGACATCAGCATTTGTTTCATAATTATGGACTTAGAAAGTTGAAACTGGCAATGGGATATGGAACTGGACACTTCTCATCTGTAGCTACACACCTGATCAGATATTTTTTTAAATCATCAGCTGGTTCCTCTCACTTTGCTATTATTTTCTGGAAGATAAATTTTGGTTTCTGTCAAAATCACAAAAGATCATTTATTCTTTCATCAACATTAGTAGTATAGCCAGAAAGTATCAGGCACTGTAATAGGCACAGAAAACAGAGCTAAAAGGAACAGCCTTTGCTCTCAAATTGTACAAGTCTAATGGAGGAGTGGGCAAAATTATAATTATTTGAAAGTGTGGAGTAATGAGATCTTACTCTGCCAGCCACTAGTCTAAGTGCTTATATGTATTAAGTCATTTATTATTAGCTCAAGTTTTCACATGGAGAAACTGAGAGGCACAGAGAAGTTACATTATTTGCCCAAAATCACATAGCTAGTAAGTGGCTGACCCAGAATTCAAACTCAGGCAGATAGGTTTAAAGTGTGTGCTCTTCATCCTGACATGGAGGATGTGGCAGCCAACTGGCGTTTGGGATGAGAAGGAATCAAGGAAAGTTCTCCAGAAGACATGATATTATGGCCTTAAAAATACTTCAATTGGCCATGTCAGGATGAATAAGCATGGAAACCTAATCAGAGTGCATTCTATGAGAGCAACAGAGTTATATGTGTTAATGCAGTTATTAATGATTTATGGTTCATATCAAAGTTCTGAACCACCTGGCCAAAATCGGTCATATGCCTGCTCCCTAGCTGGTGGGTTGAAGCGACAGTTATTGTAAGGGGCATATGTGAGGGACTTTGTGAAAGACTGGATAATCAATATATCATTCACATACACTTTTCAAATACATGTATATTCTGTTGTGATTAATACAATGTTTGTAGATACTATTGGAATTCATAAAATATATCTTAATTTATACTAAATTAACATTGCTTTTGTCATTATATATATTTTTAATCAATACACAGGACAAGTACTATTATCTTGTTAGTGCCTACAGTTTTTTTTATATTGAAAGGGGGTCCTTTATCTCACTTAAACCTCAGGCTTTGGAGTCAGTCAAACTTGGGTTCAAATCCCACTTCTGTAATGTATTAGCTGGGTGACTTTGGGCAAGTTGCTTAACTTTTAAAATCTTAATTTTCCTATCTTAAAATGGGAATAATCATATCTGCTTCACGGGTTTTCATGAAGATTAAATTAAATAATGAATGTAAATCATCTAAAAAATTGCAAGATTGCTCAATAAGTGATTATTGACATTGATATGAAAAAAATAGAAAGGAGGAGAAAGAAGGAGGAGAAGTAAGAGGAGGAGGAAGAAGACAAAAATGCATTATCCATGAGCTAGTCAGTTATTAGAGGGACTGGGGATATTAAGGGAGATTAAAAACAGTCTTCTCAGGAGAGAAACCAAGATGGTGGCATAGGTAAACACCTGAACTTGCCGCCTCGCACAACAATTTCAAAACTACAACTAAAAGACAAAACAGACATCATCCAGAACCACAGGAAGGCTGGCTGAGTGGAAATTCTACAACTAGAAGGAAAGAGAAAAGCACACTGAGACTCAGAGGAGCTGCAGGAGGCAGAGGTACTGAGATGTGCACACGGAGAGGGCGGGCAACTGAGTGTGTAGCTGGCTTTCTCAAGCGGGAGGGAGACAAAAGCTCCTGACTGCACTGAACTCCAGTTCCGGGCAAGACTCTGGGGACCCAGACTCATTCGGGGAGAAACTGGACTATCTGGCAGCAGGTGGAACTTGAGGGCGGCTTTCTCTCAGCGGTGCTTGCAGTGATTACCATGGGACACTGAGACACAGGGGCCTCTTAGGGCAGGGCTGATGGGAAACCAGGGCTGTCTGCTCTGCCCTGAAACTCCGCCCCATCCAAGCTGAGCACAGAGGCTTTTGCAAGTCTTGTCTCATAAGGGTGTCTCCAGCACAGAAGTTCTCCCAGCATAGACACAGCTGATCCTCACAGCCAATTGGCCTGGAGGTCAATTCCTCCCAGTGCTACCAACAACAATCAAGGCTTAACTACAACAAGACTGTGCACACAGCCCACAAAGGGGTGCACCAAGCCTGTCCACCTCAGGTAACTGGGGAGGCTGAGCCACTGGACCCTATAGGAAACCTAGCACACAAAGCCACTCTATCAACTCAGGGAAGCAGCCAAAATGCGGAGACAAAGAAACAGATGACAAATGAAAGAAACAGAGGAAAGCAAATGACTGGATATAGAGTTCAAAACCACAGTTACAAGGTTTTTCAAGAATTTTCTAGAAAAGGCTGATAAATTTAGCAAGACCCTTGAGGATATGAAAAAGGACCAACTAGAAATTAAGCATACACTGACTGAAATAAAAAAAAAAATATTATACAGAGATCTAACAGCAGACTAGAGGATCGCAAAATCAAGTCAAAGATTTGAAATACAAAGAAGCAAAGAAACACTCAACCGGGGAGGCAAAAAGCAAATAGAATTAAAAAATATGAAGATAGTGTAAGGAGCCTCTGGGACAACTTCAAGCGTACCAACATCCAAATTATGGGTGTGCCAGGAGAAGAGATAGAGCAAGATACTGAAAACCTATTTGAAGAAATAATGACCGAAAACTTCCCCTACCTGGTGAAAGAAATAGACTTACAAGTCTAGGAAGCGCACAGAACCCCAAACAAAAGGAACCCAAAGAGGACCACACCAAGACACATCATAATTAAAATGCCAAGAGCAAAAGACAAAGAGAGAATATTAAAAGCAGCAAGAGAAAAGCAGTTAGTTACCTACAAGGGAGCACCCATAGGACTGTCAGCTGATTTCTCAACAGAAACTATGCAGGCCAGACGGGAGTGGCAAGAAATTTTCAATGTGATGAATAGCAAGAACCTACAACCAAGATTACTCTACCCAGCAAAGCTATCATTCAGAATGGAAGGGCAGATAAAGAGCTTCACAGATAAGAAAAAGCTGAAGGAGTTCATCACCACCAAACCAGAATTATATGAAATGCTGAAAGGTATTCTTTAAGAAGAGGAAGAAGAAGAAAAAGGTAAAGATAAAAATTATGAACAACAAATACATATCTATCAACAAGTGAATCTAAAAATCAAGTGAACAAAAAATCTGTTGAACAGAATAAACTGGTGAATATAATAGAATCAGGGGCATAGAAAGGGAGTGGACTGACAATTCTTGGGGGAAAGGGTGTGCGGGTGCGGGAAGAGACTGGACAAAAATCATATACCTATGGATGAGGACAGTGGGGGTGGGTAAGGGCATAGGGTGGGGTGGGAACCGGGTGGAGGGGAGCTATGGGGGGAAAAAGAGGAACAATTGTAATAATCTGAACAATAAAGATTTATTAAATTAAAAAAAAGTCTTCTCTGTCATTAACATCTCCTGCCATATCTTTGATTCTTCTGAGATTTAATATAAACCCACTAACTGAAATGTCAACCAGTGTACTGCTAAGTATGCTGACCAATGATAGAAAACACTTATTATATTTTGGTACCCCAGATCTGAGCCCCCTTCCTATGTTCCTGAATGGAGATTGATTGGAGACAAAGAAGTGGGTGGCACCCGTTGTTTAGCAATGACCTCCAGTGACAGTGGCAGTGCCCTGTATACTCTAAACAGGCTGATCATGCAGCGAAACCCTATCTGTGCTGGTAGTCACCAATTTCTTTTGCTCATCTTATCTTCTTGCTTTTTTGTCAAGTCTGCAAGCTAACCAGTATCCTACCAACAAATTGCTCTTCAACTTCTATAATCTAGGGTCGGTTTCTGGTGTTTGCAACTAAGAGTGCTGCCTGTTGCACCATGATGTAGACGCAATCTCATCTGAGCTATCTTAGGTGTGCAAGCTCTAGATCTCATGGCCGAACCAGAAACTTTCTTCACAGCCCTGTTTTTTTTTTTTGCAGAGATTGTGAAAGACACTCTTTCTTGGTACCGCAGTCTATATGCCAAGGTGGTGAGTGGCAGAAAACTCATCACACCACATTTCTCCTATGTCTCTACATGTCTGATTTTTCCAGCTGTCATGGGGTGAGGACAGTGGAGGAATAGCTGGGAAGGCTGCCTATGGCAATATGCAGTAAGGTCCTGACAGGTGACTCTGTCCCACTGCTGATTCATCTTTGCAGGGCCACTTCATTCCAGAGATGACAGCAATTAAACCCATGTATGGGGTGGGAGATAATGCTGATTCTTTCTTCTTCACCATCCCCACACATTGTACTCCAGGCATCAACCCTCCAGGGTGACCTCTGAATGCCCCACCCTTAACTTATCCTTTCTCACTCTGTTGTTTGTTGTGAGAAAGGATAAGGTAATGGTGAGTACTGCTCTAAAAGCTCAGGCTTCTTGAAAGTGCTCTAGGGATCCCAGATGCCTGCAAAGTGCTCTCGTTTTGTTTTCACATTTCAGATGTTAATTATAAGGAAGAGAATTAGGCATATAAAACAAATTACATTGGCAGCGTTTCCTTCACTTGTGCACAACAGGGCCCAGGCACCCCTAATGAGATGTGACTACAGATCATCGTGCTTCCTGCAAACAGGCAATTGCTTCTAATATAGCACAGTCTTCCTTGTGTTGCCTGAGAATTAGCCACAGGTGTAGCATTTGACTTTGGGGAACATCACCAGCCCAGGGAAGTGTGGTTAGGTCAACAGCAGAAAGAAAGGGGAGAGAGAGAAAGTAGCAAATACCCAAGGCTTTAGAGCTTCCTCATAATTTCCATTAGCTGCTCCTTCTCCAAACACCACAGCCACCTGAAACAAATGCATAATCCAAGAAAAAAAACAACAGTGCATCTCTGTCCTTTCTATAGAAAGCAATTCTGCAGCTACCACAAGATGCAGGCAACGAATGCTGTCTATAATATTAATTTCCCCATCAAAAAAATAAACAACAACAAACACACATTCTACAGTGGGTGAAAAACTGTTTGTGGGCTAATTTTAAAATAATACCTTAATAAAAATTTGAAAAAAATATTATTTAATGTTTTTCTTAATTAGAATTAATTACAAGACATTAGTGAAGAAAGTAAATCCATATGTGAGATTCTAAGGCCTTACACCGTGAAGTTAAATTTGCCCCATTAGAAGTACCTTTGACAACCTATAGAATACATGTACCTAAATATCTATATTCTTTTAGAGCACAAATCCTCCAACAGTACTGAGAGCAGCACAGGCAAATTGGCTTATTGGTAAACAAAAAGGAGAAACATGATACTGGGTCTGAGGGGTATAGAGAAGAGGTGTGATTCTGGGGGCCAACCAGCTACTAATGGTTATGGGATCTTGAGCTTCAGTTTCTTCATCTGTAAAGTGAAGGGGTTGCACTAGAATTTTCTAAAGTTATTCAAGTTCAAGCACTCTGGGTTTCTCATTTCCCATCCTCAAAATTCTGTCTTGAAATTGCTAACTGTGAGACACTAGAATTGAAACAAAAGGCAAGCTTTTTGGAAAAAAAAACAATGAGGCAGTCCCAGAGAAATGATGGTAATTGGATGTTCAACTTTGTTTAGGGATAGCAATGTATCTATCTATAGAATGGACTTTTAAGGAACAACAAAACAATTCATGAGCTAAGTCAAATGCACAGTTCCTTTTAAAACAACTGGTTAGCAACTCATAGCTACATATTAGTTTGGATGAATCAAGCTATATCCTGCAAAACCATGTGTGCATGTAGACACAAACCATGTTCTGAGGACTAGAAGTGTTCTGTGATCTCTAAGTATGGATGCAATGGAGAAGAGGGGAGATCTATGGCTTAAAAAGCTTTGGAACTGCTGAATCAAAGCTAATCAGGTTTCTTCACAGTAGGATCCTCTGATCATCTATCATTCCAATGGGCTTTGCAACTTTCCTGGGATTACAGTTTGCAGCATCCGATCTTATCTGACTTTGGAACCCCTTTTTTATTGGCATGCTAACAAATCATGGAATACCAGTGTTCTGCAGAATTGGTTTGAGAAATGCAAATTAGAACAGTTTATTTCAAGATTTCATCCAAAAGTAGTATAAACAAAACAAGCTTAGAAGAAAAAAATAAATTTTAAAAAAGGGAAAATGTGGACTTTGATAACTTTCCCTAGTGATAGAATTCAAATCAATATATGAAAGAATTGGACATTAAGAATCAGAATAATTATTAAATTAGATTACATATAATAAAATGCTTTCTTACAAGTGGCAAGTGCAAAACCAATGATATATTAAATAAATTTGGTTTATTTAAAAGAAGCATTAGTCTATTTTGCTCTTAGAAAGTTTTCAAGTTGTATGATTTTGGGGGATATAGAAAAGATAGATGATGGATAGCAATTTTATTTTTCCATTTTAGTAGCTAGTAAATCAAAATCTATTAACCTAAACAAGGAATCATATTTTTTGTGTGTACTAAGAAAACAGTAGCAGGTAAATTTCTAAGTGTTATGAAGGGAATTGTTCTTGCTATTATTAAAATGAGTTGGGTATGATATATCCAACAAAAATCTGTTCTATTAATGACCATTAAATAAAAGGCTCCTATGGAATAAGGATGACCCCTGGAAAATAGTTAGCAAGACTTTAATAAGAGTGTAAGAATCAGAAGTTCCCATAATAAGGATATTTTTTATGTGGGTGCTAAATTATTTTTCCTCTAAGTCATGAGGAATGTATGTCCATCAACAGAACAGATGCCTTAGGAATAAATTTTAAGGTGAGTAAAATATTTCATTCTGACCATAAAGATTTATTTTATTTTTAAAAATTAATTCTATGTTTTTTAATTTCTTTATTGATTAAGGTATTACATATGTATCCTTATCCCCTCATTGTCCCTCATTCCCCCCACTCATGCCCTCACCCCCCTGTTATCTGTGTCCATTGGTTAGGCTTATGTGCATGTATACAAGTGCTTTGGTTGATCTCCCCCTCCTTACCCCCACCCTCCCCTACCTTTCCTCTGAGGTTTGACGGTCTGATCGATGTTTCTCTGTCTCTGGATCTGTTTTCTTGTACTTATTTGTTAGAAATACCATACAAAACTGAATTTATTATTTTGGTAAACAATAATGTCTTTTTTTCTCTTTCTTCTTCCCTTCACCATTTTACTCAGGACCCATTATTAGTGATGTCAAAAGATGGAAGAAAGGAGAAAAAAGAATTTTAAAATATCATGGAATAATTTATCAGAAGGAATACTTCCTGAACGCCCTGTAATTTCACTCTCAAGTAGGAATTTTAAAACTTCAGTGAGTGAATCTCTTTCTCCTGGGGAAAGGAGGTTTCCCTTCCTTAGTTGGTCAGAGCTCCCATCTGCCCTATACCAGACTATTCCTCATCATAACTGCAACTGTTATGCTTCTAGTTGAAAGACACTGGATTTATGTTGTACAGCATGTGCAAATGGGACAATGGAGTATAAAGTTTGATTGATTGGAATCGCAGGAAGCCTTCTGAATGCCACATGAGGCTTGTGGCTAGTGTTCCCCAGTCTCCGCAGCAAGTTGCAGCTGTGGGGATCGGATGGGCCACCTTGGGCAGGCTGTATTTCTCAACCTCACTCACCTTAGTTGTGGTGACATAGGCCGGGGGCATCTCAAGTTGTTTGGAGCTGTGCACTAACCACAAATGACAGACACCTTTGCCACCAGCTTCTGTTTCCCAGCAGCAGAATCTTAACTACCCTTCTACTCCAGTAGAGACCACAGAGGTGAGGCCTGACTTGTATTTCATATTATAATGAAAGGATGGTTACATGCCAGCAGTATATTAAAACCATAAATACTATAAAAGATGAGTTTGCACACACTGTTTTCTCAGAGAAATCTTTTATTTTTCCCCAGACTAGGTGAGGACCTTTGTTATATAATGCCCTGAATTCATCCTTTGTGGCACTCACAGCTGTTGTCATGAATTAATCCATTATTTGAGGAATTATTTGTTTCTTACTGGTCCTCAAATATTGAATTTTAATTCCGTAAGTATATAAATCTCTCTGTCTTTCTCCCCAGCACCCAAGGCAAAATTTGGTCATAGCCCTGCCCTTCCCTATCTTTCTCTCCCCTTCTCTCTCCTCCTCCCTTTTATTCATGAATAATTTAGTCCTAAAGCCAGTAAGTGGGGCAGAACGGGGTAGATGTCCATGGTTGAAAGGGGAGAGGGTGTAAAGTACTAGACCTGGATGTCAGAGCCCCACCATGGTGAGGAGGGCATCCATATCCTCATACAATGAAAGGATGGACTTATTTGACATGTGTCCCACACCAGGAAACTCTTGGCCTATTCAACCACTTTCATAAGGGGAGAGAGGGCCATCAAATTAAGAGTGCAATTAGAAAAAACATCTGTTAGATAGAATTTTTTTCATCGCTTTATCCAGTTCTTGTGGCATTGTAGAGACAGATTACTAGTTAATTTAGTTTGATGGCCAGTAGTGTCTATGCTAATTGAATTTTTGACTGGATGTTTGGGAGTCATAAAAATATATGTATATTTGTGTGCTTGTAGAAAGATTATAGTCTTTGAAATCAGACAGATTCTTCTGTAAGCCTCAATTTCCGCATTCATAAAATAGCATTGATGATAAATTTGCTTATGGAGTTATAGTGATTATATAAAATAATCTACCCATATTCATTCATTATAGACTCTTGATATAAGATGCTCAAAGATATGGGTGCCACATAAATTTCTGAGCATAAGTGATATATTGAGAGAATTTCAATAACCTTAATGATATTAATGTATCTGTGATGTTTATTGGTGAAAAAGACACAGCTACTACTAATAAAACTGTGGTTTGTTTCCTACATTCCTAAAAAAAGAAAATGCTTAATTTTAGTAAAGTTTGTGAGTATAATAATACTAACCCTTTTCCATCTAAGTTCACAGATCTCTGAATCCTATCCTGCAATTTCTCCATGGAGTCCTATCCTACTCTAAGCCCCACTCTAAGGTAACATTGACTATAGAAATATTTCTATTCCTCTCACTTTCTCTGAAAGTTAGTAAGTAGAGTCTCTATATTATAGCTGTGGAACTTTCTGCCCTCTTTCACCTGGAGATTCTTGAAACAATGTTTATAGCCACCTGCATGCCCTTCTATCATATATTTGATGTGCCATGACCTAGAGGAACCTGTGTGTGCTTAAACTGGAGAAACCTTTCAAATGTCTAAAATATAGTTCCTCTGTTTGCCTATCGAGGATGTGTGTGAGTCCAGCATCTTTTACACTTTCTAATTTCCATCACTGACCATGTTGGCTAGGCTTGCTTCTAATGAAACTAATGTAGCCATAGCCACTTGAGGTAAAAATATAAAATGAGCTCCCTTGCCTTCAGCAAGCTATTTGTCCTCTGAACTTTATTTATAAACACCCCCACAGTTAAGGCACCTGTTTCTTCATGTTAATTTCACTGGCTTTGGTCTTCCCAGAAGGGAAGGAGAGTTTCAACCTATGGGTAGGCCATGTGAGAGAAGAAGCATGAGAGTTAGGCTGTGAAAGAAAAGCTCACCACAGGCCCCATGGAACAGGAAGATGAAAATACAGGGGGAAAGGAAAACTGCAAAGCCATGAAATGAGAACAGGCATGATTGTGCCTATTCTCAGGCTGCAGAAACAAATGAGGTGGAGAAATGAAGAATCTAGAAAGAAAATAAAAACCCAGTTACTATGTGTGTGGGGGGGGGGGAAGGGGGGAGTAAGCTGCAAAAGTTGGAATAAATGCTTTCTTGTTTTAATCACATTAAGGATAAATAATGTGTGGCTTTTTCTGCTTGGAAACTGGCCAGCCATGTCAACTCAGAAGAAAGTAAGAAAAAAAATACAGACCTTGCAACTTTGTGCTTATTGTTGTTGTTCTAGCCATTTCTGAGTCCACTTGTCCACTTATCCACTTGCTGAGCATATCCCAAACTCCCTCATGCCTCTTTTGGAGGTGAACTGTGAAATAAACTAGGTCACTTGGAGTTGAAAACAAAGAAAGGAGAGAAGAAGAAGTTTTCTGCTGGCTTTTGAGGTGAGCTGAAAATCACTAATGAGATGCCTGGGTAAGGACTCCCTGAATGGCTCCTTCATGTATCACATTAACAGTAGAAATTGTTTACTGAGAGAGCAGAGAGGGATGTTTTCTGGTAGGAGAGGAAAAAGATGGTGTACTAGACAGCTTTGATATTTGTCTAAGGAAAGGATTTCCCCCCTAAGACACCAAGAGCTAGTAGCAGTTCCAAGCACCTGGTTAGAAGAGGGCAGAAGGATGAGAGAATGGTTCATTAAAAACCCAGGTGGACCCCCACAATGATAAAAATGAGTAATAATGAAAGCCACAAGCCTTCTTGGCATAAAAGGAATTACACTAAATGCTTAGGACCTATCAGGCTAGTTTTCTTTTGTAGTTTGGCTCAAATCTACAATATAGTCAAATTTCAGGTCTTTAGGAATGGCAGTGTGCTTATCTGTGAGGTAACCTTTCCATAACAATAAGTTACAGCTACACTCAGTCAATGACAAAACTGTGGGCCTTCTGTGATAGACAAATGGAGGGGGAGATTCTGTACCACTCACAGTGGGATCTTGCATCTACTTCTGTTTATTTAAATAATGCTGTTCCCCAAATCAGGGAAGTTTTCTGACATTTCTTCAAATAGGTTTTCTAACCCTTGCTCCTCTTCTTGTCATTCTGGCACCCCTATTATATGTATGTTGCTTCATTTCATGTTGTCCCAAAGCTCCTTCAGGCTTTGATTTTTTTCTTCAATTGCAGTTCAGATTGGGTGTGTTTTGTTTCCCTGTCTTCTGGTTTGCTAATCTGGTCCTCTGCTTCTCTTAGTCTACTGTGGAAAGCTTCCATAGTGTTTTTTATTGTAGCTATATCACTATTTCCTCCTGATTCTTACATAGTTTGATTTTTCTCATCCATCTGGTTTATGAACTGTATGACCCTTATTCTGAATTCTTTTTCTGACATCTTGCATGCCTCTCTTTCATTTAGTTACTTTTCTGGCAATTCCTCCTTTTCTTCCCTTCGGGGGTTGTTCTTCTGTCTCCCATTTTTGCTCTCACTGAAGGTTCTAGGTGTCAAGTCACACAGGGCCTGTGGCTGCAGTGGTGGGCTTGGTGGCAGGTTGTGTGGTCACAGGAAGTGGCTGCTCCTTGTGTGATCACGGGTGGCAGCTGCTCCTCATGTGGTTACAGGGTGTTGGCTGCTCCTCTGGTGGTGGTAGGCAGCTGCTCACATGGCTGCTGGCATAGTCACGCTGCCCAGGCTAAAGTGTCTGGCTGGTGGGGGTGGAGCATGCTCCAGATCTCATAGTAGCCCTCAACCAGGGAGGCTGGAGTCCTGGTGTGTATGGGTCAGTAGTTGAGGCAGCAGGTCCCTGGCTATAGGATCCCAGGTGGTGTCTGAGGGCCCCCTGGGTGGAGGTGAGGCTGGGCTCCCAGTCACAGCAGCTCTCCCCTTCAAGATGGCATGGCCTCTGCAGCAGAGCCAGTGCTCTGGGAGAGATTACTGCAGTAGCAGAGGCTGCCTGGCTATGCAAACCCAGTCCAGCAGCCCCCAAAAGTTCTGTGAGATCTAGCTCTCCCTCACTCAGACACACACACACACACACACACACACACACACACACACACTCCACATGTCCACACACTCCCCTTTCACTCCCTCAATCACTCACATTCTCTCCCTCACTGTCAACCACCAAGCCGCCATCTTCCAGAAAAACAAAAACAAAACACCAAAAAATTTCTTTGCTCATTTTTTAATTGGGTTATTTGTCTTCCTGGAGTGGAGTTGTCTTATTGTTTTTGAGCTCTCACCTCAACTGTGTGTATATGTAGCATATGGATCTCATGGTTATGAAGGCTGAGAAGGCCCAAGTGATGGAAACCAAGGGACTGAATCCAAGAAGACTCTATCCAGCAAGGCTATCATTCAGAATTGAAGGGGAAATAAGGAGCTTCACAGACAAAACAAAACAAAACAAAAACTAAGGAAGTTTATCACTACCAAGCCAGCAATGCAAGAAATGCTAAAGGGACTGGTGTAAAAAAGAAGAAATAAACAGGGAAGAAGGAACACAGGCACCAAAAATAAAAATGGCTATAAACAAGTACCTATCAATAATAACTTTAAATGTAAACGGACTAAATGCTCCAATCAAAAGACATCAAGTGTCTGCATGGATAAAAAAGCATGACCCATACATATGCTATCTACAAGAGACCCACCTCAGAACAAGGGACTCACACAGACTGAAAGTGAAGGGATAGAAAAATATCTTTCAGGCCAATGGAAATGAAAAAAAAAAAGCTGGGGTAGCAATACTTATATCTGACAAAATAGGCCTCAAAGTGAAGGCCATAACAAGAGAAAAGGAAGGCCACTTCATAATACTAAAGAGATCAATACAACAAGAGGATATACCCTTATAAACATATATGCACCCAGTTCAGGAGCACCCAAATACATTAAAATAACAACTCTGGAAAATATCAAGGGAGAGATCAATAGCAATACAATCATAGTATGGGACTTTAATACCCACTAACATGGGTATTAAATCCTATAGACTAGTGATCACCAACCAGTGGTCCACGGACCACTGGTGGTCTGTAAGGTCCAAAAGGTTGGCGATCGCTACTCTAGAAAAAAAGTCAGCAAAGAAACAGCAATCCTCAGTGACTCACTAGCTCATATGGACTTAATTGACATCTTCAGAACATTTCACCACAAAGCTACAGAATATATATTCTTCTCAAGTGCACATGGGACATTTTCAAAGATAGACCACATATTAGGTCTCTCCAAATTCAAGAAGATTGAAATCATATCAAGCATCTTCTCAGACCAGAATAGCATAATATTAGAAATCAACCACAATTCAGAAAAAGTATTTGAAAAAATCCAACACACTTTCTTGATAAAAGCCCTCAGCAAAGTGGGAATTGAGGGATCATGCCTCAACATAATAAAAGCCTTATGTGACAAAACTACAGCCAACATCATATTCAATGGGCAAAAACTAAAACCCTTTCCCCTAAGAACAGGAACAAGACAGGGATGCCCACTTTCACCACTCCTATTCAACATAGTACTGGAAGTATTAGCCATAGCAATTAGACAAAAAGAATAAATAAAAGGTATCCAAATTGGAAAAGAAGACATACTAGTAAAACAGTCATTATTTGCAGATGACATGATACTGTACATAGAAAACCATAAGGACTCCATAAATAAATTATTAGACTTAATAAATGAATTTGGCAATGTAGCAGGATACAAAATTAATGCCAAGAAATCTATGGCATTTCTTTACACAAATAGTGAACTTACAGAAAGAGAGACTAAAAAAACAATCTCATTTACCATTGCACCAAAAAAATTAAGATACCTAGGAATAAACTTAACTAAGGAGGTAAAAGACCTGTACATGAAAACTACAGGACACTGAAAAAAAAGATGGAAGAAGACATAAACAGATGGGAAAACATACCATGTTCATGGATTGATAGAATCAACATCATCAAAATGTCCATACTACCCAAAGCAATCTATAGATTCAGTGCACTCTCCATTAAAATACCAATGGCATATTTCACAGACCTAGAGCGAAATCTCCAAAAATTCATCTGGAATAAAAAAGACCCCAAATAGCTGCAGCAATCCTGAGAAAGAAGAACAAAGTAGGAGGGATCTCAATACCAGATATCAAGTTGTATTACAAAGCCACTGTTCTCAAAACAGCCTGGTACTGGCACAAGAACAGACATATAGACCAATAGAATAGAATAGAGAACCCAGAAATCAACCCAAACCACTATGCCCAATTAATATTTGACAAAGGAGGCAAGAGCATACAATGGAGTCAAGACAGTCTCTTCAATAAACGGTGTTGGGAAAATTGGACAGATACATGCAAAAAAATGAAACTAGACCACCAACTTATACCATACACAAAAATAAACTCAAAATGGATAAAAGACTTAAACATAAGATGGGAAACCATAAAAATCTTAGAAGACTCCACAGGCAGCAAAATCTCTGACATATGTCGAAGCAATATCTTTACCAATACAGCTGCTAGGCCAATGGAAACTAAGGAGAAAATAAACAAATGGGACTACATCAAAATAAAAAGCTTCTGCACAGCAAAAGAAACCATCAACAAAATAGCAAGAAAGCCCACTGCATGGAAGAAGATATTTGCCAATGTTATCACCGATAAGGGTTTAATCTCCAAAATTTACAGGGAACACATACAACTTAACAAAAGAAAGATAAACAACCCAATTAAAAAATAGGCAACGGATCTAAATAGAATCTTTTCGAATGAAGACAGAAGGAAGGCCAAGAGACACATGAAAACATGCTCAAAGTCATTAATCATCTGAGAGATGCAAATCAAAACGACAATGAGGTACCATCTGACACCTGTCAGAATGGCTATCATTAACAAATCAACAAACGACAAGTGCTGGAGAGGATGTGGAGAAAAAGGAACCCTTGTGCACTGCTGGTGGGAATGCAGACTGGTGCAGCCACTGTGGAGAACAGTATGGAGTTTCCTCAAAAAACTAAAAATGGAGCTCCTATTTGACCCAGTGATCCCACTTCTAGGACTATATCCCAAGGAACTAGAAATACGAATCAGAAAGGATATATGCACCCCTATGTTCATAGCAGCACAATTCACCATAGCTAAGATGTGGAAACAGCCTAAGTGCCCATCAGCAGATGAGTGAATTAGAAAACTGTGGTACATCTACACAATATAATACTACACTGCTGTAAAAAAAAAGGAATTCCTACCATTTGCAACAGCATGGATGCACCTGGAGAGCATTATGCTAAGTGAAATAAGCCAGTCAGAGAAAGATAAATATCACGTGATCTCACTCATTTGTGGAATATAAAGAACATTATAAACTGATGAACAAAAACAGATCCAGAGGCAGGGAAGCATCGATCAGACCGTCAAACCTCAGGGAAGGCAGGGGAGGGTGGGGGTAAGGGGAAGAGATCAACCAAAGGACTTGTATGCATGCATATAAGCCTAACCAGTGGACACAGTGGGGCCGGGGGCAGGACATGTGTTGGGGGTAGGGGCGGCTGGGGAGAAGTCAATGGGGGAAAAAGGAGACTTATGTAATACTTTAAACAATAAAGAATTTAAATAAAAAAATTAAATTAAAAAAATAAAGTCCTTTCTTTCTGCTGATGCTGAGACAGCATTTGAGTAAGACAAGAGCTGAGCTTCAGCCCAGGAGGAGAGGGACAGCACAGGGAATTCGGAGTTTGAGTTTCAGTCTGAATAACTGAGAAAATCACTGAAGTGTCTGATGGCCTATTAGTGATCAGACTATATTTGCTCCATCAGGATGTTGGGAGCCTCAGATAATTTTAAGTCCAGTTTATAGGAAATTTTTAAAAAGCTACAATTTTTATAAACTTGAGTCCATGACTATGAAATTCATTGTGTATGAACCATAATTGCTAGAATACACAAAGGCATTTATTGTCTTCTTTATTGACAGGTATATTGATAAAGCACCCCTCCATTATCTGATTTGATTCTCCATGTGAGGCAGGTAAGGCAGGTATCATAGTTCCAATTTTACAGATGATGAAACTGAGGCTTGGAGAGATAAAGGACTATTGCCAAAGTCACAGGATTTGTGAGTGGCCATGCAAAACTACGCCCAAGACTAAGGACTTCTCTTTCAGTCCTTCCTCTATACCAGAACTTCTTCTAAAGATAGGCATAGAAGTTCCTGTCATTCCCTTCAGATTCTGTTTTAGTACATATCTTCCAGGTTATATAAACCAAGTTATATAATGTAATAAATACTTTGGCTTACTGTGCTACCAGTTCCTCTGATTAATTGTAGTGAAATAGGAGTTTTCTGTGTGTGTGTGTGTGTGTGTGTGTGTGTGTGTGTGTGTGTGTGTGTGTCTGCATACCTGCATGCACACTTTGGGGAGGGGACAATTAAAAAATAATTTTGAATCATTGGCTTTTCAGCATCTGTCAAAATGCTGGATAATATAGCAGCAAAAAGCCTCAATTCACTGTATAAGCCTGGGCAAGTTTCCTCCCTTCCCCTTATAAAATGAGGATAATATCTATTTTGTAGGGAGGCTGAGAAATTTAAATGGGATCATTTGTATAAAGTACCCAGCCCTCTGATCTTCCTGTTGTAAGTGCACAACACAAGGTGGCTACTATCACCAACACAAGCAGAACCCCAGGCAAAATTGGGAGAGATAGGTGCAAAAGCAGGGCTTGGGAGAGTTAACTGGCTAGATATAATGGAGAGTTTTACCTCACAAAAGAGATTGTTCCGGAAAACTCTGTTACTGTCTCCTAAGAAAGTTACCAGTGAGGACTGGGAGCTCTACATCCTTAGATTTACCCTTTTCAAGTAGTGGTTACAAGTCTGCTTACACAGTGAATCCACCAGTTCAGAGAGTACAGGGATACCCACCAAGAAATAAAGAACCTGGATACCGACAGCCAGGCCAATGAGTTTGGAAAATAGCTTGAGTAAAGCAAAGGGTGACCTTCCAAGGAGATATACAGAGAAATGGGCCACTTTCAGAACTTCTGTTAAGATTTCATCCTTGTCACATTCTGGTTCATGGCAGAGATGCAACAAATAATTTTTGAGACAACCAGTGAATTACAAGGACACTTCACACTGCCCATCAGCAGATAAAACCTTGGTTAGGTTCACAGGTAGAGTGGAAGACTGGGCCAGCTCTGCCAATTTTCTTTAGCTAAATGGAACCATGCCCCAAGAAAGAATTGACTTAGAAAAATGTAAACTATTACTATGCTTTTTATGTTGCAACTTTTCAGGTGAATTAAGTCTACCAGCTATCATGATTTCAATATTGGAGTTTGGATGGTGTGGGGCCAAATGCATGGTAGTGCCCTTCTATCAAAATATCCTTTGCAGAATGAATTAGCTTTTTGTTTTTTAAAATATATTTTATAGATTTTTTTTTACAGAGAGGAAGGGAAAGGGAGAGAGAGCTAGAAACATCTATGAGAGAGAAACATCTATCAGCTGTGCAGGAGGCAGCAGATGAATTAGCTTTTTGGATCAAATGTTTTGCTGTCAATTTACATTTGTGCTTCTTCTGCAGGTCTTTGAGTTTTAAGTATCTTTTGCTGTGGAAAGAAAAGTATGCCCCCCTGCTAAAGGGTTTTCTGATATCAGGGAGCTGGTTGGGAAGGTTTTATAAGGAGCAAGGAATGCTGTGGAGTTTTGGAGGATGGGCTATAGTTGTCTACTACACCCCCATTACAGCTGGGGCTGGTCAGCACCCCTGTGATATTCTCTAGGTCCTAGCAGCCCTACATACAGCCTATGGATCTTTCTTTTTTTAAAAAATATATTTTATTGATTTTTTACAGAGAGGAAGGAAGAGTGATAGATAGTCAGAAACATCGATGAGAGAGAAACATCGACCAGCTGCCTCCTGCACACCTCCCACTGGGTATGTGCCCGCAACCAAGTTACATGCCCTTGACCGGAATCAAACCTGGGACCCTTCAGTCCACAGGCTGACGCTCTATCCACTGAGCCAAACCGGTTTTGGCCCTATGGATCTTTCTATCACCAGCTTTGGTTGGAGAAGACAATGCATCTGCCTTTAAACTGGTTAGCGGGATAAGAATAACTAAGTAGAATATTATCAGAAGGGGCTGATTCCTCTATACCAGGCTCAGAATTTCTAAGCATCCTTAGCAGAGTATGGTGACTGTCCTGTGATCTGCTCAGTTCTATTCACTCTTCAGCCTAGGGACCACACTTTGAGAACAAGCGCCCTAATAGACTCTATAACTGACTCTTTTCCAATAGCTTTTGAGGGAGGGCCAGACAGCTGTAAGTCTTTTCCCTGGACCTGCAGAAGTGATGGGGAGGATAATGTAAAGGAGGATGGCTCACAAGCTTGCTCCACCCCTCTCTCTTTCCCATAGAAGCTCCTGAGTTACCCCTGACGGAGGAGACCCTGGGCTGTGTGGACCTTTGGTCTTCTCTGCAAACATCTCAGATAATTTTCAGGTCTGTCCTTGCCCAAAAGCAGTCATGACTGCAGCATCCCCAGAGTGCTTTCATGTTTCAAGTCTTGATCCCTAATGCCCCTTTCCACCTTCCTCTCACCCAAATCGCCTTTCCCTTTTCAGATCCCTGATCTCTGCCTTTCCCTGTCTGCTGCCAGTTGCTTCCCGGAGCCCTCGTACAGGATGGATGGGCCTTAATAATAACCCTGGCAGGCAGCTGTGGGGCCAGGGCCTCCCCTTTGAGGCTGGTGTGTCTTTGATTTCTTGACAGATTAGCAGCACACAGAAGCAAAACCCGTGTAAAAAGCTGAAGTAAAACGCCCAGCTCGCCACATGACACGTGCCTGTACTACACTGTGACTGGCAGGTAAGGGGGAAAGCTATTTGCAGTGCCCAGCAAGCTAGATGCTTGTTCTGAAGAGCCAGCACAGCCTAAAAATACCACAAAGGGTAGGAGGGAGAGAAAGGAAACTTTAGCATGGAATAATATCAAAAAATTAAAAATAGAAAGGCTTTTGGTAAATGAGAGTCACCAGTTGCTATTTTGCTCGCCACCTGCAGGGCTTTTAGGATTTCCAGCAGACAGCCAGTAGCAGGCATGATAGAAAACAGTGAAATTATTTCTGGGAACGGAGTCAGGCCACCAATAGATGGAAGGTGGAAGCAAGTGTGGACAGACGAAAGTGCCATGTAGTGGGCTGAACTGATTGAGACTGACAATAACCCAGTATGGCAATTAATGAGATCCAATAGATGTGGGGTTTGCCTCCAATTTGATGAACCACTATGTCAGGCTTGTTTAACCTTGGTCTCAAATCAGTGAGATTGTAGAGTTTGCATCCTCCTCCTCCCCAAATCCCCTATCCCCACTCCCAGCCTACCACCGTAGCTTCTTCATTTATTTTAAGCTCTGGAAGATAAATGATTTGGTTGAGCTTCATTCTTATTGCCTTTCTTAGAAAATGTCTGGATTAGCCAGGTAAATAAATGCCCTCCCCATGAATAAGTTGCCCTAATCAAGGAACTCATATTGAATAGACCTGGCCCAGCACTGGCAAGGTCTTTGGGGGAGGGAAGCTGTGGACTGTTAGCAGAGTTCAGAAGGTTTACCTTATACCTCTGTCCAGAATTATGCAGAGGAGGAAACTGATTTATTTTCCTGTTCTCCTATAACAGATGTAGCACACAGGACCCTCAATAAATGTTTGCAGATTTTCAAATAAATGAATGATGGTCTGGGCTGGCATTCATTTAAAACTGTGGGATTTAGTATCAAAGCTGTTGCATTTGACTGGAGTTTTTAGTGATCAGTGTGATGAACCTTAGGGTTCTCTAAGAGCTGGTTGGTTATAAACCCAATAGTGCCATGTCACACACCCCTACTTATCAAGTTACCAATGGCATGCCAGAAGTCAGGGCCAGTTCCATCCAGAGAGACATTTGTCTGGGCCACTGTGTCAGCAATGTCACGTACCTGAGCATGACCTTAAGCTGACCTTAGAGTCAAGCCCCATTCTGCTCGGCTATGAGAGCTGTTATTAAGTCTATATGCCTTTAAAAACTCCCCCTTCCATAGGTGAATTGGGTTGCTAAGTATTATAGGTTGCTGAATTTCCATGGCACACTAAGAATTTCAGAAGACTCTCTATTATAGATATTCTTATGCTGTAAAATATATCATATAAGATGCATCAAAAACCACTAGGAGTATACAGAGGTATGTAGATAAACAGATACCAGATAATCTGGGCAGAAAAAGACTCTTATGAAGTTGACCTTGGAGATGATAAAAGACTTGGGAGAAATTCTAGTGTCCTTTGAACAGCTTTGTTGGTGGGGATTCAGAAAGATGGTATCTTGGGTATAGATTTTTATTTGATTGATTGATTGATTGATTGATTGATTATCTAAAGTTTTGCATATGTCTCCTTTTACCTTGATTGACCCCCCTAGCCATTCCCACCCCAGGCAAGCCCCCACTGCCCCAGTGTCTGTGTCCATTGGTTATGCTAATATGCATGCATACAAGTCCTTTGGTTGCTCTCTACCGCCCACCCACCGCCCACCCCTGCCATTTGTCTCTGGATCTGTTAATGTTCATCAAATTATGTTGATCATTATATCCCACATATGAGTGAGATAATGTGATATTTATCTTTCTCCCACTGGCTTATTTTGCTTAGCATAATGCTCTCCAGTTCCATCCATGCTGTTGCAAATGATAAAAGTCCCTTCTTTTTTACAGCGGCGTAGTATTCCATTGTGTAGATGTACCACAGTTTTTAATCCAGTCGTCTGCTGATGGGCACTTAGGTTGTTTCCAAATCTTAGCTATGGTGAATTGTGCTGCTATGAACATAGGAGTGCATATATCCTTTCTGATTGGTGTTTCTGTTTTCTTGGGATATATTCCTAGAAGTGGGATCACTGGGTCAAATGGGAGTTCCATTTTTAGTTTTCTGAGGAAACTCCATACTGTTCTCCACAGTGGCTGCACCAGTCTGCATTCCCACCAGCAGTGCACAAGGGTTCCTTTTTCTCCGCATCCTTGCCAGCACTTGTCATTTGTTGATTTGTTGATGATAGCCATTCTGACAGGTGTGAGATGGTATCGCATTGTTGTTTTGTTTTGCATCTCTCGGATGATTAGTGACTTTGAGCATGTTTTCATAAGTCTCTCAGCTTGGGTATAGGTTTTTTAAAGCTACACCTAAGACTAGGAAGCATATAATTTAATATATTTAATAGCCAAGGTTCAGAGAAGTTAAGTGACTTTCTCAAGGATCGTCAGTAGTTTCAGGCCTCAGTGTTAAAATTAGCAATATGGGCTTAAAATGGAAGATCATTTCATAGGTTTTTACCATGGTACCACATTTCAGTTCCTTTTTATAACTGTATATTCATAATTTCAGAAGCAGCAATGGGAGGAAGATTAGGGAAGAGAATGTTATTGAGCATTTTTTGTATGCTTTGTATAGTGCCAAGTACTTTATATACATGAGCATACCTAATTCTTAAAATGTACTTTTGAGGTGGGTAGTGAAAGCTAGATTTTTTAGTAAAGGAAACCAAGATTCAAAGAGGTGCCTAAACCAGCACACTGATTTTTGGCATATTAATTTGACTACAAAGACCACACTTAGTCTACATTACCACACATCAGACTGCCAACCAGATTAGCTCAAAGGCCTAAGTAAAAAGGCCAGATTTGCTCTGGTCAATTGCCAAAATACAAGGTCACACTAAGTTATGAAAAGGGAGGTGTCACCACGGACTTGATACAGGGTAAAAGAGTGCACATTCCTTCTTTGATGATCAGTGAAGCCATAGCAAAATTAATTATAAAAGTTACTATAATAGAAAATAGAAAAGTTACTATAGTAAAGAATTACAAATTATAAAACCTAACACATGAAAAAGTATTTTCCTCATCCTAAGCCCTTAGCTGCTGCTTCCATCCTTCTTAAATTTGTCTATTGAATGAGGACTATTTTCTTCAATATTAAAAGGGATCCTATAATATTCACAGAAAGGCTGAATGACAAAAAAAAAACAAACTTATTTTTAAATCTCAGAGTGAAAAACAAGGACCAATAGGTGGAAATTAAAAGATGGCAGGCTGGCCCTAGCTGGTTTGGCTCAGTAGATAGAGCATCGACCCTGCAGACTGAAAGGTCCCAGGTTTGATTCCCATCAAGGGCACATGCCCTGGTTTCAGGCTCGATCCCCAGTAGGGAGCATGTAGGAGGCAGCCCAACAATGATTCTCTCTCATCATTTGTTGTTTCTCTCTCTCTCTCCCTCTCCCTTCCTCTCTGAAATCAATTATATATATATATATATATATATATATATATATATATATATATATATATATATATATAAAAGATGGCAGCTTCAAGCTAACAGGAAGAAATTTTAGGCAAATGGGTCTGTGTGACTATGAGATGGGTTGCTTCAGAATGAGCTAAGTTCTCTCCCTTGGACATGCTTAAACAGAAGTTTGAAAATACTTTGGGATTTGCCATAGGACAAATATTAGATTGGATGATCTCCAAGGGCCTTTAAGGTTCTGAGAGTCCATGACGTGTGACCCCAACAGTGAGAGGATCAGTAGCTAACTGGACCCATTGACTTTTCTAACCTGTCATTATGCCAACTTCTGCTTAGTTTGCTCATCATCACCATAAATACTAATCACTGATCAAAGCTGTACTGAACCTTAATCTATTTTCAATTAGAAACAGATTTTGCTGTTATCTGAGCCAACGGTGCTCTAATATTCAGTGCCAAAAGAAGGATTTGGGAGATGAGACCCAAGTCAAATGAGTATGTATGATTCTGCTTGAGTCATGGAAGATTTAAAGGGAAGAGTAGATGGAAGCCACAAGGAGGCAGGACTATCCAAATTCTTTGGAGGAAGTAGCTTCTTCTTACTGAAGGTGGCCTCATTCAGGTCAGCTATGACTAGAGCCAGGGTAGGAGTCAGATATTATTTGGGAGACCAGATCATTGCCTCTTTAAGGTCCCTTCTAAGCAAAGAATCTTTGGAATTTTTGTTTGTTTTGTTAATCCTCACCCAAAAATATTTTTCCCATTGATTTTTTGAGATAGTGGAGTGGGACAGAGACAGAAACATCGATGTGAGAGAAACATATCAATTAGTTGTCTCCTGCATGTGCTCTGACCCGGGGCTGGGAATCTAGCCTGCAACCGAGGTACGTGCCCTTAACCTGGAATCGAACCTGAGACCCTTTGGTCCACAGACTGATGCTCTAACCACTGATAAACCAACCAAAGCAATCTCTGGTTTTTAATGAGGAGCCATTTAGGAACCACTAATTATGGAAGGTAATATGACTGACATTATTTTTTGAAATATATTTTTATTAATTTCAGAGAGGAAGGGAGAGGGAGAGAAAAATAGAAACATCAATGATGAGAGAGAATCATGGATCGGCTGCCTCCTGCATGCCCCACACTGGGGATGGAGCCCGCAACCCAGGCATGTGCCCTGACTGGGACTTGAACCATGACCTCCTGGTTCATAGGTCAATGCTCAACCACTGAGCCACACTGATCAGCCAATCTGACATTATTATATAGATTTAAAAATGTTCTGAATCAAATTTTGGCTCATAGACTTGGGTTCTACTTCCAGGTCCAACACTAATTAGCTGTGTGTAATCAATATGTGTTTTTTTTTTAATCTTTGGGGGACTCAGTAGTCTCATGAATAAAAGGGTAAGTCATTCATTTATTCATTCAATGCCCACCATGTGTAAGGCACTGTGCTAGGTGTGTGTGGGGGGAACAGATAAATCAGACTCTCACAGAGTTGAAAGACTCAACTGAGATGCTACATGTAAAGTTGCATCATGAAGAAAAAGAGCTGCAGAAACAAGAGTTTAAGACATGACAGTTATGGGAAACAGCCGATTCAATGCAAAAAGGTAATTCTTTACTACAGGAAATTAATAATTTTGCTAAAATATTATTCTCAGTCTTCTATATATAAAAACATTTGCATCTAATTGGAAATTTTACTCTACTGAGATTTTTCAAATTCAAAAGCTCCTTTGGATGTTAATGTGATATGAGTTGAAACAGATTTAGCATATAGTTTAGTAAGTTAGATATAATACAGTTGTTCAATTCTTGGAAACCAAATGTGTTTTGTGACTGGTTACTTTTCTATGTGGAGGGAAGCCTTGGAGTAAAGAAGCAGAGACTTGAGTTGGGCCTGGAGGTAGGGTACTGCAGTATGGATGCAGGCTGAAACCAAAGGTGGGCTGAGGGCATGCAACACATGGCACTAATCGCATCTGTTTTAAGTTCTTACCCCTGGAAAAAGAGTGAAAGGAATGGGATAAGAAAGGGATATATAGGAAGCGTCAACTGGACTGCTAATGTTTTATTTCTTAAAAAAACTTGTGAAGAAAAATAAGGCAAAATGTGAATTTTCGAAAAAGCTGGATGGTAGGTGTATGCGTGTTTATTATATTATTCTTGATACTTTTCTGTATTCCTGAACTATTTCAAAATTAAAAAATTAGGTTGCACCGGCATTACTTTGTTTCAGGGGAGCTTGGATTGAATAATTATGCAGAGCAGCAATGTGTCAAATAGTAATATAATTTGCCACTAGTTCTTAAATTAAGTTAATGTACCTAAGTATAATTTTGATGGAATTTGACTAACAAAAATATTCAGTTTTATACCAAATGTCATGGTTTAATTTTTATTCTAGTTGAGAGATCTCACTTGATAAACTTTTGATTGTATTTCCAATTGTCTTATCAGGGCACTTTGTATACAGGGTGTGATTTATCCATTTTCTGGTTGGGAAACTATAACTCAGAGGAATTTAGCAATTCATTCAAGATCACTGAGCAGTACAAAGGCAGAAAAACAATGCAGGAGCTCTGCCCTTTTATTTTAATCTATGATCCCCCTCCCTGTTTTACCCAAATCTTTGCAAAATGATCAACAGAATCATCTAGGGAAGACGCAATGGTGTAGGCACTGGGCAATTGGAGCTCACTTGCATGTGATTTGGTCAACAAAGGCACAAGGTGGGGAGAACATAGGGATTGCAATCTCTGAATTTAAGGGTTTTATAATCTAGTGAAGTTATGAATAAACATATCAGCTGTATCAGCCCATCTGTCTCTCCCAAGGGTGAGGAAATTTTCACAGTGGGTTTTGCCTACAGAATATCAGCAGCAGCCACCACCACTATTCACTGAGCATTCAGTGTATGCTGGAACTGTTGTTGGCATTGCTCATTTCCAGACTATCCCAAGGTTACCGAGTTATTCTTAACTTTTCTTTAGATTTGTGTATGCTGAATTTTGTCCCCTGACAACAGCCCCTTGTCCAACGGCAATTTGTTTGTAGCAGGGGATATTTTCAGGAGCAAGCAAACTGGACTCAACAACTGCAATAACAACCACAAAAAACAATACAGCCCAATCCTAAAGAAATTCCCCTGATGTAAAGCTACTTTTGAGACTATTGCTTACTCCAGTCAAACATTTCAAGTGGTTTAACTTGGAACTTGGACTCAGAATCTTGTTTTACGGAAGGAACTTGGTTTGCTGTTTAAATGGTCAGCAGAATAATAGCTGCAGACCTCTTGGCTTTTGACACTTATGACTGATGGAAAATGTCTTTTACATGAAAGAAACCCAGTGCAAAATTATAGCTGAAGGGTTTGTTTTTCTTTGGTTCTCTTCTAACTGAATGGCATTTTAATTGAGGCATTCTTGTGGCACAAAAGCAAGTGGCTTGGACTCCTCTACATATTTTCCAAACCCATCACTGGACTGGTGAATGATTAAATATCCCTTTCAATACTGAACCCCTAAGCATTGCACCCTAATTTCCCAAACTGCTCTCCAACATTTGGCAACCCTAGCCTTCCATTTGGTCTTTGAGTTGTCAGAACTGGGGAGCTCAGAGTTACAACAGAAAACGCAGGGTCACTGACAGCAGTTGAGTTCCCTAGTGCCTCTAGTGGGGACCCAGTTGGAGGAAGCTGGGTAGCCTAGATGTATGGTATCTTGATCACTCCCCACTTTTGACATGACACCAGATTATTTTGATTTGTTTCCTACTTCTCTGGCTATGCTTTCTGCCATCTTGGTGTTCTTCAGTCCTCTCTGGAAACAATTCTTAACCAGGAATATGAGTCCTGTGGCTGATCTTGGTGCCCTAACTGTGTCTTGTAGCTCTCACCACTGGGAGCAATCTGATGGTTTCTTACTATAAAATCTGCACCTCTTTGCCTGCAGGTATTCTCTGGCCATGGGACCACATTTTTTTGGAGTCTGCAGGGGATAGGGACAGGGTGGACAATGGGTCTTAGGTGACCAGAAATGCCAGAGATTTAGTGCCACCAGGATTATGTTCAACCAATGAGGGATGGGGGATGGTAGACAAATCCCTCAGCTTCTTTGCTGGTTGGGTGGAACAATTCTAGGATGTGTTCTTCAGAATTGAGCCCCAGTTGCCCACCTGCCCACTGATGTTTCTTTATTGGCTTTTCTCCCTTCCCTGCTCATTTCTCCATTCCCTCTTTGTTGTTCCCAAGATCACTTTCCAAATGAATCTCTTGTCCCAGGGTCTGCTTTTGGAGGAACAAAGTAAGACAAGTTCCTGAAATTTTATGCAAACTATTGTTTGGAACTTTTAAAGGTGTCCATGAACCAGAAGAGACCAAGACCAGCATCTAACCCCTTTTCTCCAGATTGTTTTATCTACTCCTGAAATTTAGACACAGAGTTCCAGGTGCTTTCTGTATGTCACTATAAGACTAGCAAGCATCTAACATTTAAATGTCTGTGGTGATGCTGTGCTGTGCTGCTCAGCACTCTCATTGGGACAGAAGGACCTACTCCCTCAGCAGCTAGGAAGGTTGTTAGCTGATGGCTCAGCTGTAAATTCCCTCCCGCAACTGCTTTAAATGGAAGGTAATACGCTATCCCCCAGAGTAATATGCATCCAAAGACTGGCTGATATGGGTGGACAACTCTTGTAGGACCCTCTCAGCTCTACAGCTCCCCATGAGTTTGACTAAGTGATATTTTTGTTGAGACTGCATCACAGTCCAACTTTCTTCTCTTTCCCTAACAAGAGTCAATCCTGAGAACCCATTCCATTCTGTATTCCAATTACCAAATAAAGGCCTGATTCCTGAGTACCCAGACCTATGACACTCGGAATCATTTTTACTTTCTCTTTTTTCTTACCCATCCCCATATATCACTCACTCGCTGTCCCAAGTAGATCCCAGGAAAGGATCTGGGGTGTTTATCTAAGGCTTCCCTTTTAATAAACTTTAACCGTGCAGGAGTTGGGACATTCAAGTAGTTGCTTGAAGAGGCTACTCTACTCTAGCAGGACCAAGGGCAGGCCTAGGACCAAAAAGACCAGAAGCTTTAAATTTTAAGTGTATGCAAAATAATTCAATTAACTGCCGGAGGAATTACACCACATGAAACATATGCAGTTACAAATCACACAGCACTTTATTACTCACACAAGTTCCTGATGCTGTGGGTACAAGCTTAATTGGGTATCCCGGAGGTGCTGTCCTCTTGGGTGCTGCAGCTGGTTTGGTCTGGTCCGGATGCAGGGGGCTAGCGTTCCTCACCCGAGAGCTCAGTCGCATCTGGATTGGGAGATACTAGCCGTTCTTCTGTCCTCTGGCAGGGAGAGGCTGGACTGACAAAAGGTCGTGCCTTTGTGGCTGTCTCGACAGGCGAGCACCGTTGCTGGCCGAGATTTATTTTTAAAGCCTGTACTGTACCCACAGCAGTTCAGGTGGCTATCAATTAATTACGTCAGTGCACACGTGTTAATCTCAAACAGGGTGAGGGGCTACATGTGGTTATCTAGGGAGAGTACAAGTCATTCTGAGTCAGTAATTGAAGTTCAAATCCTTGTCTCTGGGGTACACACGCTTCAGGGCAGTGGGGAATGTGTCCTTAATATCAGGGCAGTGGGGAATGTGTCCTTAATATCACACTTCAAGTTTCAAGGAAAGTTAACTCAAACATTTTAAAACCTTCCTAATGTTTTTAGACATTCTTTAAGTATTTTTAAACATTTCTATATTTTACTACAACACTCACTCAATCAAAACTTGAGTCTTCATGATTGTAACTTTGGAATATCTCTTGAATGCACTCACATTCTCCGACTTCATGATCCCTTCTCAGCTATGCCCAGGACTTTTCAGAAAGCCTCGTATCTTCTCCCAGGCTCCTGTTTTGCTCCTCTCAAACATGTTCTTCCCAGAGCAAACAGAATAACCTTTCTAAAGAGTAAATTTGATATCCTTACTCCATAGGGTATGACCTTTCAATGACTCACTATTGCCCTGAAGATCAATTTTTTAATGTTGACTTAGACTTTCATGACTTCCATCCCTTACAGCTAGTCCAGCCTCACGTTTCCTCATGTCCCCCATGTATACACTTTGCTCCATTCAAACTAGACTCTGCTGTTGCCTAAATTCACTTTGGTTCTGAGGGATCCTCCCACACATACAGCTTTCTTTCCCACCTCCACCCAACATATATGCACACACTCAGGCACATACCAATGTTGCTCCTTCTTAGAAGATTGCTCTGACCCCAGTGCACTCCTATGACTCTCTAAGGCCCCACTTTGGTGTTTCACAATTGGAGCATGTTTTACATTGGATTTCCCAGAAGTGAATGCTGAAGTGAGGATTCCTGGGAAAGCAATTTACTAAGAAGTGTTTCCCAGAATAACCAGTAGGCAAGTGGGGAAGCAGGAGATTGAAGGAAGGAAGTTGAGCGAGAATGAATTCTTAAGCCAAGTCTCCCAGAGAGTAGGTAAAATGATTCTAGTGTTAATTCTAAAGTGTGGGGATTTTCCCCAAACTATCAAGCAATTTTCCTACACCAGCTGGGTGTCCCACAATTCAATGTAATTCTGGAACTATCTACCTGGATGTAGTATCAAATTCCATAGATTAAGGGTTCAGTTCCACAAGACTGTCCTGATTTCACAAATCCAGGTTGTTACCTGTGCTTCTGACTTACTGGCTATAAATCAGAGGTTTCCACTACCCACTCCTTGGGTTTGATTAATATCCTAGAAAGGCTCACAGAACTCGGAGAAACATTTTATTTACTAGATTGCCAATTTAATATAAAAGAATATGACTCAGAAACAGCCAGATGGAAGAGATGTAAAGAGTGAGGTGTGGGGAAAGGGCACAGAGTTCCCATGTTCTCTCCAGGTGTGCCGCTCCTCCTGAATACATTCTTTCTTTCATTACCTAAGCATGATTGATTAATCATTGACAATTGGTGAATGATTCATTCTCCATCCCCCTTTCTCTCTCCAGAGGAGGGGGTGGGGAGAGACTGAAAGTTCCAACCCTCTAATCTTGGCTCCACTGGCAAGGAGACCTCATCCTTAGGTGCTTTCCAAAAGTCATCTCATTAACATAACAAAAGACAAATTATAAAGGCTTTAGGAGCTCTGTTCCAAATAAAAGGGGACATCCCTTAACCCCTCCCCTGCACCTTCCCCTTGAAGTTTGACAGTCTGTTCCATGCTTGTCTCTCTCTGAATCTGTTTTTGTTCATCAGTTTATGTTGTTTATTAGATTCCACAATGAGTGAGATCATGTGATATTTATCTTTCTCTGCCTGGCTTATTTCACTTAGCATAATGCTCTCCAGTTCCATCCATGCTGTTGCAAATGGTAGGAACTCCTTCTTTTTTATATCAGCGTAGTATTCCATTGTGTAGATGTACCACAGTTTTCTAATCCACTCATCTGCTGACGGGCACCTAGGCCGTTTCCAAATCTTAGCTATGGTGAATTGTGCCGCTATGAACATAGGGGTGCATATATCCTTTCTGATTGGTGTTTCTGTTTTCTTGGGATATATTCCTAGAAGTGGGATCACTGGGTCAAATGGGAGTTCCATTTTTAGTTTTCTGAGGAAACTCCATACTGCTCTCCACAGTGGCTGCACCAGTCTGCAGTCCCACCAGCAGTGCATGAGGGTTCCTTTTTCTCCACATCCTCGCCAGCACTTGTCATTTGTTGATTTGTTGATGATAGCCATTCTGACAGGTGTGAGATGGTATCGCATTGTTGTTTTGGTTTGCATCTCTCAGATGATTAGTGAAGTTGAGCATGCTTTCATATGTCTCTTGGTCTTCTGTATGTCCTCTTTCAAAAAGTGTCTGTTTAGGTCCTTTGCCCATTTTGTGAGTGGATTGTTTATCTTCCTTTTGTTAAGTTGTATGAGTTCCCTATAAATTTTGGAGATTAGGGCCTTATCAAAGATAACATTGGCAAATATTTTCTCCCATGCAGTGGGCTTTCTTGTTGTTTTGTTGATGGCTTCTTTTGCTGTGCAGAAGCATTTTATTTTGATGTAGTCCCATTTGTTTATTTTCTCCTTAGTTTCCATTGCCCTAGGAGCTGTATCAGTAAAGATATTGCTACAACATATGTCTGCTATTTTGCTGCCTATGGAGTCTTCTAAGATTTTTATGGTTTCCCATCTTACGTTTAAGTCCTTTATCCAACTAAAGGACTTGTGTGCATGCATATAGGCATAACCAATGGACACAGACACTAGGAGGGTGAGGGCATGTGCTGGGGGTTGGGGGTGGCTGGGGAGAGGTCAATGGGGGGAAAAGGAGACATATGTAATACTATGTGTAATACTTTAAACAATAAAGAATTTAAAAATAAATAAAATGGGACAAAGAGGTGAAGGGATTAGCTAAAGGACATATATGCATACCTCATGTGGTGAAGGCCAAGGGAAGGGAAGAGGGAGAGGAGTAAAGGAGGGGTGTGTGAAAAGCCAGACACCTGCAATAATGCCAACATTAAAAATGTTTTAATAAAAATGGGGAAAAAACAAACATATATTTCTTATTATAAAATATAGTTTCACAGTAGGTAACTTTGGCTAAGTCCCAGAGGGGAGACCTGGAGACAGTGAAGGCCACACCTCAATACTATCTCAGACAGGATGAGGAAGCTGGAGTAATTATACTTATGTTTATAGTTATGGAATATTTATACACCCATCAGTCATTAGCTAAGGGAAGAGGGAACAAAAGTTTCTTACTTTCTCTAATGCAGGTAACAGCCGGTAGCAGGAACACCAGTCCTCATGACAAGAAAGCAATACATAGCTCTGATGTCTTTAGGTCTGAGAGCAGCCAGGAGCCATGGTCTATTAGCCCTGGAAGGGACTGTTGGATATAAATCCACCACTCTCATTGTTGCATTTAACACTGAGGGTGAAAGGAGTTAATTTTCTTGCCCAAAGCCTCACATATTGGCTGAAGCTCTCAGAGTGACAAATGGCAGGGCCAGGTTCTCATGCAGGCTTGGAAGTCCTCACCTTTTCCCCTTCCCTGCCCCATCACTTACCAAACCTCTTTCATTGTCCTCATAATTCCTGCCCTTTATCAAAACACTATTTTAAAATAATTTTCAAAATCAACTTTATTGAGGTATAATAGACATGAAGCAAAATGTGCCAATTTTAAACATCCAGTTTCAAAGGTTTTTTTTTCACATTTATATACTCACATGTGTTATGTGAAATCAGTGCAATCAAAGTGTAGAATGTTACTCATGCCCTCCAAATTTTCCTTGTGTTCATTTGCAGCCAACCCCTATTCCTGGCACCAGGTAACCACTGATCTCTTTTCTGTCACTATGGATTAGTTTTGCCTGCATTTGAATGTCATATAAATAGTATCATACAGGGATTTTTGTATGATTTTTCTTGTCTAATTTTCTCTATTCAGCATAATTATTTTGAAATTCATCAATGGTGTTACATGCCTTAGTAGTTTGTTCCTTTTTATTTCTTTTTTTTATTGTTTAAAGTATTACATATGTCTCCTTTTCCCCCCGATTGACCCCCCTGGCCACTCCCACTCCCCAGGACAAGCCCTTACCACCCTAGTGTCTGTGTCCATTGGTTATGCTAATACTAGGGTCCCAGTGCATGAATTTGTGTTTTTTTTTTAATATATTTTATTGATTTTTTACAGAGAGGAAGGGAGAGGGATAGAGAGTTAGAAACATCAATGAGAGAGAAACATCGATCAGCTGCCTCCTGCACACCTCCCACTGGGGATGTGCCTGCAACCAAGGTACATGCCCTTGACCGGAATCGAACCTGGGACCCTTCAGTCCGCAGGCCAATGCTCTATCCACTGAGCCAAACCAGTCAGGGCTCAGTGCACGAATTTGTGCACTTTGAAAGGAACTGTGGGCCGTGAGGCTGCCATGGGTACAGGGGCAGGTCTTGGCCCATCCTCCATGCCCCGGCCCAGCCCCTCCCACCACAGCCCCCGGTCCCCTGTCTGCCGGTAGCCCCCCTCCTGCCACCACTCCCACATGCTGACAGCACTGTCCCCACTTGCACCTGCTGACAGCGTGGAGCGATAGGGGCTGATGCCAGCAGTGGGTGTGAGCAGGGCCGGCACTGTCAGTGGGAGCGAGAGATGGCTGCTGCCCCAATCACCCCTCAAGAGCAGGGGCAGGTGGAGAAGCCCTCAGGGGCAATTGGGGCTGGCAGCTTCCACTTGCAACCACTGCCAGTGGCGCTGGCAGCGGGTGCAAGCAGTGGCTCTGGCACAAGCTGTGGGTGAGAGCGGGAAGGTGCCAGCAGCAAGTGTGAGCACCGGGCAGGACCACAGTGCATGGGAGCAAAGAATTTTCAGTAACCACCAGAGGCTCACCCCGATGACAGTGACCAGCGCCCCAAGTTGGTTTGGTGCCACTGCTCATCTGCTCCACCATCCCGCCACGGCCAATGCCCACCATGTTCCATGCTCTGCTGCTTGCTGTTGAAGCGCGCCATGTTCCTCGTGTGCCCCATGGTGGTCAGCACATGTCATAGCAACCAGTTGTTTGGTTGTTCTGCCATTCGGTCTATTTGCATATTAAGTTTTTATATATTTAAGTGCATACATACAAGTCCTTTGGTTGATCTCTTCTCCCCACCCCCCCTTCCTGCCTTCTCTTTGAGGTTGGACAATTTGTTGAGTGTTTGTCTCTGGATCTATTTTTGTTCATCAGTTTATGTTGTTCATTATATCCCACATATGAGTGAGATCATGTGATATTTATCTTTCAATGACTGGCTTATTTCACTTAGTATAATGCTCGCCATCTCCATCCATGTTGTTGCAAATGGTAAGAACTCCTTTTTTTTTTTTTTACCTCAGTGTAGTATTCCATTGTGTAGATGTACCATAGTTTTCTGATCCACTCATCTGCTGATGGGCACTTAGGCTGTTTCCAAATCTTAGCTATGGTGAATTGTGCTGCTATGAACATAGGGGTGCATATATCCTTTCTGATTGGTGTTTCAGGTTTCTTAGGATATATTCCTAGAAGTGGGGTCACTGGGTCAAATGGGAGCTCCATTTTTAGTTTTTTGAGGGAACTCCATACTGTTCTCCACAGTGGCTGCACCAGTCTGCATTCCCACCAGCAGTGCATGAGGGTTCCTTTTTCTCCACATCCTCGCCAGCACTTGTCGTTTGTTGATTTGTTGATGATAGCCATTCTGACAGGTGTGAGATGGTACCGCATTGTCGTTTTGATTTGCATCTCTTGGATGATTAGTGACTTTGAGCATGTTTTCATATGTCTCTTGGCCTTCTGTATGTCCTCTTTCAAAAAGTGTCTGTTTAGGTCCTTTGCCCATTTTGTGAGTGGATTGTTTATCTTCCTTTTGTTAAGTTGTATGAGTTCCCTATAAATGTTGGAGATTAAACCCTTATCAGATGTAACATTGGCAAATATGTCCTCCCATGCAGTGGGCTTTCTTGTTGTTTTGTTGATGGTTTCTTTTGCTGTGCAGAAGCTTTTTATTTTGATGTAGTCCCATTTGTTTATTTTCTCCTTAGTTTCCATTGCTCCTTTTTATTTCTAGTAGCATTTCATTGTATGTGTTAATTCGTTCCTGTGTTCATGGACATTTGGATTTTTACTAGTCTTTGACTAATATGAAGAAAGTTGCTATATATGTCTTTTACAAGTTTTTTTGTGTGTACATATGCTTTCATTTCTTTTTGGTAAATACCTAGAAGTGATACAGCTGATTCATATGGTGGGTGTAAGTTAAACTTTATAAAAATCTGCCAAACTGGTTTCTAAATTGGCCATCCCTTTTCACAGTCTCAATAGGAATGTAGGCAAGTCCCACTTGCTCTACATCCTTGATAACACTTGGCATTGTCAAACTTTTCATTTTTAGTCATTTTAGTGTGTCAGTAATAATATCTCATGGTCTTTATTTGCATTTCAACTAATGTTAGTACTTTTCATATATTTATTGGCCATTTATATTTGTCTTAATGGAAATGTCCATTAAAATACTTTGCCCATTTTTAACTTCCTTTTATCTGTAAAATGGGAACAATAAAATCTACCATGCAGGGCAATTGCCAGCATAAAGTAAGACAGTGTGTATAAGAACACACTTTCAGCAAGGTCTGCCTCAATGAGATCCTCACTGAGCAGGAGCTACTCTCATTGTCACTGCTGTGGTTGCCTTAGTATTATTTGAATGCCACCCAGATGGCCTGGCCCAGGTTTTTGTAAAATTGTGCTGATGATTGTGATGATGACCCTTTGCAAGCTCATTTGAAACTTTTTAAAAATAGGGAAACTTCTATATTTAGATAGTCACTGCTCTGGTATGAAGGGTCTTTTAGGGTCACACTGATGAAACAGCTGATCATGGCTCAGAAGTGACCAGCAGTGAGCAATGAGTCAGGACACCTTTTGCATGCTCCTTGCAAAATTTTAAAAATTAGTCCATGTGCAAATGTTCTGTTTATTCTGGGGAGCAGTGACAGATGGGAATTATGGGAAGCCCTTATTCTTTGCTCTGGCAGATTATGTGGTCACACACATCATTTCCTCCCCAGCCTTTCACAAAGTCATAGATTGCATCCCTAAGTGTAATTAAATAGAGCAAATAGACATAAATACTTATGGATACATTTTAAGGCTTGTAGTTTTATGCTTTGGACTAACTTTCCTCTTAAACTTCACCTGTGCAGCTGAATATGCTTTCTTTCCATAACTGCTCTGGAAAGTGATGTTTTAATGCTAAGAATTCTGATTGAGTGCCTGGTTTAGTTAGTCCTGTGCATACAACAGCAACATAAAAATCCATTAGTCAGGTTATGGCACCATCTGTGCCTTTGTTTTCTCATGTGTAAAATGGGGATGATAGCAATGCCTTGTGTATTTGTATGAGGATTTAATGGGTAACTATAAATACAGTGTTTTTGAATAGTGCCAGGCAAATGGTAATAGACACTGTAAGTACTATTATTATTGTTTCATTTTATTTAAATTGCCCCCTTTCCCCCTCTGTGTGTATGTGGGTACACATAATGAGTATAGGGTGAGTGTTTGGTAGGGTCATATCTGCACTTACATTTTTCCTTTGATCAACTGAGTGTCCTTAAGTAGTAGGCAATTAGCAATTAACAATAGCCAAGATTCCTCTTAACCTTTATTTAATGTCTTGAAATTCTTCTTGTTTCAATGACATTTTGTGGTTTCCTGCCCCAACTCCAAAATTTATTTTTGAGAGCTTGAGGAAGTTTTGCTTGAATAGACCATTAAAACATTAATTCCTGTCATATCCTGATAACAAGTACCTCTTAGACATTCTCAGCACTCTATGTCCTCCTACTTATGTTTTTCCACTCCTTCCTTCCAGTGTCCCATTCTCTGCATCTGATCGCCTAAGCCTAGCTCTCCTCCTCTTCATTCTGTAAAATGTTGTACAAGCCATCATCCCTTCAAAGTAGATGGAAAAGTGGGAAAAGTTAGTGTGTGATGGGGGTGGGATGGGAGGAGGGGACTGGTAGTTTAACTCCCAAGTGTCCCAAGTAATGGTCATGGTTACCTTCTAATTTATTATCCACTCACCTGTTTTGATTTGTAGTTATGTTTTCCAATTTATGTAAACTTTCAATTAAAGTGTAACATTCATATAGAAAATGGACAAATGACAAGTGTACAGGACATTCCCAACACCCCAGTAGCCCCACTGTGTTTCTCACAATAATTATCCTTCCTTCAAGAGTGACCACTATTTGACTTCTAGGACTACAGATTTGTTTTATAAGCCAGAAAAATTTTGAGAGTGAAGGGAGACTTGTGGTACCCTGTCCCCCAAAATGGCCACCTTAAATTACTTCTCTTCTTGTTAATATTTGTTATGCCTCCATTAAGAAGAGGTAACCATTTTTACACTGTCTTGCATCTACCGTAGCTCCTCAGTGACTACTTTGACCAATTAAATATTGCAAGTATGATGCTTTGCCAGTTGCAGGCTTAGCTTTTAAGAGGACTGGCAGTTTCTAATCCCAGCTTTGACTCTGGGTCTCTATAAAAGAAGTTCAGGCTACTCAGCTGGAGAGAGAGAAATGTAGAGTAGCACTGGGGTGCCAGAAATGTGGGTGAAGAAAGCGATCTTGAATGTTCAGCTCAGTGAAGCCTTCAGATGACTCCTGCTCCAGCTGCCATATGAATACAAATGCTGAGTTTCTCAACTTTTGGATCTTTCAGCAGAAAGTATCTTTGGTTCCAAGCTCCTATAACCCACTCAAGTACAGGCAATGTGACTTCCTAGAGCAGAATTACCACTTTCCACTTTCCCCTTTACCCCAGGTACCTACTTCCTCCTCAGTAAACCTTGGTTCTTGTTTGATGTGCAGAGCTTTGGCATAGAGACAATTCTGTATTTCTCCCATGAAGCAAAGATGCAAGTCTTGTTGACTGATGGCAATTAATCATAATGAGGATTCCTTCATTGTAACATGGACACTGAACATAGGATATTGTCTTCTCATAATAAAACAAAAATCATCCAAATAACAGACTATGGTATAAAGCTCAGTGATGCCAGTCTTTTGCACAGAGACTCAGGGGCAACTCTTATGAAGTGATGTGTAAGGTCATAGGAAAAGGGCAAATAAAGAGTGCCTGCTGGCTCTGCTCTGGCCCTACCCTACTTCTGCTCCAGTCTCCAAAGACAAAAAGATGGGTCACTGAGCAAATGCCCTTAGAGTACTCAAGGATAGAGGAAACTACAGAAGGTTTACCCTAAGGCTGGATGGAAACCAATGATAAAACCAGTTGTACTCATCTCTTGGAGAAGAGCCATTTCTGCCAACTAAGGGTGTGTCTTTTTCTTTTAAGCTTTGATGTGAGGTAGCAACATTTCTAGATTTTACTGTCAAATTTCCTTTTGAAATTAGCCTTCTTCTTGTTAACTATTGTTTTTAAATTGTGTAAAATTGCAGGTTAATATTAGGAGAAATATGCAAATAAAGACAGGATATCAGCAATTGTTGGGATCTATTCTTCCATACTGTTAGATATGAGATGTCATGCGAATCCCTATTCACTTTTACTATTGATATTCTGTATCCATGACCACATCACTTTGAGCTATAGAACTTATCACTTATCAATATTTAGATGCCTTCAGAATTGGCTATAAGTGGTCATATCCTAGGAGAGGAGTATTCTGCATCCAAAGTTTTGGCATTTTATCATTGATAACACTTTCTAGAAGACAAAGAAATACTCTGTCCATACTACATCAATAATTTGAAGTATTATGATTTCTCCGCATGCCTGTTGTATCATGTATATTTGTACTCTATGATATGTTTCACCTATTTTCCTATTATCTGAAGTAATTTATTTTGAACCTTATCTAGAAAACATGCAAGAAATGTGAAAAACATGAAATAAAGGAAAGGAAAATGAATAAAATGTTTTTCAATAATCTATCCCTATGTAGTAAACCACTATAAAATGTATTGGCTTAAAGCAACAATGATTTATTATATTTGATGATTCTGTGAGTTGGCTGGACTTAAATGGACATTTCTTTTGTTCTACATGGTGTTTTCTGGAGTCATTTATGTGGCTGCATTCAACTAATGGTTGGGTTGGAGCTGTGAGTTTGAAAGTCTTGGTTCTTGTTCACAAGGCTTCTTTGTGTTATTATCTTGAACTTCCTTACAGCAAGGTGATCTCAGGGTTCCAAGAGCGGGAAACTAGAAGGTGCCAGCCTCTTTAGTTTTCAGTACTGTGAAATTAAACTCTTATCAATTCCACAGCATGTTATTGGTCCAAACAAGCTGCAAGACCAACATAATTCAAGGGAAGGGAAAATATATTCTACTTCTAAATGAAAGGAACAGCATATACATGAAATTTGGGAGAAATTGTTGATGGCTATCTTTAGTGACAGTTTACCAAAAAAAAAAATAAGAAAGAGAACTATAAGGAAATAGAGACATAAATTAGGGGGAAATACACAGAAATTGAAGAAAGAAATTATGAGAATAAGGATATTCTTCAAATATTTGTTCATTCATGTATTTATCGCCAACATCTTAACATAGTGTCTGGCATATAGTAAGGCTCGTAGTTAATGTTTGTTTTATAAAGCTTCTGTGACAGAAACTAGTTAATTATTCATCAAATTTCTCTTCTTGTGGGACACATAGACAGACTACACTTCCTAAACTCCCTTGTGGTTAGAAATTGCCTGTGAGTGCTACCTGACAGAAATTGAGTGGAAGCACAATATCCAGGTCTGACCCATAGAGACCTCTCAGATGTTATTGTTTATACTCTTGCACCTTTCTGGATTCCTAGAACAGAGACAACCTCCAAGATTACCTTAGAAGCCATTTTGAATATAGTGGAATGGCAAGATGCCTGAATCACCACTTTGAAGAGACCCACCTGATCAGAAACACTCACATTACATGGTTATATTAGCAATAAATAACTCATTTGTGTTAAGCCAGTGAAATTTTAGAGTTTGTTACAGCAGCCAGTGTTATCGGAACTATCACATCTCTGTCAACCAATACCCCCAACAGTTTTAAGGGCTAAAATAAAGTTAAAATTCCTTAGGTCTGATGTAGTTAAGCTCTACTTAATATAGTAAAAAGTATATTTGGAACCATATTGGGGTAAGCAAACTTTTCAAATGGCCTCCACTGACCCTCATCTCTTGGAATTCATATCTTTGTATAATCCTCTTCTCTTCAATGTGGAATGGATCTAATGACCTGTTTATAACCAATATAATAGGACAAACATAATGTAAGTAATGCCCATGATTAGGTTACATAAGATTGTGATTTCCCTTTTGTTAGTAGACTCTCTTGCTGGCTTTGATGATGCAAATTGCCATCTTGGAAAGGCCCATGTGGTAAAGCATTGAGGATGGCCTCCAACTAACAGCCAGTGGGAAACTGAGGCCCTCAATCCAACAGCTCTCAAGGAACTAGAGCCTGATAAAAACTACATAAATGGGTTTGGAACTGGATCCTTCTCCAATTGAACCTTAAGATGAGACTAACACATTGGCCAATATCTTGATTGCAGCCTCGTGAGAGACTCTGAAATAGAGAATTCAACTAAGTTGTACCCAGATTCCTGATCCACAGAAACTGGGAGATAATGAATGTGTGTTGTTTTATGTTTCTAAAATTTGGGGTAATTTGTTATGCAGCAATAGACAAGTAATACAGTCACATATTTGGGTTTTAATCTGGGGTTTACCTACAGTCTATTGACACTGGTAAACTTCTAGTTTCAAACAGATATTCTGAGAGATAAATGCATGTTTTAAGTGTTTCTGGTTCTCACGTGCATTTTTAAACCATGAACTTCTACAAAAATTGTCTCTGGTTACTTAAGCCATTATTTACTATGAAGAAACTACTATATGATGTTTAGAATCTGTTTGGTTTGATGTTTGAATTTGTTAAAGAAAGTCCGTAAGAAAAAAAACAAAACTGGAAGAAGCAGACAGAACTGAAACAGGAGTGTTGAATTCCAAATGATCTAAGCTGGAGAAATCTAAGAATGTTCTACATCCGTCTGAAATACATAAAAAAACCAACAGTACTCAATAACAAGGAAACTCTAGCAAAGTTATTTGTGCCTTCAGTTTCAAGAGCTGAGTTAAGGTCTGTGGAAACAACAGGAAGCAGCCTGCAGACAGCAGAGAGAAAAAGAGAAGTAAATATATTTGGAAGGTCTGGCAGCAATAAGTTTACAATCCTTCAAGACAACTATTGACTGCATTTGGGGAGAAGCTGACCCTTAGAGATGGAACTTTTTCAGTTTGTCATCCAGTTAGCTTCTTACTGACTCCTAACACTGAAGCCATATCGCTCACCCTGCTTATAACAAGTGTTTCTTTTCCCAACAGTTAGAAATATTTCGTTTCCATATCTATATTGAAGAGAGGGGAGTTAGAACATCAAGGCCACATGATTTTAAGAAAAGCAAAAGAGGGGCATACTTCATACTGAAGTGAAAATTGGGTGTTTAAGAAGCAGATTCAAGACCTGATGCATTCATTATTGTTACCTACCTGATCCCAGAAAGTATTTGATTGGAAATCCTTGATTTAACCTTTCTACTCTTAACTATCCTCATCTAATTAAAGGGATTAAGCTAGTTAAACCTTAAGGTCTATGGTTGCTGTAAAGTTTTATGACTCAACAACTCTTATAGTGGAAATTTTATGCCAGAAGGAAAACCCATTTAGAAGGTTTCTTTAAGAAGAGAAAGATGGCAGATTGCAGAAAAACTGTATAATTAACTTGAATGATGTGCTGCAGGGCAAGTTGAAATTGTGCTAGATGATGATGATTCATCTTAACTGTACTTTTAATACAACCCTGATATCATTCTTGTTTTTCTAAGCAAAAGGGAACTTCCCCTGTTCTGACAGCTGAGCTTAGTCCTAAGAAAAGATTACCTGGAAGCAGCCTCTTCCCCAGTGACTTGGCTTTTCTCAAGTGCTGAGTCACTTGGAAGAGACTGAGGTGCTGAAAATATTCAATCCATTAGGCTTTGAAATATCAGAGTATCTTCCTAATTTGATACTCATCTATGAACAGATTCCAACATGAGTTATCCTTCCAAAGGGATTTTGTTAAAGTGTCTGTTGGACCTTTTGATATTACCACGTTACCCATGCTCCTTTAAAAAACAAACTCATGATCACACTATTTGATTTTTAACCTCAGTTTTGGTTTTGACCTCTCCAAACAGCCTATATTCATTGATATTTAGACATAGAAAAGTCTTTTAGTGTCCGTAATCACTTAGTTACCAAGCATAGAATTAATGACATTACTTAATTATTGTTTCTCTTATTATTCAGTATACTTCCTAAGGGTTCATTTGCAATCTATATACACTTAGATAGTTTCTAAATGTATCTCTTCTGTCACAGATGTTAAAATGTACTTCTATTTAATGACCTTCAGGCCCCTCAAACTCAACATACCTCAGAGCAGAATTCATCATCTTCCCATTCAAGCTCCTCTTTCTGACTTCTCTATTTTGGTTAATGACACCATCATTCATCAGGATGTAACACAAGGTTCTTTTTCCCATACTCTCTAAACCTAGTTATCACTCTGAAAATTTTCTTTTTAACCACTTCTTGTATCTATACCTTGCCTTAGTTCCCACTCTTCCTTCTTTGCTTCAATCTTATAATTTCTGACCTATATCATTGCAGTATACTGACAGTGTTCCCCAGGCCACATAACCCCAGGATGAGGCTAAAAAATAGCCAGGATATTTGTTATAAAACTACCCTTTTCTTGCTCTGCCTAGAACCATCTCCTGGAATTCCACATCTCCTCAGATGGGTTCTAAAATGTTTGGGTATTCTCCAGGGAGTGTTTTGTATGCAGTCTGAGAAGTTCCTGGCTATTCCACAAGAGTTGCCATATTGCTATTCTCCTATTTTGACTTTAATGATATGCATTGTCATCATTGTCAAAAACAGCAAATACCTCACGGCTACTGTTGTCCACCAATGCTCAAGGCTTTGGCCACTATACCTAACTGCAGTATAGCAGAGAGATTAAGAACATGGGCTATAGGTTCAGATGTGCCAAGAGTCAAGTCCCACCTCTGCCTTTACCAGCTGTGTGATTTTAAGAAAGTTACTTAACTTTTGTAAGCCTCAATTTACATATCTGTAAAATGGAGATAATAATAATGCCTGCACTGTGGGGTTGCGCTCAAGCATAAATAAAGTTTAAATATTTTCAATTTGCCTTTTATAGTGCCTCCCAGAGGGAAGTCTCCATTGCTTGTTTGGCTGCTGAAGCCTTTGCTGGATACTCAGTGTAAGAAAGGGTGGAAATGCGAATGGTAGCACTATTTGTGAGTAGGAATGAGTTTGAGAAAGGAAGGGAGAGAAAGAGATTAAGACAAACCAGCATGGGGACAGTTTGGAAAGAGCATTGAGTGGATTAGACTTTAATTAGTCTTTCTGTATATTTCATGGTAAAATTCTCCCTTACCACCATTTCAAGAGATCTTTAGTGCTTTTGTGTTACACTTAATCAGGTTACTCAGGGCTATAGGGTAAGTGACCAGTTTCTCTCCAGGAGAGTCCAATTATGATGGAGGAGGTGAATATAATTCATACAATTTTCTCATTCATCAATTTCAGAAGTTGTTTTTTTCATTAATGTAACAATTCAGGATGAGAGCCAGACTTCCTGTGTTCAGATCCTCACTCTTCCACTTAGTAGTTGTGAAAACTTGAGCAAAGTGTTAAAAGTCTCTGTGTCTCAATTTTTTCATGTGTAAAATAGAAAAATAATTGCTTATACCACAAAGGGTTGTTGTGTGAATTAAATAAGTTAAAACGTTTAAAGAGTTTAGAACAGTTCTTGGTCAATAGTAAGCATGCTATAGAGTATTTTTATCTATTTTCCAAAATAGATAACTCAGTTCAGAGCATATAAAAGGCATTAAAGTTTATAGATAATGTTATATATATATATATATATATATATATATATATATATATATATATAATTTGTTAATGTGTATATATACTGTATATATATGTGTATATATATGTATATATATATTTTTACATATATGTATACATTAATACACACAAATATATATGGAGAGAGAGAGACAGTCAGAGACACACAGAACGAGGTGATACTTTATTAATTACTCCAATAGATATTTCCAACATTTATTTACTCATTCTTTCAATAGATATTTGTATCACCCCTAGTATTATGATCCTGGCTTAAAAAGCAAGACTCTAAAAACATAATCATAAAGCATTGCTGAGGTCAGCACTATCTCAGACCCTAGGAAAAACTTGGTGATGTTAACAGAAAAATGAAGAAAGATCTGGGGAGAGAATGAAATGAGATGATTCACTCAGAGCCATATGTTTTGCTAGCACAGTTTTGAATACTACAGTTCAACCTTCTAGTCCTTTATTCTCTCTGCTTCTCCACCTGTGCAATGGAAATAATCACAGCAGCTTCATAAAGAAATTGAGAGGATTTGTGAGTTAAATATGAACTCTGGCTGGCTCAAGGAACATCCTCTACATAAACAACCTTGATTTTAAGGCAGAAGGATAATGACAGAGGACACATTTTCTATGTGCCTTGCATAGGTGTTATAGTCACATCATGTTTTCTGTTACCACTCACTTGGGAGTGCCTTTGGAACTCTCCTGGCTGGTTCTGTAGTTGAGGTGGGCTATGTTAGGGAATAGAAATCTACAATTAAAACTTGAAGGTGAAGAGAAAAAAACAAGACTGAGAGTTCTACAAACTATTAATGTATCAAGGCCCAGCCACTTTATTAATATACTAGTGGCCCGGTGCACAAAAATCATGCATGGGGGGGGGGGTGTCCCTCAGCCCGGCCTGCACCCTCTCCAATCTGGGACCCCTCGAAGGATGTCCTACTGCCAGTTTACAGGGATCAGGCCTAAATCAGCAGTCAGACATCCCTCTCACAATCCAGGACTGCTGGCTCCTAACCCCTCACCTGCCTGCCTGCCTGCCTGATTGCCCCTAACCACTCTGCCTGCCAGCCTGCTCACCCCCAAATGCCCCCCACTGCTGGCCTGCTCACCCCCAAATCCCCCCCAACCAGCCTGATCATCCACAACTGCCGTCCCATGCTGGCCTGATCACCCACAACTGCCCTCCCCTCTTGACCTCTAACCACCTCTACCTTGGCCCCGCCACCATGGCTTTGTCCACAAGAACATCCAGAAAGTCTCCTGGAAAGTCTCCCAGTCTAATTAGCATATTATCCTTTTATTAGTATAGGTAGACGCCTGGTGCACGGGTCGGGGCTGGCTGGTTTGCCCTGAAGGGTGTCCTGGATCAGGGTGGAGGTCCCGCTGGGGTGCCTGGCCAGCCTGGGTGAGGGGATTAGGGCCATTTTCAGGCTAGCCACACCCCATTCAGGGTGAGTGTTCCCACTGGGGTGCCTGGCCAGCCTGGGTGAGGGGCTGATGACTTTTTGCAGGCTGGACAAGCCCCCCATTGGGGAACCTCACCCCATGGGGGTGTGGCCAGCCTGGGTGAGGGGCTGAGGGCCATTTTCAGGCTGGCCAACCCCCCCGACAACCCAAGGTCCCAGCCCCTCCTTTTTTTCTTTTTCTTTTTTTTTTTTTTTCAGTGCCTCCTTGAGTGGAGGCCAGGGCTGGCTGGAAGCAGGTATCTGGGATTCATTTATCTTCTATAATTGAAACTTTGTAGCCTTGAGTGGAGGCCAAGGCTGGCCAGGGTGGGTGGGAAGCTTGGCTTCCTCCATCGCTGGGGGCAACCCAAGCCTCCTGCTTGCTCCAGCTCCATGGCCACCGCCGTCTTTATTAGGTTAATTTGCATACTCGCTCCTGATTGGCTGGTAGGTGTAGCAGAATGATGGCTAATTTGTATGTTTCTCTTTTATTAGTGTAGACTAGAGGCCTGGTGCGTGAAAATTTGTGCACTGGGGGAGTGGTGGGGGGGTGTCCTCAGCTTGGCCTGCACCCTCTCGCAGTCCAGGAGCCCTCAGGGGATGTCTGACTGACAGCTTAGGCCTGCTCCCTGTGGTGAATGGGCCTAAGCCTCAGTCTGGCCTTCCTCTGTGGAAGGCGACCAGGTGGGCCGTTCAGGGGATGGCACCAGGTGGCCCCGCCCCCCCCAATTGCTGTCTCCTCCCTCTGCCTGCTGGCACACACCTTGGCGGGCCTAGCACTGCCTGCTTGCTGGCCCCGCCCCCTGCTGACCAGTCGTTCCACAGTTCGGTTGATTTGCATATTATGCTTTCATTATATAGGATATGTCAGATAAGTCTCTGGCACACGAGACCTTTGTTTATCAGCATTCTATCTCTTGGTGTGTTTGAGAAAATATATATGAACACCATGTGTACTCAGAATTCTTGCTTTTTTAAAAAAAATATCTTTATTGATTTCAGAGAGGAAGGGAGAAGGAAAGAGAGATAGAAACATCAATGATGAGCCCTCACCAGTTTGGCTCAGTGGATAGAGCATTGGCCTGCAGACTGAAGGGTCCCAGGTTCAATTCCAGTCAAGGGCATGTACCTTGGTTGCGGGTACATCCCCAGTGGGAGGTATGCAGAAGGCAGCTGATCGATGTTTTTCTCTCATTGATGTTTCTAACTCTCTATCCCTCTCCCTTCCTCTCTGTAAAAAATCAATAAAATACTTTAAAAAAAAAAAAGAAACATCAATGATGAGAAAGAATCATTGATTGGCTGCCTCCTGCATGTCCCCTACTGGGGATCAAGCCCACAAGCCAGGCATGTGCCCCTGACCGGGAATCAAACATGGGACCCTTCAGTCCACAGGCTGATGCTCTATCCACTGAGCAAAACCAGCTAGGGCCAGAATTCTTGCTTTTACACAATAAGATCTATGTCACTCCCAGCCCTGTTTCATTGGGAACCAGATTCAACCCTCTGATAACAAAGGTGGGGAGTGGAAAATGAGAACTATTTTTATTAAATCTTGATGATGGCATCCTCCTGAAAAAAATTGCATCCAGGAGAATACAACCAATACTGCTTTTGTAGTTTCACACCTGTAATGGGTGTGTTATATGGGAAAGAGTGGCAGGGGCAGTATTTGCTTTCCACTGGAATTGATAGTGACATAAACTCATTGTTTCTCTCCACTTTCAATCAACCATCCCATTGTTTCCACTTGTCTTCCTAAAATTAAAATCTCACCTATGTCATTGCTTTGCATATGAACCTTCAATGGCTACCTTTTAAAAAAATATATTTTTGATTTCAGAGAGGAAGGGAGAGAGGTAGATAGAAACATCAATTATGAGAGAGAATCATTGATTGGCTGCCTCCTGCACGCCCCCTATTTGGTATTGAGCCAGGCATGTGCCCTGACCGGGAATTGAACCATGACCTCCTGGTTCATAGGTTGACGTTCAACCACTGAGCCACACCAGTCAAGCTCAATGGCTCCCTTTTGCTTTTCACAGCCTACCCATTCAGTTACCTCCTGACATTTACCCTCACACACTCCATAATCTAACTAGCCACGATAATTTGGGATTAAATGAGGCAGTCCTCGTAATGGCTCAGATGGTAGGTTTTGGGTCCAAACACTGGGCTTGAATCCAATATCTTACTAGTATAGCATCAGAGAAGTTATTTACCTCACTGTGCTTCAGTTTTTCCATCTATAAAATGGGGGAATTAATAGTATCAAAAGGCCACTATGGTGATAAAATAGGTTAATAAAAATAAAGTGTTTAGAGTAATGCCTGACACAGCAAATGTCATAAAACTTTTGGTAGCATTATTATTATTTACAATGATTAGAATGTGGCATTTTCTTTGACCCCTCTGTGCCTTTGTACATACAATTCCATTGCCTGTAATTCCCTCTCTTTTTCTTTGTATAAAGGCTGACTCATTTTTAAGACCTTTCTCAAGTGTCACAACTTTTTTGCACATTCCACTGTCTGGCACTTATCACACCAAATTATTTCAGCTTTTGAGAATAAGTCTTTCTTCCCTTATAAGATTATGACTTCCTTGAGGGCAATGGTTATCTTCATTTTTGTGTCTCTAGTTCCCAGAAATTTTTGGTGTGAAACAGTCTTCAAAAATGATTGATGGATCCACAAAAAAATCTTGTGTAAAAATGTTCACAGCAGCATTATTCACAATAGCCAAATAGTGGAAACAACCCAAATGTTTATCAACAGATAAATAGATAAACAAATGATATATCCATACAATAGACTATTACCCATAAAAAGGAATGGAGGACTGACATATGCTATAACATGGATGAAACTTGAAGATGTTTTGCTGAGTGAAAGAAGCCAGAAACAAAAGACTACATATTATATGATTCCATTCACATATTATATGAAATGTCAAGGATAGGCAAATCTATCCCTGGTCAGTGTGGCTCAGTGGTATAGTCTTGGCCTGCATACCCAAGGGTAACAGGTTCAATTGTCAGTCAAGGGCACGTACCTGGGCTACAGGTTGGTTCCTGGTTGGAGCACATGTGGGAGGCAATCCATTGATGTGTTTCTCACATCAATGTTTCTCTGTCTCTCTCTCTATCTCTCTCTCTCTCCCCCCCCCCCTTCCAGTCACTCTAAAAATCAATGGGAAAAAATATCCTTGGGTGAGGATAAACAAAAAACGATAGAAATTTTAAAGAGGCAAAAAGTAGATTAGTGGTGCTTGGAGTTAGGGAAGGGATGGAAGGATTGGGGGAATAGTGAAAGGGTATGGAGTTTCTTTTTGGGGGTGAGGAAAATGTTCTAAAATTGAGTGAGATGATAATTGCACAACTCTAAATACATGAAAAATCATTGAGTTGTATGTACACTTTAAATGGGTGGATTATATAATATGTGAATATCTTATAATAGGGTAATATGCAGATTGGTCAGGATACTGTCACATAATGATTGATCAACAGGAGGGCGGGGCAGAGAGCTACAAGTGGCGGAGAGCTACAGGAGGGCAGGGCAGTGAGCTATGTGCGGTGGAGAGCTACGAGTGGCGGTGGGCAGGGTGGCCAGCTGAGGCAAGTGGCAGCAAGCTACTCGTGCATAGATTCTTGCACAGGGCCACTAGTATCTCAATAAAGCTGTTACTAAAAAAGGAAGAGTATTGATTAAATGAATAAGCAAATGAAGGGAGCCATTTTGCCTTTGTGTTGAATGTAAACACATCTAAGAGCCAAATATCAAGTTTCTGCCTCCCTGAGCAGAGGCTCTTCACCTTCTGACCTTCTTGCTACCACATTCTACTTCTCAAGCACTTGCCTCTTTGCTTACTCTCTTCAGTTCCTCATTCTCTTCCAGTCTCCCCTCTTCTCTCCTACTTAGATTTGCTTTTCTTCCTTCATGTGCAACCAGCCCCTTGGTACAGTTTATGGGAGATCATGAAGGGAATGGGGCTCTCTTTGGAGAAACTGGAATATGATAGCACAAAGGGACCCTGGATATGCCCTTTGTTTTAAAGTGGAGACTCAAGGGGTCAGGATGTTGCTTAACTTCACACACTAAGTTAGTGCAGGAACTGAAATTAGAACCCAGGTTCTCTGTTCATCTGCTCAGTGCAATTGCCAGCACACTGCCTGCCTTCCTCACCTCCAACATACTTACGGCCCCGAGACTGGAATGATCTGGAAACCAAAACAAGTGGAACTAATGAGGATCCCAAACCACATACTGAATGGCTCAATATATGTCAGGCACTTTCTTTTATTCTCTTCCAAGAATATTCCAGATCAAGCTAACATCCCACTGCATTGAATTCCAAGAAATTTTAATTTTTATTTTTTTGCACTTTAGTTTTATTAGTACAGAATACATGATATAGTAGAGAGACCATAGAATTGGGAGTCTGGAGGTCTATATCCCAGTTCTCATTCTGGCACTAAGTAGCTATGTGACTTGAGCAAGACCATCCTGGGCATCATGTCCCTCACTGTAAAATTAAGGTTGGTTTAGATTACTTCTTTGCTCCATCCCATGCCTCTCTAGATTCTCTAATTTGATAACTGAAGGTTGAAATAAAGAGATTACTAGGGGCGGTCGACACCTGCTACAACAAAGACTGAAAGGTTCAGTGCAAGGAGCCAAAAGCCAGGACATCTACGTAAGGCTGTTGGTCAAGCAGTACAGGTTTCTGGCCAGACTAACCAACTCTACCCAAGGGCTGAGAGATGTACAGGCATTTCATCAAGGCCCAGGAACCCCTCACAGCTACACCGAACCCTAGTTACCCTCTAAAGACTGGAAGTTTGAGTGCACAGGAGACCGATAGGCCAGCCACAGCTACAAAAACTAACTCCAGATCCTACCTTGTTAATAAAAATATTTTGGATGAAAAAAAGAGATTATCAGCAGACTTAGAAGAGCTCTTTTTGATGTAGAGATTTTCTTCCAGAGATACTTGTGGTAATTGAATCTGACCAGTATGAAGAGTTCTTCAGCAACATACAAACACAGGAATAATTGAAGAAGTAATTTTTGTACAATTTGAGTATCATTATGCTATTTCAGGACATGACTGTTACGATAATAATAGAATTAGAACCAAGAAACACTAAAATGAAGGCGAAAAATATGCCAGGCACTTTCTTTCCTCATTTGAACTTCCACAACCATATAAAAAAAAGAAACACCCACTATACACTTGTGAAAAGTGAGGATTGGAGATATAACCTAACTTTCCCAGGGTCATAGAGAATTAGGGGTGCCACAAGGTTATGGCACCAGGTCTTCCTGACTCCCTGAGTTACATTTTTCTTTCTGCCCTACTGGCTTCCCAAAACAACAACCTTCTAAATAATGGTCAAGGATGGGAAAGACACCTATTTTGGAGTCTAGATCACTGCCTCTGACATAACTTCTAATGATTCAGTGCTTCCTATAAGATACTTAATTGATTAGGCATGTTCCTTGGTCCCAGCTAATTTCTAATTTGAGATAACCTCTCTGTGGCATTGATTGACCTAGTTTGGCTAGGCAGAGTTTGTGGTTTAAATGGGAATTGAAAGAAAACTATTGGATGTAATCATTAATTAGCATCTGGAATCCTGCCACTTGAGGCTTTGGGCTTGCTGCAGTTGTAGACCTAAAATGAGAACTGCCAGTGGGAGACAGATCATATCAATAAAAAGAGACCATTTCTAGGGGAAGTTTTGAGAAATTAAAAAAAAAATTTCTAAAAGTTCCAGAAATGACAATAAACACAATTTTTGTAATTCCTGTCACCTTGCAGCTTAATCCGGTATCAACAGAGAGGCTTCAGGTGACTTGTGGGGTTCTTAAAATAATAGGTACTATTTTGTGCATATGGGATTATTTCAGGGGGAGAGAATCCATGGTTTTTTATCAGAGTCATGATGGACTTGATCAACCAAGAAAGGCTAAAATACCTGGCTGGTTTCATGAAGCCTTCCTTAACCCCTATCTCCAGGGCCATTTCTCTTGCAGACCCTGTGGTGTCTTTCCCCTTTTGGAAGGTAAATCTGGGCCTGCATCAGCCATAGCCCTCCCAGAAGCCACCTGGTAGATAAAGAGGTTTGAAATCAGCACATGCGTATGCTCCAGTCCCCACTGCACCACTTTCTTGTGTGTCTGTGGGTACATAGTTTAATTCAGGGCTGATGGTTAGCAGATGAATATTGGGACAGCCTTTCTGTTAAAGGCTGTCTGTTAAAACATTGAAATACTTAGGCTCTGGTTGTAAATAGCTGTTTTCCCTTCTTCCTGGACTACTTTGGCTCTTTCCAGGACTCCCTCCTCACCCAGAAAGTAAGAGGTTTTGTCATTGAAATCTAATTCTAAGGGTGATACAAAAAACATAGTGGTGGACTAGACAAGTAAATGTCTTTATAAGATCACATGTAACATATTTTCTTGCAGGCCCTGCTGGTGGGACAAACTGGAAGTGCTAGGGCCTTACCCCATTGAGAATACCCCTCAGCCAATATTAGATGGGTAATAATTGTAAGTGCTCTAGCTTCTCACCTCTCCGGTAGGACAATATTCCATTTCGTCGTCTCCCAGAGGTCCCTAACAGGGCAGTCCCCTGGTTTCCCATTGTGGTCATTAGTGAGCCCTGTATTGGCTATTTTCCTCTACCAATCTCACTTTCCCTATTCTCAACCAGTGCTTCCTGGAGTCACTTCCAGAATAAGCTATCTGCACCCACATCCTTGTTTCAGGGTCAGCTTCTGGGGGAACCCAGCCAAAAACACTTAAAAATAAATATTTACACATATGTTAATGTGTACACAATATTTTATAAATGTTGGGAAAAGAAAATTTTTCATATACAATCTCTTCTCCAACATCAATAAAAAAAGTACATTGAGAAATGTGAGATTTAATATTCCACAGTGGACTGTCAGCAGTTTCAAAGCCCAAAGATGCCTGATAAAACATGTAATTTATTCAACCTCATTTCCTATGATCCTCCAATATTTGCTCAACTGTATTAATACTGTGGGACTCATCTGCCTTAGTTGGAAACCCTCTCCTTAAATTATTTTTAAAATTAACTAACAAAAATTTCTAACAAAAAAATCCCCACTCTGTCTCTGAAATGTATATCATCCTATATTGTTTTATGCTCTGGAAGGAACTTGTGGAACAAATAGTCCCATATGTCTCACAATATGAGATAGAGTTTCCTTACCATTTTTCTCACCACCCTGCCTGCCCTTTATGAAGTCTTCCCAGACTTTCCTTAGCATTTATCTACTTGCTAGGAGAGATATATATTAACATTTTTCATCCATGACTTAAAGTTTGTCATTGCCCATGGTTGCAGGATACTTTTCAAAATTTAGCTACATCTACCCAAACCTGCTCACTCTTCCTGGGAAATCCATCTCTAGCTTTTTATGGTTGATGGGGCTGCTATGACTACATTAGAGTTACTATTAGGCATGTGACTTTCTGAAGGAGCCACTGATTTTAGGAGTGACAAGAAAGGGAGATGTGGATTTGATGAGGTTTGGAACTCTATTTCTCTCCTCCTCTCCTCTCCTCTCCTCTCCTCTCCTCTCCTCTCCTCTCCTCTCCTCTCCTCTCCTCTCCTCTCCTCTCCTCTCCTCTCCTCTCCTCTCTTGCCTCTCTCTCTCTCTCTCTCTCTCTCTCTCTCTCTCTCCGTCTCTCTCTCTCTCTCTCTCTCTCTCTCTCTCTCTCTCTCTCTCTCTCTCTCTCTCTCTCTCTCTCCCCCCATTTCTCCCCCTCTACCCGCCCCCCACTGGAGATATCCAGGAATGGTTAATACATGGAGTCTGCTTTGCCCCAACACAATCCAACCTTTTTATAGGATCAGCAATGGCAAGAATCCTTGCAACCCTTCTTTGGGGTACATGCCTCTGTGTTTAGTAGAGAGAGTGTGGGAAGAGAAAAGGGTAGTATGCCAGCCAAAGAGAGCCACAATAAAATTCTCTCTATTCATCCCTGCCATATCTATCATGACCTATCTCAGACAGCTATTGCCACATGCTGTATTAAAAAACACCCTAAAACCTGATGAATTAAAACAAAAAGTTGTTTCTTGCTTATGTGTTTGTGCATTGACTAGAAGTTAGCTGATCCAGGCTTCTGTTCACCTAGGTTTGGTTCCAGGCTGCAGGTTGGATTCCGGTCTGTTCCTCTTGTCTCTCAACATCCTTGGATCTGCAGAATAAACACTGTATGTTCTTTTAGTTGTAATCAAAAGTATAAGACGGAAGGCTTATTTCAAGCCTCTGCTCATGTCATATCTGTTAATCCCATTGGCCCATATTATTCACATAGTGAAGCCCCAAAGTCAGGAGTCAGGGAAGTACTATACCCACAATGAGGCCATGGCAAGGTTGTATATGTAGGTGTATAATAACAGAGTAGTAAAAAATTGGGACTAATGATTTTATCTACCATGTATCCTCATCTGGGCACCCCAGCACTTTAAATAGGCCATCAAATGGCACCACTACAGTGTCATAGTTTTAGTTATTAATATTTCTGAATTATCTACTAGACTCAGAAGCCAGGGCTGTGCTTTTTCATCTTTGGATTACAAGGACCTAGCAAAGTATTTAGCACATAAAGACCAAAGTGGTCCAATGTGAATATAGGGATGCTCAATAAATGGCATCTTCAAAATAGAATAGACTAGCCTGGCCAGTGGTGCTCAGTGGTTATGCATCATGGTTCAATTCCCAGTCAGGGCACATGCCTGGGTTGTGGGCTCGATCCCCGGTGTGAGGCATGCAGAAGGTAGCTTATCAATGGTTCTCTCTCATCATTGATGTTTCTGTCTCTCCCTCTATCTCCTTTTTTTCACTGAAATCAATAAAAAGAATAGAATAGAATTAAAATGACTTGAGGAAAGCCTTCAAAAATGTGCCTTTTATCTACCCATTAGACATTTTCCTCTTAATACAGTATGCATAAAGCACTTACAAGTTTCATTTGAATCTTCTTACACTCACAGTAAGATGCAATTTTAAATTATCTATCAACTAATCTTTTTTTTTAAACATGAGATATTTGAATGTCAACATAAAAGAGTAATTGTGACTATTGACCTTCCATTCTTATCTCATTGCTGAATTTGGCCCCCAATTCTGTTTTTATTCACCTTTGGTAAGAACTATCATTCCTCACTTCTTAATTGTCAAAATTCTATAGTTTATTCTTTTTGCTAAATTGTTTTATTGTGTCAAATTTGTTTCTAGACCATGCACTGCTGTCTATCCCAGAATGCTTTTGTACCCAGTGTAATCTATACTAATAAAAGGGTAATATGCTAATTAGACTGGATAGACCAGATGTCTTCCAGACGTCTTTCTGGACAAAGCCACAGTGGCGGGGCCAAGGCAGAGGCAGTTAGGGGCAATCAGGCAGGCAGGCAGAGCAGTTAGAGGCAATCAAGCATCAGGGGAGAGTGGTTAGGGGTGATCAGGTCATCAAGGGAGAGTGTTTAGGGGCAAACAGGCTGGCAGGGGAGAGCAGTTAGGGGTGATCAGTCAGACAGGCAGAGGGGTTAGGGGTGATCAGGCTGGTAGGCAGAGTGGTTAGGGGCAATCAGGCAGGCAGGCAGGTGAATGGTTAGGAGCCAGTGGTCCCGTATTGGAGAGGGTGCAGGCTGGGTTGAGTGACCCCCCCCCAACCCCATGCATGAATTTGGTGCACCGGGCCTCTAGTGATTATATATAGTTCATCCACTCCCATCTGTATTGGTTTGCATAATCCATATACCCTTAAAATTGCCCTAGCTGGTTTGGCTCAGTGGATAGAGCATCTGACTGTGGACTGAAGAGTTCTGGGTTTAATTCCAGTCAAGGGCACATATCCAGGTTGTGGGCTTGATCCCCAGTGGGAGGTGTGCAGGAGGCAGCTGGTCAATGATTCTTTCTCATCGTTGATGTTTCTATCTCTTTCTCTCCCTTCCTTTCTGAAATCAATAAAAATATATTTTGAAAAACTTTAACAACTACATTTAATGAGATCTATGTGCCATACACTGAGCTTCATTATATGTATTATCTAATTGTGTGACACTGAGGATGTGGTATATCAGGTACCTCCCCCAGCCAGGTTGTCTGATTTCAACCTCATGCACTTAACCACTAGGCTATATTGCCTCTAGAGTTTTGATCTTCAGAGTGTTGGCAAGGGCATGGACCATGGGCAGGAGACTTCAGCTCAAGTCTTTCTTTTCTGGCTCCCTTTGTGAACATAGGAGGAACATTAGACATTTGTGAGCCTTGGTTTCTTCTTGTGTAAGTTGGAGCTCATAATTACCGTATTGACCACATTAAGGGGGTTGTATGTGGGTATATTTTAGAAATGTATCATCCTGTGGAAATTCTAGGGGATCTTTATGTATTCACGTCTAGTGTCCCCTAACCCCCTGCACTGACCATTCTTCCATCAAAAGTGATTTTTGCTTCTTTGTTTCCTCTCCAAATTTGCTGACAAGCCACATTTGTTCTTCAGTCCTGAGAAATTTCATTTCCCTTAAGCCTTTCTATTTGTTTGTTGAACAAACTACACATCACTAGCAAAGTCATAATCCCAGGCTTTCTTGATATTTCTTGATTCATTTACCCCTTGTCCTTGTGGCTTCACTCTTTTCCCAGGCTCACCACTCAAAAGAACTGCAGATTGTGTCTGTTATGTCTGCACTTGCCAAAGGCCAAATGAGAATTTGAAAGCTTCAGTATTTTTATAAATTTGTATTTTGTCTAATTGGCCCCAAATATTTGATTATTTTGAAAACATGTCTCATTTTTAAAAAGTATTTGACCCAATTATTCAACTTTATAGCTTCTGTTTGGGGCTTTTTTCTCTCTCTTCATTCCTCAGTTACTGGGGATATGATGGTGAGACCAAACAACACAGTTTTATATGTAGTTCCATTTAACTTGTGTTGGCCTAATAAAACCACAAAGGCAGGCCTCATATGTTAATGAAGCATTTGTACCTAATGCTCATTCTTGAGCCAAGATTTCTGAGTAATTAAAAAATAATTTGCAAAGCACTGGGAAAATTGAGATATTGTTTGACCTGTGGTTGTATAGGCATAATGTCTCCTCTCATATTTTTAGTGCCAGTTGCAGGTTAGTTTCAGCAAATCATTATTATCCATTATTTTAAATCACTGTTGTTAACTAGAATTGTACTGGCTTTATAGTTCCAAGTTACATTAATTTATAAATGTTTAAGGGCTTCAAATACTTTTATTCAAGGGTGGACATCCAAAAGAAATGTTTTTCTTTAAAAAGGCTCATACATTACTCAAATTTGAAAAACACAAAAGTTTCCGATTTTTTTCTGAACTATGACAAATACCAGATATTAATGAAGATATATCCCTCCCCCACCTCTGCCATTACTACTTATTATATAAAATTATATTGTAATACTATAGTTACCTATTATTCTAAACAATATATATACACTAGAGGCCCGGTGCACGAAATTCATGCACGGAGTGTGGGGGGGTGTCCCTCAGCCCAGCCTGCACCCTCTCCAATCTGGGACCCCTCGAGGGATGTCTGACTGTCCCACTGGGATCAGGCCTAAACGGGCAGTCGGACATCCCTCTCACAATGCAGGACTGCTGGCTCCTAACTGCTCACCTGCCTGCCTTCCTGATCGCCCCTAACCGCTTCTGCCTGCCAGCTTGATCACCCCCTAACCACTCCCCTGCCAGCCTGATTGATGCCTAACTGCTCCTCTGCCAGCCTGTTTGCCCCCAACTTCCCTCCTCTGCAGGCCTGGTCACCCCTAACTGCCCTCCCCTGTAGGCTTGATCGCCCCCAACTGCCCTCCCTTGCAGGCCTTGTCCCTCCCAACTGCTCTCCGCTGCTGGCCTGATTACCCACAACTGCCCTCCCTTGCAGGCCTGGTCCCTCCCAACTGCCCTCCCCTGCTGGCCATCTTGTGGTGGCCATCTTGTGTCCACATGGGGGCAGGATCTTTGACCACATGGGGGCAGCCATCTTGTGTGTTGGAGTGATGGTCAATCTGCATATTACTCTTTCATTAGATACGATAGAGGCCTGGTGCATGGGTGGGGGCCGGCTGGTTTGCCCTGAAGGGTGTCCTGGATCAGGATGGGGGTTCCCTTGAAGCATGAGGCGGCCTGGGCGAGGGGCCTGTGGTGGTTTGCAGGCCGGCCATGCCCCCCAGCGACCCAAGTGAAGGCCCTGGTATCTGGGATTTATTTATCTTCTACAATTGAAACTTTGTAGCCTGGAGCAGAGCCAAGCCTTCTGCTCACTCTGAGGCAGTAGCCATTTCTGTTGGGATTTATTTATCTTCTATAATTGAAACTTTGTAGCCTTAAGCGGAGGCCAAAGCAGGCCAGGGCTGCAGAAACTTGGCTTCCTCCATCGCCGGGGGTAATCCTAGCCTCCTGCTCTCTCCAGCTCCATGGCTGCCGCCATTTTTGTTGGGATTAATTTATCTTCTATAACTGAAACTTTGTAGCCTTAAGCGGAGGCCTGGGCCGGCCAGAGTGTGTGGAAAGCTTGGCTTCCTCCATTGCCGGGGAAACCCAAACCTCCCTCCTGCTCTCTCCGTGGCTGCAACCATCTTGGTTGGGTTAATTTGCATACTCATTCCTGATTGGCTGGTGGGTGTGGATGGTGGGTGTAGCAGAGTGATGGTTAATTTGCATATTACTCTTTTATTAGATAGGATGCATATTACTGTATATACTATACTGCATACCCATATGTTACAATATGTGTATGGTACTCTGGGTAATGTCTTAAGAAATTTTTCATGGGAAATTGACTATGGTTAACATATTGGATTTTGAACCTCCACATATGATGTTGCTCAACTCCATTTGCATTTGTGTTAATATTAATTACTGCTGGTTAGAATGTAAAATGATAGAACCACTTTGGAAAAGTTTGGCAGTTTCTTATAAAATTAAGCATAGACTTATCATAAGACCTGGTAATCCTGCTCCTAGATATTTACCCAAGAGAAATGGAAACATGGCCTCACAAAGACTTCTACACAAATATTCTTAGTGACTTTGTTCATGATAGCCAAAACTTGAAACAACTCAAATGTTCATCAACATGAGAATGGTTAAAAATAATTCTGCTATGTTCATACAATAGAATGCTATCCAGCACTTAAAAGGAGTGAACTGATGCACAAAACAACATGTATAACTCTCAAAGCCCTTTTGCTGAGTAAAAGAAGCCAGACACACACACAAATCACATACTGTCTGATTACATTTATATGAACCTCTAAAAAAGACAAAACTGACTTGTAATGACAGGAAGCACAAGAAAATTTTGGAAGATGATAAAAATATTTCTATCTTTGTTGTGGTGGCATTTATACAGGTATATACGTTTGCTAAAACTCATGAACTGTACAATAAAATTTTGTTTTTTGCTACTTGTAGCTCACAAGGTTGATTTTAAGAAAGGAAAACAGTTACCAAATTGAAAAAAAAAAACAACAATATTTAAAGTATCCATCATCAAAATCAATTCCTTTGAAAGATATGCTGTGCTTATCCCTGTGGTTCATGCACTGATATTCCACTTGTTTCAGAAGCACAGAGCCAGTGCTTATGTGTCTTTTTTCAAGTAACAAAACTCATGGCCAAGGTCAGTCTAGGACCCCTGTCACTTTGCTTTCAGCCTGGTTCCTGGATTTCTCATCGCCTCCTTTATACTAGTAAGTGGTTTCCATCATTTCTCAACTAATAACAAAATAGAGCATCAACTGTCTATCCTTGGGACTAAGGTTAAAATGTTCCCTATTTCAATTCAGAGCTGTCACCCAAAGGGTACTTGTATATATGTGTATGCTTAAGCCTAGTCTCTCATTAGACAATTAATTAATCTTAATTAATTTTCTAGAATTGCTATTTTATACATGCCTTGTTTTGTTGGAGTCTTAGACCCAGGGCCACTTACTCCAGTGTTTCTTGTTGCTGGGTTTGTCTGTGAGGCCAGCTATAATGGAAGCTGTTATGATGTTCATATTTCTGGCTAGGGGAAGGGAAACTGCTCAGAGCATCACGTGCCATGTTTTCCTTGTTTTCCATCTTCTTCAGCAGGGAGGACTTCTGACTGCTAAGCAGACTGCCACATTAGAATTCACTGTGTGAGCTGGTTCTCCATTTAACTGATGAGGGAATTTTTATACCAAGGGGGTGGGGAAGTGGGTTATTCTTTCAGAAAGCTGCTTTCTTCTGCTTTGCTGTTGGTGGGAGGGGATGGCTGATAGACAATCTAAAATAGCCTGTATAGGAGATACCAGGAAACAACAAACCATTCTTGATCAAGTAAGAGTGAAAATCATTTCCCAAGATCTCCTTATTTCACATATCACATTTTCCTTTTGAAAACAGTGATTACACTTTATTTCCCTCAGAGAATAGAAAGTTTATGCCAAGTTGACATTCCTTTATCCCTAAAAGCTCCTTATGCACAGGAATTCTGGTCTTTCAATAAAGGGAGTGGAGGAAGGAGACAATGTTCTGTTAGGTCACATTGAAGCTGTAGCATTCTGCCTTTGATCACACCAGAGGAAAACAACATGTTTCCATCATTGATTTGTGTGACATGTTGCAGAGCAAGACCTGAGTTTCTACTTTAGCTTCAAGCATTAAACTTCAGGAGGTTTTCAAGACCAAGTCAAACCCCTTTGTTTCCTGAAGGCAGAAGCCGAAAAGTGACATGAAAAATCCTTCAGTTGACACTCTGATGTCCCTTCTGATCCAAGATCCTAAAGACCACACATTCTTTTAAAAAAATTTTACTGAGGTAACATTGGTTGATAACATTATATAAATTTCAGGTGTATAACATTATAATTCAATATCTATATACACACTCTATTGTGTACTCACCACTGAAAGTCTAGTTTTCATCTGTTACCATATATCTGACTCCATGTATCCATTTTGCCTTCCCCCAACCCCTTTCCACTATGGTAACCACCAATCTGTTATCTAAAGATAATATTCTTATACAGAAGGTTGGCCCTCCCTAAGGTTGGACCATGGCGATTCCAGGTAATAGACTCTAAAGCAATTGCTCCTATTTTTAATATATATATATATATATATATATATATATATATATATATATATATATTATTGATTTTTACAAAGAGGAAGGGAGAGGGATAGAGAGTTAGAAAGATCGATGAGAGAGAAACATCAATCAGCTGCCTCCTGCACGCCCCCTATAGGGGATCGAGCCGCAACCCAGGTACATGCCCTTGACGGGAATCGAACCTGGGACCCTTCTTCAGTCCGAGGTCTGACACTCTACCCACTGAGCCAAACCGGTTAGGGCAGCAATTGCTCCTCTTTGTTTGAGTCAAGTCAGTTTGTGATGATAGTATGGCAAACTGAAGAGTGTGGAGATATGTGCAAAATTATCAACCCCGAAGGAGAATGAGCTCTTGTTTCTGAATTTCTGAAGGACTTTTCCCTGTGCTTGCAGTTGCTTGGAACAGGATTTATTTTCCATGAGATGACAGGAGGCATCAAATGGTGGGGTGTATTTTTTTAGAAGAAGGAGCTGAATAGCCTATGACAGTGGTCGGCAAACTCATTAGTCAACAGAGCCAAATGTCAACAGCACAACGATTGAAATTTCTTTTGAGAGCCGAAAACTGACCTCTGTGCATGGGCCATCAAGTTTCAGTCGCACTGTACATGCGCACCCGCACGTGGTATTCTGTGGAAGAGCCACACTCAAGGGGCCAAAGAGCCGCATGTGGCTCACAAGTGGCGGTTTGCTGACCACTGGCCTATGACAATCCAAGTATAGCGTAAGGGGAGAGGCTTTTGATATAAAAAGAGTACAGGAGATTTCCTCTCTTTTTCAAAAGCCTTTCTTCTCCTTTAACTTTCTCTTTTATTTTTCCCTTTTATTTTCAAACTAAAAAAGAAACACATGCTGGTTGTAAAAATTTGGACAATAAAGAAATGCATTTTCTACCAGTTATGTATTGCTATGTAACAAACCACGCCCAAACTTAGTGGCTTAAAAAACAACACGTATTTTGCTTTTGAATCTGCAATTTAGGCAGAAACAACCTGATTCTTCACCTCAAGATGCCTGGGGCCTCAGCTGGGAATGACTGGAAGGCTTAGGAGCTGGCTGAACATTTCTCATTTGAGTAGTCTCAAGGCATCTCTGTGTGGTCACTTCATGTGTGCTTTCCACTATAATATCATCCAGGCAGTTAGTCTCCTTACCTGGTAACTGACTTCCCCACAGTAAGCCTCCTCAGACCTGGCAGAAGCTGCAAGGCTTTTTGTGACCATCTTGGAAGTCCCAGAACATCATTTATTCTTCATTCTAATGTCAACTAAGTTACTAAGGTGAGTCCACATGCAATAAGTTGGGCATTGATGTTTCCTCCTGATGGATAAGAAACTTAAGAATTTTTTTTTTACCATCATCAATCTATCACATGGTCATACTTACAAGTGCTTATTAACATGCCCTAGTGATAACTTCTAACACTTTGGTACCCATTTGAGCATGTGTATGCTACAAAAGTATATATACCACTCTTCTACATATGAGAATCTATGCATTGGGATCTGGGTTAGATTTTGTTTTGTTGGGATGTGGCAAGGGGTAGGAGGAGAGTATGTGCTGTAAATTCTGTAATTCTGCTGTGGGCTTCTGCTTCTTCCAATCCTAAAACCCTGCTTCATAGTGCAGTTATCTTATGAGCTTTATCTATGACTGAGCGCCAGAAAAATCAGGCTATTTTCAGTAGTCTTCATGGTGCTTTGAGTAACTCAAGAGTTATAATTCCATATAACATCTTGTTTTTACTGCCCAGCTGCCCCATGAGGTCAGCACCATAGAATTTCATTGTTTCTACTATTATCAACTGATACCTCTAGCCCTATTTTTCAGATGAGTTCAGAGAAGTAAAGTTACTCAGTGAGGTCACTTAACTAGTAACTGGCAAATCCCAGCTTCAAATTCAGTAGGTCTAATGCTCAAACCCTTGCCTCCAACCAACCCCTTCCATTCATCCTAACTTTATAAAAGGAAAAACTAAAAATCAGAAAGCCATCGACATGTTTCATTTTCCAGAGTGGGTGCAACAGGCACAGAAACATAACCATCTGATTCTGATATCCTGGACTGTTAACCTCTCATAAAGTGTGTTTTGTGTTGCCTATAGCAACATGATATTGCTGCTTCCACTTATGGGAACTACTTCCAAGGCTTAGCATCTTGAGTAATCTAAGAGCAATGGGAACATTATTGAGTGTAGAGGGCTGGAAAAATTCAGTGCATTTTCTAACAACCTAAACTATAAACTGAGAACAATGAATACTAAATTTGGAGTGGAAAATATATAGTTTAGGAAATAGTTAAATTAAGCATAAACACAAACATGACTTAAAGCTACCATAACAGGGTGGGTTTTTGTATTTTGTAATTATTATTATTACTAGTTCCCTCTCATTAGAGCTATAAAGAAACTATGGATGCATTATTGGGATAATGCTGGAACATGTCCATTTATCTTTTGTCAACTATTTCTTCATTGTGCTTTGATTTTATTTAACATTCACATGGCACCAGTTTCATCCCTACTGACAAGTCAAGCCATTGAGAGCAGGGAGGTTTCCAGCCCTCTGTTAGCAACTGTGCAATGTTCAGACCAGAGACCTTCTGCTTTGTTCTGTGTGACTTTCCCAGCTGTGTTTCTATTGCCTTGGCTCTTTCTGTCCCCGTGCACTCTTGCTTAAATCCATGCAGGGCTGGAGTATGGCTCTCAGTAGAGCCATAGTCTACAAAGTAATGAACTGAGGTGGGGCCGGCTACAACATGCTTTCTATAAAAATGTCTGTTGCCTCTGGATTTCTATAAATGGCCTTGGCCCATGACTGTCTACCATTGCTAAGATGGAATGAGTTTGGGTATATATCTCAGGCTTTAAACAGAGAAAAGAAAAACTGTAGTCCAGAATGCTGTGTGAAAGACTTTTCTGTATAATTCATTAATCCTTTTATCTGTAGCTTATTCTTTTTCCCCTGTATTCATTCAACAAGCAGTTGTTGAGGTCTTCTATGCCAAGGACTGGCTGAATAGATATTGGACATGCAAGTTTAAATAGAAAATGGTCCCTGGACTCATACTCTGGTAGCTTCATGGCTTCCATACTCCTGCCTTTAAGTGTTTCCTTGTTTCCTTTTTTCTCACCTAGTCTCTTTCTGATGCCCATTTTTACAAAAATTACCTCTCACCTAGGTTTTGATGTTATATTATTAAATTCACTATAAATTTTCATCAGTTTGTAAAAATTATTATTACTATAAGTTATTATTAGTATTTCAAATGAAGTTGCACTTTATTCATATTATCCTTTAATTTCATTGTGATGTCTATGTATTCTTTTATCTCTTTAATCATTTTCAGTTCTTTATTTTATATTCTTCAGATTTTTCTATTATTTCCAGTGGCCAGACTACATTCTTCCTCTTTGTTGCATCTGTCAGCTATTCCTTATGGTAGTTCACTTCTTTGTGTAGCTCATCATTATTTTAACTGTAAGTCTATCTCTGGCTTTTGTTTTCCTCTTTAGGGGTCCGGATAGCTTCAGAGTGATTTCACACTTACTTGTGCCAAGGCTCTAGGGTCTCTCTCATGCCTTGGAACAGTTTCTATGTTAATTTATCATCTTGAGTTTTCTATATCCACAGATACCATTAACTCAAACTTCACATCTACAAGGATCTCCCTTTTCATTGGCCTGAAGCCACTTGCATACAACTTGGAACAGACTAACAAATCTCAGAGAGAAGAGAGGGTAGGAATAGATTAATCAAAGAACGCATATGCATATATGTATAACCCATGGCCACAGACAATAATGCAGGGAAGGCCTAGGAGGAAGGGGAAGGTAAAGGGGGTCAGTGGGTGGGAAAAGGGGAAATCTGTAATACTTTCAACAATAATGACAAATTTTTAAAAATTGGGGAGATATAATGCTATATTTTATCCAAACTTTCTATGTATTATGGCAGGAAAGTTTCTTTTATTTACTTCAAAATATTTTAAAACATTTTAAGTACCGATAATATCCCACACACTGTGCCATTTATAAATTGTCATCATTTGGAGCCTATCTACCTCTTCCAAGATGTTTCATTAGAAACAACAAATTAGGAGATGAGATGGCCAGTGCTGCTAGAAACAGGTACAATGACATGGACAAATAGAGCTGAGAACTGATAATAGCAAAGAGGTGAGGGAAAAAAGCTATTAAGAACAAATACCGAGAGAGAAAACCAAGATGGCGGCATAGGTAAACACCTAAACTGCTGCCTCGCACAACAATTTCAAAACTACAACTAAAAGACAGAACGGACACCATCCAGAACCGCAGGAAAGCTGACTGAGTGAAAATTCTACAACTAGAAGGAAGGAGAAAAGCTCACAGAGAATTGGAGGTACGGCAAAGGGTCTTTGTGCGCGCAGAGAGGAAGGGCGGCTGAGAGCCTGGCTGGCTTTCTCTGGCGGAAGGGGGAAGGGAGCCCCCGACCGCATTGAACCCCAGTTCTGACTGCACTGAACCCCTGTTCCGGGCAAACCCCTGGGGACCCATGCTCTTGTGGGGGGATCTGGACTCTCAGGTGGAGACTCGGGAGCCAGGGAAGGCGGAAGACTGAAAGTCCGCTCGCGCCAGTGCGCACAAAGGCTGCGGAGGCTGCCACAGGCTTTCCCTAGCGGAAGGGAGTGAGAGGCTCCTGACGGCACAAAACCCCAGTTCTGACTGAAGTGAGCCCCAGTTCTGACTGCAGTGAACCTCAGTTCCAGGCGAGCCCCTGGGGACCCACGCTCTTGTGGGGGGAGTCTGGACTCTCGGGCGGAGACTCGGGAGCCGGGGAAGGCGGAAGACTGAAAGTCCGCTCGCGCCAGTGCGCACAAAGGCTGCGGAGGCTGCCACAGGCTTTCCCTAGCAGAAGGGAGTCAGAGGCTCCTGACGGCACTGAACACCAGTTCTGACTGAAGTGAGCCCCAGTTCTGACTGCAGTGAACCCCAGTTCCAGGCGAGCCCCCGGAGACCCACGCTCTTGTGGGGGGAGTCTGGACTCTCGGGCGGAGAATCGGGAGCCGGGAAGGCAGAGGACTGAAGGCACACACGTGCTCGCAAGGGCAAGGCTGATGGGAAGCCAAGACTGAGACTCCACCCCATCCAAGCTGAGCACAGAGGCTATTGCAATTTGGCAAGTCTAATCCTATAAGGCTGTCTCCAGCACCGGACTTCTCCCAGCATAGACACAGCTGATCCTTACAGCCAACTGGCCTGGAGGTCAATTCTTCCCAGTGATACCAACAACAATAAAGACTTAATTACAACAAGGCTGTACACACAGTCCACAAAGGTGTGCACCAAGAGTGTCCACCTCAGGTTAACTGGGGAGGCAGACCCACTGGGCCAAATTGGAAACCTAGCACACAAATCTACCAACTCAGGGAAGCAGTGAAAATGCGGCGTCTAAGAATCAGATCACAAACGAAAGAAATGGAGGAAAACAAACGACTGGATATAGAATTCAAAACCACAGTTATAAGGCTTTTTAAGAATATCCTAGAAAAGGCCGATAAATACAACGAGACCCTCGAAGAGATGAAAAAGGACCAACTAGAAATTAAACATACACTGACTGAAATAAAAAATATTATACAGAGACCCAAAAACAGACAAGAGGAACACAAAAATCAAGTCAAAGAATTGAAATACAAAGAAGCAAAAAACACTCAACCGAAAAAGCAAAAAGCAAAAAAAAAAATCCAAAAAGTTGAAGATAATGTAAGAAGACTCTGGGACAACTTCAAGCGTACCAACATCAGAATTATGGGGGTGCCAGAAGAAGAGAGAGAGCAAGATACTGAAAACCTATTTGAAGAAATAATGACCAAAAACTTCCCCCACCTGGTGAAAGAAATAGACTTACAAGTCCAGGAAGCCCACAGAACCCCAAACAAAAGGAATCCAAAGAGGACTACACCAAGACACATCATAATTAAAATGCCAAGAGCAAAAGACAAAGAGAGAATATTAAAAGCAGCAAGAGAAAAACAGTTAGTTACCTACAAGGGAGCACCCATACGACTGTCAGCTGACTTTTCAACAGAAACTATGCAGGCCAGACGGGAGTGGCAAGAAATTTTCAATGTGATGAATAGCAAGAACCTACAACCAAGATTACTCTACCCAGCAAAGCTATCATTCAGAATTGAAGGGCAGATAAAGAGTTTCACAGACAAGAAAAAGCTAAAGGAGTTCATCACCACCAAACCAGTATTATATGAAATGCTGAAAGGTATTCTTAAAGAAGAGGAAGAAGAAAAAAGTAAAGATAAAAATTATGAACAACAAATACATATCTATCAACAAGTGAACCTAAAAATCAAGTGAATTAAAAACCTGAGGAACAGAATAATCTGGTGAATATAATAGAATCAGGGGCATAGAAAGGGAGTGGACAGATAATTCTCAGGGGGAAAGGGGTATGGGGGGGTTCATAAAGAGACTGGACAAAAATCATACACCTATGGATGAGGACAGTGGGGGGTAGGTAAGGGCAGAAGGTGGGGTGGGAAATGGCTGGAGGGGAGCTATGGGGGAAAAAGGAGAAATAATTGTAATAATCTGAATAAAGATTTATTTAAAAAAAAAAAAAGAACAAATACCGAAATGAAACAAAACAAAAACAAACAAACCATGATGTTCTGGAGTCAAATAGTGTGGGGGGAAAAATTCACAAGCAACTCACCTATATCACATAATAGCATCATCTTATTACATCACAATGTAATAGCTGATACTCATAAAAATGTCTCTGTTGAGGAATCTTCCCCTAGCTGCTGTCGTCACTACGTGTTTAAAGCATTTTGATGTTATGTATCAGACACTTGAGGACTATGAGAGCTCATACAACTAGGGCTGTGTTTGATAGGGATTATGTGTGACAGTGGTGGAGAAATTTAAATGGGTCACCAGGAGTAACATGAGTGGGAGATGATCTGTCAATGACCATTCAGTAGACTTCAGTTGTATTAATTATATCTGTCCCACATATGAACTGAGAACTAGATGTTTCACACTACCTAGTAACTGGAATTGAGTGGGAGGCCCAATTGGGACACTAGTTTTAAAATGGGAATTGGGGGTGGATAAGGATAGTGCTATAAAAAATAGCCTAAGACAATCTCATGGATTCCAGGGAATATGGGAAAGCTTCCATTAAAGTCTTAGGCTACCAGCAAGCAGGACTAATAACAAGAAGCCCAGCCTCACCTGAAGCCAGAAGTTACCTTGGCAATTTGCTAATGACCTCTCTTCAGGCAACAGGGACAAGCCAGACAGTGCCTCTCTCAACTGGGCAAGGACCAGAGGAAGACACTCCAGTTCATGGCTTCTGCAGAAGACATGATTGTGCTCTTTAGAGACTGGCAGATGACTGAGGAAAGTGCTGAGCTTCTTACTCAGACAGAAGTAAAGACCAAAGGAGGTGACCAGGCTGGACTGACTCTAGGTAAACTTTGAAAGTGGGTAAAGATTTTTCTAGAATCTTCCTTTTCAGTACCAGCTGCTGTCTCATAGGGTTCTCTCTTCCTATCCTTAGCCCAGTTCCCTCAGTTTTTCTCTAGCTATATAAAACTCAACCCCTAGATGCACTTGGGGGCAATTTGTGTCTGGAGTTCTGAGCCCACCCCTAGCTGGGTTGCCACTACTGTCAGGCTGAGTGCTGCACATGTCTTCTGCCCCTTCTTCCCTTCTGTCATCATTATAGTATAGGTTATTCTTTCTATTTAGGCAAACCACCTTTAGCCAATTTTTATCATCAGGCCCGCCTAGAGGTCATCTGCCCTGCCTACCCTTCTACTAGTGGAGTTGTCAATAACTTACAAATGTACAATTATTGAACAGAGAATATTGGGAAGCACAAAATTTTCTTAGAAGCTGCCTATGGTTACTCTTGATTGCATGAATACAGAGATACAAGGACTTAACCTTGATAAATTGGCAAACATTACTCCCTCTCCCCTCCTTTCGAGCCCCCTCCTCTGAACTCTATTGAATTTGTAATGGCACAATCTTTCATTTCCCCAAATTGTATTGTATAGGCAGAATACATACATTCTCTGGAATTGGAATTCCCATCTCATGACCTCATTTGGCCAGAGGTTCAGCTATGATTTTCCTTGAAGTTCACATCCTTCTGCAGGACCCATAACCTTCCCACTATTGCAATCTCTTGCACATGGACATTATACAGAACCCAGTGTAGGTCAAAAAAGGATACCAGGAAAACATTTTTTAAAAACTTCCTTCTCCCTGCTTGTCAGCTTGAAAACAGAATACTGCATTTATATTTTTCCATTGCTGTCTTAAATCATTTGTGCAGGGAGATGAAGTATAAATAAATGAGCACATTGGTAAATCTTCATTTTGAGGCAGAGTATTGTGTAAGTTACCCCCTGCCTTAGCATGTAAAGTTATTTCTATCAAACAATGTAGTTAATATGGAGAACACTACTGTATTTGATCACATCTGCACTAAAGTCACTAGAAAAAAAAAGCTGATGGCACAAACGCTGACAGTTAAGATGTAGCCTGGAGTGCCTCTCTTTCTAGGGTCAAAATTGGCCTCAGAAGGAAAGCCAGGTTTTCAGCAAGGCAGGCCAAATGCATTTTCAGTAAGACCCGAGAACAGACATGAAACCCTGTTTTTCTGTGGTTGGGCTGATTTTATTCATTCAATCAATAAGTATTTATTGAGCACCTATTATGTGCTACACATGGTTCTTGGGCTCTCAGGTCCTTGTGTATGGTCTGTTATATAGCTTTACTATTTCTTTTTTTAATGTTTTTTTATTTATTTTAGAGAGAGGACGGGAGAGACAAAGAGGGATAGAAACATCAATGATGAGAATCATTGATCGGCTGCCTCCTGCACACCCCCTGCTAGGGATTGAGCCTAGAATCTTGTCCTGGAGTCTAACCATGATTTCTTGGTTCATGGATCGACGCTCAGCCACTGAACCATTCTGGCCAGGCTGGCTCTGTTATTTCTGTGTAGTTCAGCTCTTCTGCAAGGCTTCAACACTTTTGTTTGTGTTTTTGTTATATTCATCTCAGCAGTTTTTTCACCTCTGCTGTATCACTGGGTAACTTAGCAGGCCCCTCATGGTTGGTTAAATGCAGATGTTCTGTGACTGCAACAAGAGCTTAGAAATGGCCCAAGTGACAGACCACAGGAAGGTGGCAGAACAGCAGCTGTGGGCTCAGGCTCCTGCCAGTTGGCAGCTGTTAACTCTCCCTTGGAAACCCAGGCAGAACCTGATGGTGCCAATCCAAGAGATGCCATACTCTGGAAAGAGATGTATTTTCTTTGCTATAACCTTGAATTGTGAATAATTATCCACAGTTGGCCAGTCAGCTCACATCCCCATGCACATATATTGTTGGCTTACTCAGGTGGTGGGTAGTGTCCTTTGTGCCTGCTAGCCTGGATGAAATGCCTCAAGTTGACTTGTTGATAGCAGTTTGTTGGCAGATGCTGTGGGACTGTGGTCCTATGTGCAAGCCAGGGGTTTGAAAATGGCCAGACTCCCAGGTGAGGATCCTTTACTCCTTACTGTTTTTCCATCTCCTTTCTTTGCTAATCCACTGCAGACTTCCCCACAAAGACCAGTCAACAATGATGTAAAGGCTAACCCTGAGTTGACTGCAAATTACAACCAGAGTAATGTTTTAAAGTCTTCCTTGAGAAACTAGCTTCTCTTCAAGCCAAATTTACGTGCTTAAAAAGTTTTTTTTAAAAGTTGGTGCCCTTTCTTTTCCCTGAGTTTAAGTCTAAAGATGCATAAGTATCTGTGCATATTTGTGTGTGTGCTCTAGTATATGGCTATGTGTTTGTATGAGGAATTCATGTTGTGTGAAAAAGAAGAGTTCAGCATAAAATAATAATAACCATGAAACACCAGAAGCACTGATGATGGAATAATGCTATTTGTAGTAGTTAGTTTTTGGTGTATAACAAATCAAGCTCAGATTTAGTGGCTTGAACCAACAATCAATACTTGCTAAAGATTTTGTGGCTTCTGCTTTGAGCTGACTCAATGGAACTGGATGGTCTAGAATGGATTCACTCAAATGTCTGGAGCCTCAGTGGGAATGGCTGCGACTGTTGGGTTTGCTGGAGCCTCTGTCTATTTAGTTCCTCATTCTCCAGTAGGTTATCCTGGGCTTCTTCACATGGTAATGGAAGTATTGCCAGCTGTAAGAAAGAGCAAGCCTCAATTTGCAAGTATTTTTCAAGCCTCTATTTACATCATATTTGTCAATACCACATTGGCAAGAGCAAGTCAAATGACCAAGCTTGCAATTCAATGGGTGATGGGTGAATAAAAAGACACAGTTTCTTAAGAGGAGAAACTGCAAAGAATTTGTGGCCATTTCTTTATACTCTATTACATTGTGGATGGTGGCATAGGAAATAAGAACAGGATTTAGAGAACAACCAAATCACAGGTCATTTGCTTAATGGCTAAGTAACCTTAGATAATTAGCTCTCTTCTGAATCCCCACTTGATGAAAGATTCCATTTATACATTTTTATCATATGTGCTAGGCCCAGGCTATGCCAGGCATGAGATACATAGTAAATGTCCTGGTCTCACCCTCATGGAGATGCCAATATAGTGAATATTATTTGCAAAAGTGTTTTGTCAGTGGTATGTGTCACATGCTGGTGGCTTCCTTTCCCCCTTTTATCTCTTTGTAACATTTCCACCATTCCTGGTACAATTAGAATCATAAGGGTCCACCTTGCCTTAGCAGGCAGTAGCCTAATATTACAATGTTGTTGACAGAGTGTGAACTGGTTCCACACTGCTTTTGTGGGTCAGTTCATCCATCATTGTTGTAGGTGAGGTGACCAATCTGTCCAGCCAGATTTCAGTGGTTTTCTGTTTGTGTCTGTGCCTCCCTCTTATAATTTTAGCCTCTGTTTCCCCCCAATTCTCTCTCTCTCTCTCTCTCTCTCTCTCTCTCTCTCTCTCTCTCTCTCTCTCTCTTTCTCTTTCTCTCACACACTGACATACATCCACACACACCCCTATGCGCACGTGCGCACACACCCCCCTAGGATTTTAATAGTTAGAAAAGGATAATGAATAGGGAAATATGGGGTCTCTTGCTTCAATTGTTTTTCTATTTTCTTTAAATTTATCTTTATTTTTGAAAGTGCTACAGATGCCCCCTTTGTTTTTGTTTTTAACCCCTTGACCCCTTCCACCCTGCATCCACCCTTCCTAGGCTTTCACCACACTATTGTCTGTGTCCATGGGCTATTCATATCTATACTAATAATAGCCTAGGTGGAGTCACATTGTCACAAGATGGCCATCACAATATGGCCGTCATAAGATAGCCATGTGCACAGCAGAGGTGGGGCCCAGCGGCCACTCCACACAGTGAGGCCTGGGGGTCCCGTGGCTCTGTGTAGTGCAGAGGAGGCTGGTTCTGGCATCTCCACAGCCTTGTGCAGAGGAGGCAGGTCCTGGTGGAGGAGGTGGATCGTGGCAGGGGAGAGCAGTTGTGGGCGATCAGGCTGGCTGGAGAGCAATTAGGCATCAATCAGGCAGGCAGGGGAGCAGTTAGTGGGCGATCAGGCTGGCAAGCAGAAGTTGTTAGGGGCAATCAGGCAGGCAGGCAGGTGAGCAGTTAGGAGCCAGCAGTCTCGGATTGTGAGAGGGATGTCCAACTGCCAGTTTAGGCCCGACCCTGTGGACATCTCCCAAGGGGTCCCAGATTGGAGAGGGTACAGGCTGGGCTGAGGGAAACCACCCCCCACATGTACGAATTTCTTGCACTGGGCCTTTAGTATGCATATAAGTTCCCTGGTTAATGACTCCCCACCCACCCACCAACTGGTTTTTTTGAACAAATTTTAAATTAATTGGCTATTTTGTCTGTTTGGAGATTTTTTTATGTGTAGAAAATACCAGAGCATCTAGAAAAGTTTGAGTTGCGATTGTAAAGCCTAACTAGAATCATGTATAATTACCTCTCATCAGCACAGGCAGGATATCATCTCTTGGGGGAAAAAGACACTGATGATCTGGGCTGACCTTGTTGCACCCACTAGTTCAGTGTTTCTCTAATATGTGCATGAATCCCCTGGGGGGATTCATGTTAAAATACAGACTCTGATTCAATGGTCCTGGGTAGGGCCCAGGATTCTGCATTTCTAACCAACTCTCAGGTGAAGCTTATGCTGCTAGCCAGTGGGCCCTAATTGGGGTAGAAAGGCATTAGGCTCCAAGTGCTTCAGGTAAACTTACCTGTGCCTCAGTTTCCTCCTCTGCAAAGGATTGTAGTATTTAATACAGGCAAAACTTAAAACAGTTTTAATACAGGTAAAATTTAAAACTTAAAACAGATATGATAAGCACTCCATAAATGCTAGTTATCGCTTTTATTAATCTTTTATGCTCTTGTATTTGTCTTTTTGAATTGTATATCAGCTTATACCAACAGGCTGCCACATATGCTCCTTACTGTGAAACTGGTCAAGCCAGGCTGCCAGCAATCCCTGCCTTTCCCACCTCACTGTAGCTCCTCCCCATATGTTCATGGGATAGTAGAACCTTAGATTTAGAGTGGGTTAGGTGGTCAGTTAATTCCACCTAATAGGAGGGACTTCGTGCCATACTTGCAACCTACATAAGAGACCCAGACCTAAGGAGGGAGAAATAACATAGAGTCCTCCACAGGTAGAGACACAAAACAGTTCCAAGCAAACCCCTCTCTGCTCTTCTCATTTCTGCTAATCATGCTGGGACATCTCAGGTAAATTCCTGTGCCCCAGGAAACTGCTTCCAACCTAGAAAACTGCATCCTCTCAAAGTTGTGGATCAGGTGTCTCTAAAGTGAGGCATAAGAACACCAGTGGGTGTCAAGACAATCTGTTGGGGTGGAAGCAGAGAGTAATGAAACTCTATCATCTATCTATCTATATTCACCTAAAAATAAAGAAATCAAGCAAACCAAATATCACATGATTTCCATGTAAACCTACATCTATTAGTAAATGGGCCTAAAATGTTTTACCATTAGGTGTGAAGAATCCAAACAGTTCAGATTGTGTCTAGAGACTACAAAGTTCACTCTTTCGTGGCTAAGAAGAAAAGTTCTCTCTGTGGGATGACAATTGTGTTCACCACCCTTTCATTTTCTTCCCAGGAACCCAGGAAGGGTTCTTTTCCATCTCCCTTGCATTTATTAGAGATCATGTAACAAGTTCTGGCCAGTATAATGTGGGAGGAAGTGATTCACCTGGCACCTAGGCCTGGCTCCAGGGTTCCAGCAGAGGGTAGAGCCAACAGTGGAAGGTGCCTGCGTCTGACCTAGATGGGAGATAAGCTCCCAGAAAAGCAACCAACCTAGCAATACCAGTGATAGACTTTGTGGGGGCAGAAAATAATCATTCATTGTTTTAAGGCATTGAGATTTTAGGGGTTTTGTTACTGCAACATATCCCTGCCATCCTGATTAACACAGGCTAGAGCTCCCTCTTCTTTCCCAACTCCATTGTCTCCACGGACCAAAGACCTTCTTCTTCTTCTTTTTTTTTTTTTTTAAGTTTATTTTTATTTTTTTATTTTTTTTTAATTTTATTTTATTTTATTTATTTTTTTATTTTATTTTTATTTTATTTTTTCCCCATTGACCTCCCCCCGGACTCCCCTTCCCCCCAGTACATGCCTTTACCTGCCCCCACCCCAGTGTCTTGTATCCATTGGTTATGCTTATATGCATGCGTACAAGTCCTTCGGTTGATCTCTTACAGCCCCCCCCCCAACCTCCTCTGCCTTCCCGCTGTAGTTTGACAGTCTGTTCAATGCTTCTTTGCCTCTGTATCTATTTTTTTCCCCATTTCATTCCTTTAAAAAATCTTGCCTCTGCAGACTAGAAATAAACATGTAATAACAAAAAATGTTTGAGTCCCAATTTCAATGTCCAACAGTTCTGAGTCCCCGTTTCAATGTCAAACAGTTCCTTAAGTGTACATGTCAGCAATGCAAAGACCTTCTTGATCCTGGGCATTTAACCTCTTAATACCTTCACTGCCAGTGATGTTGTAGCACAGAGTAGAAATTATTAAATCAAACTCTGAAATCAAACTACCTGGATTCAAATCCCAGCTCTGACACTTATTAACAGTATAATCTTTTGAGAAGCCATTTAGCCTCTTTCTCACTTTATTTCCTCATCCTAAATAAGAAATAATATTAGCATTTTATAAGGTTCTTAGAAGAATCAAATGGGAAAATCTTTGCAAAGTAAGTCAGCACAGTGCCTGACACATAGTAAATGCTTAATAAATATTAATTTTTGGTATTGATGTTATTGCAACTGCAAGGTTACTTTCCTTCTGAAACCATGAAGGCTTTATCAAAATAAAAAAAAAAAAACATGTGTGCCCTCTTTCTGATTGTGTTACTCTTCCCCTACTGCCTTCTCCAAACCCTCAGCCTCCAGGCATGTGGAGTGGTAGAACTGGTCTGTCAGGAGTGTCCCTCTCAACCATCCCCAGTCCCAAATCCTGCAAACCAAAGATCAGTGGAAAATTTATGTAGGGCTTTTGCTACTCTGGTCTCTGTCTTCTGGCTGGACTAACAATATAATAATCAAGGCATAAAATCCCAACAGAGGTTACCCTGCCTCTACTGGAGCTTTGTGAAATAGCCTCTCTCATTATTAGGTAGACTTGTGGAGAAATTTCTGTGTACTAAGTGAAAATCTGCCTTCTTCTTAACTCAAAATAAGCCTACCATTAGTCCAAGGCTTCTCAAACTGTAGCACACGTCAGAAATCCCTGGGAGGGCTTGTTATAAAAGAATGCTGGGTCCTACTCCAGAATTTCTGATTTGGTAGGTTTGGGGCAGGGCCCAAGACTTAGTATGTCTAACAAGTTCCCAGGTGCTATGGATGCTGCCAGTCTGTAGACAGCCTTTCAGAAATTTAAAGACAGGGGATGGGTCCCCCACTTCTTTCCCCAGTTACTTCTACAAGTTAAGAGGACTTGAGAAGTAACTTTATTTTTCCTGTCCTGTGTCAGGCTCTATTCCTAGTCCTGGTTATCCAAAGATGAAAAATACTTAGACTCTGTCCTCAGGGAACTTACAATTATGTAGAAAACAGAGAAAAAGAATCTACTACAGTGACAACAGTAATAGGCACTCTGTGCCTACTATGAGTTGTGGCTATCCCAAACATTGGGTGATTGAACAGTGAGTAAGATGATAAAATATTTGCCTCATAGAATTCTTTAGCCATTAGCAGAGATTGACCAGTGAACAGAAATTTATAGTTTTAGTGTGAGAGCACAGAGCAAGAACCCCAAACTCCAACATGTGGTTTGAGTGTAGGGAAATGTTTCCTGGGGCAGGTGATAGCTAGGATAAAACACAGATGATAAATAGGAATTAAGTAGGTAAGGGATAAGGTGGTTGATTCAAGTAGAGGGAAGGAATATACAGGAGGCTGGTGCAATTCAGGATTAGTGAAGAGTGCTGTGTGGCCTAAAAGAGACTGTGTACGGCATCCAGCTGCCTGGGGGTGGGCTGGATGAAGAATGATGAGAAGTGAGGCTAGAGCAGGAAGAGACTGACACTTCACAGATGAATGTTAATGGTCCCTGAGAGCATCTTATTTCTTCCCTTATGGTGGCATTTGAAATTATAGATCCAGACCCTACATTCAGTCCACTGTCCATTTGGGAAATGAAGACCAGTTTTGTTCTGTGTGTTATCTGGACGGCTGGAAGTGTGACATGCAATAGAGGATTAAACATTGTTCAAAGACCCAGCAGGACATGTCTGGCCTGGGGACCTCATCCGTACATTAAGGCCAAGTACTTAGCAATGGGTCATACGTATGCTACAGTGTGTAAGTGTGTGGGGATAGTGAGGCAGTTAGGAAGAGCTCATGGGGAATTTTATGGACAAAATCTAGAGAGGGGGGTGGGTAAGGAAAAAATGAGCAAATACAGAATTCAAAGGGAACAAGAAGAGGCTAGAAAAGAAGACGGGGGGTGAGGGGAGAAAAGAGGAGAGGAGAGGTGGGAAAAATAGAGAAACAGTATTCCAAGAGGCAGAACTGAAGATGTGACTGTGTTGGTTAAGCTAGTGAATACTTTATCAGGTTTTAAACAGAAACACTTTTTAAAGAAAGTAATCCTGAAATCTGGGAGAATCTGATAGAGGGAAAGTACAACACAACTCCAAATGCAAACAGACCTGGTTTTGAGTCCCATCTTTGGCACTGACTTATTGTGTGACCTTGGCAAGTTGCTTAAATGTCTCAGAATGCTCATCTGTGAAAAATAATAGTAAAGGCCAATTCACAGGGTTGTGAGGAGACTTAAATGAAGTTCAATTGTGCAGCTCCTGATACACAGGACATTCAAGAACTATATGTTTCTGTGCTGTGCCTTCACCTGAAATCTAAAGAGAAAGTAACCCCCTTCTGATGGGAGGGCCAGCTTGAAGAACTGAAATTTCAAGGCTCGTGGAGCTTTGATGGCAGGGACTATTGCTGAGTGTGGAAAGGTTCACTTGATCTGTAAACTGACTATGTGCCATGGCTCAAAGAGGCATGTGGGTGCTGGAAGGGCTGTGAGAGAAGAAAAGTTAGCGCTCAGAGGAATTATCTTTGATGGAGAAGATGTCCACATTTTCAGAGCAAAGGAGGTGGGTGAGGGCATGTGCCGGGGATAGGGGAGGCTGGGGGAAGGTCAACTGGAACAAAAAAAGAGACATATGTACTATTATTTGTAATACTTTAAACAATTAAATAAATAAATAAAAAAGAAAGAGAGCAAAGCTAAGATTCACTGGCAAGAAAACAGACCCTTGAGCTTTGTATTCAGCAAGAATATAAACAGGTTTCTTTGTTATCTTTAGTAGTGTGTACCTTAAAAGTGAATGTGGTACAATCTCTATATATAAAAGGCTAATATGCAAATTGTCCCCGCGGGAGTTTGACCAGGAGACCGGGAGTTCGATTGCTCGCTATGACATGTGCTGATCACCAGGGGGTGGCACAGAACAAAGAAAGGCCCCAGCCAGCAGCCAGAAGGCCCTGATGGGCCCTGATGGCTGGCCAGGCCTAGGGACCCTACACATGTATGAATTTCGTGCACCAGGCCTCCAGTATATTATAGAAAGGAATAATGATTTGTACATCATTTTATAGTTTGAAATTACTTTCATTGGTATCATATGTTCAGTCATTCACCAGACATGTATTGAGTGCCTAGGCAATACCAGACACTCATCTTCTTGGCTATTCACCAGCAGTGCTTTTACATTGACTCTCCTTTGGGGATTCTTCTTGCCTTCTACTGATTTGAGTAATCAAGAGTAACACTAATTTTCTTTCCACTTCTGCCAGGCCTGGGGAAACTTCCATTTATATCCCTTCCCTTTTGGTGATACCTGAGTGGTTAGCTAGCCATGGTTAACCAATTCAGTTGGTTAACAAACTGAGCAAAGAGGTTAAAGTCATAGTTTTGATTGCCAGAGACTGATTCACCATGCCACTTGGGTACATTGCCATTCTTTCTCTTCCCCTGATGGATATACTTCCTCCCACCTAAATAAAGGCCTTTGTACAATTTTTTCACCTTACCAAGAGCCATCTTTCTCTAGCCCCTAGTTCTTGAGATTCAATATCATTACTTGCCTCTAGACCTGGTCAGATGCCTGATTTTACTTTACCATGATACCCTGTACTTCTCTAGTATGGTATTTATTAGTATTTTTATATAAGTTAGTGTATGGCTCCTTGTGTCAGTTAGGGTAGTGTTCAAATGCAAGTAATAGAAAACTCAACTAATTTAAACATATCAGGGTTTATTTATCTCCCATAAAAAGATAGGCCAGCCCTAGCTGGTTTGGCTCAGTGGATAGAGTGTCAGCCTGCAGACTAAAGAGTTTCTGGTTTGATTCTGGTCAAAGGCACATGCCTGGGTTGCAGGTTTGATCCCCAGTGTGGGGGTGGGGGGTGTGCAGGAGGCAGCCAATTAATGATTCTCTCTCATCATTATGTTTTTATCTCTCTCTCCCTCTCCCTTCCTCCCTGAAATCATTTTTTAAAGAGGCCATTCAGCATAGGTCCAATGGCTCAATAATGCCACATTGGACTCTGACTCCTTTTCTCTTCTTTCTCTGGTGTCTATAGCAAGTATGTTTAGTCCTAATGCTTACAAGATGAGTGCAGCTACTCAGGAATAGCATATGTATTCCAGCCAGAAAGAGGGGGAAGAGAAAAAGTTGGCATCAATTGACTACTACTTATTCCTCGTGGCCAGAACTGGAACACATGGTAACTTCTAGCTGCAAAGGTGTCTGAAGTTGTTTTTGTTGTTGTTTCTGTTTAGCTTTTATAACATATAGAATAGCGTCAAGCCAGAGAGAAAGGTTAAGCCAACTAAAGTGGACCAACCTATAGTACCTTCCATAGACTCTTATTGAACTTTAATAACCAAGAGGGCAGGGACTGTGGTTACTTTGTTCAGCATTGTAGATCCAACATGTACAATATCTGTCCCATTGTAGGTACCTGGGAAGCATTTTGTTAAATGTAAATAAATGAATTCTTGCAAAGAGCACCTCCCACTTTAGGTCTTAATACAGATCAGAAGGGGATAGATGGATTGATACCATCTTACAAGTATGAGTAAGAAGAATTTAAAATAGATACTATCAGGTGCCCAACGAGGCTTTACATTGCCTTTGTATGAATTAAGAACAGGCACCCATCCCTTCCTCAAGACATGTTTCTGCCATCCACTGGAAAATTATCTTAATAAAATACTTAATCTACTATATATTCAGTGTGAATAGTGCCCCATAGCATGGTGAAGTGGTCAACTAAACAACCTACCCAGCTATGTATAGCCACCTTGCATCACCACTAGAGTGGATGTAGCCAATAAAGCTGCCATCACACCCGTCTCCGGAAGCAGAGGAGAGGAATACTTCTATGGTGCAAGCCTGAAGACTTTACCTGGACTTATGAGAGCTTGCCATATGCAAATACTTGTTATTCTGAGGCAGCAGAGATATGGTGAGAAGATCTGGAGGTGTGTTTGATTTTTGCCCTTCACTTTCTGCCTCTATAATATTGTGAGAATCACTTAATTCTTCCAAATTTCTGTTTCCTCATCTCTAAATTGGGGACAAGAACTCCTGCCTCAAGAGATGTGTTTGAGTATCCAACGAGATAAGGCTTTAGGAATCTGCTCAGCATTTGAAAAATGTAAGCTATTGTTGACATGGAGAGCTGACAGGAAATAGATATTGAATGAGTATTCAGATCTTCTCTCTTTCTCTCTACCTTAGGCATGTCTTCTCATCTGTAAACAGGTCTGATGACATTAGAACATGCTGCCCAGGAAAGCTGTGAGGGTTAAAAATAGTAATAAGTGTTTAATAAATGTTAGTGACTAACTTTGAAGCAGTTGTGCCTTGCATTATGCTCTACAATTTGTATTCAGTATTTTATTGAAATTCTTAAATAAGCCACCTTTGGCCTTTTTTGGGGGGAAAAAAGAAAATGAAATGAAACAAAACAGTTCCTGGGCCTTTATGTAAAAAAAAGAGCCAAGACTGTGGGAAAAGAACAATTCAGCACATTTCAATGACTCTGGTTCTGGTATGATGTCTCTGATGTGTTAAAAAAGGAAACCTTTTCAAAGATTTCCTCTCCTCCACACTCCATACCACCCCCAACACTCTTGGCCAAATCTGGAGGCTGGTCATACTAGGTTGTAACTAGAATATCTCACTAAGTGGCTAGTAATATTGAGTTCTTGTAAATGTCACTATTTACAAAGCAAAAATGAACAGAAGGGAAGAAAAGGTCAACCAGGCAGGCAGGGTGGGTCAGGTCAGCCAGGAAGTATCTTGGTTCCTATATGTTCTGGTTCTATCTTGAATACCCCTCCTCCCTGCATACCCTCTGGGATAGAGGCCTGTGACAGCTGAGAAAATTAATTCAGATACTGGATCAGTGAAATAGAATGGCAGAGGGTTTTGAAATAGAAAGCAAGCATCAAACTGGTTAATTCAAGTGCTGTTTAATGGCTGACTTCCTCCTGGAGCTCTATTGGTCTGTCTATGAACAATATTTTATCCTGTTCTCTTTTTCCTTTGTCTGCTCTTCACTGCCTATGTCCCTTTCTCTAATCTCTTCAGGGTATAGAGTTATGGGTGAAACAAGATGTTTTATTTCTCACATCACATTTCACTGGAGTAAATAGGACTTTATTTACCTTCCTTCTGCCCCATAGAAGGAAAACTGTGATGAGCACCCAAGTTACTGGGCTGGTTGCTATTGTGGCTTGAATCTGACATCTTTTGTGCATGTCACGATTTCTGGTAGAGTGCTTAAAAATCAGCTCCCATTCTGGTGACTAAATTTTATTGACTTTTCCAAGGCCTGTGGTGGGATTAACATGTCCCCCATTTAATTACTTCCTCCTTTTTGACAGCAGATTGAGCTAACCAGAGGACACGCAGGTGGCTCAGGGGCCAGGGAACTTGAAGTGGCCATGAGTAGGCAGCTGAGAAGGGGCTGGGGTGAGCAAAATCTGGGATGTAACAACCTGCTGGCAGTTGTGAACTGTGGTTTTATGATTGCACTGGGGACAATAACCAAACAGTGGGGCTTTTAGACTAATTTGAAGAATGCTTTGCATAAATCCCAGCTGCTAGCCATATGTACAATTCTTGTAGAGGAGAGGGTGTGTTTCCCTGAGCTCTTGTTTCCTTCCTCAGAAGTCAAGACTAAATGCTCAGCCTGGGTCTAAGGCAGGACAGCCAGCCACAAAAGCTTAGGCTGATTTAATCACAACCTAAATATATATTATGCTTTACAAGATTTTCTCTTCTAATAACGTTCTGTCATTGTGTCCTCATGAAACCTCATAATATAGGTCAGGTAGGAATCCTTCATTTATAGACCAGAAGACTGAGGCCCAGATAATAAAAGCAAACATGAAGCTCCTAGGTGTCAGGCACTCTTATCAACCTTTGAAAGAGATTAATTCAGTTCATGCTTGTATTGGTCCTACAAGGCAGGTACCATTATTATTTATGCTTTACTGTGGAGGAAATTGAGCTCAGAGAGGTTACTTAACTTTCACATTGTCACACAGCTAGTAAGTAGTGGAGCTGAGATGTAAACCCAAGTAGTCTGGCCCCAGAGTCTGTATTTATAACCACTACTAGAAATTCGTTCACAGCTCTGGTCCCTAGGCCTGGCCTGTGATCAGGGCCATCTTCCCCACCTCCCGAAGCCACCTACCCCCAGTTCCCGTTTGCCATCAGGCAATCGAAGCCTGCTGGCTGGGGGCAGCTCCTGCACTGAGCATCTGCCACCTGGTGGTCAGTGCACATCATAGCGACCAGTTGTTCTGCCATTTGGTCGATTTGCTTATTACCCTTTTATTATATAGGATACCTGCTGCCAGCTGGCTTGGCAGTGACAGAGTTGGAATTCACAAGCAGGTACTCACACTCCAAGTTCGGGTTTTCCCCTACCACTCTTCTGACACTTGCTCCTTAAAGATCTTTAATTCCTGGCAGCATAAGCTGTAGCAATTTAGATTTGGACTCATTTCATCTAGTATCGCAAAGTCCTTCACTTAAATTTATTTGATTAGTCCCTCCCTACCTACTTGCCAAGAAGTCAGAGGCCTTACCAATCCAAAGGAGCTGTAATGTGTTAGGAAATTACTCCCAAACCAAGGCCTTGGAAAAATGCAGGTATCTAAGTGTTGGAAGTTGTAAAGCTTGGCAGCCTAATGCCTGGAACAGGTATTTACTCTTCGCATTTCCTGGGAAGAATGGGTGTGGTTCTCATAGCACTGGCTGGTTTTGTGAGCCAGGGCACTTTAAACTTTCACACACCTAGAGAGTGGGCCTCTCTCTCTTTGGGAAAAGGTCATTCCAGCCCTGACTTCCCTAACAATTATAGGTTTCTTAGCTAAGGTGCCTCCCCCAGCCCACGGTTAAGTATGAACAAATCATGTGGAGATACTGTCACATTAAAACAATTACCTCCCTTCCACCTGGTTTGTTTTGCATTCACTGGTGCCCCAAAGAAACCCTCTGGGTGTTCTCTGCTTAAGAGCAAAATCAGTTTATGGAGGAGGACAGGAGGATGTGAAGGAAGGCAATGTATTGAAATTAGGATTCTTGTGGTTGCAAGTGACAAAAATCCTAACACAATTTAGCTTAAGCAAAATTAAAAGTAACATAGCTCCAGGTGCACAAATAGTACTACCAGCATTTGATCTTTTGTCCATCTCTCACTTTTGCTTTCTCTTGTGTTGGCCTTATTGTCTGGCTGGCTGAGAAGACAGTGTAAAAGATGGCAACTCTAGGTTTACATGATCCTTATCCTGATTTCAGAAAAGAACATTTTCCCTAAAAGCTCTGGTTAAAATCTTGAGGAAGACTTTGATTGGCCTATTGTAGATCATATGCCCATCCCTATACCAGATGATGTGGCTAAGAAAATGGACCAGATTTGGGTTATGTGTTGGGTTGGAGAGGATGGTATCATCCTACCCAAACGTCATCTACCAGGCAGGATTTCTGGGACCTGTGGAAGGGATTGTTCTAGAAGTGTGCTGATAAACCAGCTTTTAAATAAATAAACAATGGAAGGCTCTGATATGTAGCTTATTTTCAGGGTGTAGATACTCTCACCATCGCTAATTTCAAGCTACCAATATGATGTTACTGAATATGGAGTTGGGAAGAGATGTGTACAATAAACCTTGTGAGCCAGTATGAACTTGCTCTAGTTCACCTCTGAGTAATTCCCATAAAGAGTGACCCTGGGCACACAATATGTCCACTACAGCTGTACAAGAGAGGGTCAAGGTCTATCTTGTGAAGCCTTGGTAGCCATGAAAGCCCAGATTAAGAACTGACAGGACAGTTCACTTTGTTTTGAATGTATGATGCTTGGGATGGACTGATATATTAAAACAAGTGTATTCCTTCCCCCACATTCTTCATCTTGTAAACACCTCTAGGAAACACTTAACTTACAACTTGACAATTTTTAAATAATCTTTAGTAACATGTATTCTACCACTATGCTCCATAAAAGCAGAGATCTTTGCGTGGTCTGTTCAGTGCTATATCCCCAGGGTCTAGAAGAGAGTTCAGAAAAACACAGAGGCACTCAATATTTGTTCCATGAATGCATGAATGACTGGTCAGTTCATGGACTTAGATGCATTCCCTAACACAAATGTACCTACCTCATGAGTATCCACCCCCTTGCTTGTGATGCCCAAGTATGCAGACCTCACTTTATATCTCACAGTTGCCACCACAGGACCTCCAAACTCTCTTGTCCTAATCCTGGGAGGGACCACAGTTAGTGACTGATGCCCTTAATCCTCATGCCACACTGCTTTCCAGTGTGAGGAAAGTGTGATTTTGGCCCTTTGTCCTGTAATTGCCACTTTGTTGTCCTTGCTCTATTTCTCTAATTTGGTGGCATTTGTTGTTGTAGGCCAGGAGGAATGGCTCTCCTTTCCTGCCTTGGGGCTCAGGCCTTCCCAGGCAGGGGCGGACCATGACGACTCCTTCTCATTAAGTCAAGGGAGCCTGCTGGGGCTTGTCTGATTAGAGTTTCCTTTCACATTGGTACATAGAACTTTCTGCCTTTTCAGTTCTTTTGTTTCAAAATAAAAAGCATAGCTAGGAAGCTGTAAGGTTGGAAAGTTGTTAAACACACATACACACACACACTCACACCAAACCAGATTTGCTGATAAGAGGAGAATGGGAAGGCCTGAAGCTAAGGGAGCATTTCAAGGTCACAGGCAAGGAGGGGCCTGCAGTGGTGATGATGGAAATGATTAATAGACAACAGTTGAATGCATTATTTAGTATGTTCCACATCACAAAGCCAAGAATGGTTCCTTCGCACCAGAAGATTTGATGTATCAGGCTGGCTGTCTCCTCAGAGGACACCCCCTGGTCTCCTCTTGAGTTCATGGAGACATGGTTGTCTAGGTGACAACTGTCAGGCAAGAAACTGCAAACTGAAGAATAAAATCGCCTTAGCTAATAGACCAGTGTGCTATTATGTACCTGAAGGTTTAACTGCTATATTACCCTGAAAGAATCATTTGGAGGGAAGGAAGAAGCTTGCTTTTCCCTGGGCTACATCAGTGAATTCAATTTCTATTGAAGAGAGACTAGCATTTTAAAAACCATGGTGTGTGGAGCTTTGAGTCCCTTTCTTTTTTCGGTGAGAAATGATTTAATAATGAACATACAACTGCAGGGCCTCCAGTCAGCCCCCTGGAGCCCTGGAATAGGGGAGAGGCAGTGTGGAGGGGCTGGAGGCTGGCAGGCTCCATCCTGTTCTGTCCCTGCTCAGGCCCAGGCTCTGTGACTGAGGTTACCCCAGAGCAACATGGTTCAGACAGGGGTAGAGTCTGAGCGATAATTTTCCTCCCTCACAAGATTTCCGGTTGCCTCTAATTAATGGTTGTGAATTTCTTAGATGGGGTTATCAGATGAAAAGGGGCTAATTGTACTGGTCACAATAGTTAACCTCTTCCAGAAGGGCTGTGTGTGTGTGTGTGTGTGTGTGTGTACACGTACACGCATGCACCACCCCCATGCCTGCACATGTGTATATCTGCCTTTTTTTTTTTGCAAATGAAGCAGAAAAGCTTTAGAATCATCTAAATTATTTGGCATCAAGACACCAGCAAATGGAAAATTATATTCACTGATACTTCTTCACTGAGCAAAGAGTGGTCAACATTTACTTGGCTATGTTTATGTGCCTGCCAGGGCACTAAGCATTTTACCAATGTGATCATATTTAGCCCTCAACATTCCTGAGTAGTAATGGTAATTATTTTTACCCTCAGTCTACAGGTAGGGAAACCAAGGCTTAGTGAGTTTAGGACACTTGTCCAAGGCCCTACTTTTACCTTAAGATTTATAGAAAAATAACAACAAACTACAGCTGTCTATTGGCATAGCTGTGAGAAAAGACACGCTCATACCTTAATTGTGGTAGAGTAAATTTGCCATGACCCTCTATGGCAGACAATTTGGCAATATTCATCAAAATTACAAATGCCTGTTCAATTTTAGTACTTTATTTTATTGAAATGCTTGACCTTGTGAAATGATGTACCTGAGAGGAATTGTAGCATTGTTTGAGTAGCACAATATTGGACACAGCCCAATGTCCAACAATAGAGAACTGGTTAAATAAAGTATATCACCTCCATACTATGCAGTCATAAAAATGAATAAGGGTAATCTCTACATACTGATACAATGAGTTCTCCAATATATACTTTAAAGTGAAAAAAAGCAATGAGGAAATGATTATGTACTCTTTGCTATCTTTAGGATGTAGAAGTGACATTTCTACTCATATTTGTATACGCATAAAGAAATCAGGAAACATACAAGGAGACTACCCTATTTTATTGATTCTTAGACATACATTATTTCTCATTTTGATATCAGTGAAATAGGAATGTATCTTTCATTATATGGCATTTTATAATGATAATTAGCTCTAATATTTTTGTCTTAATAGTACATAAGTTAATGATATATCTTTAAGTTGATGATGTCTTAGATTTAGTGGAACACAGTAATAATAGTGGTTACATATGGTGAGGGGAGACTGGGGAAAGGGATGAGAAGTCTTTTCATGTATATTCTTGTTAATATTTTTGTTTGAGTCATGTTAATTTATTATCTACTCAAAAATTGAATTAATAATATTAATAAAAACTAGATTATATATAATATGTTATTACATATATACTATAGATTAGATTTTCTTAGATTAGTTTCTGGGGTCTACATCCTCCTATAATGATGGTATAAGTAAGATCCCTAGTTCTAAGATATTAAAGTGGGATTCAAACTGACCTACACTAGAAATATGCTAATTGATGAGACAACAACAGCTGTGTACTGTGTTAACCTTATTCCACCTGGAAGCTATTGGCTTCTCAACATCACACCTGGTACTACCAGTGGGCAGGACATTATTTTTCTAGATGAGACTAATGCAGTTTGCCGCTCTGTTGACTAATGAGTTTGCCGACCACTGACCTAGACTCTCGATTCCAATAATTACAGGCTGTTGTTGTTCCTTGTGATTAAGCCCCTATCCAGTGGTCGGCAAACTCCTTAGTCAACAGAGCGGCAAACCGCGGCTCGCGAGCCGCATGTGGCTCGCAAGCCGCAGTTTGCCGACCACTGGACTAATACACCTTTAGTTTGAGAACCAAAAATACACTGCTTCATCATAAAGCTTTGTGAAATGTGGAGGAACACTGTTAAGGCTTCTATTATGATCTAGTAAACATTTTCAGAGCTTTCAGACAAAAATCAATGATTGGGGGAACACACACAACTGAGACAGAATCTTGCTTGGACTTTTTTCTCTCCTCAAAAGACTAGGTAATCTCCAAACTGGGTAGGTTTTTCTTTTTGGCATTTATTTTAGCGATGACAGTAATTGCTTTTCTTCCCCTCCTCCCCACTTCCATAAACTTTATCAGCCTCTCGGGGTTAAATGTAAGACATTGACAAGAAGCAGGGTGACAAATGCCACAGGAAGAGCCAGATGTATAGCTTCCTGAGTTGTATTCTAAACAAATATTTTTATAATGAAAAATAGAACTGGAAGAAAATCACAGCAGGTCTTTTTTTTTTTTGCAAGAGGATTGCCTAGTTTAGGTTCAAGAGACCTGGATTCTAAATGTATACTTTCAGGATACTCTTTTAATAGCTCTTTCCCTCAGTTTTCTTATCTGAAAAATGGGAAAACACGTAAACAAACATCTATCAAAGAACTACAGATAGAGAGAAAGTTATATTTTTGCTATCATTTGAAGGGGAATTAAAATTGTGCAGAGAGACCATTTGGCAGACACTTGTCATGTCTCAGCTAGAGATTTCTCTTTTCTAACTGCCCTGTGTGACAGTTAGGAAACATCCCTGAACAATAACAGTTGGGAATGAGGAGGGGCTAGGCCTGTAACCACCTGATGTAGTAACAACAATAATAACTAAATTGTCCTTCCCAAAGTGCTTTCACAGCCTGTATGTCACATCATCCTTCAAATAGTTCTGTGAAGTAGGTATTAGCATTATTATCCCTATCCATATTACAAATGACAAACCTGATGTCACTGAACTAAGCTGGAATTTGGATCCAGGTTTCTCTAGCTCCAAACTTTGTGCTCCTTCTACAATACTGTCCTATGTCCTCTCCTCTCTGCTCTGAACTGATGTTAGCATCATGTCACAGAAACATAGAAACCTGATACCTGAGCTTCTCTGGAGACTAGAGATGGAAACATGGAGGAGAAAAGGAAACTTTCTTCTTCTTAGGCATGTAGCACACATGTACCAGGACATATGGTGACCATCTGGAACTGGAATCACTTAGGTCATTGCTGAAATTCAGCCTAACAACAATGTACTCGGGTTAGATAGCATTGTGATGCCCTAGTCTCCTAAATTTTTGCTTTCAGGAGAATGCCCTTGGCAAATGGTGATCAAAAATAGCAGTATATTGGCCTAGCTGATTTAGCTCAGTGGATAGAGCATCGGCCTGCTGACTGAAAGGTCCTGGGTTCAATTCTAGTCAAGGGCACATGCCCGGGCTGCAGGTTTGATCCCCAGTGTGGGGCAGGCAGGAGGCAGACAATCAATGATTCTCTCTCATCATTGATGTTTCTATCTCTCTCTCCCTCTCCCTTCCTCTCTGAAATCAATATATATATATATATATATATATATATATATATATATATATATATATATATATGGCAGTATATCTATTGACACATAAAATAAAATGTCAATCAATGTATGAGGCCAAGTTACTAGTTGACCTTAAATGTCTTCAGAAAGATTGTGTCCTAACCTAACCATGGATGCTACTGTTAATGATCCAGCCATGCAAGATTATACGAACAAAAGTTTCATAAATTGAGTGCTTCTATGGAAGAGCCAGATAACCCAGTTCTAGCTGCTGGTGTATAGAGCTGGCCCAGGGAGAGACAAACTACAGCCTTCAAGCCAAATCTTGCTCCTGACCTGTTTTTGTAAATAAAGTTTTATTAGAATACAGCTATGCTTATTTAATGTATTATTTGATTCATGCTATAATGATAGAGTTGAGTGCTTGATGAAGACTGTATAGCTTACAAAACTGAAAATATTTACTATCTAGTCCTTTACAGAAAAAGTTTGTCAAACTTTGTTCTAGAAAATTAATGTGTAGGTGAGTTCAGACTTGTGAATAAAGCCAAAAGTCCTGGCCATGTTCCCTGCTGATGAAACACAGGAAGAGAGGGCTAATAAAATCTCTGGCTAGCCAAGGCCAAAGAGATTCTTCAAGGAGCTTGGCTTCAGCTGAAAGGAGGCAATGGTCCTGTGAATTCAAGCATCAAGGAGTGTTAAACAACTTGTATGTAGTATAGTATATCCATGTAAGTCAGGATATGAAGAGACTCAGAGACCTGGCTGACCATTCTGTTTACTCTCCTCTCTATAAACCTCTATGATGTTTGAAATAAGCTGGATCAGAGTGAGCCCGTGTTAGAAGGATATTTTGAGTGATGTCCCTGGGACATTGGAGGCTTCTATTGGACAGTTAAGTAACTTGAAAGGCAGTCTTCAAGGAATATTAGAGAATGCAGTGACAACAGTTAATCAGATTCTCGCAGCCCTGGAGAAGGCTCTTGAATCAGGAACCCAAATGAATAAGTGTTGAGGGGACCTCAGAAATCATCTAGACCAAAAGAATGGGATGGCTTATTCAGGAGCTCACCACAAGTTAAGTGATAAAGTCTAATTCCATTCAGGATGTTTCCTACGATTCCATGTGCTAAGACCTAACATCATTTCACAGCACATTGTCTGAGATACCCAGTGGGCTAATGAAGTGTCTATAGGTCCAGAATGGCCTGTCCTTTGTGATCTGGACCTGCTAGGCAGAGTTGGCTATTCGAGGGCATGATCTCAGTTTCTTACAGGGGATAAAGGGATGAGAAGGACAGTGAGAAAGCTTTTGTGGACATATGGAAGAGGAAGGAAGGAAGTATCTGAGATGGTTGATGTATGGCTCTTTCATAAAAAACTGGAAGTGTAAACCTGAGTCAGAGCCAATGGGGTAGGAACCAGAACAAATAGCCAAGACATTGAAAAGAAAGAAGTGCATCCCAAAAATATTGATTTCTTGGAAAAGAAATCAATCAGCTCAGAATCCAAAGTCAGAGTCAGTACATAGAAATAAGGACAATTCAAGGAAGGGAAAGAGTTCCATTCTGATACTGAGATGGTGCAGATAGGCTGAAGTCACGGCAACAATGTGAGGCATGTTGGATTAAAGATTCCACATTCCAATAGCATACCAGCTCTCCTATAATAATGATTATAGTGTGCACTCATAGGGTTACAGAATGCCAATGTTGCTTTATAGGTGACTGTGTAAAAATCTTGAAGAAATGTGTATAAACTTGGTCTACATCATGACCACTATTGCTACAAATATATATAAAAGGATAGCCAATTATAAACAGAGTCCCCAGTCAGGGAGTTTCATAGTACCTACAGAACTTCCTTGGAGTCAAGATGGTTGCATAATTAAGTGCCATGTTCTTTTCATCAAAAAGCAAGCAAACACAAATTAACACAAGGCCAGGTCAGTAGAAGACCTCAGCAGCATTGTTTTCCAAAATATTTTTTAAAAAGTAAGACATTGAGAAATAGGGTTTGGAAGTTCCCCAGTGAATGTGGAGCTCTCACCTCAGCTCTTCTCAGCCCAGGCCAATTTTGACATCTGGGCTGCCCCTCTAGAATATGGGCCTTTGTGTAAAAGAGAAAGAATATGTGTGCTTAGAAAGGTAATCCTGAATAAACGGTAAAGCTGAAACTCAGTCTAATCTGTCTTTGGCATTTGTTAGCAGCCAGTTGGACAAATTTTATTGCATACCTGTGGACACCATACTCTGTAACTGGTACTGAGGACATGAAGATAAATCAACACAGCCACTTCCCTCTGGGGCCTTCCTGCTTAATAAGGGAATAAGAGCAACAGTGGTTGCAGGAGGTTAAAGGAAGGTGTGTGTGTATGTTTGTGTGTGTATATGGGTTGTGTTTTGTTGAGTTTGGGTGTGTGTATTTTTTATTGGCAGCATATTTATCATGTCTATAGGCTGAAAAGAAAGTGAATAGAAAGGACACAATAACGGATGAAGAAGGGAGATGGCTTACGGAGCTGTAAGGGAGAGGCTGGTCTTATACAAGAAGGCTGACTCCATCCTCTGAGATTAGGCATGGGACTTAGGAGCAGTGGGAACCATGGAGTTAAGTCAGTAGGTAGAGAAGGGTGGTGGTGAGGGCAGCCTTGATGGCTAGTTTTCTCAGTTTGTAGGAATACCAGCATCTTTAGAGTGTCCAGGCTGTGGAGGCTTGGTGGAGGCCTGAAGAAAGCAACACAGTCCAGAAGGGTCCCTGAGAGGAATGGTTGAGGTACTGAGCAAGGACCAGCTAGCTACATGGAGGTAACACTTGTTTCACACATGAAGGTTTCGACCACTGTGATGTGGAGGTAACATTTCTTGTTATTTCCCTCTCCATCAAGGTCTTCCTATGACAAATAGCTCTGCATTATTTGGTGATATATTTGACCTCACAGTCATTGGTCCTGTGTCTCCCTGTGGAAGGAGAGCACTCCTATGACCTTGGGATAATAAGGTTACTGCTGAATAAGGCAGAAGGTGGAATTAGAGGAATATTCTGAATTCCTGCAATCAAGGTTAGGCACCTGATCTCTCCTAGCGTCCCTCAAATGGTTCTGCCCTTCCTTGAAAAGGTTTTATTCTGAACCATGCTGCAAGCCAGGACAAGAGTCCTCACAGATTAGTGGCCTTTAGCACAGTCACTGTCTCCCACTATAGCTCAATCGCACTCCCTCCCTCCCCCTTTTATAGCCCACTTGAACCACACTCCATCTGAATGGCGTGAAACTTTCTATGCATAGTTCACATCCCACATCCCCCATAACATCACATTCACAGATTGCTTGACTACCCTCCACCCTACAACCGCATTGCTGTTATAATGCACTTCACCTGAAATCAATGCAATTACAATAACCTTCTTTGTTTATACCACTCTCTGGACATTTATTATCTACTGCTTTGTTATTGCTAATTTTTCTTGTTAGTATATCTTATCCTTTCCTTGCTTCTCCAAACAAAACAGTGACCTTCTCAAGGGCAGGGATGGAATCTTACACATTTGGTTTTGACATTCCCCAGGACCAACTCTACAGTAGCTGCTAAATAAATACTGCCAGTTGGCTAAACTGATAGATAAAGCAGGCATGTGTGTGCTCTGCCTTATGGCAGGCTAGTTCTTTTCTGACCCATGGAATACTAGGATTTTGAGAGCAGCCTCCCTCTTTGGGAGGAGCCAAGAGAAAGTTGCCAATAAATGTGACTTTTTTTCTTATCGAAAAGTGTGTAGATGGTGATTAACAGCTGCCTGGTAGTGTTTCCTGATTGTCTGGGACATGATGTCATAGGAGGGCATTTGGAGAAGAAGAATGTGGAATATAAGTCTGTACCCTCTGTGGCTCCCATGTCTCCTGCAAGCCCACAGCCACCCCCTTCTCCCTCATCCTGCCCTTGTTTCCAGTCATTCATTCCTGCAGGCAACACCTGCCTGTCACACAAGTGGCTCTACAAAACAGAGAGCATGGCTACCCATGACTCCATCTGCTCACATGTGATTGTTCTGTTGCAAAGATGAAACAAGACTTTCTTTTTTCCATCTGATTTATGGAGCAGAAAAAAATTTTATTGCATTAAGTAAGAACTACATAGATAACTGCTATTCCTTCTTGGTATCTGTTGGAGAGATTTCAAGATTTGTACTATGTGAGTTTAGGTTTTGCCTGTTGAATCAGTTGCACCTGGTGACAGGGCTGAACCATGGAGAGTTGGGAGACTGAACTCAGTTTAAATGTTGGGATTTGCAGAGAAGAATATTATTGAGTGAGTAATGGTCATGAGCATCCTTATTAGATAATGTGTTTGGATTTGGTCTTAAAAGTGGAACAAATTAAAAGGCCATTTCATTGGTTTTTCTGGTTAAATGTGAATTAAAATCATGGATTTTCTGATTCATTGATAGCCAGACTATCCTTCATTTTAAGCCTTCACATTTTTGCATTTATCTTGGGTTCTTGGGTTGTTTCTCACAGTTAAAAGAACAATGTAACATTTGGGCAGTACAAAAAGGGTTTCAAGGCATATACCCTTTATAATACACCTGGAACAGGCTTCTTATGCCCACTCTTCTAAAATAGCATCAAGTGCCACCAGGGCATATGGTCTTGTATTTAAAATAATAACAAGGAGACACCAAACAGTTAGGAATGTCTATGTGCTAATCTTAACCACCCACATTGCTCCTCCTCTAACATTGGATTGGTGGGTTCCACAGCATTGGTTAACCCCTGTGATGGTTGAGCCCAAGGATCAAACTTGCTTCCTTGTCCACTAAGATACTATCAAATACTGAGGTGCAAATTCTCTTTACTTCAGGCGAACCCCAACTGTCTACTTTGGCATAGAATTACTTGGGTAGCAATTAGTATTCTTTCCATGGTCACAGTAACCAATTTTCCAGATGGGACAGTCTTAATGACAATGGTCCTGTCCTAGTGTCTCTTCAAATATGCTCATATTTGTCAGGTTATATGTTCTATATTTGGATTTCCATATCTGGCTATTAATAGCATAAGATAGCAAGAAAGAAACATTTTTGTCAACTCTGGTGTAGAACAGTGATTGTCAAATTCTAATACACCTGTGATTCACCTGAGGCTCTTGTTAAATGCAGATCCTGGTTCAGTAAGTCTGGGTAAGATCCTGAGATTCTATATTTCTAACAAGCACACAGGGAATGACAAACATGTATCTAGTCTCCCTGAGGGTAAGAGCATGTATGAACCTAAAGACTCCAAATATGTATTTCAAATTTGGCAGAACAATACCATTTGAAAGCATTTGGCTTCTGATTTAGTTTCATAGTATCGCATTTAGTTCATCTGCTTATGACCTGAGAGGACTTGAGTTATTTGGCTTTTAATTCCAGGAGACAGGAACCTTTGGGATCTGCCTATTATTAGCACATGATGAATGTTGTTTGTTCTTATTGAAACTGATTATGAGTGTCCTTTGAATGTTAGGTTCTAAATCAGCCTTGCAAACATAGTGGCACCTAACTAATTTCAGTTCTAACTCATCTCCATTCTATCTGACCGCCACCCCCCCCCCAAAGCTTTTCACCAGACCACAGTATTTACTTGGCTTCAGATATAGCAACTGTCTATATAAATGAAAACTTCCTTTTGTAATTCCCCTGCTTCCTGAATTCAGACAGCTTTTCCCCCAATTATCCAAAGGTGGGATCATAGCACATCAAGACCAAAAGAACTTTGGAGGCCATGTCATGAACAGACCCTTGTAGATCATTTCTGAGATTCCTTTAGACTTCTTAAGGTGACTAGGAGTGTCCCTGCCTCATAAAGCAGCCTGTTCCATGGTTGTGGTGCTGATTACTAGAGAATTCATAATATCTTCAGCTGCATATTACCTCTCTGCTGTAGTGTTGCCTTCTAGAACTAACTCATCTCCTGCAATATGGCTCTTCAACCAATTTCAAGGAACTCCTTAACTTCAGGCACAAATATCCTATTTCTTCAATTATTTATGGTATATCAAAGTTTCCAGTTCTCCAACCTTCCTGGTAATTGGGCTCTGACATACTCTAGTTTGGCAGTGTTCTCATTTCTCTAGCCTTCTCTGATATAGCCTGACCAAGCCTGTTTCTTAATGTCTGTGTTGGCATTCATGTTGTGCTGTTGACTCATATTGAGTTAAGAAAACCCCGAGGGTCCTAACCGGTTTGGCTCAGTGGATAGAGAGCATTGGCCTGTGGACTGCAAGGTCCCAGGTTTGATTCTGGTCCAGGGCATGTACCTTGGTTGCGGGCACATCCCCAGTAGGAGGTGTGCAGGAGGCAGCTGATTGATGTTTCTCTCCCATCAATATTTCTAGCTCTCTCTCCCTCTCCCTTCTTCTCTGTAAAAAATCAATAAAATATATTTTTTTAAAAAGAAAACCCCCAGGGGCTTTTCAAAGGAAGCTGAGTTTCCCCTCACTGGAGCCATTGACCATTTTAATCCAGGACAGGTGTTTACGTTATCTTAATGGATTTCATCTTGTTTCTTTCATACATTCCTTCTGTCCAGTTGAGATCATGAATCCTAATTCTATCTTCTGTATGTCAGGGCTTCCATCCAGCTTTGGCCCCACATATTTTCTAGGTACAGCCTTTATATCTTCATCCTTGGGGATAAAATTTGAAATGAATGAGACCGAATGCTGATCCCTGTGGCCTTTCACTCAATCCATTTGGCCATTAATTTATTCATTCACCTGCCCATCCTTTCAATAAACTTTGATTAAAGGCTACTCTGTTCCAGGCACAGTGCTAGCTGCTAGAGAACCTGAGGCAAATAAAACATGACTTTTGCTCTCCAAGATTTCAGCATCCAACAGAAAGACAGTCTGCTTCCAAACCCTGTTCTGTGATAGTCTATTTGTCATCAGGATACTCACATCCTGTTGTGTATTTCTAATCTTATCTATCGCCTGCCAGGTAACCCTGCCATTACCCTACCACCTGCTTTCCTTATAAAGTAAGGACCAAGAACCTGGAATTTGAGAATAAAGACCTAAAGACCAAGAGTGTCAAAATGCAGTGGGCTCTATAGAGGGACGTGTAACGGGAAGAGGAGAGAGATAAAGAAAGTAGAAATGGGAAGGAAAGCCCAGAAGAGGCTGGGAGGGAAGGAACCCTTTTGACCTCTTGGCTGGTTGGAAGTCCAGAGTAGCTGGTTGGATGCAGTTGAATGTATGTGTGAGGGAATGTGCACAGGTCAGGACATGCTTGTGTAACCAGTATGCAGCTGAGCATAGCCTCCAATGTAAACAAAGCAGCACTTGTTTGTTTAACTCTATTCAGGGAGGGGAATCTTCCCCAAAACCTGAATGCAAACTGAGCATGTCTCATTTCTATTCATTGTTAGGTAATTGATTATTATGGCAGGCCACTTCAAGTCACAACTGACCAATTAGAATAGCCCATCTGAGATGTAAAATGTCAGAACTCCAAGCTTGACTTAGCATTAATTATTTTCCCTGCCTATCTCAGGCCTCTTAGACTGAAAGGTACCACCTCCTCCATTTGTTAGCTGCTGCTTTGCTGCAGCCACTGTTGATGCTGAAAGAGGGAGGAGAGGCCAGGAAGCATACACCTTCAACTTGACAGAGTTGCTTTGCTCTTCCTGGGTCTCATTTTCAGATGGTTAAAGCTCAAATCCCAGCTGGCATCCCTGGTGGTCATGGAAGATGAATAGAGCAAACTCTCTCCCTCCCAGGTTGCTCTCTTGGACCCTTCAGAGGTTCCAATGGCTGGAGATCTCTATCCCACTATAGTTCTCTTAACCTCTGGCTATGTAACCATCAATGGTGATGGCATAGAACTGCTCCTAAGTTTGAAATCTGGCAGGACACCTTCATCCTCTTTCTGCTGATATTGCCTTGTACTTCTGGTCAGGGCCCAAGCTGGCTCTATGTCAGCTCTCCCTCTTCCATGGCCACTTCAGATCCATGGGTTACACTCTTGCATCTCTTGTCCTAATATACCCTGTAGTCAAGTCTCTACTGACTTGGCCACCAAAGCACTTAATGGCCCTTCTCTTGTACCTAGATGGCATGGGCTAAAGTCAAACTCCAACCCACAGCCCACTTTAGCTTTCCTACCTATGTGTGAGGTTCCCTGGGACTCCCAACTACAGGGAACATATTACAAAGCACCTTGAAGGCCCCTCACTGGACTTGGGGTTAAAGAGTAACACCCCAATCCTTGTCTTAAAAGGGGGAGAAGAAGGCATTCACTGCAGAGTTATGGCTCTTCACCAATCTTCTCACATACAATTTTCTCTTCTCGTACACTGACCCCCTTTTTTTTCTTGAAACTGGAGATGGGGTTCAAGAGTCCTTAAGAACAGCCATTTAAGAAAGAAGTTTGATGTTACCTTCTAAAGTCAAGCATTTACATACCTAGGTACCCAAGAGAAACCCTGGCATAGCCAATATGAAGGCATAGGGATAAGTTAATGGGAAGATGACATGTAGGCTATTCTCAAGGTCTTGACTTTTATTTGGGGTAGTGGCTTTGCTAGTGCTTATAGAGTGTATATGGACTAATTATAAGAGTATACCATTGGCCAATGATTATGAATAATCAAATAATCTGCATGTGATATCCAAAAATTAGTTTAATTTAAAACATAGAAAAAGAATAAAAAACTGAGGTAGGGAGAATCCAATTGTGGAAGTATACATTGTTTTTCCAAGAAGAGGGAAAAGATATATCTACAGGTAAGATGGCTCCAGAGATTGTTATTGATTTGGTGAGAAAGGAATTGAGTAACAGGAAAGTTTGGCTAATTCTCCAAAGGTGATCCTAAGAAAAATTAAAAACCATTAACAAAGAAATATTAGTACACTTTGTTGATGATGCCTCTGGGTTTCTTGTGTGTTGCCTGCATCAGCCACTCCTCCCCTGACAAACGCATGCAATTTAATCTTTCAATTCATTCTATTCCATTAGCAAAGCTCACCTACCATCATAAGTCAGGTAGTATGTTGGATGTTGGAAATACCAAGATGGATAAATTAAAGCTCATATTCTTATTGAGGTTACAGTGAAGGAGTAACATAAACCAACAGCAAATATTTATAACTAGAGGCCCAGTGCACAAAAATTCATGCACTCGGGGGGGGGGGTCCCTCAGCCCAGCCTGCACCCTCTCGCAGTCCTGGACCCCTCAGGGGATAGCCACCGGGAGCGGGCCTAAGCCGCAGTAAGATATCCTTAGCACTGCAGAGGAGGCAGAAGAGACTCCTGCTACCACTGCTGTGCTCACAGCCATCAGCCTGGCTTGTGACTAAGTGGAGCTCCCGCTGTGGGAGTACACTGACCACCAAGGGGCAGCTCCTGCATTGAGTGACTGGTCATTCCTAGTTGTTCCACCATTAGGGTTAATTTGCATATTACCCTTTTATTATATAGGATAATATTTGACAGTACTAGAACAGAGTTACATACAAGTTACTATAGGAATATAGAAGAGGGGTAATTGGTACTGACAAAGTGGGGGCGTCAAAAATAGAGTGGCACATGATATGAAGGTTAAAATTTGAGCAGAAGTTGGACAAGCAGATGACAGGGAAGAGAGAACAGTAAGAACAAAGGCCTGAAGGTGAGCCTACCAAGGGTAGGGTGGAGTTGGGTTGGAACAGGCCTTCCAGATCTTTCTCAAAAGTGTCAACCTTATTCTACATCCCATGGTTCTTAAGCAGGGTGGTGTCAGGAGCAGATCTGGGTCTTCATAACAGGGCCCATGACCACTTGTGGAAGATGGAATGGGATGAAGGGGGCCAAGGTTGAGGTCACAGAGAACAGCTAAGAGGCATCCTGAGAGTCTATCAAGAGGCTCTGGGGTGGAAAGCCAATGATGAAAGGAGCAGAAAAGGCCTTGGTTGTGAGGTAAGTCATTCCCTTCCCTGCCAGCCACATGGATGAACTGTGTGTGAAGGACATGGGCATGTGAGGAGGATGGAACACAGGCAGGGAAAGGGAGTGGATTTGGGAAGGGCTACAATGACAGGAAGGGTGTTTCCACTGTACACCTGCCAAAAGAAATCTGTGACTCAGTGGATGATATATCTGATTACCCAGAAGACTTTACAGTCTCAACTTATCCTGACTGCTATGGACTTCGGTAATTCCACACTGCCTTAAACGGATAGCAACCAAGGGGTGGGGTCCACCACAGTGCCTTTTCTCAAATGTAGATAATATCTATACCAGTCACAAGCCTATTGCAGGGGAACTCCTTTGTAGAAGGCACATAACTATGGGAAGATTGATAAAGGGCAAGAGAAACATCTTTTTAAAGGACTGCAATACTCATACCAAATTGGAGTGACCTTTCTTTTGTAAGAATTGAGTTATATCAGTCATCAATAATATCAAGATACCTCCTATTTAAAGAGTGTCCACTACATATTGGAAACTGTGTTAAATGCATTTCTACATGATCTGATTTATTTTGCAGAGCATCTTACACGCGGTAAACATTACTAGTGCCCTTTTACAAGTGAGGAAATAAGGCTGAGAGGGTCCTAATGCACCGGTCATCAGATGGGGGTCTAGAAATATTCTCCCTATTTGTACTTATGATGGTGTTGCTTGTAATCTGGCCTGTATACCATTTCCTTTGCTAATGATCAGAATGCTGGCCACAATTGTTAGATAAAAAACCTTTCCCTTCTTCCCACACTACAAACTACTTCTTTATAACACAGTCATTCTTAGAGCCACGTTTAGTTGCAGATTCTTTGAAAAACTGGCCACTATGGGGATTATGTTAGCAAAAGTCTAGTAAAAGATTCAGCAATTCCTAGTATTCTGTTGGCATCAGCTGATACTTAACACTTCAGTGGTTAGAAGATGGAAAATAATTATTCTGTCTAGCTGGGAGATTGGGTGATAAAAGGAAACTTTTGGCTGCTGATTAAATTGTTTATTTAAGCATGAGCTTAGCTACATCTTTGGTATAATGTGCTGGAGAAAGTAGATAGGGATCTGTCCTCCTGGAGAGACACCCCCAGGGTGGCTGTAATTCCCACCCTCTCCACAGCTTGCTGTGTCAAAATCTTGCCTGGCTGTGGATTTTGAGAACTTTGAGGCTAGAATTGGGCAGAATGACAGCGTTAGGTCCAGAGAAGTGTTATGAAAGTGCTGACAACGGCAGTGAACAGGCTGGAGTCTGTGTCCCTTGATTTCTGGTCTTGTGGTCTTTGATTGTTTTGGGCTATTCCAAGTGTATGTTGTCCCTACAATACATTTTTTGCCTTCTCCTCCTCCTGGCATTTCTCCGCATTCTCCTGGCTTATGAAACAAAAACTGGCTTTCTTTCTTCTCTTTTTCCACTGTTTTCCTTTACTTGCTTCCCCCTTCTCTGTGTTAGATCATGTATAATTTGTATGTAATGTATAATTTAAGCCCACAGTTTGCCCATGTTTTGAACATAGGCAAGCTCGACTTTCTAGAAAAGCACTAGTACAGTAATCAACAAATTACAGCCACAGGCCAAATTCAGCCTGTGCCTGTTTTTGTAAATAAAGTTTTATTAAAACACAGCCATACTCACTTGTTTATGTACTGTCTATGGCTGCTTTCACACTATAGTGGCAAAGTTGAGTAGCTACAGCAGAGACTGTATGACCCACAAAGCCTAAAGTATTTACTATCTGGCTGTTTATGGGAAAGTTTGCTGACCCCCTGCACTAGACAAAGATATTATAAGCTACATTCTAATTTAGGTCATTTCTGCCCCAAGAGAGCCACAGGCCTAACTTTTATGCAGGCATAAAATGTGAGATCTCAGATGTGTTTCCACTGAACCACCAAGGATAAAAATTCAGCAAGAATGCTGTGATTCACTAACTAAATTAGGATTTAGTGTCTAAATTTTAATTTTTGATATTTTGAGCACTAAGGAACACTCCTTAACATTGTATAATTTACTAATTAGAATGTAAGCTTCTCTTCAACAGAGACTTGCTATTTGTATCATACTATATCTCAAATGGTTGCTCATTTGGGGGCTTTTGTCTTGCCTCATTCCACAGGGCACTATCAGCACTGTATTTGTAACTGAGACCTCCTGAAACATAACTCCATAATTGTGTCCCATAGAGTAGTGCCACTCAGCCTAATGTTTGTTGAAAGGAGATCACAGATGAACTTTCTCTGCTTACCTTCTTGACCCACTAGCTTCTCAGCAGCTTCTAATGCTATAGCTCATATTCTAAACCTTCCGTGTGTCAGGTTTGGGAAGCTGACATGAAGAACTGGGCTGATTTTGTTTGTTTGTGGTTTATGTTCAAACTTTGACATGTTATTTCTGAGAGATGTGAAAAGGGCACTTGATAGGCTGTCTGCAACATTTTCTCCTAAGGGGCAAGCCAAAAAGTGTGCGGGATTTCAAGGTCTGGTTTTCTTTGCTTTCTTCAGGTAAGCTTGTTGAGAAGGAGGAAACATTTGTGTTGCTCAGCAGGTTTGAGAGACCAGTGAGAATGCCTGTTTATTTGTCTTTTGATCACAAAGCCTGGAGTTTGACTCCAAGGCCAGAAGGTCTTAAAGCCTCTTCATCTTCTCCCCTGGAGACTTTAATCTCTACTGTGACATTCTTCTGGCCCATGGGGGGAGGGGCTCTCACAAGTGGACAAAAAGTCTCCTCAGAGTGTCTGTCCTCCACCAGGGACTGTGGTTCCTTCTGAGGTTGGCTCCAGAGCTTAATCTTTCTCTCTCTCTCTCTCTCATTTGTTCTACAAATAACCAAAAGGAGGGAAAACAAAGCCACCCACACTCCCCCAAATCCCAGTAAACATTTATTTGGGGGAGTGAATCTTTTGTGTTTCAAGCTACATCTTATCACCTGAGCATCTGAGAACTGAAGTGAGGTAGAGACAGGCACTGTGCAATTCACTCATTTTAAAGATGAGGACATGGCAGTCTGCAGGGGTCCTGGGACCTGCCTTAATCACGCAGCTTCTCCAGAAAGGTTGCTGGGCCATTCCCCCTCCACACTATATGTTGTGTATTACCCCAGGCGGTTTTCAGGGCACCCTACAGCCCAGTGCATGGTGAGCTGCCCATGACTAGTCTTAAGCCCTAGTGAGCAAAGACAATTTTCTTTGAATCAGCATGCCACATCCCACAGCATTCCCCATAGGGGGACATATTGAGAAAATGAAATTCAAGTCACCCTTCTGGTATGCTTTTTACTCCCTTTTCTGATAGCACACAGAAAGATGCCACTGATTCTGGAGGTGAGCAGGTAGGGGTGCTTATAGGGCCACTGGGGCCTTACTCCTTTCCCCAGATGTTCTGACAGGAGCTTGTGAGAGCGGCCTGGGGCTGAGGACACAGGAGCCCCCAGGACTTTGCTGCCTACACAGGGCTTGCTTCTCCAAGTAGCGGAGCAACCTTTGAGTACATGGCTGCACCCACATCCCACCCCCTGACTTGGCACTAGGTTGAGTGAACACCTGGGTATTCAGTGACCTCAAGAGATTGTGAACTGATTTTGAACTTGCTTCCTCAAGTCATTCCGTTTCACACTAGATTGCTTTATGTCTTTTCTTTAACAAATACATAAAAATAAATAAAAAGTCTTTAGCTTGGCGAAGTGATTTTACTCATGCAAAAAAAAAAAAAAAACACAAAAAAAACACGTAAAGGTAAAAGATGAAACTGCAAGAGCAAACCCTTGTGCTCTCCAAATCTCCTGGAAAAAGAGGGCAGGTGGGGCTCCTGTGCACAAGGCAGGAGCTGCTTTTGCAGAAATGGAAATGCTCCCCTGTCTTTTCTTCCACACTAAGTTGCTTCATTATATTTTCAGGCGAGCCAGTCATGGGTTCCTGGTGTGCAGTGCTGTCTTTTTCAATTAATGCTTTTCACAGAAGTTCAGGTTTTAAACATCTCCCCCTCTCTTCCCAGGTCTGTTACATTTCCCAGAATGGTTCCTAGCTCTAGAGATAATTCCTTTTCGGAGAACCTACATTTCTCACCTGCTGACTGCAATTAGCTACTGCCAGCTGGGGCCTGGTGTGCAGCTGAAAAGCTAACAAGAAGTGGAGACCACGCGGAACCCAGACAGGGCAGAGAATGTGAATAAATAAGGAATGGTGGCTGTGTTTATGAGATAATCCTGTGAATTCAAGGTTTCCTGACCCTCTGGATGGCCCTTGCTCTTCTGGCTCTGTGAGCCCCACCCTTCCCTTACTAACCCCCGCAGCCCCACTCTGGATTTGTAGCCTACACTTTTAACATCACAGTCACAAATTTACTACTAAGTAAATTTTGTTAGACAATAAGCAGCCTCAGAAGAAAAATGAAATCTGAACCAGGACTTCTGTTCCAATAATGTTTCTGAGTTGTGGTGGATTCAGGCAGACCCTGAATGCGGGTCTTAAAGCTAACCTTGAACATGAAAGCTGTCAGGGCTTGGACAGGTCTCAGGGCCCACCAAATCCAAATCACCAAAGAATGGATGAGGACATTGAATCCCATAGAGTGAGCACAGCTCATCCAGAATCTTGAAGAAAGTCACAGAGCTGGATGAAGCCCATGTCTCCTGATCGCCAGCCCTGGCTCTAACTACTGAACTGTCCTGCCTTTGACTATCATGGGTAGTCAACCAGTAGAGTTTGTGAGGAAAGCACCAAGGAGATTGCTGAGGATTAGAAAGTAGTCTCTGTTGTGTAATGTGGTCTCCAACCCAAGGAGACAGTTCTTTCTTTCCTCATGGGCCAGGCCTGGCCCCAGTACCAATGTTATACTCTTAGATGTTTTCACCCATGTTTGCTACCCGTGTTCCATGGCTCACAACTGCTGATCCTGATCCCCTGCCTGCTCCCTAAGGAGAGTATGCTCAGCCTTTGGGGTTCCTTTGGGGTTTGTACTGCAGGCAACAGTAGAGAACAGACAACCAACCAGGAGGAAGTTAGAAGATATCCCTTGTAGCTCCACAGTGTGAACAGAGGGAGGCTGACCTGGTGAAATCTGCGGCTTTTGGTGCAACTATATGTGCTTTTTGGGATCCAGCTGAGTCCTTTACAGCTCTTGCCTACTTTTGCTTAAAGGATTGGGCATTCCCTTCCCAGCTCACTTTCCACTAAGGTAGGCCACCTTGTAGGATTTAGAATCAAAATGTTGGTGAGGCTTCTGAGCAGCAGGCAGTTATAAAAAGTGCCTGGACTGTGTACTCTACCCCCAGCTCTGTCCTGTGGTAGGCATTACTTTCAGCCTCTATTTCTTCATCTGAAATATGGAGACTCATAATACATGGATCATTTTGTTGCTGAAAAAAATAGGAAAGGAGACATAAGTAAAGGTATGTTCTCTATAAGTGTTCATTTTCCTTCCCTCTAGTACTAAGTTTCCATTTTACAGATGAGGAAAACTGAGACCAAGGGAAGTGAAGCTACTTTCCCAAGGCCACAGCCTCTTCCATTGCCTCCACCTACTTACTTTGTCTCCTGTCAGGGTCAGGCACCCAGGGAAGAAACCACAATGTTTTACTAACAATATTCATGTGCCATTGTAAAAAACATACAAAACAAAACACACACACACACACACACACACACACACAACAACAATATAGAAAGGTTTCCTATACCAGTGGTCGGCAAACCACATGCAGCTCGCGAGCCGCAGTTTGCAGCTCTGTTGACTAATGAGTTTGCCAACCACTGTGTATACTACCCTTTACCTCTTTGCACACAATATGCCACAATTGCCTAATCCTCACAGCTTCCAACTACACGGTAACATTTAGTCTAGTCCAATGGTCGGCAAACTCATTAGTCAACAGAGCGGCAAACCGCGCGAGCCACATGTGGCTCGCGAGCTGTGGTTTGCCGACCACTGTCCTATACCCTTTATCCAGTTTCCCCTCAATGGTAACATTATGTCATACTAGAGGCCTGGTGTATAAAATTTGTGCACTCAGTGGGGAGGGATCCCTCAGCCTGGACTGTGTCCTCTCGTAGTTGGGGAGCCCTCGGGGATCGGGCCTAAGCTGGCAGTCAGACATCCCTCTGACTGCAGCCCAGGAGCCCTCGGGGGATGTCTGACTGCCATCAGTTGGACATCATTAGTGCTACTGCGGAGGCTTCTGGCTGAGCAGTGCTCCCCTGTGGGTGCACACTGACCACCAGGGGGCAGCTCCTGCATTGAGTACCTGTCCCCTGGTGGTCAGTGCACATCATAGCAATTGGTCGTTCTGCTGTTTGGTCTATTTGCATATTATATTTGGTCTATTTGCCTTTTATTATATAGGATAATATCACAACCATATTGACATGCTATAATCTAACAATCTTTATATTTTCCCAGTTTTATTTGCACTGCTTTGTGTATGTGTACACTTAGATCTATGCGATTTTATCATATATGCAGATTGATGGATCTAACACACAGTCAAGATAGTAAGAAATGTTTTGTTAATCCTCACCTGAGGATATTTTTCCATTGATCTTTTAGAGAGGGTGGAAGGGAGAGGGAGAGATAGGGAGAAACATCGATGTAAAAGAGTCACATCAATTGGTTGCCTCCTGCACACACACCCCGACCAGGGATTGGGCCAGGGAGGAGCCTGCAACCAAGGTACGTGCTCTTGACCAGAATCAAACTGTCTTTCTTATGTATTTGGAATTTTCAGGTTTACCTTAAATGGGAATTTGGTGTTAGTATTTTTCTTACTCTTTTCATGTGGTCATTTCTCCCTGTCAGGCAGTTTTGGATTTGCCTCCACCTGATCCACTTGGGTTCCAGGTCTTATATCAGTTGCTCAAAGCACCCATCAAATGGTGATATTGAGGTATTATCAGTCCAGACACAGAGCCATGAGTAGCTTCATGGCACTCTTACTCCAAATTTAACCCCCAGTTACCAAATCCCATTGCTCTCCTCCAACTTAAACCTGATTCCTTATTCTTGTCTATTGCCAAGCATTAAGTTTCTGCTTCATTTCTGTTCTGCAGATACTTTTAAAATAATTTTTGAACTTCATTGTTTCCTTAATTTTATCTTATAATATTTTATCTATCATTCCTATTAATCTATTGGAAAAGATCTTATTTCCTTGTTTTTTATTTTCTCTTTACCTGGTTTCTGCATCTATTTAGAACACCTTATTATATAAGATGTGTTAATACAAACTATCTCCAATCTATCCTGGGTTGATGAGGAGTAAATAAATAATATAGGAATGCATTATATTTTATGTACAGATTATTGTGGTTGTTAAGGCATTCATTCAACAAACGTCTGTTGGGTGGTTTATTATGTGAGAGCCCCATTTCTAGTCAGGGAGAGAGACAAGTTGATAAGAAATTTCACATGGTATATTAAGTGTTTTCTAAGTATTGAGGGTAGTAGGTACCTAGAAATTAGAAAATATAATCTTAAGTAAAAGCTACCCAAGCTAAACCTTACAGTTCAGGTAGAATTTTTCCAGGTGAATAAACAGGTGGAAGTACATGCCTGTCAAAAAGAACAACTGCACAAGGAGAAGTGAAAACTACTGTGTCTGTTAGTAACTGGAAAGGAGGCATGAGGAGATCTAAGGAAAGAAATGAGAGGTGATATCATGAAGGACCTTTTGTACTCTGTTCTTGAGTGTGAATTAGTAGAGACTAATTTAGAAATTTTAGGCAGAGGAGTGGCATAATTAGATTTGGATTTTAGGAATATCACTCCAGATTCTAAGAACTTGGGGTCAGATACGGGAAATGATAAGGATATGGATTCTGGCAGCAAACTAGAGTTAGAGAGGATAAAATGGGTGGGAAGTATGCTTAGGAGGCAGACATAACCGAGCTTAGTGATGGAGAGGCTGAGGAGTCTGTAGAAAGGTAGGAGTCAAGGACAACTCACAAGTCTGTGGATTTTGTAATTAGGTAGACAGGATATTGTCATTGGAAATGATAAGGAGGAGCAGATTTGTGGAAAGGGTATGAGAGTGATAATAAACAGGTTTCAAACATGTTAAATTCTAGGAGCTTGTGGTTCTTACAGATGAAGATGTACATTAGTAGCCGGACATGGTAATCTGGAACTCACAAGAGAAGTATGAGAGGCAGGAAGAAAAGGCTGTTGATACCATTGGCACTTAGAATATAGACAAGTTGTTAAAATCACCTCAATAATAAAGGCAAATGTAGAAAATTTGTTTGTATTCCATGTATCATCCTACCATCACTTATAAAAGAAGGTAATAGGACCTGGAATCATTGTTCCAAGGAAGAGAAGACTCAGAACAATTTTCCTATCTCTCTTGAAGTGCAATGGGATTTCATTATTACCTAGTTCATATTTACTGGTTGTATCAGGCCCCTCCTCATTCAAGCTACCACAAGTAAAAAAAAAAAAAATATGCTTAACATAAATCCAGTTAACTTATTACACGAAGGTCTAGCCTATCCCCCAAGACCTTTCTACTGCATGGGAAAAGCAAAGAGAAGGATAACCTGTATGTATTATGTCCACTGAACAACAAAAAATAAATATACTTTGGTTAAACAAAGAGCTTTTGGTTAGACACAAAGTAACCTTCCATGAGGATCTTGGCTAAGTGCAGAAATGGTTTTATACAAGGTTTCAAGGAATCTCCACTCTCAAATGCTTCTAAGAATAGAACAAACATTTGTTTTATTGGAAAAAATGTAAGATAGCTTAATAAAACCATCAAAATTGTTTAGTATCCCTTCCAGTGCCCTCAGGATGAATACAGAATCTTAGTATGGCTTACATAGCTCATCACAATTTCTTCCCTGACTAATTCTCACCTCCTACTTTCTCCAGCTCTAAACCTACTGAATTTCCACTCTCTCCAAAGATACATGCTCCCTCCCCTTGGGGTCTTCTCTCTATTTGGAAATTCTTCCTCCTGTTTTATACCTCTGTTTCCTCTGATTCATCCTTCAAGTCTCACCTTAGATGCTCCTTCCTTCAGGAAAGAAACCTTTTCAGGTATCTTCTAAATTGTATCTGTTCCTTCTATGTGTTCATATTTATTAATTTAATCATTCAATAAACGTGCTTTAAGGGCCCACTATGTATTGGGCACTATGCCAAGTTCTGAAAAAATAAACCTCACTAACAGAGCCTATTGAAGAAGAGAGACAATAAGCAAGTCAACCAATGGTATTAGTACAGAAGGTGAAAATGTTCTAAATGTACAAAAAATAAAATATACTAAATACAGGGTGGGGCAAAAGTAGGTTTACAGTTGTGAGTACATGAAACAGAGTTTATTCTATTATTATTATTTATTAATTATTATATTATTTTCCATACAAGCAACTTTAAACCTACTTTTGCTCCATTATGTTCTAAAATATCTACCAATAGTGTAGCATAAAGAACAAATATTATTTCTCTTTTAACTGTCACAAAGGTGAGTGTTCCAGTTCCAGGAAAAACTCAGCATCCAGCAGTTGTGCATGTCTTCAATGCGTGGCTTCCAAAGTCACTCTACTCCGGTTTTATCCAATAGAAGATTGTATGATGATGGAAATGTTCTGTCTGTATCTGTGCTGTCCATCATAGTAACCCCTAGCCACATGTGGGTATTGAACACATGAATTGTGGCAAGTACAATCAAGGAACTGAATTTTAAATATTAGTTAAATTTTTAATTTAAATAGCCACATGTGGCTAGCTAGTGACTACCATGTTACATAGTGTAGCCCTGTTGCCACCCAACCAGTGGGATGGGAGAAAAAGTGGAATTCTGTGTCCTGAGGCCATAGTTATATAGCTTCTGCTCACATTTCATTGGACCTTCTTTGTTTCATTGCATCTAAGTTGACATCAGTTGTAAGATGGATCATGATTTTATATGCCACTAAGAAAGAAAAATTATGTTGCCAATTAAACTGTTATAATGTTTTTTTAAATCAAAGACTTTTAATTTTATACACATTGAAAGAGCCTTTTAGATGTACTAAGTACACAAGAAAAAATTTTAAGTAAAACAAATTCCTAAAACTCTTTGTAATGTCTTACTCTTATGAAATACTTTTCTACTCAGAATTGCTGATATCTATGGTTTTCCACAGATGATGTTTCTCTATGCCCCCCAAAACACCATGTAATGTGAAATTTCTTAAAAGAGTGCTCTCCTATTGTATCCAGGTTTTTCTTCCAAGATGTTGACACCCAATTGGCAAATTTTGATTCTGATGCTTTACCATTTGATCAAATTAATAGTATTAATATTATCTTAATTGAAATAAATGTTGCTAGAAGTTGAGCATTTATTGACAAACAGATATTAACTATGGTTGTGCTCCACACCTGAATTGGTTATATCAGCCTCTCATAGCTTTGAACTTCATTTTCTCTGTTCTGAAGGATTTGGCAATTTCTCCTGCTTTCAATTGCATTGTTCGACATGAAATAGGTAATCCTTTTGCTTGTATCTCAGAAGCAAAGCATAATACAGCTTCATCTACTTGTAGATGTCTTCCTTTCTTAGAGATGTAAACACTTGGTTGTTGGTTTGCAAGAAAAATATGAAATTGCTGCCACTCCTCCAATGATGAATATTTGCTTGGCTAATATCAAATGTATGCCCCATTGCTCTGTTTACACACCTTTCTATATACATGATACCTTTTCATTTTAATGCTAAATCATAGTATAATCTTTCCGAAGACATTTTAAGCAACAATTCAATTTAGCATGTGTAGTGTCAGCAAGCACAGATCTCAATTGAAGTAATGACAATATGAATAACTATGACCAATACTGTATATACAAGAACAATGACAACCATTTCACAACTGCCATCTAGCCTACAGCGATGGTAATGTGCCATTGATTGGGAGGAGGGGGAGAGTCAGTGGCAAGACAAACCAGAGCCAAAGCCAAGCCAATTATGGGTGAGCTAAGAAGATCTGGTTTTTGGAGAAATAAAAGAAAAACCCACATAGGGGCAAAGAAAGGCAAAGATGAGAGCCTACGATAGCCTTGAGAGAGAGAAATAAGTGAGAGAGGGACAGAGGGAGAAAGGGTGAGGAGAGAGTTGTTTTCTGAAACTCTTCAGCTTTAGGCCAGTGATTATACATATATTTATATGTATGCATGCACTTTTACACATACACACATAAATATACACATACATACATGCATGTTTGTGTTTTAATCAACCAATTCTTACTTGAGCTAGTTCAAGTGGGCTTCTGTACTTACAAACAAACAAAGACTGGAACACTAGCCTTTACAAGATCTGTTTTAGTTCAAGAGCTGACCTTCAGAAAAAGTCCCAAAAAGCTGATCTGACCACAAAGGGAACTGCATAGGTTGGGCCAGTTGGAGGGATTCTAACTAAAGAAGAAATATGAATTTCATGCAGCTTAATATGAGCTGACACTCAAGCACATACCCACTATAGGATTTCGCCCATGACTAACAAGCCTTTTAATCATGGCAAGAAGACACGGAGATTTTGCAAACATGCTTTTGCAGTACCCACATTTAGTGTTCCTGACCCTGTTTTCTTGCCAGATTGTGAGAAGCGCCTCCTCCTTTTCAAGCAGTTGTCAGATCAATATTTAATCAATTGCCTTTTGATATTTGGTAACGCTGAATAAATGGGATGCCAATATTTCTGTTCCGAGCCTTTCCTCTGGTGTACTGCATTCCATTTCTGTGAAAGCCTCCAGGAATCTCTGAACACTAAGTGGCATGTCCTCCAAGTTCTGTGATATTCCCCTCTTGGGCTCTGTGGCTCACGAGATGCGGGATGTGGGATGCTGGTGCCGATGCCACACTTATTAAAGTGACATCCAAACTGAATCATGAAAGCAGGAGAGCAGAGCTGCATTAGGGACAATGGGGGGGCTTTGCCAGGTGAGGGTTATTTAATAGACCAGCCACATTAAAGAAAGGCAATGATGTAGTGAAAGGAGCCTAATGAGCAGAAGTGAGGCTACTGTATCTAAAGAGAAAAAATAATGAGCTGCGAAATATCCCCCAAGGCAAAATTGCCAGTCTTCTGCAAGGAGGTCTCAGCCTATAGGTAAAAATGGCTGATGTGATCTCTTATCTTTGCATGGTAAACAGAAGTTCTGTGGGCAATTAGGGGCTGAGCTGAATGTGATATTTGAAGACCAAGTGTTATGTCGCTGATTCATTGGGGATTTCCATACCCAAGACCCCAGATTTAATTCCCAAAGGTAACAGGGGAACATACTCAACCTATGAATAGAAATTAGGAACATCACATCATCAAAAATAGCCCTCTCAGTGTCTATGCAGCAGATGGACATCTGGATGTTAGTTCTAAAAATCTCAGGGACTGGCACTACAGAATTTTATAAAGCTGTCCTCAGGGACTATGCCATGGGGTTGCCTTGAGGGCAAAACCACCTTCTAATGAGACCTTCTTGGTCTTTCAGTAATGACCTCTCCTACAATGGGATCCAAGCTGGGCATGATCCTATTTGTTCTTCATTTGTGTGGGAACACCAGGCCAGATTTTGGTACATTTGGGTGGGGGGGAAATATTTAACACAAAGTGTTGCTACATTACTAATTTGAAGGAAGTGAAAGAATATTTGATTCCTACCCAGATGAGGAAGGAGACAGGACACTGAAATATACATAATGAAACTGTGAAAATAATACAGCCTTATGATAATAAATCTTTATTAGTTATGAATGTTTTCTTTACCATTTTCAAAATAGTTGCTCACAACAAGCCCATGAGACAGGGTGGGTAGAATTCATCCATCTTACATGTGAGAGACTGAAGTTCAGAGGGATCAAGTCAGCAGTTCCTAATCTTTTAGCCACTTGGGTGCAAGAATGAGTAGAATTCACATGCATGATGCATTCCTATGATTATATCCAAATTTATAAGAAATTCACATTTCTAGGGTAAACTTATTTCAGTAGGGGAGGGGAGGCAGAGTTAGGCATTATATTCATAAAAATTTTATAAATATGTGAATGATAACATCAACCAGTTCAAAATATCAAAATTCTATCAGAAAAAAATCCACAAAGGTTGCCAATGAGGTCTCATAAGATTACTATACTATTTCGAATCAATGGAGCCATCCACAAAGCCATAAATGAGCCAATGATGATAGCGCACATTCTACTAAAATTATTATTTAACAAATTACCCCAGAACTTAATAGCTTGATACAACATACAACAGCAATTATCTTTCACTGTTTCTGGGGGTGATTCTGGCTTAGGATCTCTCGTGCAGTTGCAGTCAAGATAGTAGATGGGACTGAAACAGCTAAGGTCTCTCTCCTCTCTCTCTCTCTCTCTCCTCTCTCTCTCTCTCTCTCTCTCTCTCTCTCTCTCTCTCTCTCTCTCTCTCTCTCTCTCTCTCTCTCTCTCTCTCCCCCCATATAATCTCAGGACTTCTCTATGTGGTCTTGCCACATAGCTGGTTTGAGCTTCCTTACAGCACCATAGCTCAAGACTGCGGTTTGTGTGTTTCAGAGAGCAAGGCAGAAGCTGCATCTCCTTTACTGACCTAGACACATTCTATTAGTCACAAGCAAGTCAGAGAGCCCACCTACTTTAAAGGGAAGGGGACAGAAGCCCCCACCTATATGTGGGAGGAGTGTCCAGGTCACATTGTTGATGAGCATATGAGAGTTACTGTTTCAGCTCTCTTTGGAAAATAAAATCTGCCAGAGGATATCCTGAACTAAAGATTATGATTAATCTAATTTTGTGCACCTGAGATCCATATAAGGAAAAATTTGATCAAATTTTCTTTAATGGAACTTATGTTTGAAAAAGTGAGTTTTGTCCTAGCTGGTCTGGCTCAGTGGATAGAGCCTCAGCCTGAGGACTGAAGGGTCCCTGGTTTGATTCTGGTCAAGGGCACATGCCTGGGTTGTGGGCTCGATCCCAGTGTGGGGCATGCAGGAGGCAGCCAATCAATGATTCTCTCTCACCTCTGCTTTTCTCTCTGAAATCAATGAAAAAATATTTTAAAAAAGAAAAAGTGAGTCTTAAATTTTTCCAGGCTTCTATTCTAATAGGTAAATTTAATAAATGTTGGAGACCCAAGCATACAAATTGAAGACAAAATATAAATAAACCTTATTATATTAATCAATATCACAAAATATAGAAATTATATAGAGATTGCATCTTATTATAAACATGAAGAACATTTTATAATTTCACTTGTATTATCACTTTTTCTGTCTTTTATCTGGAAGTTAAGTGTTGTATCATAGAAATGTTCCTAAGATCTTTTTCACTCAGGTGCAATATAGAAGCTCATGCACCACTTTTTCTTCTCTTGTCTTTCTTTGCAGTTTTGTTATTAAAATTTATTATCATGTGAAATTTAAAGGGAAATAGGAGCAATTGTAAACCTATAACTTATGAGCATTGTAAAAATCTATTATCATTTTAACTAATACTTATGGAGCATGGTTTAAGAGTTTCACAAACTTTTCCACCTCAGGACCTATAGTAGCCAACGAGAAAGAATATATAACCCTGAGTCTTTGGATACATTGCCCCAAATCTATGGGTGATAGCAAAAATTCATGCATGTGTTACTTTCTCTTCCAGAAGGCAGTGTTTTTGTTTCAACATAAAAAAGATGTTTCAGATGCCATCAGTTAGTTTATCACATGGCTTCAAGCTCCTCTACACATCCCCTCATATTAGTTTGACAGGGAATGGATAGTCATGCTTAGTCCCCATGATGCTAGCTATAATTTCCTTAACACTTTCTCTCTTCTTTGAGAAAATACACAAGACGAAGTCAAGTAAATTAGAGTAATATAATTGTTATTTGAGTTCACTCTAAGTTATGTATATTAAATTGGCTATATCATTAACTAATTACTTGAGGCACACATCACATGGTTATGACACCCTAGAATTTTCTAGGTACCTCTGCTAAGAATTGCTGGGATTCTGACAAACCCAAGGTCATATGGTTAATTAATAACAGTGCTGGTATTCAGACCCTATCTTTGGACTCCTTATCTTGTTTTTCCTGCTACACCTTAGAATCATAGAAAATACTGACAGAAGTCCGTATTCCTAAAGAAGGTTGGAGACCCAAGGTAGGCGTAAAATAACATTTTGCAAAGAAAGTATATTTAGTAACTTATGCTATGTTATTTACACATTTGATTACTTATTTATTCCTGGGAGGATTAGAGAAGAAACGTGGAGCTGAAGAGTTTGTTTTTAAGCCAAGCCAGACTTTGCTATCTCTTCCCTCACAGTTCTGCTGACGTGCCACTCCATGCTCATCCTCATATCCTATGTCCAAGGGGCTATGCAGGTGCTGGTGAGAGGGAGTTATTGTTGCAGCTATCTTTGGAAACTCCACAGAGCTTTGATATAATGAAGTAGAAATGCCATGTCATGGGTCTTGCAAAGTGAGGAGTGTTATAAGCAGTTGGGGTGAGGGCTCCACAGCAAGGTTGCTTGAGCCACACAGTGTGTAGAGTTTAGTTATAGTTGCTTAAATTCTCCATGATAAGGGTTGGGGGCCACCCATATCCACAGAATGACAAGGTCCCACCAGTGCTAATCATCATGTTGTACCCCAAAATCACCATTGCCTCAGAGGCATAGATTCTATTGTTGAATGGGCTTAGTTCTTTCCTCATGATGAATTCCCTCTCAGTGGACCTGTTTCTCTCCATAAGATCATGCTTCTACTAGATTCCTTCTGGATAAATATGATATATGTCCATGTGACCTAACCCCAAGATTTTTTACCCAGGAAGTTTCTTAGCTCCTATGAAAACAGTGAATGTATACATAGTTGTGAGGTGTGGGAATGTCACCTGACTTCAATCACCATAAGCATCCAAGTCCCAGCTATGTATCCTCTAACAGAGCTTATCACACAGACTTTAGGAATATCCCTAGTGCTAGGACAGAATTGCTAAACTAGCTCATTGCATATACTTACAAATCCACCAAAAATGTTGAACAAAAAAATGCATACTACATGACACCTGTGTGTCATTGCTGCTGTTTTTTGCTTTCTTTTTCTTCTTTTATTAAAAAATATTTGTATTGATTTCAGAGAGGAAGGGAGAGGGAGAGAGAGATAAACATCAATGATGAGAGAGAATCATTGATCAGCTGCCTCCTGCACACCCCCTATTGGGGATGGAGCCCACAACCTGCGTGTGTGCCCTGACCGGGAATCCAATGGTGACCTCCTGGTTCATAGGTTGATGCTCAACTACTGAGCCACACCAGCCGGGCTTTCTTTCTTTCTTTCTTTCTTTCTTTCTTTCTTTCTTTCTTTCTTTCTTTCTTTCTTTCTTTCTTTCTTTCTTCTTTTTCTTTCTAATCTTATTTTTATGCCAGCAAAAGGGCTTGAGATGCTAGAAAAATCCTAGACACCAGCCGGCTTGGATTTCAAGCCTCATTCTCCTTAATCCATCTGGCTAGTCCCTCCTCCTCTCCCGTCATGAGCCTTGGCCCCTCATGTTTTCTGGAAGGTTACACTAGATGGTCTCTCAGAGACTTTCTAGCACTAACAAGGTATGCTACCATGAACTTGTGAATTTACAAAGGGATCATAGTTGTGAGATTTCAGCACAATTACCCCCAGCAAAGTCTCCTGTGAACTTCACAGGAGTGGAATTGGCAAACTGCCAGGTTGACACATGTGGAAAGTGCACTAGACTCGAAGTCTCTAATTCAGGTCGGGGGAGGTCCTCTATAACATTGGAACTTAGACCCATTGGTTTCATGCCCCTCCATAAGTCTTACTAGATAAAAACAGCAAGAAATAACTGGGCTTCTGCTACCTTTGAAAAAGTCTGAAACAAAGAAAATGAAGGCAATTTATAATAAGGAGGTCAGAACTTGTATTCTAGAAACAAAAGTCTCTGAAATTGTGAGTACAATAGCAGCCGTTTTGAATTCTCTGTAGAGTTTATAGGCTGAGTCAAACGTCTTTGTGGCACGAATTTTACTGAAACTGTCATCAGGGCAAGAAAGTAATGCAGTGAGTTGCTAAGGAGAAGACACGAATGAGGCAAGTGTCCACTGACCTTGCACCTGGTTCCCAAGACCCCAAAGACCCCCAGCTCAGGTAAGGGCCAACAGGAACACTCACTAGTGACTATTGAGGAATCAGCTATTACTTCAGGAAAGGATTTTTGTATCTTGCTCAAGAAAAGATCTTAACTCCCTAACTAGCATAAAAACCATCTAGGATTTCAAGATTCTGTATTAAAAACCTTATAATATTTAAAAGCCATTTCTCCATGCTTTCACTTGACTACTTCCTATTAATCCACCAATATGCAGCTGAATGACACATTCCCCTAGAATTACTTAGTTCCCCAGATAGAAAGAGGGATTCCAAGAGATAGTCTCTTCTCATCATAACTCACCCCTCTATTATATGATAGATGTTTTTATTGCAGGTATCCCAAAACAAAGCAAAACAGAAAATGGGCTTAAAAAAATAAAAATTTATTTGTTCATGTCACTGAAAAATCCATCCTCGGGTGCTGCTTAATTCAATTGCTGGACATTGTCTCTAAGATCTATCTGTGTGGGCTCCAGTCTCAGGTTTCCTGTGCTCATTGGCTTTATATGTTGTTCCTCAGGAGCTTCAAGCTTATTCTTAGAACTCCTGCCAAGAAGAGAAAAAGACTCCTTTTTTCCCTTGTTAGGATAAAAATCCCAGACTCAATGCTTCTTGATCCTGATTGGCCTGGCATGAATCATGTACCCATCTCTAACCAATCATCATGCTCTGGAGGATTGAAGTATCTAATTGGTTTAAATGAGGTCACAAGTCCCCATTCACAAAGTCCAGAAGTGGAGGCAAATTTCTTAAACATTGTAGGCTGAGAGCAGCAGAGAGATAGTTTTTGCTGTAAATGAAGGATCCACTAACACTGCATTGTGAAAATAACAAGTGTTCATCCTTGTACTGTGAGTGCCTCAGTGCATAGCACTATGTTTGGCATATAGTAGGTACTTCATAAATACTGACTGGGTGCTTGAAAAAAGAAAGAGAATGAATACAACCTGGCCCTACCTCCTTTTTTCCTCTCCACTCTCATCCATTGCAAAAAATAATAATCTAACCCTGGACATTGGAACCCATCAGTCTTCTGGGGATTAAGACTTAAATAGTTGACATATTTCTATATTCTTCTCCCTCCTGCAACTCTAGCCAATATAATTTTGGTAGGTCATGATTGAATTGCTTTTGCTCAGAAGCCAAAGAAAGAAATTATTTCTTGGTAATATTCTTGAAGGATTTGTTACAATGTGATTAGATTAGTGCTAATCTAAAAGTCACCATACTAATGGTAATATTAATAATATTATATGATTTTTACAGCTATCATATTGCTTACTGAATAAAAAATTTAAAAAATTATGAAAGGCTTTAAATAACCAAAATATAGATATAGTTAGTTGTGTCCCTCTGTAGCACATTCATAAAAACAAGCAAACAAATAAAAACTTGACATTCCTATCAAGGTAGTGGAATTGTGAGTCATTTATTTGCCCTCCCCTCACACACACTACACACACTATGATATTTATATTGAAAAGAAACATGATCTTAAATGTGGCCATTATTACATGTGGAAGCTGCTTGTCAGGAAATCATATGGATGTGGGTGCTCTCTGGTCCTGGTCCCTTAGGTTCTAAGGGGAAAGCCCATAATGACCAATACAAACATCAATTGAACCTTCAAAGTTGTTGTAAAGACGTTGTCTCTACCCTACCCATATTTCTTCAAAACTCACCATTGCAGTGACTTTATTTGTGAGCTCCCCAAACTCTTCACCTAATGGAATCTCTTCATTGGAGAATAGGCAGGCCAGAAGTGCCAATGAGTTGATGCCTCCAGGAGCTATTCTCACCTAATGGGATAATTCTGAGGCATGAACTCTCTACCCTCTCTCAGTGGTGCTTAGCAGGATTTAGTTTTAATGGTCTACAATAGTAGCCTGATCATTAATGTATCCTTTGTCAATTTCCTTTCCTTCCCTGTTACACTTTTCCACTACCCACCAGTATCTCCTGGAATATTTTCCTTGGATATTTTCTTAATGAACTCTTTGCACTCAAATCCTTCTCTTGGGGTCTGCTTCTGGGATACACCACCTAAGAAAGTTGTCTATTTGTGGTTCCATTGATTTTGATGGTTTATGGCATGTCAGGCACTGTTCTCTGTATTTGACAATTATCATCTCAATTTTACAGATGAGGCAATCAAATGAAATGAAATAATCTCTGTGAGCTCTCACAACTAGAAAGCAGCAGAGACAGAGTTTGAACCAAGTGATCAGACTCCAAAACCCCCATGATTGATCACTGAGCTATAATTGCCAAAATGCCCATGCTTAGATTCAAACAGAAGAGTAGTACAGGGTTTTAGGAATCAGGTTTGAGAGCTCAATCTACCATTTTTTTCTAGTTGTCTGACCCTCCATGCTCTTCCTTATACATTGGAACATTAATGGTAGCTACCTTGCAGAATCGTTGGAGAAATTAAATGCCATCATACATTCACAGTGCTGCCCCCTCCTTCTCTTCATCAAGCCCCTTCTCTGGGCTGACAGGAGGACAGGGAAGGGAAGAGGGGAGAGCAGCCTCAAAAGCCTGTTGTTTCCAGCAAGTCTCTGGCTAATTTATTTCAAAAGGTTTTGCTCCTATGAAGTTTAATAGAGTTGATGAGTATTAAAGGAATCATTTAATCTTCATTTGAATGTGAGCAGTAAATGTATTTTGGAGATTATATCCATTCCCCAGTGACTCCAAGTACTTCCCCATTCCAAAGCTGATTTTCATCCATCAGAGCAGAGGGTTTTCAGCTCTGTGGAGTTGTCTGGATGAAAAGCAGGAGTTCCAAACAAAGGGTGCGGCTTAGCCTCATTTCAAGCAGGGTAGAAGAGTTTCCCTCTTGGCATAGGAACATATCCACAGGTATGCAGACATGTGGCCTCTTCCCAACCCATGTATTTCTGTCCTAAGCAATTCCCAACAGGTATGAGGCTTCAAGTCTCTGTAAAGCAGGCTTCAGAAGCACGGGGCTTAGAGAAAGGTCTTCCTCCCCTTTGCAGCCTATGATTCTTCCACTTTACTGCACCTAATGGAAGGTCAGCGACATCCCTTAAAGGTAAAGCTGGTAAGATCTGTCTGGGGAGGCATATCACCAAACTGGAAAGGAAGAAGTAAAACCGTCATTATTTGCAGATCTCAGGATACTATATAAAGAGAATCCATACCATTATGGTCAATTAATATTTGTCAAAGGAGGCAAAAACATACAATGGAGTAAAGACAGTCGCTTCAATAAATGATATTGGGAAAACTGGACAGACACATGCAAAAATATGAAACTAGACTACCAACTTACACCATACACAAGAATAAACTCAAAATGGATAAAAGACTTAAATGTAAGTCATGCAACCATAAAAATCCTAGAAGAAAACATAGGCAGCAAAATCTGAGACATCTTACCTAACAGATATATCACATAGGGCAAGAGAAACAAAAGAAAAATAAACAAATGCGACTACAGGAAACTAAAAAGTTTTTGCACAGCAAAGGAAATTAGTATCAAAATGAAAAAGGAACCCATTGTATGGGAGAACATATTTGCCAATGGTATATTTGATAAGGGGATAATTTCTAAAATATATAAAGTAAAATATATAAAGTACTCATACAACTCAACAAAAGGAAGACAAACCTTTCTGTGACCAAACCAGTACTGTTTCTCAGACCTGAATTCATTTACTTCATTGAACATCCAGTTCCATCGCTAAAATGGGAATAACAATGTTGATTTATATAAGATTGTCACCAGGAACAAATACATGTGAAAGTGCCTTAAAGTCAGCTAAGTGCTATTTAAATATAATGCATTGTCATTTATTGATAATGGTGATAATGATGACAACCATAATGGTAATCCTTGGGTCACCAAAGATGCCCAGTTGGAAAACAATTCAAGTAGGGATTCAATAGCAAGAAACTCTTTGTGGAGAAAGCCATGGGGTGTGGTATTTAGGAGGCTGCTATTAATTAAGTAGAAAGAGAAAGCCAGATGCCAGGGAATCAAAGGCAATGTAGGGTAGGAGAAAATACAGGCATGTTTGAGTGTTCTGGTGGTGAACTCAGACCAAGAGACAAGAAATAGGGCAGTGACTAAAGGATCAGTAGGGTCAGAGGCCAGCAAGGCAGCAAAGGAGGGGGTAGAGGAGAAGCCAGATGAGACAAGGTCTCTGAGCAGCAGTGAGATCTGAGTGTCTTTGTTAGCTGTTGGTTTTAGGTCATATTTTTGAACAGCCCGTAAGCAGCCTGCCAAAACCATCTGGGCCTGCTCTAGGAGAAGCCTCCAGCTACAAGAGTATGTGGAAGTGGAGTCTTACAATATTTATAGACTTCAGATGCATGCCCTCTGGAGCTCCAGGAGGCAAAAGTACATTCCAGATACATAAAGGCTGGGTATCCATGTGTGAAACACCATGGGAGGTTCTGGCTAAGACCATCTCAGCTGAGGCTGGGTGGCTGCAGATGTAGATGAGTCCAGAGCCTAAAGCCAAGCAGGCTCTAGGGTGACTTCTCATGTTGCTCACTCAAAGGGTTTATTTAATGTGGCCACTTAGTATTCTCCTGTGGGAGTATGAGTATAGCTGTTTGTTGGTTCCTTATCCCCTGTGAAAATTTGAACTCCTCAGGGTGAACTCCTCAGGGTGACCTTGTTTCTGAAGGTGCTAGAACTAAATCCAGCCCTTCATCGGTGTTTGTTAGACAAAGGTGGCTTGTTCTCAGTGGCTGGGGTGGCTGCAGTGCTTTTGGCCCTGGATCTTGGTCTCAGGCCTTTTGGCAAAGAGAGTTTACAAAAGAGTGACTGTAAAGAAGTATAAAAAACCACAGTCTGATGAAGGTGATGGGGTAAAAAACAGTAACTTTTGCCTTTTGGGGCCAGGAGGAACCATCTGGGGTTTCTCAAGTGTAAGTCTAATCTGTCTGTGACTCTGATAAGGAGTCCCTTCTCCAAATACATTATTTATTAGCTTTTCATGCCAACCCTTTAAGAGATGAGAGAGGACCAGGGGCTCTGCAGAGACTGTTAGGGGAAAGCCAGGAGAGCTAATTGATATTCCCATTCATGTTGTATTCATTCATTCTTTCAATAATCATTTATTTAATAGCACCATCTGCCAGGCACAGATATCATAATATATAAAGTATGACCCCTGCATTCAAGGACCTTAGAATTTAATGAGAGAAAGATACGAGTAAAAAGAAAGGTGATGGAGTTCATAAGTGGGTGCCAGGGAAGTATAAGAGGTGCAAGTAGCTGACACTTGGAGTCAGGGAAGGCTTCCTGAGGAGAGAAGTTTTGAGTTAAAATGGGCAGCCCAAGCAGAGAGAAGGGGGAAAGATGCACTCCTTTTAGACAGAAAAATATTGTGTGAGGACCCAAGGGTGTGCAGAAAGAAGGCCTGTCTGAGGCACTGCCCACAGGTTAGTTGGGACATAGAACAGATAGGTAATGTGGCAGGAAGGGCAGCTAGAGAGGTTGGCACGTAGGCACCAGGCAGGATGTCTACTAGTGATTAGCCAAAGAGACTGAATGTTCCCCCAGAAGGGTCACTGAGAAATTTTAAACAAGAAATACTTCGGTCATGCTCGTGTGTTAGTTAGAAAGATCACTCTGGCCTCAGCTGCAGACTAAATTGGGTGAGGTCTTGTGGAGGAAGGGAGATCAATCTTCCAGGGGGCAAGGATGTAGGTTGAAACCAAGTCACTTGTCATGGGAATGTAAGTGCTAAGGTTCAGCCTGAGGAGATAGACATTTGGAAAATAGACTATTTATAATATATTTATCTATATAGGCAGATGGGAACAAAGAAAAAGCCAGAAAATGATGTCATGCTGTGCTCTTTCTTCTCTCTCACCTCCTATATCAAATCTGATCACGTCTTTTTGTTGTTCCTGTTGTTAAAGCCTTTCTATGATTTACCTTAGCTTTCAGAAAAAAGTTCCAACTCTTAGGTTAATCAAATAAAGCTTTTTCTAATCTGGTCCCCAATAACCTTTGTGTTAGCAGGAGCAGGGACAAAGTTTGTTTGCTTGTTTCCCCATACTGTACTTTAAATAAAAAAATTAAACCTGCAGAAAACTGAAAGAATAGTACATGAATACCTTTATATGCTTCATCTACATGGACCAATTGTTAACATTTTGTTGCATCTGCTTTATCTATCTCTCTCATTTTCAATGTATGCACATTCACACACAGAAACATTTTTTTAACTGAACCATTTGTAAATTGCAGACATCATGACATGCCAGATCAGCATGTATCTCCAAAGAGCAACAACATTCTCCTACGAAACTGCATTACTCAAGAAATTTAACATCAATTCAGTAATATTATCTAATATACAGTCCATATTTACATTTCTTCAGTTGTCCCCAAGTACATGCTTATTAGCTTAAAAAAATCTAGATCTCAAAGATCATGAATTTCATGTCTCTTTAGTCTCCTTCAATTTACAACAGTTCCATGTGCTTTTTTCTGTTTTTCGTGACATGACCTTTTCTAAGAGTCCATGCCAATTGCCTTGTAGAATGAGTTGCAATCTGAGTACAGCTGGTTATTTTCTCATGATCAGATCCAGGCTGTACATTTTGGGTGAGAATATTATATCTTTCCTGCTGTATCATATCAGGAGGTACATAATAGCTGTTTGTCCTATTATTAATGATGCTAATTTTGGTTTCAACACAGAAAAGGCACCTTTTCCCTTTTGTAATTAATCAGTAATTTGGGGGGATACTATGTGAATATGTAAATATATTGTTCTTAACAATGTTTCATCCATGATCATCCATTAACGATCCTTGCTTGAATCAATTACTCTTTTATTGGTTAGAAAATATTGATTTCCTAAATCTATTGTTCCTTATACATGTATTAGCTGGCATTCATCTGTAAAGAATAGCTTTCCCTCTCTGCTTCTCCACCGCCCCTCACCATTAATATATATAACTATCATTCTTTTAAAGGTTTTAATTGTGGTAAGCCTGTCTGGCCAGTGGGGGCCCCTTTAAACCAATTATTGTGTCCTTTTGGAATATCCCCAGTAGGCTTTGAGCACTTCCTTGCTTTATGACATAATATGATTTTCCAGCATTATCTGTTACTTTCCTGAAGGGCAGAGTTTTGGAGGGAATGATGATGAGTTTAGTTTTGCATATGCTGCATTTGAATTTAGCATACTTCTATGATATCTATTGTCTGTCAGACAGCTGTGTACACACACATACACACACACACACAGATATATATATATATATATATATATATATATATATATATATATATATTCTTCAGTTTTGTTTTCAATGTGTTTAAATAGTGGTCTTTTCTCTTGACAGTCTAGGTAGCTCTTCCCAGCTATGCTGCAACTATGGATGGGAGAATATGAATTGTTGGTGGACTACTAACTGTCTCTCTAGTGGGGAATAATTGATTTATCAATTAGTGGTCTCTAAAAATAATATGAGCAAGATAATCCATGGGAGTTATAAAAAATAATTCAGTTTCTATTTAGATTTGTTTCATCTAATTTTCACATTTCTATTGTATATACGTTTTATAACATACAGAGTAAACAAGTACTGCAATGCATGCATGTCATTTGTAAATAAATACCTATACATGCAGAGGCATCTATCTCTATTTTTAAAAATAATAAATACACTTGGAGGCATGTGTTTTGACAGTGCATGGCCAGGCATAGAGCATGTACTCAGTCAGTATTTGCTGAATAACAATGACCATCAGCTCTCCTCCACCATGGCTGGATCCAGTGTGAGGCATTCCAATGTTACCTCTTACATGGCCCAGACTGGCATGGAGCAAACCTATGACAGACTCTGCTCTGTCTTTAGCATAGCTTATCTTTTACTTTGGGTCTTTTCCTGTCCCGTTGAAGTGTCAACCTCATTCTAAGTCACACAGTTCTGTTCTGTACCCCACCTGTCCCTTCGCTTGACTCTTCACCTGAGCAGACCCTTTCAATTTGGACCTTTCCTAATATTTCTTCTATCAGCATTGGCTGCTCTTGGTAGCCTTGTGCTCTGCCAGATGATAATAGGAAAATAACATGTGCTAAAAGGTGAGCTTGCTAATATGTTCTTGTGAAAGAAGATTCGGTCCTGCCTCAGGTGAGGAGTCAGGGATAGGGCCCAGGTATATGGGGCAAAGAGGCTTTGATTCTCATCTGGGCTCTAAAACTTCTTACATGTAAGTTCTGGGGCAAGTGCTTAAGTCTGCCAGGCCCAGTTTTCTCACCCATAAAATGGGAGCAGTAATAATAATACTATGAGGACAATTATAATAATACTATAGGGTCAATTATAATAATACTATCTAGTCTGTAGGTTATTATGAGAATTAAATAAAATAACCCTCGAAAAGTTCTTAGCATGCAATAGTAAACAGTTAATAAATTCATTCAGTCACTAAATATGTATTGAGTATTAATTTGGGACCAGGCAGTATTCCTGATACTGAGAGAATAAAGAACAAATCCAATTCTTGCCCTCATGGAGCTTACATTCTAGTGAGGGAAAGGAAAAGTAAACTAATAAATGTATAAATAATATCAAATAATTTCTATAAAGGAAAAGAAAGGAGAGTGAGGCCTTGGGAATGATTGAGATGGGGGCTTGGGAAGACCTTCCTGAGGTGGTGACTGTGAGAAGAGACCTAAATGAAATGAGGCCATCACCCCAGCAATGTGATGATGGGGGAGATGGAGCATTCCAGGCAAGTGTGAGGGCCCTTAGGCAGGAGCATACTAGGAGAACATGATGAGTGTGTGTGTGTGTGTGTGTGTGTGTGTGTGTGCGTGTGTGCATGTTTGTGTGTGTGTGTGTATGTGTGTAAAAGGAGATGAGATCAAAGGGGTAAGCAAAAGCCTGATCATTTGAGTTTTGTAGGCCACTATAAAAATGTTTGATTCAATTTTATTGTAAAGATTTCAGAAACCATTGGAGAGTGAGAACAGAGACAGCTGACTTATTTTTTAAATGATTCATTTGGGTGCTGCGTGGAGAGTGGATTGTAGAATGGGTAAGAGCAGAAGAACTAATATGAGGCTCTCCCAGGGCTCAGGCCGGAGATGGTAGGCGTGGAACAGGGTAGGAAGAGTAGGCAAGACGAGAAGTGGTTAGATTCAGCATATGTTTTAAAGTTAGAGCTTACAGCATTTGCTAATTAATTGAGAGCAGAATGGAAAGAGCAGAATAAAGTATGACACCAAGGCTTTGGCCTGAGCAACTAGGTAAATGATATCATTTTTAAAATATTGGGTATATTAAATATTATCATCAGCAATAGCAGCATCAGTAGTGGTTTAGGTAGTATCTTAACGTTCAATCCTATTTAATTACTACCTGGAACACTGCCTTGAGATGATAAGGGTTCTAAGGCCATAATCAAGTTTAGGAGAAAAGTGAATGTTGACTGGTTAGTTAGCTCTTTCTACCATGGGCACAGAAGCAGAGCTAGATGGCTATACACTAAAGAGTTATCAATCTGTGGAACTGGGCTCAGTGCTGTAGTTTAACCAGCCTTTCAGGTGATTCTGATGAATGCTCAAATGTGAGAACCACTGACCTAAGGTATTTCTTTGCTGGTGGGCACCTTCGCAGCAGTCTGCATTGTTAAAAGGTCTTTTATCCACACCAGGGTCTCTGTGACTGACCTGATGGCCTTGAATTGTCCCTACTTCTCTTCAAGACTTTCTCCCTGCTCCACCTTATAGGTCAGCCACATGCCATTAGCTCTGCTCCTATCATGGTCTCTTTCCATTTCTCAGGCTACCTGACTTAACAGCATTTGGTACTGATGACCACCCTCCACTTTTAAAATTATGTTGCTTTTTGGAATTAGTGACTTCCAAACCACTGTGACCTCATTGGCTACTAGCAGCCTCCTGCCCTTCTGGCCATTTCTTAAGGGTTGCTCAGGATTCTGTCCAAGGTCTTCTTTTCTTCTCTCAGGTAGTCTCATTGACTCCCAGGATTTCAACTGCTATCTCCCTACCTTCTCACATGTTTCAATCTCCACCTCCTGTCCAGACCTCTCTCCTAAGATTCAGACCCTCTGTCCACCTGGAGTCCCACTGCCCTTTCAACGGTAGCATGTTTTCAACATGCTCATCCATTGCTCCTAGAAACCCACTTCTGGCCTTTGTCCCCGATAACAGTGAATTGCTCCACCATCCTCCCATCACTCAAGCCTGACACCTGCACATTGTCCTTACCTGCTTCCTCCTCCTTCCCTATTTCCAATCACTCACTAAGTCTGACTACAAAATGTCTCCAGATCCATGACCTCTCCCTCACCACCATTGTGTTTTGCTGGCTCACCCCTCACCCTTCAAGTCTTAGCTTAGATGGCATCTCCTCTGGGCAGCCTTCCTTGATCTCACCACCCCCAGTCCAAGACTGGAGTAAGTACCCTGCTCTCACCATAATGCCACTACCCATTTATTTTCCACTCCAGCCCTAAGTTTTGGGGCTGTCTTATTCTCCACAATTGTCCCTGCACTTGATCAGAATGTCTGGCAGATAGGGGCACAAAATGAACAAGCCAAAGAAGCTGTTTCCCAGCAGACCTTTAAACTAGGTCTAGGACTGGTTTAGGGCTTAGAGCCAGGTGGGTTCACATGGAGACCCTCCATGTGAGGGCAGCAGCAGTTCTTTCTCTTGGTGTACACTCTTTCTGGGATCTTTCTGGCATCAGTACAGGGAGGAAAGAAGACCCAGCAAGAACTCCAGGCACACCTGCACACTCCCTTTATCTGGGCAGGTGATCCTTGCAGGCTGATGGACTATACCACTCTGATTACCTAGCATATTGCAAATGAGCATGCATTGGGGAGAAATGGTACTATTTGGCTCGAAATCTTTAGCCCATGAGTAAAGTGAGAAAATGGCAACTGTTTCCAAAGCTTTGTCTATGGAGCCTGGAAAAACCTTCCTCTGTCAAGTCCCTTAGCCAGCAGGTCACACAACCATAATATAACATTTGTCAAACCAGTTTGTAATTATTTCTTTAAATCTCTGACTTTGTGCTCTTGGCAGGGTCCAGATTTTACTCATTTCTCAGGTCTCAGCTGGTGGCATGGTTGCTGGCACAGGCTAGAGGACCACAGAATTTGCTGACAGAATATCCCAGGTATAGACCATCTTGCTATTGGTTGTAAACAAGGAGGGATGATGATGAATTACTGCCAGAGCTTCATTCTGATTTTAGGAGACTTTTCCTGCAGTCTCTCAGCATTATTCAAAGGAAAGATTCCACAAGCTCCTTTCAAGGGTGCTGGTACTACTAGTTAGATAACAACAGGTAATGATGCAATGTTACTGGGTCAGTGTGATGCAAGGGACTCTCTGAACCACTCAGGTAGGAGGAAGCAATGTGAGAGGAAAGGGGAGAGACGCCCCTGGACCAGGTCCAGAGCTTTCAGAGCTTGTACTTCAGGGAGTCTCTCTGGGTGTTTTCTGCCTCTGAGTTTCGCAAACCTGTGTGTTCTGTCAGAAAAGGAACTCAAAGACTGGGTTCTCCACCTGTCTGCTCCACTGCCATTTTGCTTTGCCAGAAGGTAACTGCTAAATTATGGGACTTCAAGAAGGAAGCTGTTCCTAAACATGCCCCACCCACTGAGAAATAATTCTTTTACTCATGGATGCAGCTTTTCTTGCATTCCCCTAGCCCCAAAGAAATGAGGTGTCTTAGGTTGGGTTTCCTAAGAAATACACTGAGTCAGGGATTGGCGTGCAGGAAGTTTACTGGAGGGCTGCCCTTGTAATATGATGTTGTTGTGATAAAGTCCTCAGCTGCTCTCTCAGAGCTTCAGAGCTGAGATGGCCTTGCAGAATTGTCCCAAACTGAGGCAAAAGGGTCTGGACCTTTGTATAGCCTCCTCTTCCCACCCTGGAAGGGAATGTGACCTTGGACAAAGAGGTTCCCATCAGCTGGGAGCAGTTACAACAGGGGGGGGCTCAGCAGCTGGCAATCCTGCTAGCTGGGCACTACACATCAAATTCCCCACCACATGAGACTGAAAATGCAAATTTACCTGAGAAAAAAGACAAAGTGTTTTCAATGGACACCAAGGCATAAATGACTCATATCAGAGCCTTTTTTGGCTAAGGGTCATGGAAGTGGATTTGAGGTTGAGATGAACAGAACCAAGGTCTGGGAAGAGAGCAGGATGTGAGTAGGGGCAAAGAAGGGGTATCTGGATTCTGGGGTCTTCCTTGCTATGGCGTTCTGCTTGCAATGCCTTACACAGAACTACCAAGGACCTGGAGTTGTACCTTGCCCTCAGACTTTGGGCAAAAGATAATCCCTCTGTTTCAGCTGTCCCACTTGGAAAAAGAAGACTGAAGATGGCAATAATCTGAGGGATTCGGTCTTTGGGAGGAGGGGGGGAGAAGAAGGCAAAATATGTTTGGTGCAAGGGACACAGAGTTAAAAATTAGTTCTCTGTTAAAATAAGATATAAATTATCACAATCACAGAGGCTCAGAGCTGGAGGGGGTAATTCAACCTACTCATCTTATCTATGAGAAAACAGGCTGAGGGAACAGGGGACTTGCCCAAGATCATGCAGCTGACTTGTTAGTGTCAAATCAAAAATAGACCCAAGGTCCCTGACTTAAGGTTCAGCACTCATTCACAACATCCAGCTTCTATAATCTTCACTGGGCTGCCTGTCTTCTTAAAAACACCCCAAACTCTGGCAGACTGAAAATTTTCTAAGCCAGTTTTGTCTAAGATGGCCCTTTCCCTTGGATGCTCCTATTTGCCTGCTGCTGCTGCTGCTGCTGCTGCTCACGCCAGCAGAAGGCTAGCCAGCCAGAAGCCTTGGAGACATTTGCCTTTGGGTAAAAGGGGCTGATGGTCTTCGACTGGCAGCTGAAGGTTTTCTGGGGTGGAAATTAAAGTGGCAGCAGGAAGCAGAATGCGACCTAATTAGCAGTTTGGTCTCTCTGAGGCTGACCTCCTTTTGGGAAAGCTGGCACTCATAGGAGAATAAAGCAGCTGTTGCCTCTTCCCTGGTTGGCCAGGTGGGCTAAGAGGAGTGCCAGGCCAGCCCTAAACTCAAGCCAGATGCCCTCCTGGAAATAAATCTCACCTCATCACCCAAAGCTCTCCATTTATGGTTCCAAAGGGGTTTGAAAACAAGCAGCACTCCCAGCATGAAACCACTTAAGAAGGAGGGTAGAAACAGAGAAGACAAAAGCCTTTCCTGTCTCTGGGGTGGGGGAAGGAGGCCTGAGGACTTTAATGGAGCTTGGAAGGTGGAATGAAAAGGGGGAAGGGAGAGAGGAGCAGAGAGTGGCACCAAGGACAGTTGATGTGTTCACCAGTATCTCACACCTGTTGTTGTCTGCTGTGACCACACGCACGCAGGTGACCCTGGGAGCTCCAGCTAAACAGGCGACAAGTGTAATTAATCCATTGTTTAGCATTATTGGTGCTCACTGCTGTGCAGATTCTTCCTGGCAGTTCTCCCAGCCAAACTCGGGAGGTTCCTCATCCTGATGGTGGTGGTGGAGGCAGCAGCTCTGGAAGCAAGGAGGAAGGATTGAGACATCAGGTGTTAGGAAGGAGGCTCAAGCCTGGGAGTGAGGTAGGAAATGCCCAGTTCTCTTCCCTGCAGGGGGCGCTTCCCACTGCTAGGAAATAGTCTATCTTAGTGGTCGGCAAACTGCGGCTCGCGAGCCACATACAGCTTGCGAGCCGCGGTTTGCCGCTCTGTTGACTGAGTTTGCCGACCACTGACCTAGACTCTTGATTCCAATAATTACAGGCTGTTGTTGTTCCTTGTGATTAAGCCCCTATCCCAGGGGTTGGCAAACTCATTAGTCAACAGAATGGCAAACCTCGGCTCATGAGCCACAGTTTGCCGACCACTGGTCTGTTTGGCTCCTGCTGAGAAAGCATGTTTTCTGCCTTGGTCCTCCTAGGCTGGCTGAGCTGTGGGCAGAGTATGAATCAATGAATTTGACCAGTGGCTGGGGCTGCTTCCTACTGCCTGGCTTCTCATCTGCTGTGTGGTCAGTGGCTTTTCCCTGGCATAACCGCCCCAGCATCAGCTATGGCAGGATGTTAGTGGCCTCTCCCCTGGGGTAAGATCTAACACTTCCACAGCTCTTACTAAATCCCAGGCATTATTATAACCACTGCACATGTATTATCTCATTGAATCCTCACAACAACTCTATGAGGTAGGTGCTGTCATCAATCCATTTTACAGATGGAGTAAGAAGGCACAGAGAGGCTAAGCAACTTGTTCAAAGTAGAACAGCTAATAGGAGATAGTGATGAGACTCAAACACAGAGTCTGGCTCCAGCGCCTGTGCACTCCACCTCTGCATATATAGCCTCTTCCTTGTGCCATGGTTCTCAGCTCCCACACCTAACACCAGTAGGGCATGAAGATTTTTTTCTTGATATTTCAATCCCTGCACCTGCCTACACGGAACATTTCCATTTCTGCCCTATAGATTCATATCATCCATACAGGGTCTTGAAAACAAACAGCACGTGTTTTAATTTTTAGCAAGTATGAATTTCTAACAAGCACTCAGCATACCTTTGATGATCTGATCTGTTTGGGAGATCCTAGAGATTTGGGGTTATTTCAGGTTAGTGGTCCTCAAAATTAGATGTGAAGAACACAGACCATGGAGAATAGGAACAGTACCTGACCCTCAAGCCCCAAGATTTCTGGCTTTAGACCCACTGGTTGGGTTTTATCAGGGGCATGGAGCAGAGGAAGGCACACTAAAGGACTGGCTGAGGGAGTAGGAAGCATCTCCAGTGATTGTCGCTACTTAATTGGATAGTTATTTGATTGCCAAGGCTAGACCTTGCAGGCTCCTTAACAGCACTCAGCTGTCCAAGTCAAGACGAGACAGCAAGGGGGGCTTTTTGCTTCCCTGGACCCACATGGAGAGTGGACAGAACTTTCCTTTCTCTCCCAATTCCAATTCACTAGGAAGAGAAAGCACATTCCGGGATCCTAACATCATCAAAGAGTAAAACGAAGACCACTCAAGCTTAAAAATATATATCTGCAAAGCTGAATTTCTTAGTTTGCCAGGCAAGGCAACACAGGCCAATGAATTATTGCCGGAGTTAAGTAGGAAAAGAGGAAGTCCTTGGTGGTTATGCTAATTAAGGATCCCAAACTAGCCCTTGGGATAGGATGGGAGACTCCAAAACTCTACACAGGTGGTTAAAACAAGTTCCATTGTTCATTGGTTAGGAAAGTGTTTTCAGTTAGGTTCAGTGAGGGGCTGGCATCTTGAGTTCTTTTACTACACAGCATTGAGTTTTGATATCACCTAGGTAAGTATGGCTGTAGATTAAAAAAATATTTAACTTCTTGCCAGGGCTGTGGCTCTCCAAGTCTGGATCAACCCATTTGTTTTCTGAGGTCACTTTGAGCCCTTTCTGGGCTGGGTCAGCCACTGACAACTCATTGGAAGGAGGGGCAGTTGCTCCCACATTTCCTAATGCCCAGGGTGGTGATCCTTCCCTAGCTAGTCAGGCAAGGTGCCTAGGGGTCAAAATTTAAAGAAGCATGCACTCCAGAGTCCTGCAAGTGTGGAGTAAACCCTTGAGAGTAAGTGCTTCCTTAAATGTTGTTCTGCCCTCAGCCTAGTCCCACTGCCTTCCTAGCTGTGAGGGAGAACATTTTCAGTGTGTAGGTCTCAATGGATGAGCTATAATTTCATTCCCTCCAGATAGATGCTATTTTCAGTTGCTCTTGTTTCCCCCATTATAGAAATGGAGAGGGTGTGTTTCCGGGGAGCAGGAATGGAGAGTGAGAATGAATGAATTTCAAGGTGTGTCAACTTTTGATCAAGATCTGCCTAGTTCCATGGATTTTATTCAGATGGCCAGATCATGATGACACAGGCAGTCTGACCCATTACAGGGCTGTACTCAGGGTGCTCTCAGTGTTTCAGGAGATATTTATTTGAAGTTTCAGGCCATATGGAAATCACTCATATCAGATCTTAGCCTTGGCATTCTTTTCTCCTGCCCATTAATTAAACAGCACCAGCAGAACAAGTATCAGAAAATAGTTTCCTGATTCCAGCTATCTTGGTGTGGCTTCTATAATTTCTAGAAAAGCACTTGAGCCCAATCCCAAGTATACTGATTTGCCAATAAACATAGACCTCTGGGGCCTCCACATGCAACCAAATCCTGCATGATCCTGACTCTTGGTTGAAGTGTGCTGCACTGTCCTGAACAGAAAACAAAACTGTGCTATTTTTAATGGCCTGCCATGAAGGCAAGCTATAGTCTACAGCAGTTCTGACTTCAATGGTTATGCCCCCCATCCATGTTGAACCAAGGCTGACTCATGCTGGCATCTTTGTCTCTGGAAGAAGCAGTTGTTTCTGTGTAATTGAAATTGTCCCTGTTAGTTTACTTCATTTTGTGACTATTTTCAGCTGTTTCTTCTTGTTCTGTGCTTCAAAGACACACCAGCTGCTGGGTAATAATCCTTCAAGTGGGGCATCTGAAAGACACATAGGAAAGTGCAGGGTTAATGTGAGAGCCTCATTCCAATTCATTCATGCAAGGACCTCAGGAAGTGTTGTTGAATTTTTTCCTTAACATCAACCATGCATAATGAAGTCAGTTCAGAATGGGCTTTAAGCCCAAATTCACTTGCTTTGGGATTCGTCATTCAGACTCCTATATTAAATTCACCTTGGGGTCTATGGTAAATTTTATGAAATGTTACTTTCCTCTTTATGGTTAGCATAAACATTTATTATACATCCTGTGATATATGTTTCCAGGAAGTAAGGAAATGCTGTTGTGGAAAGATATGATTCCCAACTGATTTGAAATATAGACGAATAGCATGTTTTAGAAAGGGGCTGGGACTTTAATGGAAAAAAGTAGTTATCAGATTTTTTTTTCTTGTCTTTATCTGCCTTTTCTTCTGCCAGTTAAAGGAACATTTCTCAGTCTTTCTCCCCAAACACACAAAAGATGATACCTGATATAAAATGCTGTCAAATCCTGCTTCATTAAAGACCATAAAAGCTAATGCACACTCCCCTCGCACTGCCCAAAAATGGGAACAAAGAGACAGAATAATGTCAAAATGAAACACAAAGGAAAAGAGTTTATCCTCTGGGCTCGGGAGATGAAATATATCAGAAATAATCTGTGAATGTTGGGCTGGGCCAATATTTCTAGGGCTTGTTTCATAGATAATGGGGGATTGTCAGACCGGGCAACTTGTGAATACAGCAAGAGTGCAGTGAAGACCCTCCACCAAGGGCAGGAACAGCTAAATAATCAGAGAACATGGACTTCTACTCACTTGGTATGCAGTAGAATACCTCTAGAAGAAAAAGAGATCTGGGGACATAAGCTTGATTGGAGGAGTCTGGTTGGGGGACCCAGAAAACAGTCAATTTTGAGGGGTGTTCTAGGTTTTTAAAAAGAGGTGGCTATAAGAAAAAGCAAGTAATATAAAAGGCTCTATCACTACTGGTAGCATGAACAACCATGAAGACCAACTTAGTTGGCTTTGTGGCTCATAAACAGAGCTTGGTAAGACACAGACAAGGTTAATGTTTTTCACCAGGTCAGAGTATGACCCTTAGAGAGGTGAGAGGACAAATTCAGATTAACCTAGGTGACACCACCGAGAAATCACAGAGCTAGAACTTGAAATCTATTAGATGCAGTTATGTGATACAATCAGTAAGATTTTTGACAGAACATAGCATAGACCCTTTCCACCATCTCACCCTGCCTCTTCCTGAGATGCCTGGCCTACCCATCACCCTTCTTCCTCCTTAACTATTCTGCAATCCACAGTTATAGCCAGTTCCTTAGGTGCTGTCACTGGGCCCTGTGAAGAGAGAGAAAGAGTTAGGACTGGACAGCCACTGTGATCATACGCTCTTTGGTTGGTAAGTGAGACTGGAAATAAGTATTTGAGAACAGGTAGTTTGTTTGAAAAGTGAATACAAAGAGAAAGAGTGAGGAAGTGAGGAGTGTGAGACAGGGCTGGAGAGAAAGCCAATATAAAGGTTCATTTTTAGGGCCCAGTTTGGCCAAGACTTCCTAAGAAGTATAAAGAACATTTCCCAGTAACGTCCATCTAAAAGATGGAAGTCAGGAACATTAATTCACCATTTCCATTCCCAATTCATTGAGGGATACCCCTGTGTGTTAACTTTTCTGAACTTCTGAGCTGTGCATTCAGTGTCCTGGGACTCATAAGTGCATTAGGCGGAGAGTAAAGGTATGGCGCTCACTCTTTGTGAGACAAATTACCTTAAGATCACATAGAGCTGCTTACCCCATATGACAAATAGGATATGTGACAGAGCAACTGACACATATACTATAGTATATAAGTCAGATGAAGGGTAAGAGAACAAGGAGATAATATACCACCACAGGGGAGCCAAAAAATGAAGGGAACTTGGACAAAAGTCCTTTCAGAAAATAAGCTTCTCTGGGAGGTTTCAGTCTGAAAGAAGTAAGGAAGCTTAATAGAAGAATTGGGGAGGGTTACTGGGACTGGGTGGGGAATACTGTCAGAGAAAAGGGGAGAAGTCCTTCTGGATACCCAGCATCCTGGAATGCATTTGATCCCTTACCAACAAAGTCCTCAACATGGGGTCATAAGGGAGGTAAGACCATATCACTATGAGATTTTCTGTTTCAAAGCTTAATAAACCTCTGTGGACAGGCACCAGGAAGACCTACGTAGTATTGATTTTGGGGCTGCAGCAAGGGAGTGCCTTTGTGAAGGTATTTTGAAAGCTTGGAATGAAAGGAATGGGGTGTTGGGAAACAGGGAAGGCTTGGGCTGGAATCTTGATTAGATTTTTGGAGCTGTTTGCCCTATAAAACAAGGGTGTGAATATTGCCACTCCTACCTGCAGCAAAGCATCTTGGGAGCATTCAAGGGTCTCTGAGGCATTGCAAACCCAAACCTATAAAGAGAAAAAAACTCTGTCCCTGTGCTTCTATATTGTAAATACTTAACTTCTAGGGAGTCTGAAGATTACATGCTTCATAAATGAATAGAATAGAGTCTGTTGGGTTGAGCTAATTAAGTATATGAAAGGATCATAGAAGAGACATAAGAAAGACCTATTAAGTCATCCATCAGCAATGCGCTTGTGTCTCTGAATACCACAGTCTTGGAAGTTATAGTGCCCATATATTATTGACCTTCTCACAGTCTACTCTTCTGGAGCACTGACTCACCTTCATTCTATGTGGTTGTGGTAAAATATTAATCACAATGTTCCCTGCCCTCCTCCATCACCACATACCCCAGCCACAGGGGGGTTATGGAAGAATTGACCAATCAAATACCTTCATTCGTATGCTCACAGTGATTCATTCAAGAATGGTTGTGTGACTTAAATAGAAATAATCAAAGTCTTCACTGAGAATTGCTATAGGGATGCTGGCAGAATGAGTGTCTCTCATCTTTTGTATGGTGAAGCTTCTCAAAAATAAAGTAGTATTCAGAAGGAAGAAAAGTTGAAAGATGGAGAGACTGAAATATGCTATTGAGTCTCTAGATCCAATTTATGTCTGATGCCAGAAGTACCCTATAACTTGCCAGTTATGTGATCAAGTAAATTCCCTTTTTGCTTAAGCTAGTCTGACTTTAATTTATATCATTTGCAATGGAGGAAATGTCTGATGAATGTAATATTTATTGAGCACATAATATATATAGTCTATGCTAGGTACAGTGGGTTGAATGTTGGCTCTCAAATGGTATGTTCATGTTCCGGAAGCTGTGAATATAAGTTATTTGGAACAAGGGTCTTTTCAGACATAATTATGTTAAGGATCTAAAGATGAGATCACCTCGATTGTCAGGATTTCTCTAAATCAAATGCTGAGTGTACTTATAAAAAACACACAGATTAAAGATACAAATATACTAGTAAGAGGAGAAGACACAAACTCATAGAGAAAACCATATAAAGATAGAGGCAGACAGTGAAGTGCTATAACCAGAAAAAATGCTAACAGCCATAAAACACTGCAAGAGGCAAGGAAGGATTATTCCTTAGAGCCTCCAGAGCAAGTACAGACCTGCTATTATGGAAAAACAGTATGGAGTTTTCTCAAAAAATTAAATATGGAACTGCCATTTGACCCAGTGATCACACTTCTAGGAATATATCCAAAGAAACTAGTAACACCATTAAGAAAGGATATATGCACCCCTATGTTTATAGCAGCACAATTTACAATAGCTAAGATCTAGAAAGAGGCCAAGTGCCCATCAGCAGATGAGTGGATAAAAGATGTGGTACATTTACTCCACAAAATACTATGCAGCTGTAAAAAAAGAAGAAGAAGAAGAAGAAGAAGAAGAAGAAGAAGAAGAAGAAGAAGAAGAAGAAGAATCTCTTGCCCTTTGAGACAGCATGGATGGACCTCGAGAGTACTATGCTAAGTGAAATAAGCCAGTCAGAGAAGGACAAGTATCACATGATCTCACTCATGTGTGGAATCTAAATAACAAAATGAACTGATGAACAAAATAGATCCAGAAGACATGGAAGCATGGAACAGACTGATGAATCTCAGATGGAAGGCAGGGGTGGGTGGGTGTGAAGAGATCAACCATGGTTATATGCATAACCCATGGACCAGGCGTCCTCAAACTACGGCCCGCGGGCCACATGCGGCCGCCGAGGACATTTATCCGGCCCGCCGAGTGCCGCTGCCTGTCCTGCTTAGCAGCCGACTGGTCCCGGGCCCGCAGTGCACATAGGAATTTGTTCATAATTTTTTTAAACTATAGTCCAGCCCTCCAACGGTCTGAGGGACAGTGAACTGGCCCCCTGTTTAAAAAGCTTGAGGACCCCTGCGACAGACAATAGGGTGGTGAAGGCTCGGGGGCCGGGGGCCAGGGGCTGGGGGGGGAGGTGGAGGGGAAGGGCTAGATGGGATCAATGGGGGGAAAAGAGGAACATATGTAATGCTTTCAACAATAAAGACCTTTAAAAAAAGATGTAAGGAGGACCAAACTCAACCAGAAAATAATAAAGATAAGACAAAATAACAAAATTGAGAACAGAAAAACAATAGAGAAAATTAATAAAAACAAAAGCTATTCTTTGAAAATATTTATAAAGTTGATAAATATCTACAAATATTGACAAGGAAGAAAAATATCCAAATTACCAATGTCAGGAATGAATTAAGGGATATCACTACAAACCCCATAGTCATTAAAAGGATAATTAGGAGATATTATGAACAGTTCTACCCAAATGGATTTGACAATATAGATGAAATGGACCAATTCCTTGCAACAACAACTAACCACAATTCACCTAAGATGAAATAAATAAATTGTATAATCCTGTCATAACTAAAGAATTTAAGATTTTAATTAAGAAGCTTTTAAAAATAAATTTCCAGGCCCAGCTGGTTTTACTGGACAATTCAAACTTTTGTGATTGTCCAAGCTCCCATCTTTGTTCTTAGTGGCATTCAGTAATTTTTCTAGAATAAACACTTCCAAATTTATTTTGTGAGGCCAGAATTATTTATACCAAAAAACAGACAAAATCAGTATAAGAATAGAAAACTACAGGCCAATATCTTTTATAAACAAAGACACAAACATCCTCAACAAAATATTAGAAAATTAAACCCAGTGGTGCTAACTGCAATCCTCTGCAATCCTCTGCAATCCTCTGCAAAGGCCTAAATAACCTGCACATTCTCCCTGTAGCTCACTTTAACAATAAAACCAAGTTTATAGCATTTCCCTGGAAGGAGCTTTTCTTACTTCCAGTACCCCAAATTTTATGGCTGCCACCCACGGGAGGGCCCCCAATTACCTAGCTCTAATAGCCAATGGGGTTGGCATTCATGAGTCCAGCAGGACAAAATTTTTAAACAAACACAGGCACATCCCTCTGTAGTTATATACTCAGGCTCAGTTCAGAAAGAGCAAGAAAATACGCCCATCTCCCAGCTGCTGCCTAATTGTCCAGCTCCTAATTACCACACATCTAGGTGACTATTGTATTCCTTCCCTACTGAATGCCACCAAGAACAAAGATGAGAGTATGGACAATCACAAAAGTTTGAGAGGCAACCAAGACCTTGAGCCAAGCAGATTGTTGAGGTTCATCTCCAGCATGAGACCAGTCTGTTAAGGTTGGGTGATGTGGATATTCTAATACACATAAATCAACTTAGAGAGTGAAGGAAAATAAAGAAATAATGGAATATATTCCAATCAAAAGAACAGTATAACTCTCTAAAAACATATCTTAATGAAATGGAGATAAGTGATTTACCCAATAAAGAGTTCAAAATAATGGTCATAAAAATGGTCACTTGAGGTCAGGAAAACAATGCAGGAACAAAATGGAAATTTCAACAAATATAAAAAATTACCAAAAAGATATCACAGAGATGAAGAATACAATCACTGAGATGAAAAATTTAATGGACAGGTTCAACAGAAAACTAGAATTCATAGAATAAAAAATCAGTGAACTTGAGGATAGAGCAATATAATTCATCCAATCCAAGAAACAAAAAGAATAAAAGAGTGAAGATAGCCTAAGGGAATTATGGGACACCATCAAGCTGACCAATATATGTATTATAGCACAATAGCAATAACCAAGGTATGGGAACAACCTAAGTATCCATGAATGGATGAATGGATAAAGAAAATGTGGTATGTATACAATGGAATATTATTCAGCCTTAAAAAATAAGGGATTTGGCCATTTGCAACAACATAAATGAACTTGTAGGGCATTATGTTTAGTAAAATAAGCCAGACTAAGAATAACAAATACCGTATGATATCGCTTATATGAAGAATATTTTAAAAAGGTCAAAATCTTATAAACAAAGAGTAGAATGAATAGTGTATACCAGAGGCTAGGGGGTGGGAAAAACAGGGAGAAATTATTAAAAGGATACTTACTTTCAGTCATAAGATAAATAAGATCTGAGCATCTAATGTATAATATGGTGACTACAGTTGATAATACTGTATTGTATAATTGAAATTCTCTAAGAAAGTAGAACTAAGTGTTCTCACCAAAAGAAAGAAAAAAAAAGAAAGATAAATATGTGAGGTGATGAATGTGTTAATTATTTTGACGGTAGAAATCCTTTCATAATATGTACATATGTCAAATTATCACACTGTATTCTTTAAATATGTTACAATTTTATTTGTCAGTATAATCCAATAAAGCTGAAAAAACAGGTGTATCGATAAACATCTATGCAATGGAATATTATTTAGTCATAACAAGGAGTGTACTGTTGATAAACTCAAAAAGGGTGAGTAAAAGAATACTGTCTCAAAAAATAGCATACTGTGTTATTTCATTTATATGACTTTCTCTAAAAGACAAAACTATAGTGATGAAAACAGATCAGTGGTTGCCAGCAGTTAGAGATAGAGGCAGTGAGCAGCTGATATAAAGGAATTTTGTGAAAGAGTGCTTTTTTGGGGGGATTTGAGGGAGGGTAATGGAAATGCTCTGCATCCTAATATTGGTGGTGGTTACATGAATCAAAATATGTGTTAAAATTCATACAAATATATGAATCCCCCCCCCAAATCAATTTGCTCTATGTTAATCTAAAAACAAAATTTAAAAGAACAATATACAAATCATTAACATGGTATCAGAACCACTTAGATAGCACTTGCTCTATGCTAGACAATGGTCTAATTTTTCTCTCTACATTAACTCATATGCGGAAAATAAGACCCAGTCATTTGCTGAAGTCAGTGTTTCTCAAACTTCACCTGGGGATCTTGTTAAAATGCAGATTTGAATACAGTAGGTGCTGGATGAGTCCTGAAATTCTCCATGGGATGCCAATGCTTCTGGTCCATGGATCACACTTTGAGTAGTCAGGGCCTAATGTTCCACACCTAGTTAAGTCAAGACCAAGATTCACATTCTGATCGTTAGAGACAGAGCTTAGTGTTCTTTCTTTTCTGCTACTGCTATCTCCAGAGATTTCTTTCCTCCTGCTGCAGTTTGATAGAAAGCAACTCGGCAGTTAATTACAGGCTGCCAGTTACAGGGTGCAGTGCTGTGCAGCAGAAAACAGAAAGCACCCCTTTTCACAGTGGGCTATCTACTCCACTAGCTCAACTACCCTGGCTATGGGTAGTTGTTGAAACCCCAGTAGGTTTAACCACAGGCACATGCTACTTTAGGACTCAGCTTTTTTAAAAAAAAAAGTGTGTTGAGGTGATAAGCCAATTGCAGGCATCACTGTGGGCCCTTGGAAAGAAAAGAAGAGAAGGGAGAAGTGAACAGGCTTAGTAAAGAGAATGCATGGACAATAGAAGAGAATAGAGGCTGGAAGGGGAAATTTTCTACATTCTTTCTGTGGTCTTCTAGGGAATTATTACTATAACTTGAGGCCCAGTGCACAAAATTCATGCAGGGAGGGGGGTCCCTCAGCCTGGCCTGCGCCCTCTCACAATCCAGGACCCATCAGGGGATGTCTGACTGCTGGCTTAGGCCCGATCCCTGCAGTCAGACATCTGGCAGTCAGACATCCCTCTCACAATCCAGGACCACTTGCCCCTAACCACTTGCCTGCCTGCCTGCTCACCCCTAACCACCCACTCTCCCCTAACTGCTTGCCTGCCTGCCTGCCTGCTCAGTGTGTGTCATAACAACCAGTAATTCTGGTCATTCCGGTCATTCTGGTCGTTCCACTGTAATGGTTGCTTAGGCTTTTATATAGAGAGAGATAAGGGAATCACAAGCATGCTGCTAATGCTTCCTGGTTGGGAACAACCCACAGCTGTACAGATGGACTGCTGAGCAATGCCTCTGTGAGCCCAATGATTATTCATTTGTATCACAGATTCCTCATTTTGCAGGCCAGGCTGTCTCAACCTGCACACTGACTGGCTGTCCAGACATGGGACTATCTCTGATAATGATAGATTTCTGAGTTAGCCCCATTTTCTACCTTTGTGGAATGCCACACACTCTTAAATGACCATGCTGTACATGACCCTTCTGCTGCCAGAATAGGGTACCGAGGACTAGTGTAAGGTTCATATCAACAGTGTCTGGGTCCCTTCATTCTATCTGTATTTTGATTTAAAGGATTATGCTGTTACAAGCTTTCTTCATATCTTTTTAATTTACTTTTTTTAAAATGAGATATAATGTACATACAATAAAATAAATAAATCTTAATTTTGATGATTTTTTTCACATATATAACCTGCCATACATAGGCTTTAAAACTCCTTTTCAACCTTTATAGACATAATATCACTAATGATCATAGCACAGTGGATATACTAATGGGAATCACCTTCATGATAATGAATCAAATTCCACTAACTCTTATCCCATCATTGATAAAGGGTTCCTCTACAAGTGATCTTTCAGGATATGTTCTTTGCTAGGGGCCCAGTGCACGAATTTGTGCACCTTGAAAGGAACTGTGGGCTGCAGGGCTGTGGTGGGCACAGGGGTGGATCTGGCCCATCCTCCACACCCCCACCCAGCCCCTCCCACCATGGCCCCTCGGTCTCCTCTCCACCAGCAACCCCACTCCCGCCGCTGCATCTCCCACACGCTGATGGCACAGAGCGATTGGGGCCAGCACCAGCAGCGGGTGCAAGCTGTGGTTCTGCCCCGATCACCCCTCAGGAACATGGGATGGTAAGAACATGAGATGGTAAGAGAATGTGAACAGCCACTCCCCCCCAAAGGGGGTGAGATCAGGCTGGCAGGGAAGGTGGAGGAGCCCTCAGGGGCAATTGATGCTGGCAGCTGCTGCTCACATGGCGCCGAGCGATTGGGACTGGTTCCAGGTGCTGGCTGAGGGTGCAAGTGGGGCTGGCGCTGGCAATGGGTGCGAATGGTGGCTCTGGCATCAGCAGTGGGTGCGAGCAGCAGCTCCAGCACAGGCAGCAGGTGTGAGCAGGGCCATCACTGGCAGCAGGTGCGAGAGGTGGCTGCTGGCCTCAATCACCCCTCAGGAGCAGGGGGAGGTGGAGAAGCCCTGAGTTTATTTACAGTGGAAATCAGTAGAGGCTGAGTTTATGAACAAGCCCTGACTACCATCATGGCCTGGCAGTAATGAGCAACCAGATGTAAATAGAAACTACAGTCTTATAATATGTAAATTGTCCAGGATACAATTGAAAATCACTCACCATTCCAAGAGCCAGAAGAAAACCTCAACTAGAATTAAGAGATGATCAGCAGATGCCAACACCAAGATAATGCAGATGTTGGAATTTTCTGACAAGAATTTTAACACAACCATGATAAATATGCTGCAATGAATAATTAGAAAGTAAATATGCTATAATGAATAATTAGAAAGCTCTTGAAACAAATAAAAAAATTAAAAGTCTCAGCAAAGAAATATAAAACACAAAGAACTGAGTGGAAATTCTACAACTGAGAAAATAATTGAAAATTATTTTTTATAAAGCTCATCAGATGGGCTCAATAGCAAAATGGAGGTGATAGAGGAAAGAACCAGTGATTTTTTAAATCTTTACTGTTAAAACATCATTTGACTTTGTGTGTGTGTAGATTTTCTTATATATTTTAATTCCTGCATTTCATTTTATTTATTTATTTATTTAAATCTTTATTGTTGAGAGTATTGCAGATGTCCCTTCTTTCCCCCATTAGCCCCTTTCTACCCAGTTCCCTCTCGACCCCAGGCCTTCACCACCCTATTGTCTGTGTCCATAGGTAATGCATGCTAGTATCCTAATATATAAAATCCCTGGGTTGTAACGACCAGTAAGGAACGAGGTTCAACCAACTGGAAGTCAGTCCTGACTGCTATGGTTGCCAGCGCCCGGACCCAGCACTTACTGCCTGAGGATCAGGCCTGGAGAGAGGCCTGCAGAGAGAGAGGCAGGGTCTGATCCATAGCCTCTGTGGCAGCCTTTGATCATAACTTGCCTCTCTCTCTCTCCCAGCCTGGCCAACAGCTGCACCTCCATTTCTCTCCAGACCTCCACCAGGGCTGCTGATCAGCCCCACCTTTTTGATCAGGCCCCGTTGATAGGCCCAGAGATCCTGACTGGCATAAAAACTGACCAATCAGAATCAAATCTGGGTCAACTGTGAGGAGCCAATGGCTGCCTAGGAGGCAAAGCTTTGGACACTGGCATAGAAACCGACTAATCAGAATCAAATTGGCCAGCAGAGAAGGGCAGTTGGGGGTGAGATCAGGCCTGCAGGGGAGGGCAGTTGGGAGCAAGATCAGGTCGGCAGGGGAGGGCAGTTAGGGGTGATCAGGCAGGCAGAGGCAGTTAGGAGCAATCAGGCCAGCAGGGAAGAGCAGTTGGGGGTGAGATCAGGCTGGCAGGGGAGGGAAATTGGGGGTGAGATCAGGCTGGCAGGGGAGGGCAGTTGGGGGTGAGATCAGGCCTGCAGGGGAGGGCAGTTGGGAGCAAGATCAGGTCAGCAGGGGAGGGCAGTTAGGGGTGATCAGGTAGGCAGAGGCAGTTAGGGGCAATCAGGCCAGCAGGGAAGGGCAGTTGGGAGTGAGATCAGGTCAGCAGGGGAGGGAAATTGGGGGTGAGATCAGGCCGGCAGAGGAGGGCAGTTAGGGGTGAACAGGCCAGCAGAGGAAGGCAGTTGGGGGCAACCAGGCTGGCAGGGGAGTGCAGTTGGGGGCAACCAGGCCAGCAGGGGAGGGCAGTTGGGGGTGTTTGGTCCGGCAGGGGAGAAGTTAGGTGTTAATCAGGCTGGCAGGGGAGTGGTTAGGGGGTGATCAGGCTGGCAGGCAGAAGCAGTTAGGGGAAATCAGGCAGGCAGGCAGGTGAGCGGTTAGGAGCCAGCAGTCCCAGATTGTGAGAGGGATGTCCAACTGCCGGTTTGGGTCCAAACTGGCAGTCAGACATCCCCCGTGGGGTTCCAGATTAGAGAGGGTGCAGGTTGGGCTGAGGGACACCCCCCAGTGCACGAATTTTGTGAACTGGGCCTCTAGTATGCATATAAGATCTTTGGTTAATCTCTTCCCACCCCTCTTCTCCCCTTCCGTCTGAAACTCCTCAGCCTGTTCCATCTTCCCATGCCTCTATTTTATTCATCAGTTTATTTTGTTCATTGGATTCCTTGTTTGTTTATTTTGATTTTTAGATTCAATTGTTGATAGATATGTATTTATTGCCACTTTATTGTTCATATTTTTAATCTTCCTCTTTTTAGATTCAATTGTTGAAAGGAGAAATAGACAAACCCATAACTGGGATCTCAATACCCCTCTCTCAATAATTTATGGAACCACTACACAGAAAATCAGCAAAAATGTAAAACTGAAAAAGGCTATTAGCCACAGGATCTAATTGACAGCTATAAAACACTCCATCCAACAAAAGTAAATTTGTTTTTTTATCTTTTTAGAAACTCCCATACTCTTTTCCATACCAGTTGCACCATTATAAATTCTCATTAACAAGTGAACAATGTCCTAATTTTTCCACATCCTCACTCACACTTGTTATTGTCTGTTTTTTTTTTTCTCTAGTGACCATCCTAATGGGTGTGAGGTGATTATCTCATAGTGGTTTTGATTTGCATTTCCCTGATGATTAGTGATGTTGAGCATATTTTCATATGCATGTTGGCCATTTATATATATCCTTTGGAGAATTGTGATATGTGAGGTTCCCATATCTACTCTCCAGGCTACTGATAGGCACTGGTGGCAACCACTTCAGGGGCAGCGTTTTCCTTGATTTTGATCCCTGGATCATAGCTATAATGCTCTGTTCTTAAAGTCAATATTCCAGTGGTGACCTCAGAGGCTGTGCTACTTCGGTAGGTCAGTACTGTTTTATTTCATGACTCATTCATGGGGGTGCAGCTTAGAAATTACTCCTTCTACCTTCCAATGATATCAAAATTCCTTCTTTTGCATAACACAAGAGTTTGTTTCCTGCAATGAATCACAACTATTACTCCTAAAACACTTATCAATTGGGCATACATGCTTATTTCAAAATAAACCAGGATTTCTTTGGAGGCCAGCATTACCCCCAGGCATTTCCCTACTCTACTTTATAATATCATAGATATATTCCTATCCATCTTCACCCTGTTCTCCTTGTATCTTCAGTTAAGCAGACCTAGAGGTATAATGGGAGGATCACACAGAGAGGCAAACAAGGATATCCCATGTGGCTAATTCCTTTTGAGCCCTCATAAAGGAGGGCTCTAAAACAATGATCTTGATAAGGAAAGATTTTATGAATTAGAACATGTTGCCACATTAGGAAATTAGCGCCTTCATCTTCTTACATTGTTAATTTCTTTCCCAAACTTTTTCTGACCACTGATTTAAAAAAACGTCTCTTTAGAATCAACTCAAGAGTGGGGTAGATATAGGTCAATGCATTAGCTAGAAATTCTAAATGATAACTGAGTTGTGGCATGAAAAGCCAGGTGTTCACATTTTACTGCCATCTCTTCTGGTTTTGTGTCCATTTGTGTGTGTGCACACACACGCGTGTTTGTCTAGCTCCAGATTTCAGTAAACAAGTGAAACTCAGAATATGCATCTATGAAGGAGAACCCATCAAGGCCAGTGTAGAATTTCTATATGCTGTAGAAATGTATGTAGTTAGCAGAACAAAAGGAGTTGTTGGTGCCCATCAGCAGATGAGTGGATTTAAAAAACATGGTACATCTACACAATGGAATACTACGCTGCAGTAAAAGAGAAGGAACTTTTACCATTTGCAATAGCATGGTTGGAACTGGAGAGCATTATGCTAAGTGAAATAAGCCAGTCAGTGAAAGATAAATATCACATGATTTCTCTCATTTATGGAATATAATGAACAACATAAACTGATGAACAAAAACAGATCCAGAGACAGGGAAGCATCGATCAGACCGTCAAACCTCAGAGGGAAGGTAGGGGAGGGTGGGGGGAAGAGGGAGAGATCAACCAAAGGACTTGTATCCATGCATATAAGCCTAACCAGTGGTCACAGACAACTGGGGGGGTGAGGGCATGAGTGGGAGGATGGAGGGGCAATGGGGCGATAAGGACACTTATGTAACACCTTAATCAATAAAGAAAAATATTTTAAAAAGGAGGTTTAGGTGGGTCAAGAAGCCTTGCTATGGGTGACAGAGGTCTTTGTTGTGAGAACACCACATAGGTAAGATACTTTTGGAAGAAGTCCGTTTTATATTTGAAACATAATGCCTTTGGGTAGGTTTTTCAGACCTCTTTTTTAAAATATGTATATTTTTATTGATTTCACAGAGAAGAAGGGAGAGGGAGAGAGAGATAGACACATCGATGATGACAGAGAATCATTGATTGGCTGCCTCCTGCACACTCTCACCGGAGATGGGGCCCACAACCCGGGAATTGAACTGTGACATCCTGGGTCATAGGTTGATGCTCAACCACTGAGCCACACTGGCTGGACTAATATGGGGACTTCTTAGTTCAAAAATTCAAGTTGTAGAAATTTAAGGAAAGAATCAGCCAACTGTAAAAAGTTGTATGCTTAAGGTTGTTCATTAAAGGGTGTCTTTATAAAATACAAAATGTAGAAATAGACAAAAATTTTGTTGGTGGAAGATTGGTTTAATAAAATATGATGGAGCTTTCCAATGGAATATTACACTGTGTCAGGGTGATTTATATGTTTTAATGTAAAAACATATCTACAATAAACTGAGTCTTGAGAAAAGCTAGTTAGGGCGGGTTTTTGGTGTAGTCTATATTTTTAATGATTCATATATTTTTCTAACATGTATACTTGACTCATGATGGATGCCTAATAATATTTTGTGAATTATTTCATGCAAATGTATTTATATGTTTATATATTCATTATACATTCGGGGAGGATGTAAGCCTATCTGTTAACAGTGCTTATTTTTATTATCATTGGGTGGAGTTGAAGCTTGAGGCCATAGTGGAAATTATTATAAATAATTTTTACTTTCTAATTTTTTTATTTTGCATTATTTAAAAATTTAAAAAGTGTTATTTCAAAATTATATTTCTATTTTTAAATGATACAGTGTTTTCAAATTTTGTAACAGAAAAAGGCACGTAGAATATACTAGAAATCCTACAAATCAAATAGAAAAACAACACAACAGAAGAATGATAGGAGCAGGTTATTTACAGAAGGAGTAAACTAAAAGGGCAACAAAAATGTGTCAAGATGCCAAAGTAAAATAATGGTGTACCACTTTTCAGCCACTAAATTGGCAAAACTTTAAGTTTGACGATGATACAGGTTTTCAATAATGTCGGGAAAAAGGGACTGTCTGCCAATGTTAGTGGAGCTGTGAATTAGTACAAGCACAATTGTGGTAAAGTGGAAACTGTGTGCCCTAGGAGCCAACAATTGTACTAAGCATCTACCTTAGAAAGAATGTCCCTCCTCTTCAGGAAGAGGTGCACACATGTGAACCAAGATCATTTTAAGTCCTTGTGCTCTCAGAGTGCTGTAGTGATTTCTGAAGGAAGCACCACAACTCACCCACCTCTAAGAAGCCAATGAGGGAGGAGGGGAGCAGAATAAAGGATGGACAAAAGCCAAGCAAGGGTGATTTCAGGCCAAGTTCCAGCAGCCTCATCTGGTTCAGAAGGGGAGCTCTGGACTTTCGTTCTCTCGCACAGTCATTGACTAAAGGGTCCCTTGGAGGATACAAATGTTCTGCATGTCTGACTCTGTGACTGCAGGCAAAGTGATTCCAGGAACCCATGAGTAATTTCCAAAGAGTCTTCATTGTGGGCTGTTAGAAGCAGAAGCCCAGAGAAGTGGGAAGGGGAACATAGAATAGGAAAAAAAAAATCTGGAAGTTCTGGATGAAGAAATGAGAGCATACAGTGTAGGTGCAAAAAATACACTGGAATAATATGTGATAAGCTCTTGATCTTCATTGAGAGGTAAGAAAGAGAATGGGACCTTATCTATCTGTTTTATTTTTCTTCTTTTTAATGCTTTTTATTAGAGTATAGTTGGCATAAAATATTATACTAGCTTCAGGTGTATTATTTATTTTATTTTTTAAAGATGAAAACTATATAACAAATATGAATAATAGCCAATTCTGAGTGGTAGAATATAGGTAAAACTAGAGTCCTTGTGTGCACTGACACTGGAAATGAAACACACACACAAGCATGGTTGCTGTAGAGGTGAGGGGAAAGCACAGAACTTCGTTTGAGGTAAAAACCAGGAAGCTTTCCTGGGTAAGAAATGCACCTGGGCCCTGCAGAGGTGAGATAGTGGTTGGACTCCTGCTATTGGCAGATTTAGGGCTTTATTCAACCAAAGGATGTGGAGCTAGCTTGCTAGGAGAGGGTGCCCTGGGTAAATGTGAGGGCACCCTGCACCAACTGTGGGAATTGACTTGGATACTTCTTTTACTCCCACAGAGAATTATGTTTATTCACCTGGAAAGCAGAAACTGTTGTTAACTGGAGCAGAAAAGTAATTTCCATTTGGATGTGGCAAAAGAAGACTGAAGCATCAAGAAGAACCCTCATGTAAAAGAGACAGGGTCACCTTTGCCTGGGAGGTACTGGAGGTGTTCATAAATTCAGTGTCTTAGGCCTGTCTTCAGTTAGGTTTTAAAAGCCTCTTATGAGGCTTCTCTAAGCTTGTCTTACTTCTACAGCATACCTATCTTTGGAGGTTGAAATATGCTTCCCTCCCAGAATCAAGAGATTATATAGTGAAGAATGTTTTTTAGGATATAATTTGCCAATAAGAGTTCCTTCTGTTACCTTTGTTTGTGTTCCCCAGAAGCAGACTCTGAGACAATTGAGTGGAAGTTGTCTATTTGGAAGGTACTAGGAAGCCAGGAAGGTGTAGGACAGTGGTTCTCAACCTTTCTAGTGCCGCGACCCTTTCATACAGTTCCTCATGTTGTGGTGACCCCCAACCATAAAGTTATTTTCGTTGCTGCTTCATAACTGTAATTTTGCTACTGTTATGAATCATAATGTAAATATCTGTGTTTTCCGATGGTCTTAAGCGACGCTGCTAGCAGTTCTCAACCTGTGGGTCGCGACCCACAGGTTGAGAACTGCTGCTGTAGAGCCTAAGACCATCGGAAAACACAGATATTTACATTCCATTCATTAATAGTAGCAAAATTACAGTTATGAAGTAGCAACGAAAATAACTTTATGGTTGGGGGTCACCACAACATGAAGAACTGTATTAAAAGGGTCGCGGCACTAGAAAGGTTGAGAACCACTGGTATAGGAGAATGTGAACAGCCACCCCTCCCAAGGGGTGTTATCAAGAAAGTTAACAGTTGGAGCAACAGAAGCTACTCCTACTGGGGACATCTAAGGGTGAGGAAGTTCCCCACTTCCAGGGGCATTTACTCCCCATCATTCTGGGCCTATTATACAGATAGGCAGAGTAGGGCTTGGAGGGAATGGCACCCAGGGAAAAGGATGCAGGTGCTGGCAGTTGTAAGTTGGACCTGCATGCAGTGAGATGGTAAGAGAAGAGGATAAGTGTGGGCACCAAGAAGCTCTGATACACTTGGCTCAGGTCTTCCTATACTCTGGCACCTGCTGCCTCCTCTGAAAAGTCACAGAACTGGCTCTCCACCAACCCCCGCCTCTCAGAGGATGGGCTCAGTAACCACTGACTTGTGGCCCAGTACAATGTGGAACTTGTAGCCACCAAAGGTGTCACCTGTGCTATAGGCTGTTCAGATAGCACCATTAGTGATCTACCCAGAGAAAGGCTCAGGCAGAAGGAGCCCTGCATTGCCCTGTTGAAGACTTAGTCATTGTGTCCATGCCTTATTTGAGGTCACCTGTATTTCTGACAACAGAAGCCAGAGCCTCCGGCCACAGCCGTCAGATCTTATTTCTGGCCAGCTCTGTCTCTAACCTGGAGGAGAGTCAATGGTCAAAGAAAGTGGGTCAGTCTGCTCTTGGCAGATGTTTCTCAAATGTCATGACATCCTGTTAAGTAATGATGGGGATTTTGCTCTTTCCTACCCTCTCATTCCTGACACACACTTAGCAAGCAATACAACACAGTGATTAAGATTCTGTGTGTGTGTGTGTGTGTGCGCGCGCACACACACACACACACACACACACACGCACATATTCTGGGATTAACTGCCTAGCTTCAAATGCCAGATTTGCTACCCACACAGGTCACTTAACCTCTCTGTGCCCCAGTTTCTCTCTCACAATATTACTTCAGAGGACTGGTGCAAGGATTAAGTTATAGAAAACACCTAGAACATTCTAAAACCATCTACCAAATGCTTTGCCAATGTTGACTTTTAAAAAAATTCTGCTTGGGGCTTGGATGCAGAGTCTGTGCCATCTTGAACGGGAAAGTGGAGCTTATCGGAAGCCTGAGAATCCACAACTGCGGCACCCACCGAACAGCTGTGAGCCCCAGAACACCGGTCCCCAGTTGGTGCAAACACGCGGATACAGAGGAGCTCTACACTCCACCATGGAAAGGTGAGATTTTGCCTGGGATAAGGTGAGGTCTCTGGTCCCGGCGGTGGGAGAGAGGAACGCACGTTTTGTGGGAGCTGGAGGACCAGGGAAGTCTGTGCCTAGAAAAATCTGTGGCTGTTGGGGCTGGCGTGATCTGGAATGTGGAAGGGGGTCCTCAGAGCTGCTAACAGAAGGGATCTCTAAAAAGCAACCCATTTTGATCTGATGTGCAGGGACAGCCTAAGAATTTCAAGGTGTGCCGGCTGCTTAGACTTACACGCAGCCCCCGAGTTCCCACACTTGGGCTTTTTCCTCTTGAAATTCTTGCTTCTGATTACCAAGCCCAATACATAGGATCACCCCGTTGGGGACACCCTGGGAGACTGCAGGGGAAAGTTGTTTTTCTGGAACCTGGGGATCGGAGCGGGGAGTGACCATCGGAGAGCCAGCTCTGAGGCAGCCCACTCCCACAAACCGGTAGTGAGTGCCACAGGGAAAGAAGGCTCTAACACTGCCTAGAGAGGCCATATATAGACCTGGAAGTCATTCCAGAAACACTGCCACCCAGGGGCTGAATCACAAATTGACTCTTGTGTAATCAAAAATAAAGGAATACAAGAAATTAAGACACACCGCCTGCTTAAAATCAGTACTGGCTTACAACACTGAAGAGTAGTGGAACGCAGGGAACTGCAATACTGTCCGGACTGAGAAACAGGCGTGCCAAACAGAACAACAGAGGAAGTGAATGACCTTCACTACTCCACATTTTATTTTTATTTTTTATTTTTTATTTTTTTATTTTCATTTTTTGCATCTTTTACTCAAGAAACTAATTTCTTTTTCTTTTTTCCTCACTTGATTTTACCTTTTTAATTATTACATTTTTATTTTCAATCCGTATTATTACTACTGCTGTTTTATCTTTTTTTTTTAAGTGTCATTTTATTTTCTCTTCATTTTACTTTGGGATTAATGTTCTACATTCTATTTTCATCTTTCTTTAGCATCGTTTTACTTTATCTCAACTCTACCTTTATGCCATCACACTCTTCCTAACCTTCCCCTTTTCGGTGTCCTGTTTATCTTACCCCTTTCCTGCTTTAGATTTTCCCTATTCTTTCTGTTTACCCCCTGTTAAAATTTCACCCTACTTACATATCTAATCTCCAATCCCCTTCTCCAAGTCCTTACACACCTCTCTCTTTGCTGTCTTAACTATCCAAAAAATTGTTTTTCTCTCTGTCCTTTTTTTTTGTTGTTTGCTTGAATGTTGATTATATCAAATTTTTATGCTTTTTTGTGAGATTGTTTTGCTTATTCTTCTTTTGTTTATTTTTTTTGTTTTGTGCTTCTGTTTCCCCTTGCCTCACTCAATATTAGTTGGTGTTGTAGTTTGTATTAATCCCCAGGTACTTGTTGCTGGCAGTAGCTGGGATTAGTGATTGTTCTATTGGAGTTTTATCCCCATATATATAGTTTGTTCCCCTTTCTCTCTTAGTCTCTTTCTTGTCTCTCTTACTTTTTTTTTTCCTTTTCCCAATTTCATTTTGACACTCCTTTTTTTCCCTTTTTTTTTCCTCTTCTTCTTTCTCTCCTATCCCCTAATTTGCCTTTCTCAGGTGGTCACCTTTATTGGAGGTTATTAATATCGTGAATACATTTCTGTTCAGTGCCTTGTGTGCTGTACCTGGTAGTGCTGTATTTTGTGCCTTTAAATCAACGCGGGAGACAGAGAACTACATAACCAGACACCCAGAGAAGAGAGACCATGGGGAGACAAAGACACAGCCCGCATATGAAAGAAAAGCAGGCATCACCAGAAAAGGAAGTAAACGAAATGGAAGCAAGCAACCTTCCAGAAAAAGAATTCAGAGAAATGGTCATAAGGTGGCTGAAAAGAATGGAAGACAAATTCGACAATATGAGCAAGAACCAAGAGGAAATGAAGAAGAACCAAGAAGAAATGAAAAATGACATCGCTGCTGTAAAGAACTCAATAGAAAGCATCAAGAGTAGACTAGAAGAAGCAGAGGACCGCATCAGTGAGCTAGAAGACAAGATGGGAAAAAATACCCAAGTAGAGCAACTTCTAGAAAAAAAAATTAAAAGGCAGGAGGAGAGCCTAAGGGAACGTTGGGACAACACGAAACAAAACAACATCCGCATAATAGGGGTGCCAGAAGGAAAGGAAGCTGAGCAAGGAATAGAAAACCTGTTTGAAGAAATAATGACAGAAAATTTCCCTGATATAGGTAAGAAAAAACCCACACAAATCCAAGAAGCTCACAGAGTCCCGAGCAAAATGAACCCCAAAAGACCGATGCCAAGGCACATTATAATTAAATTGGCAAACACCAATGACAAAGTAAGAATCTTAAAAGCGGCAAGAGAGAGACAGAAAGTTACATACAAAGGAACCCCCATCAGACTAGCAACTGATTTCTCAACAGAAACTCATCAGGCCAAAAGGGAATGGAATGAAATATACAAAGTCATGCAAAGCAAGGGTCTGAATCCAAGAATACTGTACCCAGCAAGGCTATCAATCAAAATTGAAGGTGAAATCAGGAGCTTCACAGACAAAAAAGGACTAAGGGAATTTATTACCACCAAACCAGCAATCCAAGAAATGCTAAAGGGTCTGCTGTAAAAAAAAAAAAAAGAAATAGGAAGCGAAGAAGGAACACAGGGGTAAAGAATAAAAATGTCGACAAATAAGTACCTATCAATAATAACTTTAAATGTAAATGGATTAAGTGCCCCAATCAAAAGACATAGGGTAACGGATTCGATAAGAAAACAAGACCTATATATCTGCTGTCTACAAGAAACCCACCTCAAAAAAAAAGACGCACACAGACTGAGGGTGAAGGGATGGAAAAAGGTTTTCCAGGCAAATGGAACTGAAAAAAAAGCTGGGGTAACAATACTTATATCTGACAAATTAGATCTCAAAGTGAAGGACATAACAAGAGATAAGGAAGGCCACTTCATAATACTAAAGGGAACAATCCAACAAGAAGAAATAACTCTGGTAAACATATATGCACCCAATACAGGAGCACCCAAATACATAAAAAAACAACTGGAGGATATCAAGGGAGAGATTGACAGCAATACAATCATAGTAAGAGACATTAATACCCCACTATCACCATTGGACAAATCCTCTAAACAAAAAATCAGCAAAGAAACATCAATCCTAAATGACTCACTAGACCAGATGGAATTAATTGACATCTTCAGAACATTTCACCCCAAAGCCACAGAATATACATTCTTCTCAAGTGCACATGGGTCATTTTCAAAGATAGACCATATGTTGGGACATAGGCAAAGTCTCTTCAAATTCAAGGAGATATAAATCATATCAAGCATCTTCTCAGACCACAGTGGCATAAAACTGGAAATCAACTACAATAAAAACAACCCAAAGAAATCAAACACATGGAGACTAAACAGCATGCTATTAAACAACGATTGGGTTACCAGAGAGATCAAGGAAGAAATAAAAAACATCATGGCAACAAATGACAATGAAAACACTACAATCCAAAATCTATGGGACACAGCGAAAGCAGTCTTGAGAGGGAAGTTCATAGCTCTACAAGCCTACTGCAAAAAACAAGAAACAATGGTAATAAATTACCTAACCCAACAACTCAAAGAGTTAGAAAAAGAGCAACAAGAAAAGCCCAGTGTAAGCAGAAGGAAGGAAATAATAAAGATCAGAGCGGAGATAAATGACCTAGAGACCAAAGAAACAATACAAAATATCAACAAAACCAAGAGCTGGTTCTTTGAAAGCATAAACAAGATTGATGAACCTCAAGCTAGCTCACCAAGAAGCAAAGAGAGAGGACCCAAATAAACAAAATCAGAAATGAAAGAGGTGAAATAACAACAGATCCCGCCGAAATACAAAGGATTGTTAAAAAATACTACGAACAACTCTATTCCAACAAACTGGACAACCTGGAGGAAATGTACAGATTCCTAGAAAAATATAACCTTCCAAAAATCAATCAGGAAGAATCTAAACAGCTCAATATGCCAGTAACTATGGAAGATATTGAAGCAGTCATCAAAAAGCTTCCGACAAACAAAAGCCTGGGGCCAGACGGCTTCACAGGAGAGTTTTACCAAACATTCAAGGAAGAACTAAAACCTATCCTCCTCAGACTATTCCAAAAAATTCAAGAGGAAGGAACACTTCCAAGCTCCTTCTATGAAGCCAGCATCACCCTAATACCAAAACCAGATAAAGACAACACAATGAAGGAGAATTACAGGCCAATATCCCTCATGAACGTAGATGCCAAAATCCTCAACAAAATTCTAGCAAATCGGATCCAGCAGTACATCAGAAAGATCATACACCATGCCAAGTAGGGTTTATCCCAGGAATGCAAGGATGGTACAATATCCGCAAATCAATAAATGTGATACATCACATAAACAAATTGAGAGATAAAAATCACATAGTCATATCAATTGATGCAGAAAAAGCATTTGACAAAATCCAACACCCTTTCTTGATAAAAACTCTCAACAAAGTGGGAATAGAAAAATCATACCTCAACATAATAAAAGCTATATATGATAAACCCACAGCTAACATCATACTCAATGGGCAAAAACTAAAACCATTTCCCCTAAGAACAGGAACAAGACAGGGATGCCCACTCTCACCACTCCTGTTCAACATAGTACTGGAAGTATTAGCCATTGCAATTAGACAAGAAGAAGAAATAAAAGGCATCCAAATTGGAAAAGAAGAAGTAAAGCTGTCCTTATTTGCAGATGACATGATATTGTACATAAAAGACCCAAAAGACTCCATCAAAAAACTAACAGACTTAATAAATGAATTCAGCAATGTAGCAGGATACAAAATTAATGCCAAGAAATCTATGGCATTTCTATACACCAACAGTGAACTTACAGAAAGAGAGACTAAAAAAGCAATCCCATTTTCCATTGCACCAAAAAAATTAAGATACTTAGGAATAAACCTAACCAAGGAGGTAAAAGACCTATATGCGGAAAACTTCAGGACACTGAAAAAAGAGATAGAGGAAGATGTAAACAGATGGAAGAACATACCATGTTCATGGATTGGTAGAATCAACATCATCAAAATGTCCATACTACCCAAAGCAATCTATAGATTCAATGCACTCCCCATTAAAATACCAATGGCATATTTCACAGACCTAGAAAGAACTCTCCAAAAATTCATCTGGAATAAAAAAAGACCCCGAATAGCCACAGCAATCCTGAGAAAGAAGAATAAAGTAGGAGGGATCTCAATACCAGATTTCAAGCTGCATTACAAAGCCACTGTCCTCAAAACAGCCTGGTACTGGCACAAGAACAGACATATAGATCAATGGAATAGAATAGAGAATCCAGATATCGACCCAAACCAATATGCGCAATTAATATTTGACAAAGGAGGCATGAGTATACAATGGAGTCAAGACAGTCTCTTCAATAAATGGTGTTGGGAAAATTGGACAGATACATGCAAAAAAATGAAACTAGATCACCAACTTACACCATACACAAAAATAAACTCAAAATGGATACAGGACTTAAATATAAGACGGGAAACCATAAAAATACTAGAGGAATCCACAGGCAGCAAAATCTCAGACATATGCCAAAAGAACTTTTTCACTGATACTGCCCCTAGGGCAATGGAAGCCAAAGAGAAAATAAACAAATGGGACTACATCAAAATAAAAAGCTTTTGCACAGCAAAAGAAACCATCAACAAAACAACAAGACACCCCACTGTATGGGAGAACATATTTGCAAATGGTATCACTGATAAAGGTTTAATTTCCAACATCTACAGGCAGCTTATACAACTTAATAAAAGGAAGATAAATGATCCAATAAAAAAATGGGCAAAGGACCTAACTAGAATATTTTCGAAAGAAGACAGAAGGAAGGCCAAGAGACACATGAAAACATGCTCAAAGTCACTAATTATCCGAGAGATGCAAATCAAAACAACAATGCGATACCATCTCACACCTGTCAGAATGGCTATCATCAACAAATCAACAAACGACAAGTGTTGGCGAGGATGCGGAGAAAAAGGAACCCTCGTGCACTGCTGGTGGGAATGCAGACTGGTGCAGCCACTGTGGAGAACAGTATGGAGTTTCCTCAAAAAACTGAAAATGGAACTCCCATTTGACCTAGTAATCCCACTCCTAGGAATATATCCTAAGAAACTAGAAACACCAATCAGAAAGGATATATGCACCCCTATGTTCATAGCAGCACAATTTACAATAGCTAAGATTTGGAAACAGCCTAGGTGCCCGTCAGCAGATGACTGGATCAGAAAACTATGGTACATCTACACAATGGAATACTATGCTGCCATAAAAAAGAAGAAATTACTACCATTTGTAGGCACCTGGATGGAATTAGAGAACATTATGCTAAGTGAAATAAGCCAGTCAATGAAAGAAAAATACCACATGATCTCACTCATTTGGGGATAATGAAAAACAGTATAAACTGATGAACAAAAAGATAGATACAGAGGCAGTAAAGCATCAAACAGACTGTCAAATTACAGCGGGAAGGTTAGGGAGAGTTGGGGGAAATAAGAGATCAACTGAAGGACTTATATGCATGCATATAAGAGTAACCAACGGATGCAAAACATTGGGGGGTGAGGGCATGTATGGGAGTGGGGTGGGGGGACAATGGTAAGATATGTACACATATAATACCTTAATAAAAAAATAAAAAAAATCTGCTTATGAGAAAATGAACACCTTGGAAGTAGGGAGATGTACCCAAAGTCATAAGACAAGTTGGATTTACAGCAGAAATGAATTGTGCCTGGGGGGTCTGCCCAACCTCTAGTCCAGCAGCCCTCCTTCTTCAAATATCTGGGGGAACCTGCCATTACCACTCTCATGGCTAACCCCAGTCCTTGTGATAGTTCCAGCTGTAGAGCCTGGGATTTCAGCATCAACTTCCCTGTAGCTAAAATTCTGATTATATGTGAGCCTCAGTCTTAAGCCTGACTCTCCTTTTATTCCCCAGTCCCAGCTCCACTCCCCTGTGCTCCAATTCTCATACTTCAGCTTTTCTATTTGTGCCTGGCTCCAGGTAGGTCCTTAAGCAGGGGGTGCTGCTTGCACTAACCCCAGCCTAGTGTGTGAGTATGAGGATCAATACCATGACCTCTACCAGGAAATAAAGTCCTTCCAGGGACAGGAAACTGACCTGCTCTTTATTGCTAGGCTCTTGGCATCATATCCTGTTTTCTTGGAGTTCTACACCCAACCCTCCATGGGTTTCTGAGCCCCATGCTCTGTTTAGCTACTTTGTCTTAATTATTGGATGTTTGCTTGGATGGAGAATAGAAGTAGCTGTGACTTCTGATGCCAGACTCAGCTTCCAGGATAAATCTCCTCTAGCAGCACCTGCAGCTGAGTCAGCACCCCCAGAATCATCCCGGTCCAGTGGGTGTATCTGCAGCCTGTTCCCAATTCTATTTAGTAATGGACCTGCTGGCTACACCAAATCCACACTGGCTACACCAGATTCATTTTTTCTACACAAATGATAAACCAAATGACTGACTTTGGAGTCCAATTCCAGATTCAGAAACTCTACTCCACCCAATCAGACACTGGCTGATTCTGAAACTACAAAATGTATAGATTAATTTCAGACTAGAGAAATTCTTGAGGCCCTACAACATACATCTGCTTAAACTCACCATTAATTTTTTTCATCACCAATTCTAGGTGGCAGAAGTACAAAAATTAATGTCACATCCATTATCTCCTGATGGAGAAGGCAGATGTGTAAGCAAATAGCTATTATATGATGTTATAAATGCTAAAATAAAAGTATTGTTAAAATGCTATGGGAATGTCAATAAAGGAAAAATTAATTCTATGGGGAAAGGTCAAAGAAAGTTTCAACAGAGAGATTATGTCTGAGCTAAGCTTGAAGGATGAGTGAGAGCATGTCAGATGGATAAAGGGGAAAGAACATTTTATTTTTATTTTTATTTTTTCCTCCCTTTTAACCTGTGATAAAGAAGGCTCCATTAACCACATCTCTCTGTTTATAAGTCCTATCTTTGTTTCCGCACAAAGTTCTCCCTTTTCCATTCCTTCTCTTCTCCTTTATATCTTCAGTACTCCAGTTCCATTCCCTTCTCCCAGAGGCACCCTGTTGAACATATATATGTGTCATCCTTAAATATTCTTTTGTAATTGTATACTATACAGTGTTGCTTATGCATATGTGTTTTTAATTTACATAAGAGGTATTGTGCTGTGTCATTCCCTTTATTGCATTGTTCACTCAGCACTCTTTTAATAGATGTATGCATGATGCATGTTGCCATATGAGTATTTAGTTTTTTCTTCTAACTTCAGCATAGTGTTCTTTGGTGTGCAAACACTTCATTTTTCTCATCTCCTTTCACAGTGAACACCTAGGTTGTGTATAACTCCCTTTTCCCATAATGAACAGCCTCAAATATGTCCTCTTACAGACCTGCACATGAACTTTTCTCAGCAGGACTGCTTGTCATGGACCATCTACGTACTTAATTTTACAAGGTATTGCCAAATTGCTTTCAAAATGTATACATTAAGCAAAGATTTATTAAGTGCCAACTACATGCCAGGCACTATTCTAGCCACGGGGGCTTTGGCCGTGGACAAAGTCCCCGCTTTCAGTGACCTTATAGTTGAATGTGGGAGACAGCAATGAACAAATAAGCACATAATGGAACATCACATAGTGAAAAGTACTATAAAGAAAATGAAGCAGAAGATGGGGACAGAGAAGAATAAGGAGTGCTTTTTTAGGTAAGGTAATGAGAAAAGGCCTCTCTAAGAGTAGATATTTGATGAGAGGCCTGAATGAAGTGAGGGAGTGAGTCATCATTTGGGTCTGGGAGAAAGCATTTTACACAGAGGGCTCCAAGGCAAGAGTATGTTGGGTGTGTGTGAGCAAGAGGGCGGTGTTGGAGTTTTTAAGCAATAGATTTAAATTAGATGATAATGCTAGTACAATGCTTAGCACAGTGCCAAGTGCTTAATTTTGGCATGTTATTACTATTATTGAAGTAGTCATGATGACATTGGAGGTTTGGAAAGGTCCCTTCCATTGTAGAAGGGTGAAAGATGGGGGGATTAGAGACCAGCAAGAGGGGTGAGTGCCTGGGGTAGTGGCAGTGGAGTTTCAGTTTAAAGTTGTTGAGACAGTTTTAGATATCTTTTTCATTGTTGTTGTTTTTTTTTTTCACAGTGTTTTCTGGACAGTCCTTGTTTTAGAGCCAGCAGTTGAGCTGTTGGTCATCATCCATGTTCATCACCATCAGTGAGCACACGCAGATTTTAACCCTTACAGAAGAGAGAGCTCCTTCAAGAACTGAGGAAGTACCCAGAAAATAAGCTGGACCAAAGTACATTCTTTGCTTGTTGGGAGTTTAGAGCGAACAGCATCTTGGCAGGGTGTTTCAGCTAAATACCCAAATGATCAGCTAATTAGTTGGGTCTGAACACAGCTGAACAAATCCACCTTCCCAAGTCACTGCCAGAGGTTTGAGCAACTTCATTCTGGCTGGATTTCAACACCACACACCAAGAACCAGATGACTGGGCCAGGAGGGACATTTCTCACTTACCTGCTTCCTTCTGTTAAAAAATACTGCAGTACAATAATTTTTCCTATTAACAGATTTGATGGGGGATAGGAAAAATATGAAGACGTATTCAGCCTCACTAGAAATTAGAACTATGCAATTATAAATGGAAATGAGAGACCATTTTTTATCCACCAAGTTGGCAAACATTAAAAGGATTGATAATATCTAGTATTGGGGCGAGTGGGAGAAAATAGCACTGTTGTACACTGTTGGTGGGAGTTTTAATTGGCAAAGACATTTTGAAGGGCAATTTGGCAGCTTCTAGCAACATTTAAAATGCCATGGTTTTTGGCCCAGCAAACCATCTTCCAAGCCAGCCTCTAGAAACTCTATCCCATAGGTATATTTGCACATGTACCCATTTATATAGTGAAAAATGGAATTGATATAAATGCCCACCCATTAGGAAGTTGTTAAATAAATAAATTATGGCATGCCTATACAATGGAGTGCTTGGTATGTACTGACAGGGGAAAATGTTCAAGATACACTATGATAAAACAAAAACTCTGGATAATATGTAGGATAGAATTTTATTAATATATAAAAGAAAGAAATCTATATGTGTTCATTTATGCATGTAAAGACTTTTCTAGAAGGTCTGAAATGACACACTTCAACCGTTAACTCCAATTTCCCGCTGGGTGGAGGGGAGTAGGACAAGTGAAGGGTGGTTTCTTCCATGTATTTCTAATTGAGCATCCATGTGTTATATGTGGATTTAAAGGTAATTTTATAAGAAAAAAAAAACAGAAAATAAGAGACTGCATGGCATTTGTATTTAATATGCTTAATCTTCCTCTTCTTCACTACCCACTACCCTGATCATAACTTTCAAACCCCTGAGCCTTTTCTCTTCCTTGGCACATGATAAACCTTGAATCCTAAGCATGCTCTTATTGCGGTTGATAGCTCTGTCAGCTGTTAATTATTCATGCTAATGGAAGGGGCTGGAGGCACAGATAATGCAAAATCAAGAAGAGTAAATCTTTCAGAGTCTCAGTCTACTCCCCGCCTGGATCCCCTGGGAACACCTTGCATACTGTAGGTATTTACTCAGCAATAAATATTGATTGATATGGATTGATATTTGTCTCTACAATTTTAAATCACCCACATTCTCAGACTTGTAGATACAGGAAGACATGTCCCTGGGCAGTGCCCTCCTCAGGTATTTATTGGCCTGGCCCAGCTGGTAGGAGCCCAACCCCTGCAGGGGCTTTCCATGAGGACTGATAAGCCCCAGGCATTATCCACCAATGGACGATTCTGTACATGAATAAAACAGAGATGACAGGAGTCCTTGTGGTTGTTTGTTTTTACATAAACTGATTGGTACGAATATTGGTGGCCTTGCCTTTTTAGTGGATTTTCATCGAGCTTATGCTCAAAAAGCACAAACAAATCAAAACAAAGGTTTTATATTTATTGGAATGGAAAATATAAAAAAAGACTGACAACCCCAAATGTTGACGAAAATGTGGAGCAATTGAAACTCATACATTGCTAATAGGAGTGTCAAATAGTACAACCAGTTCAGAAAACTGGTAGTTTCTAATAATCATACATTTATCCCAATAATCCAGAAATTCCATTCCCAGATATTTACTCAACACAAATGAAAATATACACTGAGTGGCCAGATTATTATGATCTCTGAACGCATAATAATCTGGCCACTCAGCATATATATATATATATATATATATATATATATATACACACACACACACATATATATACATATATATATATATATATATACATATATATATATTAGAGGCCCAGTGCATGAATTCATGCATGGGTGGGGGTCCGGCCAGCTTGGCCAAGGGGAGGGGACATGGGCGGTTGGCCGGCCTGCCTGCTGGTTGAACTGGTCAAGGAGACAATTTGCATATTAGCCTTTTATTATATAGGATAAACACTGAATGGCCAGATTATTATGCGTTCAGAGATCGTAATAATCTGGCCACTCAGTGTAGGTCCATGATAAGACTTTTACACAAATGTTCATAAAAGCATTATTTATGAAGTCACAAACAAGAAACAACTCAAATGCCCATCAACAGGCAAATGGATTAATAAATTGTGGTATATTTGTACAATGAAATGTATTTAACAATAAAAGAGAATAAACTAGTGGATTAATCTCAAAACATTTTGTTATGTAAAAGCAGCCAGGCACAAAAAAATATGTGTTGTATGTTTCTATTTTTTTAATTGAGTGTTTTTTTCATCTTTATTGTTGAGATTATTACAGATGTCCCTCTTTTTCCCCCCATAGCTCCCCTCCACCTGGTTCCCGCCCACCCCAGGCCTTTACCACCCTGTTGTCTGTGTCCATAGGTAATGTATATGTGCATATAAGATCTTCGTTCAATCTCTTCCCGCCCCCAACCCTCCTTCCCTCTGAGAATCGTCAGTCTGTTCCATTTCCATGCTTCTGAGTCCATTTTATTCACCAGTTTATTCTGTTCATTAGATTTCTTATTCATTTGATTTTTAGATTCAATTGTTGATAGGTATGTATTTGTTGCCATTTTGCTGTTCATATTTTTGATCTTTTTCTTTTTCTTCTTCTTCCTTTTCTTAAAGAATACCCCTCAACATTTGATATAATACTAGTTTGGTGGTGATGAACTCCTTTAGCTTTTTCTTGTCTGTGAATCTCTTTATCTAACCTTCATTTCTGTCATTAGTTCTTCAAATAGGTTTTCAATATCTTGCTCTCTCTCTTCTTCTGGCACACCCATAATGCAAATGTTGGTACGCTTGAAGTTGCCCCAGAGGCTCCTTACACTATCTTCATATGTTTTGGATTCTTTTTTTTCTTTTTTGCTCTTCTGGGTCAGTGTTTTTTGCTTCCTCATATTTCAAATAATTGATTTTATTCTCGGGATCCTCTACTCTACTGTTGAACCCTGTATATTATTCTTTATTTCAGTCAGTGTATGCTTAATTTCTGACTGGTCCTTTTCCTTTTTTTTTTTTTTTTTTTTTTTGCATTCTCACTAAGATTCTTGAAAGTCTCACTAAGTCCCTTGGAGGTTTCTAGAAGATTCTTGAGTAACCTTATAACTGTTGTTTTGAACTCTATATTCAGTAGTTTGCTTTCTTCCATTTCTTTCATTTGTGACATGTTTCTTTGTCTCTGAAATTTGGCTGCTTTCCTGTATTTGTTTCCATATATTGGGTAGAGCTGCTAAGTCTCCTTGAGTTAATAGAGTGGCCTTGTGTAGTTGGTATCCTATAGGGCCCAGTGGCTCAGCCTTCCCAATCACCTGAGGTGGACACTCTTGGTGTACTCCTATGTTGGCTGTGTGCACAGTCTTGTTGTAGTTGAGCCTTGATTACTGTTGGTGTCACTGGGAGGAATTGACCTCCAGGCCAACTGGCTATGAGGACCAGCTGTGACTACAGTGGGAGAGCCACTGTGCAGGAAACACCCCTATGGAGCAGGACTTTCTTCAGTGGGGCTTTAGTGCTCAGTGAGTCTGCCTCTTGAGTGTGTTGCTTATGGATGTGAAGAGTTGTAATCTGGTATGGTCTCACACTGACCACTGGGTACACTGGCTCTTGGGTCTCCAGGGAGGGAAAAAGTCAGCCATTGCCTGGGACCACCCAGCAGGAGCTACAGAGACATCTGCAGATCCCTCCTTTTTGTTTGGGGTTTAGAAGTCCCTAGATGAGGCCCAGGTGTGAAGGAAGGCAGGTGCAGGTTTTTGGGCCTTTTGTTGATAGGTTTGGGGCTCTCTGACCCAGCTGCAGCTTGTTGAGATTTTAACTTGAGCAAAGACAGGCCATTCATATGCAACAGCTGATGCACACAGCTTGGGTGGGGTTATAAATTGGATGGGGCGGGGTCTCAGGGAATCACCAGGGTGGAGCAAACAGCAATGGCTGCCAGTCAGCCCTGCAACCAGGAAGGTCCCAGCATAGGAGCAATGATCCCTGGGAGCACCTCCATCTGGGAGAAAGCTGCCCCCGAGTTCCTGCCCTGATGCCAGACAGTCCAGTTCCTCCTCGTATGTGTCTGGGTCCCCCAGAGCCTCGCCCTGCACTGCAGCTCAAAGGAAGTGGGAGCTTGTAAGTTCAGTTTGTGTGCTGGCATTTTAAGAGGAGCAGCTGGGTCTCCAGCAGCCTCTGTGTCCCTCAGCCCCAATTCACACTGGTTTTTACAGCCTCTAGTTCTTACTGCCTATGGGGACTTCTTCTCCCAGGTCTGGGAACCTGGGCTGGGCGTCTGGTGTGGGCCTGGGACCCCTTGCTCCTCTGGGGGCCTCCGCAGAGACGACCTCCCTCCTGATTAAAAAAGTGGCACATGTGGGTGCCGGACCAGCCAGTTCTGCACCTCTGCACCTCCTACCAGTCTCAGTGCGCTTCCTTCTTTACTTCTCTAGTTGTAGGACTTCCATTCAGTCACCTTTCCAGTGGTTCTGGATGATGGTTGTTCTGTATTTTAGTTGTAATTTTGATGTGGTTGTGGGAAGCAGCAAGTACAAGCATTTGCCTAAGCTGCCATCTTGGTTCTCCCTGTATGGTTCTAATTTTATGAAGTTTCAGAACCAACAAGATTACTCTATGGTGATAGAAGTCAGAAAGTGGATGTTTATGGGAATGGAGAAATTGAATGGAAAAGAACATGAGAAATCTTTCTGGGTTATGGAAATATTCTAGATCTTGACAAAAGTCATCAAACTGAACACATAATAAATGTGTAGTTTGCTAGGCTGCCATAAGAAAATGCCATAGACAGAGTGGCTTAAACAACAGCAATTTATTGTCTCACAGTTCTGGAGGCTGGAAGTCAAAAATCAAGGTGTTAGAAGGTTTGGATTCTTCTGAGGCATCTCAGCTTACAGATGCCTGTATTCTCACTGTGTCCTCACATGGTTGTCCCTCTCTCTGTTGTTATGTCTATCCTAATCTCCTCTTCTTATAAGGGACACTATCATAATAGATTAGAGTATACCCTAACAACTCCATTTTAACTTAATTAACTTTATAGGCCCTATCTCCAAATATAGTCACATTCTTATATACTTGGGTTCAGGGCTTCAACAGGTGGACTTGGGGGAAACACAATTCAGCCCAAAACAATAATGTGTATTTTATTATATGTAAATTGTTTCTCAATAAAATAGAAATAAGGAACCAAAAGGTGAAATCCCCATATTTCTGGAAGTAGAGGAGAGCTAGACATTAGTGAACATTGGGAATATCTGCCAGACAATGGTAAAGACAGAGTAAGAGAGTTGCAATACCACACTAGCCAATGTTTATTGAAGTTCTTTGCAAACATCCTGAGGTTTAGGCAATGTTATTGTCCTGATTTTATAGATGAGGAAACTAAGGCACAGAAAGGTTAAGTAGTTTACTTAAGGTCACACAGCTAAAAAGTTGTCAAACCAGGATTTGAACTCAAGCTGGATGAGTGCCTGGGAAAGCAGATGTGTCCACAAATCACGGGGTTTTCCTAAAGAAGAATAGAGGTATTTTAGGTTAGAGACTAGAGGAGGTCCCTGGAAGAAGTTAGCTGATTATTGTGTTGCTTAGCATAGTGCTTGACAGATAGTAGGTTTTCAGCATTATATCTGAGTACACTTGACAGATTCTTTTGCCTGGGAATCTGGCCCCAACTATTACCAGAAAATCCATAAATGTGTGTGTGTCCCTTAAGTTTTTACTAAATATAACATACATATAGAGAAGTACACAAATTACCCTTCATGACCCTTTCTAGACATCATGCCTGCCACCAAGTATAACTATATCCTAACTTCTTTTAACAGCATGGATTGGTTTTGCCATCTGTATTAGTTTCCCAGAGCTGCTGTAACAAAGTACCATAAACCAGGTGGCTTAAAACAATAGAAATTTATTGTCTCACAGTTCTGGAGGTTAGAAGTCCAAAATCAAGGTGTTGACAGGACTATGCTCCCTCTAAAACCTATAGGAAATAATTTTTCCTTGGCTCATCCTAACTTCTGGTAGCTTCTTGGTGTTCCTTAGCTTATAGTTGTATCACTCCAATCTCTGCCTCTGTTGTTAAATGGCCTTCTCTTTTCACGTGTCTCTATGCCTCTTCTCTTATATGGACACCACTCATATTGAATTAAGGGTTCAACCTATTCCAGCATGACTTCATCTTAGCTAATTACATTTGTAACCACCCTATTTCCATATAAGGCCACATTCTGAGGTATTGGGGGTTAGAACATCAATGTGTCTTTTTGGGGGACACAATTCAACTTACAACACCATCTAACTGGAAAATTAAATCATATAGTATGAAGTTTTTTGTGGCTGGCTTTTTTCATTCAAGACAATGTGAGATTCCTTTGTATTGTAATTAGTAGTTGTTTGTTCAATATAATTGCTGTAAAGTATTCCATTTTGTGACTCTGCCATCATTTACTTATCTGTTATACTGTTGATAGGCATTTGGGTAATTTCCTGTTCCATCCTAGTATGGATGCTGCTGCTATGGATATTTAAGTATATGTATTCTGGTTAACTTATGTGCATATTTCTGTTGGTATATATGTGAGGGTAGAATAGCTGGGTCACAAATTAGGTATATGGTGACCTCTCATAGATACTGGCAAACAGTATTCCAAAGGGGTTGGACTAATTTCCCCTTCTACCTGCAGTATCTAAGAGTTCTTGCTCTCTCTCCAACACTTGGTATTGTCTTTCTGTTTTACTTTAGCTGTTCTGATAGGTATGTATTGGCATGATATCAATGTTTTAAATCTGCTTCCTTTTGTTTCTCATTCCAGCATCATATCTCTCTTTGTTCATCTTGTACACTTCCTGGTTTCTTCATCACCCATTACCACAACTAGCATCTCAAAAATCCCTTTCTTACACTTGGATGTCTTGATCTATAGGGCAACCAATGTCTTTCCCCATTTATGATCCTTTTACAGAAAAAGTTTTCTTACAACTACAAACTGCCTCTGAACTTACTCATGCTGCAGAGTACTCCACGGCTGTTTGTTAATTTTTTTAAGTCTTAAGAGCACAACTGAAACAAACATGAAGTTGCAGAGTAAAATACTTGCCATAACAAATTTAGAGGGTCTGTAGTGCATGCAAATCTACTTACATCAAAGTAACACCCTCAACTTTGCCCTATGGTTGTCTTTCTTATTGTACAATTATTAAATGAAATTCATGATAAAGTTATGATTGAATGTCAGATCTAATGAAGATCAAACAATTCCTGAACATAGTGGGTGGATATAAGGAAGCAGCCATTCCCTATTCAAATGACCACCACCAGACCTATCACTTAGAGGAGGAATTGGGTCTTTCAGATTGGAAACTAAGACCAGTCCCTTTCCTTTCTCCCATCTGCACTCTCTGTCCAAGATGTAGCAGGATATATTAAGTTTGAGTCTATTGTAATTAACACAACCCCCATCCTACCACTTGCTGGCTATGTGAAAGTGAGGAAGGGAGCTGAGCAAGTGGGCTTCCTTGATGAAATAGATGATTCAGCAAGAGTAGAATGGGTCAGGGCCTGAGACATAAAGTGCTGTGGTTTTGGTGTACTCTGGGCTACATCCAATATTGCCCACTCAAGTGTTCTATGAAGTATTTTGGAAGAGGCCAGTCTGTCTAGAGTACTGTACAGACTTGGGTTGAAGATTTTTTAAAAAAGCCACCCTTATGGGGCCATCAGTGTGCTACATGGTTAAAGAGTGCTGGCTTAACCCAGCTCTTCCTCCACCTTCAAGTGTCTATTCTCAGAATGGACAGAGAAGGAAGGGCAATTGCCTACCAGTTCAGTTTCAAGCCTATGTTGATTTCAAAACTGGCCTCAAGTGAATCAGACTCTTGGCATTGGATACTTATTGAATGGCTCAGTGCATTTGGTGTAATAGAGATTATAAATAAATATATCATAACCTGGTTCAATAAGGACTTTTTATTTAACATTTACCAAGAACCTTACATTTGTAAAGGGAATTTCAAAATCATCCACACCCATGATCACCACAGGGCTGACAGATAAGAACTGCCAAGCCTTAAAGTAAGTGGGATAAAGACTTTTCTCAACAGGCCCAACAATCCAATTCTGGACCATGACTATAACATAGAGTTATACTCTTTCTGGCATTTACCTTAGCTTTAGCTTTCCTGTCTGGAAATAGCTGGTCTGTGTGACTTATTTAGGTGAAATGTCCCCCCACAAGCATTGTGTTCTTGTATTTGTGTTCCAAAGGTAGGAGAATAATTGAGTTTGATGTGAAGCTGCACAGGAGGAGAGGATTGGAAAGACAGTTTTGGGGTTTTGTTTGAGGCCTGGGGCCAGGAGGAAACTGTGGAAGGGGTAAACTGAGGAAGAGAAGAACCATTTAGCCTCTCAGAGAACAATTAGGCTTGTCCCATATCCATGTAAATTTGGGGCTACACAGGGAACCTCCCTTGAGGGGAGGGATTGATTAAGTGAAGAAGTAAAAATAGATTAACTTTCATGCTACATACTACCCACCTAGCTTGAGACAGGTCCACCACCTAATATCAGGAGGAAAATATAGGAAGCTACTTCACACTTGATACTTCTTACATATGTCAAGAAATCAACATTAAAGTTTCCTGAGGTCAGTGCCAGTTTTTTCACTGACATCCATAATAATAAAAGTGTAATATGCTAATTAGACCAGACATCCTTCCGGACGAAGCCAGAGCTGTGAGGGAAGCCCGGGTCCTGGGTGCCTGCCGGTGGCCGGAGGGAAGTGGGTGCTGTAGAGAAGCCGGTACTGGGAGCCGAGGGAAGGAAGGCCTACTCTTGCACGAATTTCATGCATCAGGCCTCTAGTTTATATATATAAAAGCCTAAGCGACCATCTGACTGTTCGACTGTCCGACTGGTAGCTATGATGCGCACTGACCACCAGGGGGCAGACACTCCAACCAGTAGCTATGACGCGCATTGACCACCAGGGGGCAGACGCTCATTGCAGGAGCTGCCGAGCTGCAGTGACTTGGCAGCTGTGGTTCTCGGGTGACACACCCAGAACCAGAGAGGAGGGAGCCCGGTTCCAGGGTGCATCACCCAAGAACCACCCTCTCGCAATCTGAGACCCCTTTGGGGGATGTCAGAGAGCTAGTTTTGGCCCTATCCCCGCAGGCCAGGCAGAGGGACCCCACCAGTGCACAAATCCATGCACCAGGTCTCTAGTTCTTCTATAATTTACTCAATAGTTAGTAGGTAAACTAAGTTGTAAAAATATACATTTTTATTTTCCCACATGGGAATAAATAAAGCCATTTTCATTTAAATAAATGTTACCAAAAAGCATGTTTTCAATTTTTTAAAACATGAATTGGCAAAATTTGTTCATCACTGCTCTTCTCATTCCATTGGAGAACAGCGGCCTCTCTGGGTCTCCAGTAGGATTACAGAAGCATCCTAAAGACACACATATTTTTGTGAGTTGGTCACTGGTGTAAGGGCTTATGATAGTTGGTATTTTTTTCAATTCTTCCTGCCTTATAAGTAGGAGAGAATGAAAGTTAGATCTCTCTCTCCACACACACACACACACACACACACACACACACACACACACACACACACACAAGCACCAAGGAGAGACCACTGGACACACAGTGAGAAGCTGGTCTTCTATAAGGCAGGAAGAGAGTTTTTTACTAGAACCAATCATACTTCTAGCCTCCAGAACTGTGAGAAAGAAAGTTCTGTTGTTTAAACCACCAAGTCTATAGTATCTTACCTAATAAAAGAGAAACATGAAAATTAACCATCACTCTGCTATGCCCACAGCCAATCAGAGTGAGTATGCAAATTAACCCAACAAAGATGGAGGTTAATTTGCATATGCAGGCACAGAGCGCTGTGAAGCCTGCTATGAGGGTAAGGGGAATGGTGGAGGGAGCTACTGGAGTGGTGCTCCAGACAGAAGCGAGGACTTGCCGGCTCCGGGCAGCCTGGGAGCGGAGACTTGCAGGCTCCCGGCAGGAGTGGTAACATGCTGGCTCCCAGGCGGCTGGGGAGCAGGGACTTGCTGGCTCCCGGGCAGCTGCGAGTGAAGCCAGGGGCCTATTCTTGCACGAATATCATGCAACGGGCCTCTAGTTTTATAATAACAGCCTGTAAGACTAAGACAAATACCAATTTTCTTCTTAAGTGTCAATACCTATTACTTGCCAACCAAATAAGTCCTCATTTTGTAGTGGCAAAGCAGTTGTCACCCCTGTATTCACATACAGGCAGTATTCCAATCCACACAAAATGGAAGCTATTAAACTAAGAATGAGTGGTTACCTGCTGCATACTGAAACTAATTAGGATAAATAAAAGAAGTCACAAGGCTAGAGTACAAGTTCAAGTACTGTAACTCAACAAGGACTTCAGCTTTGATTAGAGCCACCCCTAAACTGTGTGGTGGCACCAATTCAAGTATTGTTTGGGGGGAGGATGGGGCTATCTATGTAAATAATTGAATTTTTAAATTAAAATTCATGGACTCTTGTGAGGTGTGGTGATTAATTGATGAAGATTTAGAATGATGGGTATAGAAGATGTACTTATGTATTTGTCCATAAGTTTCAATCAGTGCTCATGAAGATTCTTCATAGTGTCCTGGCATCATCTCTTCCTGTTTTGAATCCAAGAACTATTCCTTGTGTTCTTTATTACCAAACTAGTGGCCCAGTGTGTGGATTCATGCACATTGAAAGGAAATTAACCTCTCTGGTTCCGGGTGGTTCCAAGAACCACTGCTGCCAAGTCATCACAGCTTGGCAGCTCCTGCATTGAGCATCTGCCCCGTGGTGGTCAGTGCACATCATACCTACCAGCCAGTCAGCCGGTCAGATGGTCGTTTAGCCTTTTATATAGATAGATGTATCATTCCTGGATAATTTCTTATCTTTTACTACAAGAAAAATATAGTAGTGCTCTTATTATTCATAATGCCATGCCTCTTTGGAACCTGTTTGTATTGAAACTATACAGATCTTCTTTCCTCTACAGTTCCCACATACCATGTATTACATGTATTCAAAGCGGATTACATTACCCAGGATGCTGTATCACCCATAAACACTGGCTTCCAATGACTCTCTCAAAGGTATTCCATTGATGATAATCACAAATGCAAGTCTTACCGAGTTTGCAAGAACATGCAAATGATAATTTATTGTCCGGTCATATTAAATTTACTATTTGAAATATTATAGTTTAAACATAGAACAATACTTCTTCCACCCATATCTTCCTTTGATCTCTTTAGGCTGTAAACATTGCATTTCTACAATAGGATCTCTTTCTATGGTGATCTCTCCCCTACTTTTCACACATCACTGTTAGTGGGAAGGATAGGTGAGGTGCTCATGGGCAGATAGAAAGAAGCAGTCTTGTTTGAGCAAGAAATGGCCATCCCTTGTCCTGAATGGCTTGAGATCATCCAAGGAGAGCATAAAGTTGCATCAGTTGGAAGCCAGAGAGAACATAAATCATAAAGGTCTGCTGACTTTGCAGAGCAACAGTCTAGGGAGCCCTTGGAGGAGATGGGCATATTCACCCCTGGAGGACTGGGGATAGAGCCTAAGAAAAAGATGGGTAAGCACTCTGGGTGCCAGCTGCAGGAGGCACACAGAGCAATGGTGATGTAGAATGGAGCTGGCACTGTAGTCAGGACAAGGACCGGCTATATAACAGACTCATGGCTGGCACTCGTGGTCAGGCTATATAGCAGACTCATGGCTGGCATTCATGGTTTAAGCTCAAAGGTCAGCAGTGAATTATTGGTAGCCCAGAGGTCTAAACTCACGCCTTGTCCTATGAAAATGAGACAACCAAAATCAGTGTGTCAGCACCATTATGGTAGCAAAGTCCCTACAGTCCTGCAAAAGAAATACTACAGAAAAGATTCACTTGTCAGACTACTCTTCTGGAACCAGGCCTGAGATAATCACATAGGCCAGAGCCTCCGAGTTCCTCAGAGCATCTGACCAACCCTCTCAGAGGATTGGGAAGGATGTATTTGGTTGGAGAGTGCCCCAAAGGAGACAGAGACTAAGACCCATGTAAGTTTTGTTCTGAGCTCAGGCAGCCTCATCCAGGCAAATGGTGCTGCCAATACTAGAGGTAAGTTCCAGTCACTAGAAAATAGAAAATATTGAGGGAGGTGCTTCTGGTGACCAGGACCTGTGCAGGGACAGGCTGGCGGGCTAGGAGGCAGTGCTCAGAGAGTATTCCATGCCAGTTCAGAGCATGGAGTCTTGCTGTCCACCTCCAAAAGCATATCTAACATGGGCTATGATTATTGTATATTTTTCTTCTCCTATTTCCAAAGGGAATGAGCTTTTATTGTGTTTTTATTTGCTTTCCTTCATGACTGCATATGGGATATATTGTGGGTGGTTGCATTTACCCTTTAAATGTAGGGTTCTTAACCTGCTTTCTGTAAATTTAAAAGGCTTATGAAGTTAGTGGGAAAAAAGTCATGTTTATTTTTATGACTAACTAAAATTTAGCTTTTTCTTTTAATATCATTTCAGTCAAGATATTGTAATGGTACCTATCACCAATGAATCACAGATACTTTACTTTTGTATCATAGGTGAGTTGTAGCAGATATCTCAAAATGTCATTCATAGACATCACTATTGAAATTGTGATATTTATTGGACCCACTACTATATCATGCTACTAAATGAGTTAATAAAGAAGTACATATATTTCTATATCATAAATTTGTTTTATAATGTTTTGCTAAATATATCTTAAAGATAATTTCATTTTCTTTCCCTCTCCCTTTCTTCTCCATCCCTCTCTTCTTTCCTCCTTCCTTTCCCTTCTCCCTTCCTTTTTTCTTTCCTTCCTCCATTTCAAGCTTTGAACTTATTTATTTTTTCATTATGTTTTATCAGATATCTCTGTATATTTATAATGGGAGCAGTCGGTCTTTGTTAGTTCAATCTACCAAGTTATTGGGACACCACATATCTTTCCCACCGCAACCTTCTACCAAGTTCTTGATGATTCACTCAGACTACCTCTGTTCTGACTTTAAGGAAACCTGAATCATAGGAGTTATAGATGTAATATCAGGTGAGTTTGGAGAAGAGAGATTGCATTGACCTCAGACTACCTGGGGATAGATTCTGGTCCAGAGATGGTGAGCCTGGTCCTGCCTCTATGTGAGAGGCATTGCATGTCTCAGATAAATCCTATCTGTTATGAGGATTCCTAATAAATGCATGTTCTGATTTGTTCTTCCCTGCTGAGGACTTCAGATTAATGATTACTGGATGCTACACATGTTATATCTTATGTATCTTTAACAAAAATAACAATGGCTACAATTTACCATAGCCTTACTGTGTTTAGGAGCCCTGTGGTAACCCTTTATATTCATTATTTCATTTACCTCTCCCATCACCCAATAAGGCAACTCTTGAGCACTATTTCTCTCATGCATAACGGAAGGAACTGAGGCTCAAAGAATTTCAGTAAATTTCTCAAGGTCACACTGTAAGAGAGAAAGAAGTAAGGCAGGTTTCACACCAAGGCTTGTTTGATTTCATAGCACTTAACCACTTGCCATCGTGTTGTTATGTTTTAATGTTAAGGGGAAGTGAGAAATTTAATAATAGAACATGGGCAAGGTAGCAATAAAAATGTGGTAGTGTTTTTGCTTCACTCTTAAAACTACCCTTTTTTAATCCCCCTGCCTTTACATCCCAGAGGTGCTTGGAATACTGATGGGACTGAATGAGCAAAGAGGGTATGACTGAGAAGGCAGCAGACTAATGACTGCAAGATTCGCCTATCTAAGTAGACATCCACCAAGCAACTATCAGAGAGCTTTAGAATCGTGGTATGGAGGGAAAGTGGGAGAGGAAATGGAGTGAGATGGGCTGGCAATTCCTGCTGATCTTAGAGGGCTAAACACCAACTAGCTCTGTGACCTTGTGGAAGTTCCTTAACCTCTCTGGACTTTCTTCCATTTTGTACCACAGGGAGGTTATACTATGCGTGCTGCTGCTTCAGGCAGTTAATAATGCTCTGATTTTAAGAGGGGCAAACAGAGAAGGCTGTTCTAGATGACACAGGCTTAGAAAGTTTCTGAGCCTACCAGCACCACATGGGTACTTACTCCTCCAATTTTGTGTGAGTTCTCCTATGGCGTTTTGACACTGTCTTGTGACACCATGTGGTTCCTCTTAACTGTTAGTAATCAGCTATCAGCTGCATGTAGCGCTTAGCTCCAGCATGGTGGTGAAGAGCTTTGGCTCAAGCATCAGATTGCATGGTCTCAAGTTCTCGCACCTTCACTTGCTCTCTGTGCCTTAGTTTCCCCATCTGTAAAATGGGAGAAATAATGGTGCTTTTCTCATAGGGTGGTCTGAAAACTAAAGGATACATTCATGTAAAATGCTCAGCCTGCTTCCCTTGGTGCCAGACGCATGGACCTACTTCTTAAATGTTAGCAATTACTAGCAGTAATTAAACTGAAATCAGCAAACATTTGCTGAGTGCCTCCTAAGAGCAAACCCCACAGGTACATGCTGGGGGGTACATAGCCATGGCCCCTGATTTCAGAGTTGCTGATTGTATTTACCAGAAATGGATGCTGAGACAACGTTCAGGGCATTAGATGTCTGTTAGGAATCAATGCCAATGAAAACTAGGATTTGAAAGCAAGATTGTACAGAGAATAATGCAACTGTGATACAGGCCTGACAAAACCTTGGCCAATCCAGCAGGGAGCTCTAGAATAAGAATTGTTCCTAAGAATGTCCTATGTCAGACAAAAATGGCCAGACTTTTATATCCCTGCCTTATCTACTCACCCCAGAAGGACATGACCTTACTCGAGGCAGTTCTCAGCTGCTCAGGAAGACCCTGAAAGGCTGACACCTGGAGGCTGTCTATGGGGCTGAACAGCAAGTCATTCCTTGAAGAAGGATCTGGGTAGTGCAGTTGTGTGTCCACCACACTCAAGAGTTTATAAATGACTTAGGGCATAAATAGAGAACTGACATTGGTAATAGATTGTTCAGGGAGAAGTTCCTAGAGTTTGGCTGAAGCAAAGACAACCTTGCTATAAGGAGAATTCAGGTCCTTGTAGAGAACCAATAGGAAAGTAAATCTGTGCCCCATGTGTCTGGAGAGGACACAGTGAAGACCTCCATAGGGTAGTTAAGCCCAAGACCAGAAACCTTGAGGGTCAAGAGTCTAAGAAAATAAAAATCCAGACCAACATGAGGGCCATGGATGGGTGTCAGCTGTTTGGTACACTGGTGGGTCAGAAGGCCTCAAGATTGGACATAGGCCTGATTAGGTAAAGATCCCATTAAATAAGTGTTATGTGGGAGAATCCAAAAACATTATATGGCCCCCATAAGATACCTGTAAGTAAAAGTGAAGATAAATTCTAAAATCAGAGATAAATATCACACAAATAGCCCCAGACACTCTCTGACTCCCTATTCAATGTCTCATAACCCACTTACCATACTCCATTGTCTATCATCTGTGCATCATGGTACTAACCACTGTAGTAATCTCACTATAGTAAAATGACCCATTTTGGTGAATGTGCTAGTGGGAAGGAGCATGGCTTTCCATCTTGACTCACATAAACTTGAAAATGTAAGCTGAAGGTATGTTGATGAGGACCCTGAATGCCCAGGCAAGGAGGGTGCACTTCGGCAAGAAATGGGGAGTCACCTAAGACTTGGTGATCTGGGGAGTGATAGAAAATTAGACCTGGGCTTTAGCAGGACCCATTGGCTAGGAGTGTACTAGATTTTCATGAACAGTGGGAGGTGGGAGGTAGACATATAATACCCTCAAGCTTATTGTCTTAAGGAAGTGAAGGAAGGGGACTGAGCTGAAGGTTGGCAGTAGGGAGAAGGGCTTAGTAGGAAAGATAATGCCAGAACCTCACATTTTTTAACTTGATGAGAAGGAGAATGGTGGGTCCCTCTAACAGCAGTGGGGGATCTTCAGGGTGAAGGAAGCTAGAGAGAAAGAGTGAGCAAATATTTCTTTTGGTTATGAGACACTAATGAGAGAAAAACTTGGGATTTTTTTAATGTATGACCTAGGTTGGGTTGCCCAAAAGCAGACCCTGAGATGAAAATTTGTACGTGAGTAATTTAGTAAGAACGTTCTTTAAGGGAAGACCTGCAAGGGGGAATCAGGTAAAGGAAAAGGAAAGGGAAGAAGCTAAGCAAAGAACTCACTTAAATAAGTCCTGGCCTGGCCTGACCCACATGGCAGCTCTGGAGGGTAGCTGTGCCTAATAATGGGACCACTCCAGCTCAGAGAGCTGGGTTTTTATACTCCTGCCACCATCAATCGATGACTAAGAGCCACCAAGGGGATAGGCTAACTCCCAGGCACTTCCATCTACTTACACAGGTATGCAGAGTGGCTCCTTCTCTTGGTCTGAGGACTGTCCTCTCAAAGCAAAGTGTAGGTGCTGGGTATTAGAACTAAAAGCAAGTGTGAAAGCAGGTTTCACACACAAAGGCTCAAAAGGGATCCAAGGAGAACTGTGTAGAGTGCCAACACTGTCACTGCCACAAGGAGCACTGTCTTGAGAAAGAACACTGGCATGCCTGAGTGTTCTGGCTGGACTGACCTTTGTTCTTCTCCAACCATTTGCTGCTTCAAGGAATAGAGTTTGGAATCCTGGGCCACTGACTGTGGCAGATTGCAACTCAGATTCACCTTTTTTCATAGAAAATGAAAAGCCAGAAGAGCTTTTATCAATGCTGAGCACCCAATGGGCTGTGATGTGCCCTGGCTGTTGGCACATACATCCAGATACTCTGGCTTGAGGGTAGGCGTCCATCCAGGCTTGCAGAGGGCTGAGTTTCAACTCATTATCAATCCCAGTGCCCTGGCTTCTGAACTAGCCATGAGTGCCCTGGCCCCCTGGCAGCCCTCTCTAAAGCGGTCACTTGTCAGCAGTTGGGAGATTGGCCCTGGCCTGCTCGCTGATGCTCCAAGCCCATTAGAGCTTGCTGGAAGGGTCAGGAAGGAAAGACAGGCATGCCACAATCACATGTGAATTGCATTGGCCTAGAATACACTGAGCTTGAACTCCAAAGTGAATTAAGACAAGTCCCTAGGACAGTGGTTAGCAAACTGTGGCTCTGTTGACTAATTAGTTTGCCGACCACTGGTAGGGGCTTAATCACAAGGAACAACAGCAGCCTGTAATTATTGGAATCAAGAGTCTAGGTCAGTGGTCGGCAAACTCATTAGTCAACAGAGCGGCAAACCGCAGCTTGCGAGCCGCATGTGGCTCACGAGCCGCAGTTTGCTGACCACTGCCCTAAGGCAGTGGTTCTCAACCTTTCTAGTGCCGCGACCCTTTAATACAGTTCCTCATGTTGTGGTGACCCCCAACCATAAAATTATTTTCGTTGCTACTTCATAACTGTAATTTTGCTACTGTTAATGAATCGTAATGTAAATATCTGTGTTTTCCCATGGTCTTAGGCGACCCTGCTAGCGGTTCTCAACCTGTGGGTTCTCAACCTGTGGGTCATGACCCACAGGTTGAGAACCGCTGCTATAGAGCCTAAGACCATCGGAAAACACAGATATTTACATTACGATTCATTAACAGTAGCAAAATTACAGTTATGAAGTAGCAATGAAAATAACTTTATGGTTGGGGGTCACCACAACATGAGGAACTGTATTAAAGGGTCACGGCATTAGAAAGGTTGAGAACCACTGCCCTAGGGGGTATGGGGGAGCAGGGATGCCTCCTCCTTTTTTTTTTTTTAAATATATTTTATTGATTTTTTACAGAGAGGAAGAGAGAGGGATAGAGAGTTAGAAACATCGATGAGAGAGAGACATCGATCAGCTGCCTCCTGCACGCCCCCTACTGGGGATGTGCCCGCAACCCAGGCACATGCCCTTGACCGGAATCGAACCCGGGACCCTTCAGTCTGCAGGCCGACGCTCTATCCACTGAGCCAAACCGGTTAGGGCCCTCCTCCTTTCTTGAAAGCAAATGCAAGCAGACCCTCCTGCTCATTCAGGCCTGTGCTGTGAGTGCTGAGCAAAGCATAGGTCCAAGGCCTGTAGAAGGTTCACTCCTGAAACAAGGGGATGTCAGGATCTGCTCCAGTGTCTGTCTGCCTTCTGTTCTGACAGGTTGTGTAGCCATACCAGTTGTGAAATATTTTTCATCCTACCCCTGCTTATATGTGCTCCTTACCCTAAAGCCCCATCACCCTCTCCTGTTCTCTCAGCACACCTCTACACACATCACTCCTAGGGAGGGAGGAAAGCAGGTCTGTCTTTGTTGTCAGCTTCCAAACAGCAAATGAGAAAACCCCAAAGCCCCACCACCATCTCTCTGTTCCCCTTCCTGTCAGAGAGCAGTGCACTGTGTGCTTCACAGCTGCCCACCTACAGGGCAGACTCACTCCCAGTGGGGCTCACTCTGAGCAAAGTCATCAAGGTGCCACGTTTCCCCGCTGTGGACCACGCCAGCAACTCTCAGCCCCCTACTTATTCCTGCTCTTCTGTTTTTTTCTCAGGTTTGGCATCCTTCCAATCCCACAGGAATTCAACTGATAAATGAATTCATACTCAAAGGTTATTGACTTAATTTGTCACCCCCATCCAGGAGCTATTTGCACTGAAAAGAGATCCACCAGGGAGAGGGCAATGTTTAACTGCAAAGAATGCCTTTCTAAAGGAGGGGGCACTTAAGCAGTGTGTCCTTGGGGTAGCCTCCCTCTGATGACCACCAATATGACACTCAGCAAATTCTGGCTGCAGGGAATTCCCAATTTTAGTGTGCACTGGAATGACCTGCGGCATTTGGGAAAAACTGCAGATTCCTGGACCCCAGAGAATTGATTGAGTAGGTCTGGATGGGGCCCAGCAATCTGCATTTTAATCCTCTCATTACTTTCTGATGAAAGTGGTCCATGGACCATATTTTAAGAAGTGGTTGGGTATTAGTTTGCTTGGGCTGCCAAAACCAAGTACTACAGAATGGATGGCTTAAACAAAGAAGTTAATTTTCTCACAGTTCTGAAGGCAGGAGTCTAAGATCAAGGTGTGGGCAGGGCATGTTTTCTTTCTCCTCAAGCCTCTCTCCTTGGTTTGCAGATGGCTGCTTTTCACTGTGTCTTCACATGGTGTTTGTGCACAGCCTTGGTGTCTGTCTGTGAGTCCAAATTTTCTCTTCTTATAAGGACAATAGTCATATTGGATGAAGGCCCACCCTAGTGGCCTCATTTTAACTTAAACATCTCTTTAAAGACCCTGTCTCCAAATACAGTCACATTCTGGAGTCCTGGGGGTTAGGGCCTCAACATACAAATTTGGGAAGGAAGGAAAAAAATTCAGTCCATAACAGGCATATATAAAGAACAAAAAAAGTTAAGGCAGCCAAAACCGGTTTGGCTCAGTGGATAGAGCGTCGGCCTGCAGACTGAAGGGTCCCGGGTTCGATTCCAGTCAAGGGCATGTACCCTGGTTGCAGGCACATCCCCAGTGGGAGGTGTGCAGGAGGCAGCTGATCGATGTTTCTCTCTCATCGATGTTTCTAACTCTCTATCCCTCTTCCTTCCTCTCTGTAACAAATCAATAAAATATATTTAAAAAAAAAAGTTAAGGCATTTGTGAAAGGACAGTTACTCTTCAATAACTGCAAGAGAAAATATACCCAGATTGAAAGAGAACAGAAAGCACTGGGAATCTGCCAGTGAAGGGGAGGCTGCTGTGCCTTGTACAGCGCCCCCTGTTGGCACTGCTGGCTTCTGTTTAGGTAACCACCTTGGCTCACCCTTTAAATTGCCTTTCCTGTTGTTATTACTTCTAGGCTTAGAAACAGCCTTTCTTCTTTAGCAGCTTCATGGGAAAGAACAATCTTTGGCATTGGCACCAGCATGGCTGCCCCAGGCAGCCCTTGCCTCCACCATCCAGGAAGTTTC